>NC_072737.1:31252155-31899295 GCF_026930045.1 Uloborus diversus | reverse complement strand
AATCATTCCTCATATAGCATGTTATTAACCTATTATAAAAACAAAGATATTTAAATTTCTTTTTTGTAAATTTCACGAGGTTAAAATTATTCACTATTCCAATTCAAATCTAATAACTCAATATATCTTTCACTGTTTAAAATTGAACGATTCTTGAGAAGAAATCTTTTTATAATGAAAAAAAAAATCATGTAGGTTTTGTCGATTTGGATGCTCTGTAATACGTTAGCCGTGCAATAATTTTCTCCTACTTCAGATACAAATTATACCTTCTTTATTAAGTGAAAATTATAAAATAAAAGCTTGAAAATCTTTTTCTGAATTATTCCTTTCTCCATTGAACAGAAACACATATTTCCTACTTTCAAATGTCATTTAAGGCAATCTTAACTCATAGCACTGAAATTATATTTACTCAAATATTTTTCATAAGACTATTTCCCAGCGAAACCTGATTTCTATTGTCAACAAAATAATACGCAAGCTAAGTCGGAAACAAATGTTTATATACCAAAAGACTATTAAATAAACGATGAAGATGAAATGTTTTAAAATTATGCAATCGTATCTTAAAACGATTGCTTGGAAGTCAAACAGTTTAATACTATTTTAAAAAGAAATAATGAATTATAACTAAGGTTGAAAACGATTTTAACAATAAAAATTACGTAAAAGTCTGATGAGTCTGCATTAATCTTTTCGGAAATACTCACCTTTAATACGCAACGTTATTCATAAGTAAAAATTAAGGAAAATTAAATTTTCAAAGGACTTTTTTAAATACAATCTAATAAAAGATTTCGTAACAATTTCTAGGAACAATTTCATTCTAATTTTTCATCGGAACGTGATTTGTTAAGTGAACTTAAAAATAAACATTTTTTGTGAAAAAAAAAGTTACAGCACAATACAGAACTTTTTCATTAAAGCTCTTTTAATACCAACACTTCTAACATCTTGTTCTTTTTTCTAAGCCGTAAAGAGGCCTTACGAGTTGCGATTAAAATACAAGTTTCTGATGGGAAGAATTCGAGTCAGCCCTTCGAGTCAATCCTCCGCCACCCCCACCCCTCCAGCGATTTATAAACGCCTCAATATACACCGGAGAACGGCAACCTGACAGCGAATTTCTCAATTTAACGCGAAACTTAATCGAAACGATGTCGCACGACACGCAGTTTTAAGAAAAGTACATTAAAAAAAGTAGCCAAGAGTGAGGGAAAAAATAAAATCACGTCCTCCCCCATCATTGCGTGATGGTGGGGTATCGTATTTTGATCCAATTCAATTTAGCTAGGGACTAGACGCACTGTAACCCCTCAACTTTTAATCAGGCTGCGCCAATCTTTAGTGTATGGGGCACCGGCATATTAGACACTTCAGGCGCCACTTGGCGCACTTGATGATCGGATGTGAGGAGCAATCTCGCCAAAACCTCTTCACTTTGCCCTTAATGCAAGAGCTGCTCACCAGCGAAATCGAGTTCTCTTTTTTTCTAGATTTCATTACTGATCGCTTTTTATTGGAAATTTCAAAATGCACCGAAGAAAAAGTGAGGTAGGGGTGTATAAGGGAATAGAATTCTTCGCTTGTATTAGAATTCGTGATATTGAAGACAAAGTTTTAAGTCATGAAACTTTGCAGGAACAAAAATAATGGAAGATTAGTTTTATTTGTTTTATTTATGCTCTGAGTTAATACAACTTTTTTGAATTAAAAATTCAGAATTTACAAATTGAATCGCGAAAAAAATTCAAGCGAGACCCCGTGTTTTGTTAATACAGAAAAGCAATGTTTAGACGCCTTTCAAACAGGGTTCGTTGATTTAAATCAAGTGATTTTTTTAAAAAAAACATTGATTTAAATCAATTGATTTGAACTGAGTGATTTTTTTTAACAAAATCATTGATTAAAATCCGATCATTTTATTTAAAAAAATAATTTTTCATTTTTAGAATGTGTTGCTCTAAATTTTACAACAGTGTATTACACAATCTGAACTTCAACTATAAAAACTACAAGATCCCTCTTTCTGAGTGTGTAACAGATTTTCAGACTCTTGCAATATTGTTAACTCCAAACTTGCAGTTCACAACAAAATAAAAAAAATTGCAGTTTCTCTTGTACACAATCACTAATACTGTTCAGAAAAGTGATTGTCCAATACGTAAAAACATACATGGTGAAAGAAACCTTATCTTTAAGCAAAGTATAAAATAAAATCATATCCTATCTTAACATCATAATGTATTTTATAAATATTTAAAAATTATTGAATGTTCAGAGAATTTATTCTAATTTTAAGAGTAAGTTGAATGAATTCATTAGTTCAGATTGCTTTGTTATCAAGTCTTAACAGTTGTCTTCCTCATCCCCCATTGAATTCATTAAAAAACTTACGTCGACTCTAAGCGGATGAACTTTTGAGAATTCTTCTTCTAAAATGTTTGAAAATTATGTTTCTAGGAAATAGTGGTGCCACTATTTAGCTGTAAAGTTGCTTTTTCATCTTTTGCATGAAATATATTATGATTATAAATGTAAAGTAGTTAATATCTACAAATATTTTAAAACACAAAAAATTTAAAGAAATAGATTTAAATTTAAAAATCCGATTTTTTTCATTAAAAGAATCCATTTTTGCTTTATTAGGACTGATATGAAACGGCGCATAAATGAAAATAACGCGCTATTTAAATATTGACCGGTCACAGAGATTTTTACAAGTTTAACCCAACAAATGCAAATTTCTGCAAATATTTCAGTTGTAAGGTTTTAATAAAGGTTTCTATTTAAGGAATATAAATTTATGTGTAATAGTTTGCTACTAAAGGACATTTCAGAATTTTTAAGAAAAACTTATAAGTGAAATAAATCATACCTTTATTGTATATCGTAATTACTTATTGTACCCAGCTTATCTCAATTCATAAGTGTAATTAAATCCCTAATATGAGTAAAATTGCCTTTGCTTAAGGATTATAACACTATGAGTTAAATCCAGTTCATTAAAATAAAGAAAAACTGTCGTTTTAAAAAGTGAAAGGTGCTCCCCTCCGTCTTATTTGACCTTCTATACCTACCTGACATGATTCCTTTAGCAATAGAAACCGTGAAAGGTAGGCAAGTCAAAGTTTTTCGAAACGACGTATAACTGATATTTCGTACGTACAAAAAAATCATTTTTGCATTAGAATGAATAGAAATGAATCGGCACTTTATGAAAGACATAAATGTAAAAGACGTATAAACGAGGTTATACTGTGGCATACCAAAAGTTATTGATAGTGATGGGACAATGCAAAGGGATCAGAGGGAAATCGTGGCTCTTAATCAGTTGGAAGAAATTAGAATCATTAAAGTGAGTTGTACATACTCATCATGAATACAACAATATCCAAGGCGTTTTTCATATGGTAAAGTACAGCGAAACAAAAGGAGATGTTTAGGTATGCATGTAAATACGATACTTTTGACTTTATCAAAACTTACCAGAAACAGCCTTGAGAGAGAATAGTACCACTTACTGCTCCAACACATGTACATTTTTTTGCTTGTTTTTCTCTTCTTTTTTGAATCATAGAAATAGCTTCTGGTTTAAAAAAAAATTGGTATTATGTAGCTAGAATAGACCAACCAGTAAATTAACACTTCTAAAAAAATGGGGTTTAAAACATTTTTCTTGGATGAATCGGCAGTAGTCACTTCTTTCCACACATTTCCAGAAAGAAAAAGGCCAGAAAATGCTGTTGCTCGCTCACTGGTTTGAAGCACTTTTTTTTTTCATTTCAACCGCTCAAAAAACCTGATGGAAAAAGAGCTGATGCATCACATAACTTCCTTTTACTCCAATTTAATGTCATTTCTCCATTATTGGCAATTTTAATGTGATTCAATAGTTTACTCTCTAAATATCACCAACAGTGGCCAAATTGAAACAGATTTTTAAAAAAAATCGCCAAATTTTTCGCCAAGTTGGCGACCAAAAGACTGGCGATATATCGCCAAGTGTCCGACAAATTATAACACAACTTGAGTTTACATCGAAATTAACAATGATTTCCCCCCCAAAAAAGGGGCAAAAGACCCCCTTAGGAACATCCGAATGGAACCAAAAGGGTAGATGTTTGACTAGACCCCACTAGGAGTCTACGTACCAAATTTCATTTTTCTAGGACATACCGTTTTTGAATTATGCGAGATACATACACACATACACTTATACGCACATACGCACATACATATGTACATACGGACGTCACGAGAGAATTCGTTGTAATTAACTCGGGGGTCGTCAAAATGGATATTTCGGGTGTCTTTACGTTCCTAGGCATATATCCACGTGTGATCGGGTCGAAGAAAATACTCAACATTCATTCGGGGGTGAGAGAAATGGAAATTAAGGTCAATTTTTGAGTGAAAATTTTTTCGCGAATACAATACTTCCTTTTTTGTAAAAGGAAGTAAAAAATTAAAAGCTCTCACATTTAAAAAAAAAAAAATATTGAGGCACTGACATTGAAAAGGGAGTGCGTCAAAACAATGAAATTTTACAGGAGAGTTGAAAAAAAACTTTTTAAGGTGTTCAATTTTTACCAAAAAACAGTTTTCATGCAAAGTAATCATTTATTTTGAAAAAAAATGAAAACTCATAACTTCTGTACATTATTCATTTCTTAGAGTGATTATTATATTAATTTTTTTTAACGATAAAATTTTTTGAACTTACACTCTTTTTAATGTCAGTGCCTCAACTATATATGTATCACATAAAGTGTTTATACTGTCATGTGGAAAATGCTGGAATTTCTAACTATGCTATGAGTATTTGAAAATTAAATTGTGCTTACGCGCTCATTCACTAATCGGTCTACCCCACTTGCAGTTAAAAAATTTGACGTTTTATCCCTCTTTTTATTTGCCATGGCTTAATATCATATGTATTTTCACACACAAAAAAACTATATATATGAATCGCTTTAAAAAATGCGCAAAATTTTATAATCAGTTGCACATAGCGTTGACTATCAACTTGACTGTCGCAGATGTTCTAAGAAAAATTAGTATGGCATTGATATATGTAGATATATTATTGAGAGATTTATTGAAGCAAATTTGAGAATTTTGAAGCACAAAAGAAGATTAAGAGTACAAGACTATGAAGCACCTATCCATCAAAAAGACGAAACAAAATTCATAATTTTTTGAATAGAAATTAAAGCATTTTTCACACGTGTAGTTCCCACAAAAAAATTATTTACAGTGTATAGGTACTACTCCGGTAAAAAGGAATAAAATGTCCTTTTCAGTTATAGACAAACTGTCCGAACTTATAGTAAAATAATTATTTCCTCTTTACATTAAGCTAAAAATAAAATCATCATCACAATTTACAAGAAATGACTGTTTCGGGAAACATACCTTGTTATTCTAAAGTATGTAAGTATATAAGTTCAGAGAACTATAAATGTAACAAGGTACAACTTAGAGTATTTTCGAAAGAATTTTTTTATCTTTTCATTTTAATTCCTGACATCATGCTTCCTGTTATGTTTGCAATCAAATTCCTGTAAAATCTACCATCAGTGTGATTCAGACAGAAAAAAATCTAGGGATGCATGTTGGATAGATGAAATTGGAAAAGGAGTTTTTGCCTTTGCTTCAGACGAAGAGCAACATCAATTGAAGCTCTTTCGTTCGTATTGTCCAGTTGCGCACTACTTTTGGTCTATTATCCTTGTACACTGTACGCAGGTGCAAACCTAGGGGACAGAATTTTGTTACTGTTGCTTCTGATGTGAATCCAGAAAGTACATAAAAATTTCTTTCGCACAAGAACTGATAAAGAAAAAATTCGCAGAACTTAAATTACTTATTCAAAGAATATTTAAAATTTTATTTCTAATGGTTAAGTAGAGAATTTTGTTGCTGTTACTAGCAGTACGAATTCAGAATCTGTGCATATGAATTTCTCTCTCGTGAAAACTGAATATACGCAACTTTTATCCTCATATATATAATAGCCAATTCAGTGATCGAGTAACGCTGACGTCAATAACAACGAAACTTGCGCCATAGCATGATAACTAGAAAATATTTTCTTTCCATGTTTGACATGCAGGGAAATCCTTTATTTTGACAGGCATAACTGGATCCGCTAAACTGGATCCGGTTACTTAACTGTTTTACAGAGAAGACTGTAATTTTAGAAGAATGAAAAAACGTAAAAGTTTAAGGTTAATCCACTGGAGTTAAGGTTAAAATTTCAACTATCAAAATATCACCAAATAGGATATTGATACGTTCAAATGTATAAGATATTTTCACCCGTCATACCTTGACGGGTGATTTTCTAGTTAATTTAATAAAAACAAGCTGCGTCGCCCGGCTTTGTACGGTCTACCTCGAAAATAAAAGAAAGGTTTAAAACAAAAGCCAGAAATTTATCTGTTCAAATTTGAGAAAAAAATGGCAACAGATCTTTTTTCTCAATGATTTTCTCCAAGCTACAAATTTTAATAAAAGCTTTGTTACGGAAAGTTGAGTTGAAGCACTGAACAATAATTTGAATGGAGGAAAGTCTTCCAAAAATAGGGACTTTGTGTCTAAATCTAAGTGTCATAATTAATAGTTTTTAATTGATATCTCCGCTAATTATTATGGGAGGTTTGTGTTAAATAGCCAAACATAAAGACGGCAAACATAATACGCTCAGTTTTTAATTATATAAGATGACTTTTTTTAGTTTTTATTTCCAGTTGCAAAGCAGAAAAATTGAAAAAGAATTTCTTCTCTTTCCCAGTCTCATTGTTTTTCCAACTTTAACTCCAGCCAATTTAAATTTCTGCTCTAATAGCATGCAGAAACCTACACAACCTGTTTCTTTTTCATATGTGCTCGACCCCACTGCCCTCATGTGCGTGTGTGTGTGTGCGGAGTGGGGAGAAAGAGAGGATTTTCTCGAGTCCGAGAATGGGTTTTGTGATCCCGATGTTTCCTGACAGCCATGAATCACCGCGCCGAGGACTCTTGAGAGAGGAAGGTCTCCTATCGCTGCTTCCGTTCGCAACTCTCTCTCTCTTTCTCTCTCCCTCAGCAAATACGATGGCGAATTCACAAGCAACGCCATCTGTCGATTGATACAGACTTAAGTTTCCGGAAGGAAGATGATATTGCTTTGCATAAATGCCTGTGAGATAAGGCTTAAGTTTTTTATTATTAAATAAAAAGGATATGCGTGTGGAAAAAAATGTGTATTGTGTTGTGGATGGATAGGAGCATTAGATTGCCTGAAATAGAACAATTTACATGCGTCCTAGTGTAGATATTTTAAACTTTTTTATCTGGTGCTTTGCTAAAATGCTTTCTAACAGCTCAAGGGCGCACCGAACTTTCATTTTTGGGAAGGCGAAAATTCTCAGCTTTACGAATGGAACTCCAAATTTTGCCAAATGATGATAAATTTGCAGAATGGAACTCCAAATTTCGCCAAATAATAGTGATTTTGCCAAACAGAACTCCAAATTTTGAGGAATTTAACTTCTAATTTGGCCGAATGATAATAAATTTTACAGACAGAACACCACATTTTGCCGAATAATGATAATTTTGCCGAATCGCCAGACAAAATATGGCGAATAAGGAAAGTTTTGAAAGAACACGTTTACCTCCCCCGGGCGCCCCTGTAACTTTAGAGCAGGAATTATAATAGAGGAAGCAAGTACAATCATTGGCTTAGCAAAAACAGTCCCAAAGACCTCAAGTCACGTGACTCAACAACTACGAATGGTTGGACGTTTTGCGGGAAACAAGTGAAAGAAACCTGATTTCTTCCAATGAATTGCTTTAAAATCTATCACGTGGCTTGGAGTCTTGGTTTCATGAATGAAGGTATTCACTCCCTCCATTTTATCTCTTCTCAATGCTTGTAACAGTCTCCTTATAACCGTTCCTTTATTTTCCTCTTTTAGTAGCCAAACTGTCCGCTATTGATTCAATCTTTAAACATAGTGGGTTAGTAAATAAGTTAAAGAATAAAAATCTTTTTATCATTGCAGCTCTCAAATTTAATTTTGTCACTGACTTTTGTTTAAATTAATCAATAATCATTCATTGATAAACTTTGCTCTTTTTACCAAAATGTAGTTTATGATTTCATACCTTCAGAAATTGGCAGATGGAACTATTTTTTTTTAGATAAATTTTACATTCACTCCTTAGCTTCTTTAGTGATTGAGCTTTTCTAAACTTTGCTCATTTCCTCTGAACTTAGAAAAATTTCACAGCTTCAGAAATTGGCGGTGTAACTAATTTTTTAGATAAATTTTAAAAATTGTGCTTTGCTATGCTTTCTCCAAATACAGGCAGTTTTAGTGGGAAAAAAAAGAAGAAGAAAATTTGAAAGCTTGTTTTGGAATAATCTCGCAAAGTTGCGTATTTTCAACTCTAATATACTCATAAAATATTATCAAAATAGAAAAACATGACACATTTTTACCAAACTCTAACCCAGTGGATGTAACTGAAAGTTGTAGTGGCTAGTCTGTGTGTGTGTGGAGGGAGGGGAGGGGGGTGACGACAATTCCTGCCTCATTTCTCAAAGCAGAGGGGTCACGCCCATCCGCTATTCAGAATCAAGAATTAACATTCGATCAAAAATGATTTTTGATCGAATGTATTGATTTTTTTGCGGAACCAAAAAATAAAATTTCTCAATCTCAGTCCAGCCATGTTCCGAGTTATTTGGAGAAGGTCATTAATTTACATGGACATTAGAATCCAGTAATAGAGACGGACCAATTTTAAAAGAAAAAAAAAAGACCTGTGATCCACTTTCCCCAATCAACTCTAATTTGAATTCTGGAACTTTGAATTCAAATTATATTTTTCGCAATTACGAGTTGCGACAAGACCCTACTCATTGGAGTTATTGTTTCTAGAAACGGCTCTCCTCCCTTCAAGCATATCCCTCCTCTTGGCTGGTTACGTGTGTATAGTTGAGTGTGTGTGTGTGTTGGCTTACGTGTGTGCACGTAGGCGTGTGTATGTGTGTAGAGGCGCGCGCGTGTGTTAGTGTGTATGTGTATGAGCATGCGTGTGTAGGACACGCACATGGACGCCACCGCCCAGCAGAAGTGGCTTCTGGGGGTCAGTGCTCAGGACCGGAGGAGCTGCGCCGGTGGGCGATGGTGCTGCAGAGGCCCCTGGTCCAACCTGAAAAAGGAACCACAACATCAAAGACGGTCAAATGAAAACAATAAGCAATCGTGATTGCTCAAAAAAAAAAAAAAAAACTGTCTAAGAGGGGGCTGCCGCTATCTCCCTCAACCATATGTCTTTTCTCTCCCCATGTTTTTGGTGCACCAGCTACCTATGCAGCAAGTATTGACATAAGGCAGAACTTTGAAAGGGGGAAAAAAAGAAATGGAACAGGAACGTATTCAACAAGATTATGGATACATTAAAAGCATTGCAGACAGAGTGGTGTAGTGGTTAGATGCTGGTCTCTTACGCCCAAAAGGTGCAGTTTTGGTCCTGGCTCTCGTCGGTGTATTTTCAAGATGCAGAAAATCGATAGCGTCCATGTCCTATGATTATGCGGCATGTAAAAGATTTCTTGAGTACTCGTTTGGCATAGAGTATCTCTTAGCAAAATTAAATTCCTAGTGCTGTTTCGCATCAAATAGAGCTCAGGTATCTCCATCTAGTGGGGAAACTGGGCGTAGAAATTGTTGTGGCAATGGCATCCCATCGATAGTGCTGCCATGTGAAAGAGTGGTTGCTATACCGGGGGATCGCATTAGATCTATTATATTAACATTTGAACAAAACTATGTAAGAAACAGAATGTTATCAGGAGTCCTCAGGCAAATAAGTTTTCAAAAACTGCTATAAAGTTCTTTTAAATTGTTCTTGAGCTTTTTTAAGCAATTATAATCAGAAATGTTAACTAACCGATTTCTTGCAAAGTGACATAATTTAGAAAGATAATTTTACTCTCCCTATATACTAATTTTCCTCCTTGAAATAATACAATGATCTTACTTAAAATTTTTTAAATGTGACATTTAATTAATAAATTAAATTTATAACTCATTATACATCACTTCATATTATCTATATATATAAAAATGAATGTTTGTCTGTATGTCATCCATGAACTCAAAAACTACCCGGCAGATTTGGCTGAAACTTTCACCGTTTGTTATTTTCGGTACAAGGGAATGTTTATAGACCAGTTCGAAAAAAATCCGATCGATAGTTCCTTTTTTATTCCAATTTAAGTCACAATCCATTGGATAAATACGAATAAAATTATCGGCTGCAGAAATTAATTCACGTGAAAGATCTCATTGATAAGAAGTTAGCTGTTGCCATTTTTCTTGAGTTTGAACAAATAAATTCTTTCTTTATTGTTTTATGGCTTTTCATACAACGGGGGGATTTAAAACTTTTTCTATTTGATATTTTTAGCGATTGATTGATCTTGCAAACTGCGTGAGTACACAATTTGAGTATAGTCACGGCTTCACTTGATACCTGGACCGATTATTATGAAAATTGCTATATATATGTATTTTTCCACGGAGAAGGTGCATAATATGCTCATTGAAGCCACTCGCCACCAGGTGGCACTGCAGAGTAGCAACTTCTGCCCCGTTCAGCCGATAGTCATGAAAATCAGTATAATGATGTATTTTTTTGTTGGCGTAGCAACGCGCGTCGGGTACAGCTAGTGTACTTATAATATTCACGTATATTATGGGCGATTGATTAATCTTTGTATTGTAAAACTGTGTAAAAATATAAAAAGAAAAATTGATTTTTAATCCATTTTTTCTCAACTAGGAAACTTAAAGATACAATTTTACTATAAGGAGAATTTTAAGAGTAACCTAGAGTTAAGACGTCGCGGGATCAATCCCTGGTGTAGACTAATCGTGAGATCGCAGCTAACCCACCCCCTCTCTTATGCTATACGGAAATTGTAAATGGTTGGTGTAGGGGGGAGGGACTTCGGGTTGACATGCCATGCTAAGAGTTTGTGCCAAAAGGTAAGCCTCGACGAAATAAGACTCAACGGAGAATTCGCCAAGATGTAAGGCAAACCCCAGTAGTCATATGCAGACATATCCATCAAGCCAATACTTGGAGCACAGGGGTGGATGACATCAAAATATGGATTATGGCTTAGGGGCTATTTCACAGAAAATGGTCCTTTTGTTCCTCGCGTGACGCCTCATACATTTCATTTAAAATAATACTTAGAAATATTAATGAACAAATTTTTTCCGCCTAACAAATTACAAACTTGTATTTTTTAAGCAAAAAATTTCGTCATTAAACTTTAAAATCATTACTTTTTTAATGAAATATATGAACCTTCACGTGCGGGACAAAGGGTAGACTTTTTTGTAGATTGGCTCTTATATGTAGGTCTGTATTTTTTTCGAAACTATATTATTCTTTTTACTGATCTTGTACATGAGCACAACAAGCCACTAACTGTCAACCCAAGTTGCACCCACCGCAATGATGTGATAAATCATCTGATCAATGGTGTATCAAACACTTTAGTGCACATTCTGGAAACTGGAACAGTTTCTGAATTATATTGCTCCAAATGTGCTCCCAATATGTACTGGAAATTCGCAGTTTAGCGTACAGTCCCACAAAAAAAAAAAAAAAAAACAATAATCACTCACAGACGTGAATGTATGAGAATGTTTCAAAGCAAGATCGTTCGGTTGAGAATATGGACGGGGTTCGTAATGTGTTAAGTGAAAAATGAGGTTTATATTTTTTTTCTGAAAAGTTAATAATTTTTTAGCAACTTACCCACTTTTGCCCTATTTTATGATATCTTGCACGGATTTGCTTTGTTTTGGAAAGATTTGCTGTGTTCTCGAAACTGATGCTAATCACAAATATTATTTCAAAACAAAATAGGTGTAAAGAATTACTTTCTTTATTTCACGAATGTTGAGAATTATTTCTAAGCATTCTTTCTAGCAATTAATTTTTATTTTGATAGATATTAATATTGAAATATCTTCAGAAAATTGCTGACAAAATTCTTCACAAAACCTTTACTTAAATACCTTTTCCGTTTTGCAATGAACAAATATCATCATATTGCAAAAATAAACAATTAAGGTGCAAAGATGCCGTGAGAAGGTTTCGCAGTATCTGCAGAAATGAAGTTTTGAGATATTTGAAGAAACGAGCTTTGGTTTTCATGGTATCCTCAGGGAAAGGATTGAATTTGACGTTTTTTTAGTGCTTAATTTTCAGCGATAACCAAATAAACAAGCTTATACTAGAAAACTTAAGTACAATAGATGATTAAAAAAAAAGAAAAAAAAAAAAAAAAGAAAAACGAAAAGTTTACAGATACTGTGCTTTACCTTCCCAAGGCAAAAATTATCTTTAGCACTTACTTTTAAAAAGATTTTTCTTTTTTTTACGAATAAAACAGAAAGAAAACCAAGCAAAGGTAGATAGGAGTAGAAAAAAGAAAGATCTCTTTCTCTCTCTTAAGTTATGAAAGCTACGAACAACAAAGCAACCAAATTTTCAAAGTTAACACCAGTCTACACAGAATTTCCGAGCAGAAAATGAACAAAACTGTTTAAAAAAATTGATTATAATTGTTTTTTTTTTTGCTGATAAATAAATCATTCTTTTTATATTTATTTTAAGAAATACTTTTGCTTTAACTTTAAAAGAATGAGCAATATTCCTCACCATTTGAAGGTGATACACTTTACCTCTGCAGTAGCTTCCAAGATGCGGTCAAAAGTTCCCCAAGAATGCAGAGCTGTTCTCTAAGGGTTTCTAGAGTTGTATTTTAAACACCAAACCTATATTGGTCTCTAATGACATAATTTAGTTTCTTTTCGGACATGGCAAGTTAATTTTTTAATGGGAAGAACATTAACTTTTGAGGCATGGTGACTTTATTTGAGCCCACAATTTGTTTAAAACTTTTTTTTTGCCAACTGAAACAGTGGCTTCATATAGTACCGAAAACAAATGGTAGCCTCCAAACAAAGCCACCGTTCCTCAAATTGAAAAGTCAATTTCACGACATTTCTCTTTCGACTGTGTAAGATTCCACTCTTAAATAATGAAACATTAAAACATAAGTTGATATTCAAATAAAAAAAAATTACAAAAAGTAAAAGTCATCATAGTGTTTTTGAAGAATAAAAACGATTTTTTAAATCTAGTTTTGTTTTTCATGGCTGTCATGCTTTTCTCCAATTATCTCTCCACAGAAAAAACCCGCTGTCCATATGATGTTATAATGACTTTGGGATGGAAGAATGCCAAAAAAAAAATTTGTTGAGAACCTTTGAGCAGGTATGTCAGATCATTTACGTAAAAGTTGCCTTAACAAACCTTAGGATCAACCGAGCCTTTTCAAGTAGCCGCAATAATATTTATACCTACCTCAGCATTAAAATCCCTCATCTCTTTGACAATACATTTGCGTATAAAACCTCTCCACCTCTCCCCATCTGCCAGATCCCTCTTCCCACATCTCCTCCTCCCCATCGTCATCACTGCCCGGCCACTCTGCTGAGAAGATGGAGAGAACTCAGAGATGGACCTTTGTGCATAGTGCAGAGCCTCTAGGTCTCTTAGTGGTCCCTGTAGCATCACCCTATTGGACATGACATTTGGGGCCATCTACTGTGTCTGCCCGCGGCACTTTCGCTCTCTCTCTCCTCTACTCTCTCTTTCTCTCCCTTTAGAATTTCGGACTTGCGGCTTTCACCAGACAATGCACTGGGAAGGAAGGAGTCTGCCCTTTCCATTTGCTTGCCTCTGGAATTGGATAGAAGGCTGAAGCGGGGGATACATATGTAGAAAATACAACATGTGGACGACAGGAAATTGCTTTGCTCTAAAATGCTATCTGATGTAGTTTTCGTTTCCAAAATCCTGTTTTATTTGAAAATCATAGTTTGAGTTTGAAAAGTTTTTTGTTTATTGGCAATATGTTTAATATGTAAGACTAAGCAAACATTTTCTTAGGTGAAATACATTTACTTAAATTATTAGTATTGGTAGTATTGCTAATTGATAAGATATTTTGACTGCAGAAGTAATATAGAAACTATAACTGTAATCAGGAGGAAAATTGTGGTCTTCAAATCCAATCACATGTAGTTCACGTTTTAAAATTGGGTTTGGTGTAAAAATCAGACAATCGAAGCTTTAAAGCTCATTTATTGTCTAGAAAATTCTTTTAATGTGAAAAATTGGCTGAAAGTTTTAAGAGTGAGATAAAATACATGATAATGCACTGTCAAACACTCAGATAAGTAAACGTATTTATTGATATCAGCGTAATTATGATCATTCTGAAATATTATAATTTTAGAATTACTAGGGAATAATGTAATGATACTTTTCGTTTTTTGACGAGAAAATGATTTTCTCTTCATTCAACCGAATGCCGGTTGTAAAAAATGCCCCATAAAAGTGGTTCAAGAAATTTTTTATTTGACTAGGACAGTTTTGATGTATCACAGAGCAAAGTTGTTGAAAACGCTGCTTTTCGCTCCGCTGGCAACGTGGGATTCTGGACTGAAAGTAGCAGAAATAAATCAGGTTTAGAGTTAAAGATGTAAGTTAAACTTTAAGTGTTTATATTTTTAAAGGACATTATAAAAAATCTGGTCCTGCGATGAAAATTCCGTCCATAAGTCAGAACGAGGCCTCTAAGTTGAGAATCTGTATCTTAGAAGGTGTTAAAGAAACATTTCCTATAAAATGTTCAGTAATTCTGTTTTTGCCTTTAAGACAGAAATATCATTATTTAAAATAAAAACAGTTTATTTATTGAATTTGATCTCAATTGGCATCTAATAAGGTTTTCGCTAAGGAATACTTAAGGATACTATTCGTTCAGTCCAACATAGATAATTATAACTACCAAAATTTTCTTGCATTGAGTGGAATTAAGGATCGAAACGAATGAACTTGATTCTTAGGACATTTGAAGATACAATGGATAAAAGAATGCATACAAAATATAAGCGTTGCATAACGCAAGCAAGCATGTCTTCTAGTAATTAGAATCTAGACTTTTATGTTATGGACAATAATTTACAAGCAAGAAAAGCAGGTGAACATTGAACTTTCTAGCAGATGTTAAGCAAAATAAAATACACCTCGTAGTTTGCCTTTCGTAATTAAGATTATTCTCACCAATTTGTTAATGTCTTGTTTTTTGAAAATTCTCATTCATTAAATATTATTGCGCTGAAAATTTTACGAAAGACGAGGAATATTAATTACTCGCAGGGCTTTCTTCAGTCAAAACGGATGAGACGCTGCCATGTAATGTGAATAATTTGAGTTTATTGGAAATAGAAGCAAGAATGCATGTCCCGCGCTTTTCAAACGACCTTTCCAAATCAAAAATAACCATTCGCGCTTAATAAGCGTATGCACTTCCAGCCTTCACTCCCTGCTATTCGAAAGCACTATATTACGAATGAGCAAAATGGAAAAGTGCCCATAAAACGGGAGAATCCTTCACTTTCGGAAGACGCATTTTTTTCAGCGAAAGATAGCGAACATCATCGGAGGAGACATTGCAAAATGGCTCAGGGAACTTGTCGTCCAGGTATAAAACTCTGCGGGGAAACTGTACAAACAAACAATTAAAACTAATTTGGATGCGGTAATTGTCGATTAGACGGCTTAGAGAACGTGACAAATGAACAGAGTCGGCTTCGCAGGAATTTCTTCAAAAAGCTCGCAGAGTTTTCAATCCACCGACTTCCCTGGTTCTCTGGGAACAAGTTCTAAATAGAGCCATACATTCGCTTTTAACGTTTTTAATGTCTTCGCTGCTAAATGGAACGGAAAGTTTTCTGCCTTTCTCTCCTTTCATAATGGCCCTAAAATTAAAGCGTTTCTGCAATTTTCTTCCGAGCCTTATAACCGCTTCACCAAGAAGGGGGGTGCGGAGGGAACCGACCCCACATTTAAGAAAATCTTAACTTTTAAAATATATATCGGATTTTTAACCGTACCTATGTAGTACCACTTGCGTTATTGCCGAAGCGGGGGGAGGGGGAGTTGAATCAGAAACGGAGGATTGTTATTGGTCTGGGTTGTTTTCTATGTTGTTCCACCAGTCGTTAGCAGGGGGTTCGGGAAGGACCGCGTTTGGAAGTACTTTACACTTCATTGTGTTTTTCCCTTTTGATCGCGCCGGCTTTAATCGGCGGCTCCAGAACGTTCTGGAATTCGGAAACCCCCTCTAATGTGCCGCCATTAACGCATCAACCCCTCCTCCACGCCGATTACTCCACTACCCTATTTGAAATTAATGGCCAAACAGCGAGGCTCCTTAAAGAGAAAGAGAAGGAGAGAACTCAGGAATCTTTAAGTACAGATTTCACGATGCGAGGTCCTTAATACCGAATAGCGTTTGCTTCTAATGTTAACAAATGAAAAACTACCCGCCCCGAAAGCCGTCGATAAAAGACAACCCGCCAGCATAAACTGTCGACGATTATAGACGTTTTTAGGACCATTTTTCGATATTGTCGATGACAGTTTTCTTGCCTTTCGCTGCGTTAAGAGTTAATGGCTCAGAGATGCGAGCAAAAATTTCAACAGAGGAAAGTCACTTTGCCCGGAATGTTTTGTATTGCTCGTAGACATTCGAAATTTGCAACAAATAAGTTCAGATTCCGCTATTTGATGTAGGAGCGAATGCTAGGAAAAGCCATTATCACTCTTTCACAAAAATTAAGCACCAAAGAGAGCATGTGTCATTTTTCTGAAAAATTGGATTTCAATAGATATTTAGCTGGAACATTTGGCAGCACTTTTTGAAACGAAGAGCGGAACGGCCTAAAAGTTTTTTTCTTCCGCCATAATGCTGAAGCAGATCATTCCCGTTCTTGGAAGCTAATTAATTTAACTAGGGATAGTTTTCGAGCAAACTTTTGCTAAAGACATTTTTGCCTATAAAATGGCAAAATTACCCCAGTTCTTTAATGCTACTGTAAAAGTTCGAAATGCAACAATTGAACAGTGATTAAACTTATTGCGCTTGAAATGTAGCTAATGCATATGAACGAACTAGTTCGTGTGCAAACAAGGAGTAATTAAGGTTGAAATTAGAATTAGAGCTAGATTGATTTTCTTTACACACATTTGCAAATTTTATATGTAGTGCAATAATTTTATTTGCCAAAGCTGCAATCTCTTATTTAAATAGCAATAACTTGAATAAAAATAAATCTAAAATCCCATTACTTGCGTAAGGAAGAGTGATCTAAACCTGACACCCAAAAAAGTGACTTAAATCTGATATCCAAAAAACTGGTCCTAACGCACACATCTTTAAATTAAAAAAAAAAAAAATCCTAAAGCATTAACAGTTTTTCAAAAAATTTTAGTGTGAGTTTTTTCTCTTTCGAGGGTTATTAACTATTAAATTATTTCAGAAAATTGTTAATGCTTTAAATATATGTTTTGTGTTCAAAAAGGTCTAGTTGGGGAATTGTTCTTTTGTTATCGACTTAAGGGAATTTCACTCAGCAGAAAAAAATCTAAAACTTTAGTTTGAATATCTTCCAGTTAAAGCAGCATTGCAGCACTGCACATGCGGCGTGCAAAAGGGTAATTCCACCAAAAAAAAAAAAAAAACTTTCATGAGGTACGAAAAGAACCAAGATATGGGAAATCCCTTAATGCTTTGGTTTCTTAACCTGTTGTTAAGCGATGCAATATCATACACTAGTTCATCTGCGACGCCGCGGGTGATTTGTAAAATAACAGCAGTAAACTAATGTTGCTATAGTTCCGTAAAACATAGCATATAGTGTAAGTATTTCTAACAAATATCATTTTCCCGCAATTTTTGCAAGACATTCATTTTTCGATGTGTGCAATGATATTTTCACCATCCTTATAAATAGCTAGGTATGCACAGTTACATGCAGGGTGTTTCAGTTAAATGTTTCAGAACTCCGAAGAGGGTTAGGATGCATCCTGAAGAATCGAAATCACATAGCAATTCGGGGTCAGAAATGCTTTCCCTACCCGAGAAATTAGAGATATGCCAGGAGTATTCCTGATTTTTCGTGGTTCCATGCGCCGGAAGATGTGAGATGTGCATTGTAGCAGGTTCAAAAACTTCCAACACTTAATTGGATCCATGTACCTTTTGCTTTTTTACATGCATGATCAAAAATATTTTTCACTAACGGTTTCTTTTCCTTTATGGTGCTTCTGTGTATATCACCACTTTAGGAAAGCATTTCCAACCCCACATCGCTATATGATTTTGAGTCGTCAGGATGCACCCCACCCCTCTTAGGAGTTCTGAAACGTTTAACGGAAACACCCTGTATAACTGTTCTGTGGTCTCTTCGAAGTGCTTCTTCATATTTGCATCTATCTAAAACTATCTCTTCAATTAATTAGTACATCTGAAATGCCGAAGCTTTCTGGTTCTTTTGAGATAAAGGACACGAGTTGTTACTGTAACTTTAGGTTTAAATAGTGGCACCCGCACAGCTTTGCCCGTAGTAGAAAATTAAAAGGTCTTTTGGTTCGCCTGTTTATTTACAAATAATATATGATGAATTTCGCGGCAATTGGCTTGTCCATGTTACGGTTTCAAGTTGTGATAACTTTGTAATTTACTCGTTCATCTTATGATAATTTTGCTCGGGAAAATGCTCTTGAAATTGGAATAGAAAAATAACAAAATCGAATTTTCGAAAAATCGCTTCTGGGTGCACTTTCCCATGCTACAAACTAACTTTTCGACAAATTTCATGAAAAGCGGCCGAACAGTCTAGGCGCTATGCGCGTCACAAAGATCCTGACAGACAGAGAGAGATCCGGACAGATAGACTTTCAGCTTTGTTATTAGTAGAGATAACTAGCTAAAAGAAAGTTAAAAGTTTTACTCTTCAGGATACACAATTTATCCTACATTTATTTTCATGTCCAGATTAGTATTTTTTTTAAATCTCTTTATGTACTATACAATGCATATCTTTTAATACACTGAAAACAGCGTTAATACCTTCGTAGGGTTCTTCTGCTAAGAATGCAAGATGTGGAAATCTAAAACAAATTAGTGAGACTTTGTAATACGGTTTATGGATTTTCTCTCTTCAATCAAGTTGGCCTAATAGACTCATTCCTCAAAGTATGTTTTTTTCATCGATTGTCCCCCATACTCTCTCTCTCTCTCTCTCTCTCTCTATATATATATATATATATATATATATATATATATATATATATATATATATATATATATATGCAAATTTTAAATTTTTCATTTGCTTTTTTTTTCTTTTTTTCTTTTTTTTTTGCATTTTTGTCATGTATTGTACTTTAGCTTGATTGTACAAGCTCACTTATTTGGTTCACGCTGGAAAAAAATAAACACGAAAAACACGTCTTATTAAAACATTTCCAAAAAGTTACTATTGAATCCAAAATGCATTTCTTCATATATCTCGAAAACTCATTTCCGCAGATACTGCACTTATACTGTACATATATATAGTGCATAACACGGCAATATATATATATATATGTATACCAACACTCAAACATGCTCATTATAATTTTCGATTTCATGAGCATCTTGATTAAACATTGGATGCAATTTCGCCGCATTCTTGCCTCAGAAGGAAGAAATAGAACCAAATTGCTCTGTTGGAACCTCACCCAAGACGGCCGTAAGTTAGAGAGTCATGGCGTCCATTATGTTCTTTCCGACCGCAGGGCCATTACTGTTAATCAATTTGGTGATTTCGCGGCTAAACAATTCATGGTGTGTTCTCCATCCCCCCTCTCGCTTGGAGCCTCCTGTCTTCCTTCGCCGAATCTTTCCTTTTCCTCCAACGAAATGCTTAGCCAAACGGAGGACAACTTAATTGCGGTAGAGATAATTGAAGTAGGAGACTTAGCTGCTAGAAGTATCGCTGAATGAAAAATCCAGCGAATTGAGGTCGCAGGCTGATATGAGGAAGTGTCCGAAATGAATGAATTTCTCCATTTTATAGGATTCTATAGCGAATTTATTAAGGGGAGTTTATTGGGGGTGATTTTATTACGGACTATATCTTGTGCATTAAAAAAATTAATAACTGTAAGCAACTTAATCAGTTACAATTTGTATCATTTTATTAATGTTGTGGTTCAAAATGAGGTCAATAAGAGAGTGTGAAGCAAAGTGATGTAAGGGAAAAAATTAAAAATTTGTTAAAGTACAAATAATAGCAGATCCTCTCTTTTGCTTTGGGTCCAGAAATAATATTAGTAGCGCTCGTAAGTGCAGTTGTACAGCATGAATTAGAAAAAAGAATTTAGTGAAAGTCTATCAAGGGTCTGAACTTTAAACGCGTTTTACTCAAAACTTTATAATGTCTACTTACATCCCATTTCTTCTTACTGCCTTGTACGGTATCGTGAAAATCCGAAATATGGCACATTTTTACATCAGTAGGTAAATATCAGCGTTAACATAATAAAAACATCGGTGAAAGATTGAATATTTCTGGTGAACTGCAGGTGAAAGTCGACATTCCCCAATTTTTATCTTTTACTCTAATATATATGTATACACGATATGGTTTTTTCCGTATAACGTTCCACAACAGCTTTCTCAATCAACACAACTAAAACCCCGAGATCCCCAAGACAAGAAGATTGGTAATGTTAGCAACATTTCTCAAAAAAAAAAAAAAATATATATATATATATATATATATATATATATATATAAACTAATTTGAGTTCTGAAATTTTGAATTCAAATTACGTTTTTCGCAATCACGAGTTGCGACAGGCCCTTCTTATTGGGGGCTATTGTTTCTAGAAACGGTTCCTCCTCCTGGGCGGTTACGTGTATGCAGGCGTATGTGTGTGTGTAGGCACGCGTGCGTGCATGTGTAGGCTTGTGTGTGTGCGTAGACCAGTGTGTGTGTGCGTATACCAGTGTGTATGCACGTAGGCGTGTGTGTATGCGTGTAAAGGCTTGTGCGTGTGTGTGTATGAGCGTGTGTGTGTGTGTATGAGCGTGTGTATGAGCGTGTGTGTGTGTATGAGCGTGTGTGTGTGTATGAGCGTGTGTGTGTGTGTGTATGAGCGTGTGTGTGTCTGTGTGTATTAGCGTGCGTGTGTGTAGGACATGGACGTCACCGACCTGGAGAAACTGATTCCAGGTGGCAGTGCTCGGGGCAGCGCCTGCAGAGGACAGTGGTCGGTGGTGCTGCAGAGGCCCCTGATCCAAGCTGAAAAAAGCACGGACATCAAAAACGGTCAAATGAGAACAATAAGCAATCGTGTTTGCCCAAAAAAGAAACTTATTGAAAAAGTAGCACAGTGCACAATGCAAAGGAAGATCTAAACCTTCTCGTGGCAGGTGTTCTCTAAGAAACATACAGCCCTTGAATAGAATATTAGCTCCCCTCACTGATGTGCAAGTTTCACATCGTCTGCTCCTTCTAAATATGATGCTGCCAATGAGTTGTTGAGGTAATGATGCTCATTCCTATTGCAGTGCCAATCGCAGCTTCAGTATATTACTGGCCTCAAATTACCTGGTGCCAAGCGTCTCCCCAGAATGTTCTATACATTCTCGATGGAATATATATATCTGAAAACCTGGCCTGTCAATCTATGCGTCCAGTATTATCATTCTCCAACCTTGCAATGTTTATAGTGACCATATTAGTATTGGACATTTTTATTTCTATAATAAATATAATGATCGCACGACAACATAATAACATTGAAACAACTGGTACCTATCGGTTTCTTTTGCGCAGGTGACTAAGTCGCCAAATGAGATACAACCGATGCCAAACAAAATATCCATCCTAGAAAGATTGAGAAGGGTTGATTTCAAATAGCTTTTTAGTGTGATAGTATTTACAAAAAAGAATAAATTTATGGAAAAAAATTGGAAACTTATGGATTGAATCGATTTTATAATAAATGCCTTACATTTTATGTCATCAAGAAATTCGAAATTTTCTGTAAGTTGCGAAAATAATTTGCAGTAAAAAAGAAAAATTAATTAACGTAGGCAGGAACTGAAAATCTATGTTTCAACAACTCATATATTTTTTTCAATCACTAACCGTAACAGAATGATTTTACTTTTAATACAGTTCGTAATAAATAAACAGAAATAAATTAATCTAAATTTTTTGTTTTAAGCAGTTTAATTAACAAAAACTCAAACACGTGAAAATGTGATCCTTAGTATTTACGCGTTTTAAGTTCTTAAACTAGTAAAAAGGAAAAGCGAACGAGATCAACAATACCCAGTTTATCATAAACAAGTACATAAAATAAATTTTTTCATCAAATTAGTAATCATATTTTATATGGAAGTAAATAAAAGCAAAAACTTCCCAGCAACATGCTTCGGTACTTAAATTAAAAAAAAGTGAGAGCACTCTCGATCATCTTGATGCCAAAGATATATTTTATTCCCTAAGATACCCACGGTATAAGTAATTATTTTCATAATCTTTACTCATGAAACGAGACAATTTATAGTTATGAAATCCAAAGTTTTTGTTTATATTGTAGCCTTACCTTTTTGGGGGGGGGGAGGGTTACTGCATCAACGAAGAGTGAAACCCATAATACACTTTATACTTTGATTTTTCAAAAAAACATGGAAAATTGCCTTTAAAAACTTTTTTTCCTAATTTAGAAAAAATAGTATTGACGTTACTATGGTTATACTGATTTTAGGTGACAAGGGACTATCAATTTTTTTCACAGTAATTTTCAACGAATTTCATTGAAATTTGCAGCATAGTTACATGTTGCTAATACTTACACAAATACAAAATTTCATTAAAATATTTTAAAATTTAATTCTTTTTCAATTTAAAATGTGAGTTTTTAACGTTTTTTTTCATATTACGACTCGCGCCTGAAATTTCATCAAAATGACAAAATACTAGCAACATATGATACATAAAACAACAGAAAATAAAATGTCGGGAGTTCTTTTTCAAAATGTTGTGGTAAAAAAAAATTAGAGAAAAAACCCAAGAACTAGACATTTTCGGTAAAATATGTTCATACTTCAATAAAATATAGCAAATATTTTAGACACAGTTAAAAAAAAACAAAAACCATCTTTCTCATCAAAATGTTAAGAACCCTTTCAGGTACTTTGCATAAAGTTTTTAGCCAATTTAAATAATTATTCATTTCAGTGGAACAGTTTGAAATTTGTAAACATGCCAAAAATGATGTTTTGAGAAAATCAACATTTACTATTTTACTGATAAAAATTTCATTATTAAATAAATTATTTAATTTTTCATACAAATTCAAAACAAAAATGGTCTTATGATCTATTTTAGGGATTCAAAAAGTAAAATAAAACTAATTTACTTAGAATCAGCGTGAAACAAAACTTAATTTGACAGCTGGAAGGAGAATCGAAAATGTAAACAAAGGGGAGTGGCTACCACAAAAAGGGTCATAACTTCGTCAATTTTTCACCGATTAAAAATTTTTTTTTTTTTTTGCAAAAGGTTTAGCTAAAAGTCTAATTTTTAACTGACAAACCACCAAATCCCGAGTTAAACACTAATTTAACAAAAGGTGAAAGTCTTTAAAACTAAACCTGCTCAGTTACGTTAGTTAGTAGTTTATATGAGGCCCCGACTTCAAATGGTTATTTAAAAATAAGAGATCGTGCATAATTAGTTAGGTATTAAAATAATTCATCGTATAGTAATTTAAATCAGTGTTTATTTTATAATTCGGTGTTTAGTTTAGTTGATTTTCGTACTGGAATTGTAAAACAAATTTGATTTATACCTTTGGGTAGGAAATCGTAAGTAAGTATGACCAATTATTTTTTACTTTCTAGTTCCTCTTTGTTTTTTGAAGTTGGTTCTTTTTTTATTTGAAAATAATTTATTAGAAATATAATAAAGAGAAAACATTTTTTTTTGACCAATTTTACTCATTTGAAAGGCCTTTGTCGCCTTAAAAGTAAGATCGTTTTTCCCTTTGCGTTGAAATTTTATGTTAGCAACAAGCAGTATGAATAAAAAACATAACTGAACCTACACGTGGAAATTAAATATAGGGGAGAAAAGCGTTGTAAAATTTCTAAATTCATTCGGTTACATGTGTTTCAAAAAATACAAGAGTTTTTTTTTGTAAATTAATGCATGAAAATCTAAGCTTCGGAAAGAAAACATCATGCTAGTTCGGAAAAAACAATTTTATCCCAAATCTCATGGCAATGTGCATTTATAAAGTTACTCATTGTAACTTAGAAATACATGCAGTTGTTTAAATTTGGAAACTTGTTCGTTACTAAGTTGCTTTTACCTCATTGTATTCTGATTTAGTTGTATTGTAAAATTTGAACGTTGAAAAGCGATTTAATGTTGTATCAATGACATCAATGTTATTAATGCATGAAAACGTAAACCTCGAAAAGAAAATCATTCGAGTTTAATTTTTGTTTTCTATCCCAATTGATTTTTGTAACCCAGAAGTACATGCAGCTGTTTAAATCTGGAAACTTGTTCATTTTAAAAATATTTTTACCTCATTTTATTCTGATTTAGTTGTAATTATAAAATTTGTGCGTTGAAAAGCGATTTAATGTTGTATCAATGAGATCAATGTTATCAATGCATGAAAACGTAAACTTCGCAAAGAAAATCATTGGAGTGTCAGAAAAGAAAAATAATTTTATCCCAAAGCTCAATGCATTGTGCATTTATAAAGTTGCTGATTGTAACCTAAAAATACATGCAGCTGCCTAAATTTGGAAACTTGTTAGCTATAAAGTTTTTTTTTAAACTTAAGGGGGTCCGGGACACATTTTGAAATTTTTTTTATTATGTACTTTAGAGTTTTGAAATTTTTTGAACTGATTCATCATTTATTTAATAAGCAAAATCATAACATAAATATATGAAAAAAAATTATTTTTTTATTTAAATTTAATTAGTTTTTTTCAAAAAAATGGGGTTGCTTTAAATTGCTATAACTCAAAATATTGTTGGTCAATTTTCAATTTTTTTTCAAAAAAGTATGCACAAATATCTAAGCTTTAATTTTTATTCGGCGATTTTAAAAATATTGATTCAATAAAAAATAAAAAACATTTGAAGAAAAATTTCGAAAAATTCAAAGATACTTTTTTTAAAAAAAAAATCATAATTTTTGCAGTAAACGTTTTTTTTAAATTCGCCGAATAAAAATTAAAGTAAATTGCTTGAAAAAGATATGCTCCAAGTTTCATTACTTTATCTCTATCGGTTCCTGACTTATAAGAGTTTGAATGCAAGAAATCGGGAAAAATTGCATCATGGAGAAAAACGCGTTTAAAGTTTTAAAGTTATGTACACATTCGTTAGATACATGCAACAAAAATAACTATAACTTTCGTTCTATTTAAGGTAGAAACAAGATTCAAACGTCCTCTTAAGCAGAAAAAAACGGAGCAATTTTTCAAATTATAAAAAAAAATTGCAAAATTTGAGGATTTTTGTGTCCCGGACCCCCTTAATTTTATTCTGTTTTACTTGTAATTATAAAATTTGTGCTTTGAAAGGCGATTTAATGTAATATGAATGATTGGTGTCTGCACCGATATAAAACAAGAACGATTTTGTGTAAAAAATGAAAAATGTAATCTCTCGTTTCAGAGCGGTCCGGCTTACCTAGAAAATAAAGATTTCCACACCTACTTATAAAATACCGACCCATGAAACTTTTTAACCAATGCTCAATTCGTAAGAAAACAATTTTTTTACGTATACTTCAATTGTAGTTTCTGTTACATTCAACGGTGAAGACTGATATTAAATTTATTGATTTATTTAGCAGAAGCGTTTGACCAAGGAACACAATTAAAAATTTTGAATCAAATTTGAGAGCCAAAGTTTGTTAATTGAGAAGAAGACTCTGGGAAAGATTAAACACAAGCTTTATAGGAAACACTTACCTCCATAGCAAACTGATGATTTAATATTAATCGTAGTAACTGTGTTACAAGTAGTAACGAATAATATATGGTTGAATTGTAAGCTTTGTGAATGAAATACTTCAACAATTTCTCAAGTATCTAACACATTTCGTTTTACTTGATCATTCTTGACAATCTCCTCCATTTGAGTCAATTTTTTTGTTACATGTATGCATCCAATTTGATTATGTACCACAACTGGGAAATGCAAAACAGCAATGCTTCCTGTATTTCCACAATGAGATAAAATGCGAGGTCGGAATTATATCATCCAAAATTAAACGATAGTGAACTGCTCCTGGAAGATTCCTTTTTTCTCTCCCACAGATCATTTGCCAATTATTTTCCACCGACTAATACCATTCTTCGGGTGTCTTGAGCGTCCTTTTCGGCAAAGTTTCACAGAGAATTGTTGGAAAGTCCCTCCTTCACGAAAAGGGAATCGGATCTTTTCGGAGAATGTTCTCTCCTTTCACCCGTTGAGTAATCTTCGTCCCCCCCTTTCGCCATCAATTTTCTCTCTCCCAAGCCCCCCACCCGTCCTTTTGCCCTTTTCCATTATGGAGTTCAAGTCCTCGTGAGGCCGCCTTAATTACATGCACCTCTCTTAATTGTCGCCTCTGCGCCTCTTGCTAAAACCGAGCCCAAATTAACCGTCGCCTTCCCTCAAAGGAAATATGCAAATTGCCGAAAGCCGAGACCCCCTTTTCCTTCCAGAACTTTTAAAAGAGAGGGCTTCCTGCCTGGGTTAGTTGATGCGATGTTGAGGTCGCGCGTTTTGAGCGATATTATATTCCCCTGGAGTGGAACTAGAGTTTAGGGGCCACACCAGGACGATGGCTTTTATTGAGTTTCGCGAAGAAGGAAGATCTCTGCAGCTTGGAAATGATAGCTTGTGGCGGTCGCACCGCAGGGAAGACCTGTGGGAATTCTGTAACAGGCTTAAATTCATTTCAGACTCGTTCTGAAGAGCCCCAGCATTGCTCTTTAATTTCGATATTGGCGAGCTAAATACCGCATATGTGGGTTTCGTCCTTTGTTCAGTAGAACTTGCAACATAAGATGAATAGAAAATGTTTACGTTAATTCGATCTACTATGCAATTGTTCGGAAATATTCTGAATGGCATGCAATTGCTCGATATTATTCGATATTTGTGGCTATATACTTGATACTTAATTTATATTCTACGTACCATAATAACGTACGAGAAGTAAATGAAACATTTCTATTATCATTTACACAACGACAACCATTCTCATGACACATTACAAAGGCCACCATTCCTTTTTACTTCCTTTTACAAAAAAGGAAGTACTGTATTCGCGAAAAAATTTTCACTCAAAAATCGACCTTAAATTCCATTTTGCTCACCCCCGATTGAATATTGAGTTTTTTTTCGACCCGACCACACGTGCATATATACCTAAGAACTTATAGAAACCCGAAATATCCATTTTGACGATTCCCGAGTTAATTACAACGAGTTTTCTCGTGACATCTGTATGTACGTATGTGCGTATGTACGTCGCATAACTCAAGAACGGTATGCCCTAGAAAGTTGAAAAATTGGTACGTAGACTCCTAGTGGGGTCAAGTTGTGCACCTTCCTTTTTGGTTGCATTCGGGTGTTTCTAAAGGGGTCTTTTACACCTTTTTGGAGGGGAGGGGGAATCATTGTTAGTTTCGATGCAAACTCAAGAGGTGTAATAATTTTGCGGACACTTGGCGATAGATCGCCAGCCTTTTGGTCGCCCAAGTTTTGGCCAAATTTGTCGCCAACTTGGCGACAAATTCGACGATTTTCTTCTTTTTTTTAAAAACTGGTTTCAATTTGGCCACTGTTGGTGATATTCAGAGAGTTAACAATTATATCACATTAAAATTTCCAATAACGGATAAATAACATTAAATTGGTGTAAAAGGAAGTCATGTGATGCACACATCAGCTCGTTAATTTCATCATTCTAAAATTCAAAATGGATGTCTCGAATTCGTTATTTGTTCACTATAACTTGCGATGAAGTTTAGAGCTAAGTATTTACGTTAAACTTATCTATTACTGCTTTCAACATTTTCTCTTTAATTTGGATGTTAGGAAACTAAGTACTACATTTTTTATTTATCTTTTTTTTCTTTCGGGCGCAAAAACGTTGAAGTTGAAGACACTGAAATAATTTATATCCTTGGCCATTCACACATATTCCAAAAATGTTTCTAGCTCTCTCTTTTGTTAGCAGTGGGTGAACAAAAAGTGGGGGATGACGGATGGGATGGCGAAACTCTTGGTGAGGGGTGGGAGGTTTCCCTCCCCGACTGAAAATGTTTAAAAAATTGCTAAAATGAAAGATATTAGCACTTATTTTTATTTTAACTTAACAACGAAAGTAACTAGCTCTTAGAGAAGTAGTTCACATTTTCCAATGCTAACGTTGGACAAGTGTTCATTAATTTTTTTAATAATGTGCATCTTAGTTTTTACTTGGTAACAACAAATGAAGTAAAGTAATAAGTGCTATACAATGGTTCATCTAAGTTTTAACAAGCAATGTTATACGGAAATTCTAATCCTCCAAAATAAAAATTAAATTATTATTTTACATGCTTAATATAAATTTAAGAAACACTAAAATGTTTTTTATATAGTAGATTGAAGTAGTATGTATTTGTTGTTGTTGCTGTCGTTTCCAATGAAGAGCAGAGTGCGAAAAGTTTAGATGCCTCCAACAGTCTTGATAACAAGATCTGCTACTTCTCGAGCCAGATGGCTGTTGTTAATTTCAACTGGAGGTGCTCGAAGTTGGAGGAGAGCGCGAATAACGGCATGGCAATTAAAAATATGATCAGAGGTTGGTTGTGAATGGAGACTGTGCTTGTAGATGGAGTATAATTTAATATTAGTTGGTAATATCTTCATGTCCTTGAAATGTCCACTACGTAGCCTAGCTATTGTAGAAGAGAGGTTTCTTGGGCAGTGAAGGTCGGGGATTGTTGCCTTGCTGAAATGCTGATTGTAGCTGATGTATTTAAAACACTAACATAAATATATGTTCAAAGCCCTGCTACCAACGTTAAAGGCACTTGTATTACTACACGAAGGACATTTGGAGAACACAGTTTGCACATACAAATCTTTATTCTGGAACTGGTGTGGCCATTGAGGTATAATACTATTGATGTGCGTTGCCCATTATTATAACCGGTAAAAATGTCAGGAGGAACTTAAGTACTGTAAAAAAAGGGGGCGCATTGGTACTTTTTTGAACGCGTCACCCCACATCTACTCGCACTTTTAGAAGACTAACAGTAATACAACGCATCGACAAACGTTTATAGTGTGGACAGGATTCAAACATGAGAACTAAGGAGCAGAGTCAAAGAGCTGTACTGTCTTAGTTACTGGGAGACTATAAGTCAGCGAAGATAACAATAGTTAAACGTTAAAGATCATCTTCAACGCTGAGATATTGCATTTCAAATCTTGGAGCAACTGGTTGTAAAATAGCTAGCATTTTCAGAATTTGTACCTCAATTTAAAGTGCAAAACAGCTAATCAACACGAACTTGGACTTCAAGTCATCTAAACATTGCTGCATCTACATAATGTGTATCATATACTGGTTTAAATTTGATTATTTTCTATGCAGTATATTAAAACATGCATGTGTTTTTCATAACAAACTGAAGTCGGATTTGTCGCTGAAAGTGATTTTTCGAATCAGTATCAGAGAGAACGTGTAGTTAGAAACTTCATTAAATATATCCCTCAAGCAGTGGTATCAAGCATTTCAATTGAAATAGGAGATCATAATGACATTGGTTCCTGTATCTAAATGTTAGAAAATGATGTAGTTGATTATATTGTTGTTTATTTGACAGCGATGTAGTTACCTTTCAGGGGTGAATACAGAAAAATCTTTTTGAGGGGGCACGGGAAATTGAATACCCCCTACCGCGCCTTCATAACAATGTTTTAATGACTTTATTTTTAAATATGCGTGTTTTTTAATTTTTTTAAAGGATTTCTTCGGATCAATGAATCTACTTCAAAGTACATGAATATTATGCACTAATATACATTGAATGCGGACGGAAAACATGTTTAACGTTTCAAGCGATTTAAATACTAAACCCAATATAATGTCACCGAGATGCTAGACAATAAGCGGTTTTGTTTAGGAACATTGTCATAATGATTATAACACGAGGGCAAGGTTATTAAATAAACCCATACCTCACTTGAGTTTTTTAAAATTAATTTATAAAGAAAATCACAACTTCATAACATATAAGTTTTACTGAAGAATTCAGAAAACTATTTCTGTGTGAATTTCGAAACAATTGCTGATTTATTCTTCAAGTCATAATATAGTTCAGATAGCATATTCATACTACATGCCGTTTCCATTAAAAATCATGGTTTTTCCAAGAAACTACCACATGATTTCTTCACTTTGCAATTTTTATAAGCTGAAAGAGAAATATAGTATTTCGCTATTAGGTTCCTGGATCAAAATGACTGTGTTAGGTGCGCCTACACATTTTTTTTAAAGTTAATTATTGATTCCATCAAAGAAGAATTCGTGAACGAATCGCGATAATACGGTCCCTTGAATTCGAAACCAGTGAGTTAAATGTATTCTGCAACTCTTGACCTCTAACTCCAGTAATACTTCTTTAGCAAATAAAAATGCTTTTAGTCAAAATATGCTGTTTGCGTTTTGTGTTCTTTTTAATTAACTACGTAAAAAAATGCAAAAGAAAGGTCAATTAAAAAGTGATAACTAAAATAGTGAAATTAATTCATCCTTTTGGGAAGGGAAAAGAGGGCACGGGCCCCTGGGCCCCCCTAAAATCTGCTACTGTTTCCTTTCAATATCGTTTTCAGATTGGAAACTCTCTTGTTCCATGTAATTTCGTCATAATGTCCGAATGAGCCAAGTACGCGGTTATTTTCTGAGATGACCAATCAGATTATGACAAGATTATGATAATTTTTCTGTAGCATTCCTAGTAGATGGATACATAGATTTTTTTTGAAGCGTATTTTGACTGTTTTTCACTGACCAGTTCAATTTTTTTTTTTCAATTAATTTAGTCCTGCTACTTTTTGATCCTACTCTGTATAGCTTTCTCAATACAACTTTCTTTGAAACTTTTGGGGTAAAAAAAAAATTGTAAAATTGTTGTTTACACGATTTAGAATTTTTCTGCTCTCAACCCAAAGTCCAGTCATTTGCTGAATCTTTTTAGAGTAAAAACCATTTCATGCGGTAATTTCTCTTCTCGTATGAGAAACCTTTTTGGAAAATTTCTGTTCTACATAGAGAGATTATTTTGCTGCCTTTACTCCATAAATACTATTTCTTATCTACTTAAAGATAGAAATCTAGAGCAAAATGTTGTACCATAATTTTGTACAATTCTCAAAAAACACCATGCAATTTCAAACCCCCCCCCCGATAAAAAGTTATACAACCCTATCCTTTAATTCCTACTTGCCCAAGCCCCATTTTATCCTTACGCACCAGAAAAGCATCTTAGAGAAACTGCTTTAAAACCTTCCAATGAGGTCTTAAACTCTAAGAGATAGCGAAAATTCAGGCCTAATCTTTGGGCATGTAAAGCATGGAAAGAAAAATTTCGATCATTTTGGTAGGCTTACCGTAAGCACACACAAATGTTCTTTCACGTCACGTCCCAAAGTCTGGTACATCTTTTCAAACTGTCAACTTATGCACGCAAATGGTTACTAAGTTGGTAGGTCCGCTTACTTTCCCTTTCTTATGCCTCCCAAGTAGGGCTGAGCGTGATTTATGTGTAAACTTATTTTCCGTAGTTCGGTTTTAAATCTCTAACTTTTAAATTTCTTTCGTATTAAGGGAATCAGGACGTTCTCGGCAACGAAAAGAGTCAACTTTTTCGTTGCAAACACGAGGTGTTTATTCGTTATAAAATCAAGTGTGACTTAAAAACTATTATGTATAGAAATAATGTAATCTTCTCATCATAAACCAGTAAAAATATTTTTTTTCCTTAAAGAATATAATTTTGAATAGTAAATAGAAAATATATATCATAATCACAAATTGATATGAATTTTATCTAAGCGTACCTAAAGTTCAAAAGAATTTGTTTTCTGAAAAACGGGAAAACGTGTTGACCTTGACAATGCTGGTAAAGCATGCGATACGCTTCCCAAACTGCTTACACCAAAGAATTTTCTAAGTTTACATTATGCAAATAGAAAAAAAAGAGTAAAAGTAACTCAATCATGAAATATTTGATGAAAGAAAACAGTGGTTTGTCAACATTTAATCCAGATACCGTCCCTTTAAAAGGGGCGTGGCTTTTTTGTTTACATTTTGAATAGTAAATTGATTAGCTTTTGGAATCTGATACCCACACAATATATACATTTTTGGAATCAGGGAAGTGTCCCTTATTTTATGCAGCTAAAATTGAAAAATCGATTTTTTTAACGTATAAAACGTCCCGGTTCCCTTAAGAAGTGAGTTCAACGTATCGTGTTGTTTATTTTGCTAAAACACAATGGAATGGCGAAACATTCTCTAGCAAAGGTTTTATGATAGTATAAATTTGCTATTTTCATGATCAAGGAGGTAATCTTTGTTTTTATTTCATAACTTATTATTGTTAAAATCCTCAATTATTTAATAGCGAATTCACTGATCGAGTAACGCTCCTGACGTCATCAGTAATGAAACTCGCGCCACGGCATGGTAATTTGATAATATTTTTTTGGTAATGTTTGACATGCAGGGAAATGCTTTATTTTGACGAGGCTGAACTGGATCCGCTAATTTGACTGTTTTACTGTTAAGACTGTCATTTTAGGAGAATGAAGAAACGAAAAAGTGGCAAGAGTTTACGCCATTTATTGGAGTTTAGGGTTAATCCTCTGGAGTTTGGGATAAAATTTCAACCGTCAAAATATCTTCAAATAGGCAAATGCTTCGTTCAAATGTAGAAGCAATTTTCCCCCGTCATACCTTGATGGGAGATTTTCTAGTTTATACAAGAATTATCAAGGAGTAAGGTAATTTATTTGGGTAATTTTAGAAGATACATTGAAAAATAAAGATTGTCAATTGATCAAATCTATTTTTTTTCCTAGCATTACTTTTATTTTATTTTTTATTTATTTGTGAATGTTAAAACTAACGATAACTTTTTTATAATAGAGGAAATGAATTTATCTCGTTTCATTACACATTTTAAGTGATGATCAGTCTATGCTTTATCGTGTGATTTATTTATCAATATTGAAATTATACATAGCCTAATTCTCAAGAAAACATAAAGCTAATTGGGTTTATGTTTACCCTATGAATTACCCTATTTGTTAATGTCGAAATTAGAAACAGCCTAGTAAGAAAAAATACCTAGTATTATTTTACCTTGAAAGGGGAATGCCAATTAGTAAGGAGATTTTTTTTCCGAAAGTTTATTTTTATTTGACTGTTTATTAGTATTTAAATTAGTCGTAGCTTAGTTATCATCAGTGAGAACCTGAATTTTCTTGGGTTCTTTTTTCATAATACCTCAAAAGGTAATTGAGTGAATGCAATCTATTTATTTATTTATTTATTTTTTTTGATTTATTTACTTATTTATATATTTAGTCACAGCCTAAATATTAATACAAAATTTAATTTACTTGAGTAAATTTTGCGTGATACTTTGAAAAGTGGAAACGCCTAGAGATAAAAATTCTCAATTTGTTTTGATCAGGTTATTGATTTATTTTGAAGTTTCTCATTCTGTAGTTTCTCACTGATGATAATTAGGCTACGACCAACTTAAATATCAATAAATAGGCAAAAAAACCCTCTTTACTAATTGGCCTTTACCTTTCTAGGTAAAATAATATCATAAATTTTATATGATGCTTTATTGGGTAAATGTCGATAAAAATCAATTGAGTTTCTTCACTTTTACAGTTTATCTATTTAGTCATATATTTATTAACAAAAGGTGAAATAAATTAAAGAATGATTATTAATGGTCAAAATCTTTTAACTGGACTAATAACTCTTGCTGCCTTATAAGGTAAAATTTATTAAAATGAAAAGGATCAGAGGATTCACAAAATTTTTATTTATGATATTTTTTTTCAATTAAGAAATTTGAAATTATTCATAAAAATATAGTACAGACTTAAAACTCCCCTCTTATTTATTTATTTAAAGTCTTTCAGAGACATTTCATCAGACTACTTTAAATAAACTTTTGTATTTGATGCCCAGGGCAAAGTGATATTCTGCTATCCTCACCGACGACCGAAATAAACTCCTTGCATTAAAAAGCCGAGCCATCCAATATCCACAGGTGACAGGACTCACTTCTGATGTCTAAACTTGAAACTGAGATCTTCTCAATATTTCAAAAGAGGAATCTTTTCCCCATTTCCAATACATTCATCTTGATCTGTAAAAAAAAAAAAAAAGGCAAAAAAGGCTCGTTTATATCCTGATCTACGCTCAGAGCACAAGCTCTCTCTCTCTCTTTCTCTTCCCGACAGCCATGGAAATAGAAATAAAACGAATCCGTCACATTCGCGCAAATAGCGACAAAGAACCTGGCAATCCACTTTCGTTGTTGAGCTGAAACGGAGCTGCTTTTCATAGGATATATAACAGCAGGATTGAAAAAAAAAAAAAGAAGTTTTCTATCTTTAAATCTTAAGAGTCATCAGTCTTTATAGATTCTCGACACCACAGATTTTAAGACGGAGCCCCATAAATTTTTGATGATTTTAAAGTGCAGCGCCATGTTTGTTGGGGATAAAGTCCACAACACACAGCTTGCAGGAAAATCGTAAGGTGAATAGGTTTTCCACATATATCCCCCAAAGCGCTCCTCCGGTAAACCTGGTGTTATTATTGGCATATCCGTCAGCTATTTGTTGTTTGTTAGTTTTGGATTTCACTTCGTCTTGTTATTTTTAACTTTTTGGAAACTCTTAGGAAAGAGTAGTTCTAAACTTTAAGAGTTTCTCGGCTAAATGAAAACGCTTTAAAGTTATAGCTCGCGACAGACTGCCACATTAGCTTCAAACGTGATCTCTTGATATTGAAATAAAAACGGTGTTAGACTAAATTGTCTTATTGTGTCTTTTCTAGCTCTAGAAAACAGTAAACAGAAAGTTTTAAAGAACAAATGAAAATATACAGCTTCTCTTTTAACTTTGAAGTAAATGGTTTTGATTAAACGTGATTGATATGGTTTTGTTTTAACTTGATGGAAAGGTTGTCTATTAGTAAACTCACTAGCCGATAAAATTAGTTGCTTACACTCATAAGAAACTTCTCTTTTAACTTTGAAACAAATGGTTTAGGCTAAATACAAGAATAATCGATACGGTTTTTCAACTTGGTGGAAAGGTAGTCAATTAGAAAACTCACTAGCTAATAAAATTAATCGTTTATTCTCATATATACAACATCTCTTTTTACTTTGAAGTAAATAATTTTGACTAAAAGTACTGATACAGTTTTGTTTTAACTTGTTGAAAAGGTAGTCAATTAGAATACTCACTAACCAATAAAATTATTCGGTCACTCTTATGCACAACTTCTCTCTTAACTTCAAACTAAAGTTTTGATTAGACGTATTTATATAGTTTTGTTTTAACTTGATGAAAAGGTAGCTAATTAGAAAACTCACTAACCAACAAAATTAGTCATTTACTCTCATATACAACTTCTCTTTTAACTTCGAAGTAAATGATTTTTATTAAACGTATTAATACAGTTTTGTTTTAACTTAGTGAAAAGGTAGTTAATTAGAAAACTCACTAGCTAATAAAATTAGTCGCTTACTCTCATAATATACAACTTTTCTTATAACTTTGAAGTAAATGGTTTTTATCAAACGTATTGATATAGTTTTGTTTTAATTTAAGGAAAAGGTAGTCAATTAGGAAACTCACTAGTCAATAAAATAAGTCACTTACTCTCATTTATGAAGCGGTGAATGAAATGCATACAAACTTAAAAATCTTTAACCTTTTACCCAAAGTTCCAACTCCGGATTGTAAAATGAAAACGGTAATGTCAACTATTAATTTCATTGCTAATTTACTTTTCTTTCTTTTTTTTTTTTTTTTTGGCTTTTTTGCTACTATAACACTTATTTAAACTGAAGCGCAAGCAATGGTATACAATAAGAAACAAATAAATAATATCTTTGCTTAGCAAAGTAGCAGTACAAAACAACGCAGATAAAGCCCAAAACACGATATGGATTTTAGACATGTTCATCGGGTTTTGAGGAGTCTCTTTTTTGATGTAAGGAAGTGTGAACTTCTAGAAGCAAATTCATCCAGAAAAGAGCTTTCCTGGGTTGACTTAACAACCAAAAACTCAGACTTCTTTACGTTGAAAAACGAATTTCTTGAAACTCCGAAACATGTGTCTACAATCCATTTGCTAATTTTTGCTTTATCTGCGTTGTTTAGTATCATCACTAATGTTAGATAATGCTACTCCTGCTTTAAAAACAATTTATTGTTCTAAGAGTGTAAAAACTGAATCTATCATAGCTGTCTTCAATCAATAAAACCGCAAGGAATCCTCAATTAAACGACCTTACTTTTAAGCTGTCTAGCGACGAAACTATTGCTCAAAAATTGAAGAAAATTTGTGCACAACATAGTGAAGGGATGGGAATTTGTTTGTGAGAATAAAAAAAAAGTTCGAAATGTCACCGCCAGAGTGCGTTTTTCTGATCTTAAACACACATCACGACATGTTTGTAGCATTTTCCAGATCATACTGTTGTCAATCAGAGAAAATGCTGTCTCCCGATTCCTGAAATTAAACAAAAATGATAGCCGTCATGTTCAACATGTTCTGACGGAAGTTTTGTCTTTAAACAATCGTAAATGTATAAAAAATGTGTAACGCATAAAAACGCCCTCTAGTGACGAACTTTGTAACTATTTTTTAAGACAAATTTCTTTCCTTTCATTGTATTCTACACAAAATTTCGTTGATTTCTGAGCAATAGTTTCGGCGCAAGAGAACTTTAAAGTCGGGTAGTTTAACTACGGACACCCTGTACTTTTTGTGTCAGCCTCAATCTTAGTTTGGATGGGAAAAGAAATTCAAAATAAAGTTCATGTAGTTATTTGTTAGTAAATTTATGTGTTACTTTGTTTTTCGTTACTATTGAAATCTGAGTTTATATTACAAAATTTTCAGTATGTTTGAAAATTAAGTCCTGAAACACTTTATCTATATATATAAAAATGGACTTTGGTAAATTTGTTCCCTAAGATCTCAGAAACTACCCGGCAGATTTGGCTGAAACTTTCACCGTTTGTTCTTTTTGGTACTGGGGAGGTTTGTAGACCAGTTCGATAAAAATCCGATTGATAGTTCCTTTTTTATTCTAATTTGTCCACATTTTCGCATAAATGCCCCAATATGACGGTTAAAAAATAAGTGCACATATTAAAATTATGTGTCCATCGAAAGCGCTTATTTTTCTGCTGAAGATGGCAGCTGTTAGAAAGTTCTAAGTTGTATGAAAAACGAGTTATGGGCTTTTTTTGTTCCATGTTCGAAGGTTTTCCTCAACCCAATTCATTATTTAGTGTATCATCTCAACTCCCAGTTCATAGTTAGAATTGTTGAATGTTTTTGTGTTTCGTCTGACTGTTTGAGGCTTTTCTCAAGTCAAATCTTAAAGTAACGTTTTTTCCCCAAGATTGGCTAATAATAATTATAGATTTGGTTGATTATTTTCCATTTAAACGGAACTTTAGTATAATTAATGGTTTTTTTTAATTATTTGTGCTGATTGGATTTTTTAATCATTATCCAATCTAACAGCAGAAACTTTGCCAAAATGTATGCAGAAAGATTTCAGTAGCGGATGCATTTGGCAGTTTTTTCAACTGTCACGGTTTTTGAAGTCAAAGACAACGTAATAATGTTTGTCAGCTTTCACCATGTAAACAAAATATCGTCAATCAAAGAATCTTTAAAAACTTTTTTTACTGTAAAATAATCCAGCAACTAAATTAGGCAAATCCATAAACAGCACAAAAACTTCCATTAATGTGACTTTGTGCACAAATTCAAACCATCGCCAAATTTTATTATTTATTTTGGAAACATTACGGATGAAATTGTTTAGCGCCATTTTATGGTGACCAAAAGTATCTTAGCATATGGCGACAATATCTCTTTAACAAAAATTAGTAACATACCGTTTTACAAAGTAAGGAGGGGGAGCATTATCCAAGGTATCCCAAAACGATTCCCGCAAATTCGGTAGTATTTTAAATCGCACCTAGAACCCACAGTAATTAAGATTTTCCAAAATAACTAAAGCAAGTTTAAGGGGATCACGGGCGCGCGGCTACATTTTTTTAAACAGTTCGTTCTTCAATAGACATACAGAGAAGGTAAGACTCAATGTAAAAAAAAAAAAAAAAAACAAGTATTAACTGATAAATCTTTTTAAACATGTGAAGTTTAATTTCATAATTCGGAAATTCTTCAAATTTGTATACGCTTAAATTTTGTGTTTTCGTTTCTAGATGAATACTATTTTGCTCTTTTTACTTACTGCTACTTTAGTTTTATGAGTAAGGAAGAAGCTAGACTTTAAATTACGTCAAAAAGGTGAGTTTTAAGTTCTTTCACTTAAAACAGAAAACAAATGCAAGTAACGATTGTTTCTGATAATTATTGCTAACCCAGGCAACGCCGGGTATTTTTGCTAGTTGACTATAAATTAATAAGCTTCAGGACGTAAGTCCTCATAAATATAGTTTTGGGCATTAATTGGACTAAAACACACTGTACCAGTTGTAGTGTCTTATTAGTAACAATTTGAACAAACATTTAACAAAGTTAAAACTACTAAAATGTAAATTTTGCATAAAGGAAGGTTTTTCTTAATGGGGGTGGGGATGGGGAGTGTTCTTAGAACAAATTTCTTACCCTAATAAATAGAAATTATGAAACTTATGATGGACCTTACAACTTCTTCTTTTGGTAGAAATATTTTTAAAAAATAGAATATATATATTACAATAAAATAACTTTCAAAACAATTAGAAAATTAAATTGACTGAATTGTTGATACTTAGTTTTAATTTTACATATTTTATGCATTCGTAAAACACTACTTTTTCGTAAACATTAACATCAAGTATGTTAATTTGTTTGTCTATATTTAAACTGCAACGTTGAAAACAATTTTTAAGACTCCACAGGTATTTGCATCTAAAATAAGCAACATGCAAAAATACAGCTATGAAAAAAAAAGAGGAGCTTTTCCGACAAATGTGGGTACATACACAACGCTCTTCTTTCATTAATGATTAAAAAAAAAACATTCAGAAAAGTTTCCAATGGTAAAAAAATAAACCATGCTTGACCACACACACTAAATTTGACCTCATTTCTTTACGAGAAAAGATTCGCAAGATAATCGTCATCAATATATTTACGGAAGCAAGTCTCCATCGTTCCAAAACGAACAAAACACAAAACTTACAAGAACTTTTGCAAGCATACAAATTTATCTACAAAAATCGGTCAAAAAAGATTTATGTCGACTCATAGAAATCTCTGCAGGAAAAAATCTCAGAACGATCTGTATGACGGCTTTTGTGGGACAAGCTGTCGACTAGCCAATGTGACCTTAAATATCGATGCCGAGTCGGCAGTGTGTCAAAACTACCAAACATCCGCTCTTTAGCATATGTGAGCCCAAACCTCAGCCCTTGGTGAAAGAGGAAAAGAAATGTTTCGTCTCTTACCAACGTCCGGTCAGATATCCAGGCCTCCTTTCCCCCATTTCCGACCCGGACCATGATGGCTGTCTGACTCTGGGCCGGGTATAAAAATACAGTGGCTCTTTTGTGTTTCAAAACAGAAGCATACATCAAAAGGGAGAGGGGCCGTTTGCGATTAAATTTGGTCAGTTACGCAGATACACCATACTTGGATAAAAACATGCGTATTAATCGAAATTTTCTAGCAATTCTGCATTAGAACCTCGTTGATCCGGCCGCTGTTTATCCGAATCTCTGGTTCAACTAGATCTCCTGTTTATCCGATAGAATTTGGAGAGTTAAAAATATGAATTCACTTAAATAATAATTGAAGGGTTTACAGCAACAAAGAGTTAACTTCATTTTTTGATTGTTGGGAAGTCTCCTGGAGTTAACTCCATGTTGCCTCAAGCGAATGAAGCAGTATACTCATTCCAGCAAATAACTTAAGAACTATTAACCGGAGATATCTCCTTGTTGAACCAAACGAACTTGAGAACTATCAACCGAAGATAACTCTTTGTTGAACCAAACGCCCAAAAAATGGAGTTAACTTTTTGTTGCTGCAAGCCCTTCAATTCTAAATAGTGATATGTAGTTAAAACGGAACTATACATATATATGTGCCAAATATTCGCTCTTTACTTTGATTAAATATACAACTCCAGCATAGGCCGTGCAATAAATTATAGTAACGTAACAAACAATATGACATATTAAGAGTGTCATTCTGGTAGCTCTGCAGCTAAACTATAAATGAGGCAGTGAGAAGCAAAAGGATGTAAGTGGACATTTTCCAGTTTTGAGTAAAACGCGTTTAAAGATAACATCTTAGGTATGCTTTCATTGAAAAGTTTTTCAAAATTACGCGTAAGCTGCACTTACCAGAGCTACTAGTACTATCTCTTGCCCCAAGACAGAGGAGAGGTTTTCTTACCATTTGTACTGGTTACCTCCAATTGTTTAATTTTTTTTTCACTAACATCCCTTTGCTTCTCACTGCCTCATATGGCATATTAATAGTCAGTCCGACACCTCAGCAGCTAAATTATAAATGATAAAGTGTTTGCGAGTAACGTGGGTTAGAAATAAGTATTCTTAAAAAAAAAATCATCTTCTTTATCGCATGAAAAGAAAATAGCAGTCACGAGAAGAAGATAATTAGGCGAAGCTCTGAACTTTTCTGTGTCGAGAAAGTTATACTTCTTAAAACCGAAATACTTGTATATACAGTATTCTTGAACTTTCCCGCTATAAATAACGAAGCATTTTATCAGTTAAGAATTTTTAAAAAAGTAAAAAAAAAAAAAAAGATTAGTGTTAGCTTAGCATATAACAAATTCCGGTGTGTTTCAAAAATCGAACTAGAAAATTTGAGTTTACGTCAGAAGTTTCAGCATTTTAAAACCTTTCGGTAGTGAACCGCCATAATGAAAACAGAAAGTCCAGTTGTTCAGCAAAGGCTAGCATTAGAATCAAAACCCGAAACCTTTGATTTTCATGTATATTATCGCAATTCCAATACGGTTATTTATATACATGTAAGGACTATTACGACCCCCTCTCACCAGAAGATAAGTTCTGACCGCGCTAGTGATATAGATAAGATATATATTCAGCAATTGCTATTTAATATATGAGGCAGTGAGAAGCAAAGGGATGCAAGTGGACATTTTCAAGTTTTGAGTAAAACGCGTATAAAGATTACGTCCTAGGTAGGCTTTCATTGATTGTTTTCTAAATCATGCTGTACAGCAGCACCTATTAGAGCTACTAGTACTATTTCTTGCCCCAAGACATAGGAGGGGTTCACTTACCATTTGTACTGATTATCTCCAAATTTTTAATTTTGCCACTTGCATCCTTTTGCTTCTCACTACCTCATATGTGCCTGAATATTAATCTAATTATTTTTTGCTAAATAATTCATAAATTATTAACAGTTTGCAATGTACTTTTAGCTTTCAGATGTAAGGGAAAGTGGGGCAAAACCACAAATTTAAACTTTGAAAAGAAGTTGAAAGACATTTTGAGATATTTCTAGGACAAAATTTTACCAGCATACTTCCTGATTCATTTGAGAAGCGTAATTCTGAATTTGCAAGTGTTGATGTACGTAGCTAACTTGTAATTGATTTTTCTGTTCCATTTGCAAAATAACCGGACAATGGGTGGGCAAAACCCAACACCATATAAAATCAGTGAAAACAAGGCCAGTTCAAAACGTTTGACTAAAAGTTGTAAAAAAGGGAAAAAGACACAAATTATGCAAAAAAGAACACGAAATGGTGATGCTTTTATGACTCCTCTAGAAAAATTTAGTACAAGTAAAGCTTCTTTCATCTTCCGTTTCCTTTTCTTCTGTTTCAATTTCCAGTTGCCGTTTTTCAGTACTATTGTATTTTGCAAATATGTAGATAACACTGAAGATGTTAAAGTATTATCTACATCAATTTTATAAAAACAATAATATGTTATTACTTTGCATATTAATTATTTACAAATAACTTTAAAGCATCTTGCTTTGAATTTAAAATTCTATTGTTTTTCTAAGTACTTTTATTATACTTGTTCCGATTTGTCACGGAGAAATCTGAGGTCTGGTTGTGCTTATATCTCTACAACTAGACCACTTAGAGACTTCGGGATTTCACTAAATGATTTGCTTAATCTTAAGGTACAACTTTGCGCTGAAAAATTAATATTCCAAAATAAAATTATTATTTCAATTAGGATGGAAAGCAGAAAATTTCATGTAATTTACCTATTAAATGCTTAAATTAAAACCCATTGTTACAAATTTTGTTGTCTTGCAACAGTAATGTTAAAAGCAACCATAATGAAAATATTGAATCAAGGCTTCTCTGAAGCAAGCATGAAATTATCAATCATAAATCCTAGAGAGGAACAAGGATTAAATTTTATTGCCAACTGCTTAAAGTTTTAGACACGTATATAGGTTTTTCCCCCTTTAGTACCGAGCATTTATATGAAAAAATAAGGTAAAGTTTCGTAAGGGTAAAATTATTCTATTTCTGAATTTATACTAAAAAGAATAAAATAACAGAATTTTTTTAAAAATACCAAGCACTTTTCATAATGCACTCAAAAGGACAAAATAATTTTTTTGGGTCAGAAAGGACAATTTAAGAATTCCTGTAGTTTTCGAAAATTAAATGAAAATGACACCACAAACAAAGAAAAGTTTGGTTCTAGTCATTTCAAACCAAACTTTCCCAATAAGAAAAATATGCATGTTTCAACACTCAAAGTTATGATTGAAAGCTAGATAATGATAAGAAATTTTCTTTATGACTTGAACCACACTTTTCTTCGTTTGTGGTGTCATTTTCTTGGAATTTTCGAAAACTACAGGAATTCTCAAATTTTCTTTTCTGACCCAGAAAAGTTATTTTGTCTTTTTGAGTGCATTACGAAAAGTGCTTGGTATTGTTTGAAAAATTCTGTTATTTATAGCTAAATCTCGTTTATAACTTTGTATCGTTAAATTTAAAAAAAAAATGTTCAGTTTAAATGTTATTTAATAGCTAATGCCTTTTAACAGCTTTTTTCTAAATAGAAAGCAAAAGCTACTAGAATGTAGTTTTGCCGCACAAGGTAGTGTGCATTCCAAACCCCCCCCCCCCCCCTCCCCCACAACAGCAAACGCACGATTTTACCCTTCAGCATATAGCGAAACAAGCTTAAGTTACTTTAGGGCTGCTATAATGCAAAACATGATACTTCATTACTTAGCTAAAATATACAAATAAATACAGTAAATTCATATATTTACTTACATTTCACAAAAACATTACTATTTCCGATGCAAAATAGAATCCTTCTTGACTTAAAATGGGGAAAAAAATATCCTCGAATTTTCAATATTTTTCACAATTAAACTACTGGTTCGCCAGAAAAGAAATGTTAATTTAACTACTTTTTGTAGCACATAATTTAATAAGTGATATTGTTTTTAACTGAAAGTAGCATAAATTAAACCAAATCGGGAGGCGTCGCGTCGGTTTGATCCACCTATACGGTTTTATCCTACTTTCCTCTAAATGAGATCATGTCAATCTTAGAATAAATTTCATTTTGTAGATTTTTAGAGACGTTATACTTTCTAATGCGTTGTTTTCTTAAGAAAAAAAAAATCATTTGTACGTTTTATTTTAATGACAAGAAAACTCAAAAGGGTTATTGGTGAAATGTAATTCAAAACTCAGTTGTCATGTTGGTATTGAACGATTTCAGCTTTTTACTCTCTCTTTCTCTCTCAATAAAAAAAAATAATAATTTACGCAAGAAAACTGAAACATGAAACAGAAAATGACAAGTATTTCATTGCAGAATGTTAGCGATCGATAACGCATTTTCAAAATGTTAAGTGTTTACAAGGTAAATTGTCCGTCGTACTTAGAAAAGAGTATTTATACAGAATAAAAGTTGAGATTTACTTATAGTTATGACTTTTTAACTTTTCTTCCATAATAGGAAGTTTGAGCTTTCTTATTTTTTTTGACTGTTAGGTATTTAAATTCTATAGATTCACCAACTGAAATATTTGACGATTTTAAATATTTTTGTCATACGTTCGCATGAGCAGAGAGTAGTATATGGAGTACAGATGAAGAGGTTTTGTGACATGAATCGTAAACAGTTGAGATTTACTTATAGTTACGACTTTATACTTTTTCTCTCACGATATAAAATGCAAACTTTCCTATTTCTTTTTACTATAAAGTAATTAAATTCTGTAGATTATCTAACTGACATATTTGACTATTTTCAATATTTTTTTACAAGTTTACATGAGCATAGAGTACTATAGACTACAGATGAAGTTTTTTTTAAAAAATATTTCTGTAATGGTTAAATATTGTTTCGATAATATTCACTGCAATTCTATCTTTCAGTTCCTGGCAGGGCCGTACGCAAGGGGGTCGTTTATAGGGTTCAAACCTCCTCCGAAATTTTTCATCAAAAGAAATGCCTTCCATTATTTATTTTTTTTTAAATTTTTTATTTATTTTATTTCTTATTTTTATGACAAAAAATATTGTTGTCATTATTATCATTTCAATTTTATTTGTGAAATGAAATTAGTATGACAAAAAAATCGTACAAACTTATTGTGTATTTATGGTAGTAATTGAGAAATTCATTTATTATGTAACAATATCGCGTTTTGTAAGAACATCCCTTCCTCCAATTTAGATAATCTATTGTATCAAGAATCAATAGAATACACATGAAACCAAATTTGATAGACCTTATAAATGCTTCAAAGAATGTATTTGGTAAAACTCCCTCCGAAACAAAAGTCTAGTTACGGTCCTGGTTACAGGTAAAGCAAACAAAATATTGTTCGGCTTAACTAGACAAAATAGAAATGCCCCCCTTTTTTTTTTTTTAACTTAATCCATTGTGAAAATAACACCAAGCATAGTTTTTTCAAAAATCTTTTTCTCAAAAACTTCTCCTCACCATTTGCAAAACACGAAAACGCACTTGGAGAGCGAAAATATGCAAAGCCCACATCTAATGAAACGGAGACGAATTACTGCAGCCTCCGAAGCCAGCGAACAAGAACAGAGATGTCTTCTTCATACGCAGTAGACATTTGTATAGAATCCCCACGGCATTACCGCCAGATATTTTTGGTGATGTTCTCTCTACTTCCCTACTTGAGATTCACTCTTTATGTCCTCCCTCCACCCCCAGATCCTCGTTTTGTCTGTAAAGACCTAAAAATGGGCTCCGCAGTTTTGGCACCACTGCGGTGAATCCTAATTTGACAGCTGACGTGTATTGTATGGGATCTGAACATCGATACGCACACTTTTGCTGTGCCCGCAATCTCGAAGATAGGGAGACAATTCGACGTACAGACTTAGTTCTTTTTTTTTCATTCCATCGTTCTCCGAGAATTGCGCATGTTGACACTTTTTCCTGAAATGAATCTGGGGACTGAGTGATATTTTATTTATCAAGGAAATGGGCTACTTGAAGTACTATTTAACTGAAATCTTTTTTCAACGGCTCGTTTTAAAAGATCATGATACTTGCCAAACATTTTGTTGAATTGTTAGGAGTACTGTATAAAACATACCCAAGATTCTGTATTTTAATATATAAAATAATAAGCGAACTACAAAGTTATTTCTGCATAAACGTGTCCAAAAACGACAAGAAATTCCTTCCTAAAACTAAAAAAAGAAACGAAATAATAGGACAACGTTGCTGTATGCAAACGTTTTCAGTGGTTGTTTTGACTGTAGGAGCAACATGCCTTTGAAAATAGCAGAAATTAATTAAATTTTATATGACACCAAACCAATAAAGAAAGCCACTAGATTAAGTGAGCTATATGGTTAAAAAAACGAGTGAACTTTAAAGCAGTATATAGTGTAAATTTTTTAGTTGGACTAAATTTTAAGGAATTGAAATCGAAGTTTCTGCAGCTTTCACCATCAATTGGTGTAGAAACTCTTAATTGCCAGCCATGGGGCAACGAGTTGCTACAACTTTTGGAGTTCGATGCCTACATTAAAGGCGTTACTCCTTTAATTTAAGTCTTTGCTAGGCAACCTATTTTATTAATCTATTTATCTAAACCCCACCGATCACCACCGTACCAACTCTGGTGAGTGGTTTAGTCAACCTATGGCTTTCTAGCTGTATAGATGGTAGTTCAAGTTCAAGGAGACTACAGAGTCACGAACCCTGTAGCGCCAAAATCAGTTCCATTGTTCAAGCCAAATGAATCATTGCAGTACGTTGCACCATTTTTTGCGCAACATATACCTACTAGAAAAACATAAAGCATTCAAAGAAAGTAAAAAGAAGAATATAGGATCTGACTTTGGTGTTATTACAGAAAAAATAGTAACTTTTTGTATACAGACCTTTTGAAACTGTCGAAAAGTGGTTAATATTTCATAAACTATGAAACATAACATGGTGCATTTCATTTTTGGAAAAACTTCTGCCAATTTTCGACTGTCGACCATATTGAGATGTGGAGCATTTTCCCCCACATTTCTATATGAACCACAAAATACTAAATTTCGCAATTTTAATGATAAAAGTTATTTACATAATGCCTCTTTATAAATAACTTTTAAATAAAAAAAAAAACCGCCTTCAAAAAATATCCAGGAACTAAAAAGCAAAAAATAACCGATTACACTTACATTTTATTTCCTACCCAAACATAGAAATGAAATTTATTTTACAATTCCTGTACAAAAATCAACTAAACTAAACACCGAATTATAAAATAAACACTGATTTAAATTACTATACGATGAATTATTTTAAATACCTAACTAATTATATACGATCTCTTAATTTTTAATAACCTTTTAAAGTCGGGACCTTCCATAAACAACTACATAACGTAACTGACAACCCACCGAATCCTGAAGTAAACACTAATTTAACTATACGCGAAATCAGTCTTTAAAACTAAACCTACTCTGTTACGTTAGGTAGTAGTTTATGGGAGGCCCCGACTTCAAAAGGTTATTAAAAATTAAGAGATCGTATATAATTAGGTATTTAAAATAATTCATCGTATAGTAATTTAAATCAGTGTTTATTTTATAATTGGGTATTTAGTTTAGTTGATTTTTGTACTGGAATTGTAAAATAAATTTCATTTCTATGTTTGGGTAGGAAATAGAATGTAAGTGTAATCAGTTATTTTTTGCTTTTCAGTTCCTGGGTGTTTTTTTTAAGGCGGTTTTTTTTTATTTAAAAGTTATTTATTTTTTTGCTATTTAGTGGTGTAAATAACACGGTGAGCGTCTCGGAGACTTCCGACGACTGTGAAGAATGGCTTTTTCAAATGCGTAACTATGTACAAAAAAAATTGTCTTCATCATTTGTTCAACTTTATTAAAGTTTGCTTTCCGAAAGCAAATGCACGAGTCACTAAAAAAAAAAAATTAAATCGCTCTAAGTTTAAATTTGTAAAATTGTAAATTTTAGAATTGTAATATTGTAAATTGTAATTTATGTTTCACAATTAGTGTCATGTAACTCGTGATAAAAGTCGCATGTTTCTTCACGTGGCCCCACTATTGATGAAGATTAAAAATTCCACTAGAATGAATTTTATGTTTGCTTCAGAGAATCCTTAATTCAAAATTTTCATGATCATTACTCTTTAATATATATTTTTAGTACTTTCTTTAACTATAGGTGAAGAAAGTATAAACCTTTGTTTTATGGCCTTTGTTTATCAATGGGTTTTAAATTTAATCGATTGTGAGGGAAATTGCATGAAATTTATTGTTTTACCCTTAACTTTTCCCTAAAGAACAAATAGGGTAAATCAAAGATTTGGAACCTAAGTTAGATTACCCCTAAACAAAACCACCACTTAACAAAAAAAAAAAAAAAAAGCATAAAAACCGGTTCACTAAGTGAGACAATTTACAAAGCAAAAAAAGTACAAATCGATTTAAATGTGAGTATGATATTTGAAGAGTTCCTTCAATTTCATCAAACCTGAACTTGATTAACATTAGACCGCCGAGGAACTATGCTGTTGCAAACAAAAAAAGACTTTTCCTTATCGGGGCGTGCACAGAAATTTTAGAGCCCATCACAAATGACTTTTCCGGACCCCTCTCCATGTTGTTTACCCCTATATTTCCCCGTTAGTTACAAAAATATTGGGCCCCTCCAGGCTCGGGCCCGGGCCAACAGGTGTCCCTCCCCCCTCCCTGTGTACGCCTCTGGGTACAGGTGTCTTCGAGTATTTATGGAACATTATACAAAGGAAAAACAAATCCGACGAGTTCAGAGCCTCCTCCTTTTTTCGAAGCCTGCTAATTAATATAACCCTAATTTCAAATTGAACTGTCGGCATCGTGAAATAGTAAATCCAGAATATTGGTCAAACTTCAGAAATCATACACAGTTATAATATATATTATAAAAGAATATAAATTAAATCGTGGGGGAGGGGTGTTCTGTATTCAATTCCCCCTCAATTGATCACTAAATATATTTAAAAATTGGAATATTAAATAAAGAACTTTAGATTTTAGTGCCTAAATAAAGTTATTTATCAGTAAATAAAGTATTAAGGTAATTGATTCAACTATTAAAGTAGCAAAATATATTTAATTTACTGCTTTTCTACGCAGTAATACATACATTAGTAATACCTATAATAAAAAATTACCATGAGGCGCAGCGTTGAGAAAATTAATCATCCATGTGCCGCGAGAATTAAATATCGTTCAAGAGAAAGCCAAAAGCTTAGGTGTGAAAGTACACCGATCACAGCAACACCACGTGACCATGACGTATGAAATTTAAAGTTTCTTGGATTTCTCCGAGACCCTTTATCAGATCCAGACCAAATTACAATGGGACCATCTGGGAAGTATACCCTTCCAAACAAAAAAAGAATTTTTCAAATCGGTCCAGTAGTGTTGGAATTGGAATCATTCGAAAACACACATAAAAAGCCGCAATACGAAAACATAACATCCTTTTTGAAGTCGGTTAAAAATGTTGCACACACAGAGAGACACAAAAAAAAATCTACCATTAAAAATAGGTTTTTTAAAGCAGTAGGAATTATTTTTGCAAGTTTTTTGACGTTCTCCACTATCGGAAAAGCCCGAAAGCAGAAACTGTTGAAGAATGTTATTAGTCCACATTTGGAGCAAAATAGCAACGATTCAAATGTCGGATTTAAAATTAATTTTCTCTTACTTAAAATGCTTTTAACTTTATTCCTTGTTAACTAATGATTTTCGTTCCTTCAGTCCGTAGGTTGAAAATATTGATACGATATAATTGTTATTTTGAGTAGAAATATCCGTTTTTGGGTCCTAAAAAGAAATTTCGAATAAAAAAAACTACTCATGGAATTTTTTTCGAAACGTTCTATAAACCTTCCCAGCACTAACCAACACAAACTGAAAATTTCCACGAAATCGGTCCAGTAGTTTCCGAGTTTACCATAGACACACACATTTGGAGTGTCTATTTTCCCCCCTCTTTTTTTTTAATGAGTAGATTATTTATTTTTTACAGATTACTTCTTGTATTGTATTATGAATTTAAAATATTCCAATATATTCGTGTTTCTTTAGAGTGATGTTTAAATTAAATAAAATATCGGAAAAATATCAGAAATCGATTGAAAAAATTTAAAGATATGATTAATTAACTGTACTTAACTATACTACAGATCATTGAAGTTTGAATTAAGAAAAAATAACGTTCAAAAATATTTTCAAAACTGCAATATCTGTTTTAAGAAAATTAACTTTTTCGAAAAAGGTTTTTTCCTTAATTTTAAATAGGAAATTTATATTGGAGGTTTTTTTTTGTAATTCTTTTTCTTATTTTTGCCTTCTTTGATATGGGAAAAAAAGGCTTTTGAGTTAAAGTTACTTCTTTTAAATAAATTTAAAAGAAAAAAAAAACTTTAAATGGAAGAATTTATAAAAATTTGATGAACGCTTAAGAGAGTCAATTTGCTAGTTTTTATTTGAACTTTATTGTTATCTTCACATTTACGTCATACAATTAGAAGAAAAACTGAATGTTTTAGAACAATATACTTAAATTTTAATAGATAGTGTTCAAAGATGATCAGGGAAGAGAGAAGGGCTTGTTCAAATCTGAAAGAACTTTTTGTTTTACTTCGCTTAAATGTTGCTTTTCGTTAAAATATCCAACTGACAAATAAATAGATATATAAAAATTGTATAATCCTAAAAAAACAATGAACTTTTCCTAAATATAATTAGAAAATAAATAAATATATTATAATGAAATAAAAGTTTAGCGAAAAATACTTCCTGTATAAAAAGATAAATAAATTTAGTTTTTTCTCGCATGTTTAAAATGTGAGTTAATAAAATATTTTGCCCTTGTTAACTAAAATGGTTGAACCTCAGCTAACGACCAAACGGCACGACCTTGAGGGTCACGGATTTGGACAAAATCCTAAATATAGGTCAATTCCCACTAGGTATGAGCCCAGGTAAAGCGGTTTGACTGCATAGGCTCTAGTTCGGCTGCAACGGGGTCCAAAGTTGATAATTTTGACCCAGAAATGCAACGGAGTTACCATTAAAATTACCATTTTTATCGCTTTTTCTACTATTGTACTGCAGTATGAGCCGTTTGCATGCTTACCTTTAAATTAATTACTTTGAATACTAATTTTTAATAAACGGTTCTCAAATTCAAATTGGCAACTACTTTTAATTTCACTAACTTGAATACCAAAATAACATAGTTACAGGATATTTATCGTTTGCAAATGGAACTAATTAATTTCGTTTTGTATTAATCGTCTGCTAGTAAAAAGTATTTACCGTATGCTAATAAAAACAATTACTTGAACTGGATATTTATCGTCTGCTATCAAAGGTATCCCACATTGATAAGCAAAAAATGGCAGAAGAGAAAAAGCTCTGATTTATTGCACATGGCACACTAAAGTACAAAAATTCAAGATCGTTTCGACTTTTCAAATAACTTAGATTATGCCTATAAATAAATCCGTGTTCTCCCTCATATTCAATTTACTAACAAAAGATGCCAAAGGTGTTGGGAGATCGAACCTAGTGTCGAATTCTGAAATTCCAGTGGAAACGCCATAGCATTTCTGGGGCCAAACTAGCAAATTTGGACCCTCGTTGCAGCGAAACTAGGGCCTATGCAGTCAAACCGCTTTACCTGCCCTCATACCTAGTGGGAATGGACCTATAACTAGAATTTTGTTCAAGTCCGTGACCCTCAAGGTCGTGCCGTTTGGTCGTAAGAAAGAGATCTGAAACGAAAATGAATTATTATTATTATTATTATTATTATTATTATTATTATTATTATTATTATTATTATTATATTATTATTATCATTATTATTATCATAACTATTATTATTATCATTATTACTATTATTATTATTATTATTATTTTTATTATTACTATTATTATTATTATTGTTATTGCGTTTTTTGGGACGGTGACTTGTAGTTCTTATGCGGTTCTTGAACGAAAGTGTTGGACATATCTCCTTAGTAGAGGGGTCTTAGGGTTATGTAAAATGCCGAGATGATTTCGGTTTGCTATGTTCAGGTTTATCGGTGAAAACCAATGAGTTAACGGGAAGCAGTAAAAACTACATTTCAAATGTGTTGTGTAAAACTAAATCATCGGACATTGTGCAAAGGGGTAGTTATCATTGCCATATTTAAGACAGATATGAGTTCGAGCTCCAGTTTATTCAGCGTCACTATGGGGTGGAAGTCCAACTTAGCTCAAACAAAAACACACAATAGTGGAAGCATCGTATATCGATATTTCAAATTTTTTGATCCAAATTATGAGACCAACAGCCCCTGATCTTATACAGTGGATTCTCTCTATTCTGAACTCTCATAGCACCAAACAAAAGTTTTCAGTTTATGAAGGGTGCTTGGAGTACAAGGAGACTAAATAATGCATATGCCGAGACAATCAAAATGTGTGCAGAATATCTGGATGCTCACATTAAGGAGCGTTCCGATACAGAGAGTAACTGTACACCCAAAAACATTGCTTTGTAATGGAAACTTAAAGGATTTTGTGACCACTACGAATTCAATGTCCATCTGTCACCATTAGCATACTTTGAGGGCCTTCGACCAGTCAGTATTGAACTCTACTCCTTGACCGCGATCATAGTGTCCACTTCGATCAAGAAATTGTCCTTGAATCTTTCTAAAGAATTCATAAAGTTCCCCGGTTAAAGCCAGTTATGTTTCTGGAACCTTCGGAGCAAACTTGATTAAGGTTTAAGTACTAACTTGGGGTATTTCTGATTTACCAAGAAAGCTCCAAAAGGCAACCAGGGCCAACGCTAAGACAGAATTGTAAGTAAGTACCAAGCAGCTCGCTTGCCTGCAATTCGTGCAAAAATGCGGAATCTAGAGACTTGATCGCTCTCTTTGAGAGCTTAGTCAGTCTGAACGGGACACAATCGATCTGAAGACGATACTCTAAGTGAATCCTCTTAGTTAATCTCTAAACTAGTAGCTAAACATATTTTTCACAACAGTGAGAAGTCCATTCGTACAACTTGTAGTAACTCAGGAAATGTTTTGACAAAAATACTTAATTTTCACAGGAAATTGGGGAAAACCTGTGAAATTCCGATACGCTCCACGGAAATAATCAGTGATGTTTCGCATTTTTTTAGAGTATAGACAGCCCGATACAGTTTGCGAGAAACTACCTTACAATGTGTAAGTTTATAATCTCTACTAATGTAATAAAGCTGAAAGTCTTTCTGTCTGGATCTCTGTAGCGCGCATAGCGCCTAGAACATTCGGCCGATTTTCATGAAATTTTGCACAAAGTTAGTTTGTAGCATGGAAGTGTTTTCTTTTTCCATGATTTTATTTTTACCACCATTGGTGAACTTAATTCCTCTACACCAATCGAATTATCATAACATCGCCGAGCAAATTACCATAACGTGAACGAGCAAATTAGCATAGCATATTGGCGAAAAATTCATCAACCATTATTTGTAAATATACAGGCGAACCAAATGACCTTTTAATTTTCTACAACGGGCAAAACCGTGCAAGTAACACAGGTGTTACCATAAAAAGTTTTTACGAATTCGTGTACAGTCTAATCCCGACTTACGCGAGGGATGCATTCCAAACCCATCGCGTAAGTTGAAATTTCGCGTTGTGGAAGAGGGTACGTGTACAATTTTTTTGTATTCAAACCCAATCCTTTTAGAGACCTCTGAACACCACTTCAAACTATTTTACATCATTCCTTAAGTATACATTTTCATTTCTTACCTGAAGCACTGAATTGTACTTGCATTTTTTTTTTTTTTTAATTGTTTAATTCAACATAAGATACTGTTACGATGAACAAAATCAATGATCAATGGGAAAGAGAGACATAAAATAAACCAGTTTGTAGTATTAATAAAATAATGCACTATAATAGTACTGTACAGTAGATCCAGTAATAATATTTAACTTAAAAAATAAGATGATGATGATTTATGCTGCTTATCCAATTCTAAATACAGTTGCTATGCTAGTTCTTTTATATTATTTCCATCTATTTTAACATCCCTTGTCCTGGTCTCTTTGATCCACAAGAGCAGCTTCTATTTTCATAATTTATGCATTTTGCTTACTCTGTGAACTTTTACGGATTTTCTTTTTTTCGGCTTTTAATTGTATACATATGGAAGATTCACTCACAACTAATTGTCGTGCTACCTTCGACACATTTTTTAATTGTTCTAGCACATCTAAAATATTTAGCTTTTGTCATAAACTTTCTCTGTTTCTTTCAATCTTCAAAAACTTTATATGAAACAGCGCTCTTAGGTATCCCTATATTTCACCAACTTTCGCATTAAGAATGAAAAAAATAAATGAAAAATGATTAGCAATTATTTGCATACACTAACAAAACGATGTTTAGACTAGTACAGTGTGGGAACTTCTGCTGTCAGTGATACTAAAGGGATGGTCTATTCACGAAAAAATTATTTTTAGTATTCAGTAACAAAGACGAAACTTTCATATCGTGATTCCTTTTCGAAAATTTTCGTGCTGCGGACGAGGAATTCGCGTCAGATCTAAAATTCGTTACTGGTGAAAAACTCGCATTATAGCCATTTCGCGTAAGTCAGATTGCCTCGTAGCGGGAGTCGACTGTAGTTATCATTTTATATATGCGTTCGGAAGATATCTGCTTGTTTCTTGTGTATTCTAACGATGAGTCTTCTAAGTTACCAAAAAGTTCAACTTTCTCTAGTTTTACTCATTTATCCTTCCTTACAAATAAATAAGAACTATCTCATATATTCCTCAGCCAGTCTAATGACATTGCAATGAATTCACATTCGAAGTTACTTACTCGAGAAACTCCATGAACTGAATAAGATTCCAGGCTCTTAACAAAGAAGTCCAATACATGAAAGAGACTGCAAGCCTATTTGACCATTATCCACGTACCATCTGTGACCTAAGAGAAAAAAAAAGTGCTTTAAAAAGAAAAAGTCTTGTAAAAAAAAGGTCCTTTCTTAAGAAATCGAGAAACTCTCTCTTTTCTGCGGCCTTAAGGAGGCCGGGGCACTCAACCTAAATGACCTCCCGGAGAATGGGGGCCCAGGACCCCTGGCCACTTCACTTTGTCATTCGACTTGCTGTCCGTCCGTCTTCCGCCATTTCCGAGGTTTTTTTACTCCCTTTTTCCTCTTTCCGTATTTTCTCCGAAGAATTTCCTGTCCTTTAAGCATTCAAGGGTAAACTACAGATAGGGTATAATTTTTCATTTTCCTTACAACTATGCTATGATGGTGAACTAAAGATTTTAGACAATAAATTAATGTAAAATTTTCTCGCTTATAAATTTCTTTGAAAAAAATAAATAAACAAATAAAATAAGTAAGTAATTGAAATTGAAAAGTAGATATTTAAGAGAAAATAGGAAACGAAAAGAATAATCAATTAACAGAAACAAAATAAGTATGGTGACGAAATTAAGAAAGTAGGTAAATAAGTTAAAATAGAAAAGGAAAAGAATAATCAATTAAACGGAAGTAAAATAAGTAAGTAAATACAGTTAAGAAAGTAGATAAATAAGACAAATAAGAAAAAACAGGAAAGACAAAAAATAATAAACTAAACGGAAATAAAATAAGCAAGTAAATAAAAATTAAAAAATAGATAAATAAAATAAAATAGGAAATATTAAATTAACGGAAATAAAATGAGTAAGTAAAAAATAATAAAAAGCGGAAACAAATAGCATGAGATGAGTGAGTAGAGAAAAACAGGTAAGTAAATAAATAAAATGAAGGAAGAAAACGCAAGCAAAAAATATAATTAAAACAATTGGCAAATACTTTTTTTTCTGTCAAAAATTTTCTGTTGCTTTATAGATATTCATGCAAATATTCCGCTTTATGTTACATATTTTCTTACTTTTTCTGTGTTAGGAATTTTAAATTAGTATTTCTGCACATTTTTTTTTCTATTCTATCTCTCTCTTACGACTCTGACATTGGTTGAAAAAAAATAATGTACTGAGTTAAAAAGAATTTTTTAAAAACTGTCTAATGGAAGTTAGGTGATATGAAAGAATGCAGCACGGTGAATCAACAAAAATCTTTCTCATTCGTAATAAAAATAAAACAAAAGGTTACATGCGATAAATGAACACAAAGTGTTTTAGAATTTATGTTGCGAAGTTGATTTTTTTAAAGTAAAATGAACTTTTATGATAAATTATAGTTAAATGTTTTGTAATCACGTTTTATTAAAGAATAAAAAAATTTGCACTTAAAATTAACCTGCTCAAAAATTTTCACTTTTTAATATTATTTAGGTGAAATATAAATTGTTGCACGACGAATAAATGTGAAACTCTTTCTTCCTTTCTAATAAGATCTAATAAACATGCTATCGAAAGAAAAAGCATAAAAATTTCTCTACTTCTGCCGTTAAGTAGGAAGAAATTTAATATACCTTTGATAAATGAAATAATAATTAGAAAATCTAAATTAATTAAATTTAAACATTTGTTAGTTTGTTGTGTCTGCCTGGGGAATCGTAGCTCTTTACGAATGGATCAACTTAATATTTTTTTCGGGAGATGAATTAAACGAGAGTATTGTTAGTTGTGCCGAATCTTTGCCAAACTTTAATTACGGCAGACATTAATTGAAAACAAAATTAGTTATTCTTTCGCATATTTTTCATTGAAAATTTACTTGCACATTAAAAATATTGGTATCAATCGAAAGAAAGATTTTTTCTGCGAATAATGAAATTTGTAACTATTACGACATAAAACCGGAAACATAAACTTTTGAAAGCAGTTTTTAAATAAAATTTTAAGCAATTCTCATGATTGATTAAAGTAAAAAACCAATGTAAATAAAGCACAAATTTTGAAGAAAATACAGCATATAGCTATTTTAAGGCTACAATGGAGCCTCTTCATCAGTGAAAAAAAGCTCACCAGCACAATGCACTGCAATTGCACTGATGAAGAGGCTCCATTGTAGCCTTGAAATAACTATGTGCTGTATTTTTTTCAAAGTTAGTGCCTTATTTACGTTGGTTTTTCACTTTAATCATATTGTAGCAAAAAGTTTATATGATAATTTTTTATTTAATTCTCATGATTGATAATAATTTTATGGCTCGCATAATCGGCTCAATTATGCGCTCTGCTCAATGAACGTTCAATGATTTATAAGTTTTATTTATCGACAATTTCTATTCGTTCGCAAATAAATTACTTGAAATTGGTTTTGGTATAAAACAGGGCTGTAAAATTTTTTTCAATTTTTCCTCTTGATTTTGATTTTTCGAGTAGCTTGAAAAACGAGACGATTCGCCGTCTTTTTCAAGTTTTTGCATGTTATCAAGCAAATAATAATAATAATAAAACTACTTAATTTTATCTGTGTTCTGGTCCATCAGATGCATTCTAATACGAAGTGAAATCTTCGAGATCAGGGATTTTTTTTTTTTTTTTTGAATTTAAATATAATGCTAGTTTTTGTTAAACAAGGGAAAAGAAAATTATAAGAGTTACCAATGTTGATATGTTGTACAGATTAAAAAAAACTATAAGTTAATGGACAAATTGCGAATAAATTAATTAAATAAATGTAATGTATTCGATATTACATATTACATGCATGGTCGCAAGTCTAAATTATTTTTGTTAAAGGGTTAAAAAAAAAATATATATATATATAGCTGGAATATTTAATTATTACTGTAAAGAAAATTTAAAAACGTTATGCATGCGATATAAAGGTTAAATACCCCATATTTTCTCTTGTAAGTGTGTCTGGGGGAGGGGAACTATGCATATTAATTTTACGTGAAATTTTAACTTCTCTTTTAAGGATCGAATAATTATGTGAAACTCTATATTTGTATAATCAAAAAATATATACATTTTAATTATTCGTAAAAAAGTAAATTACGAAAAATCAAAGAAAGTTTCACTGTTATTAATCTGTTACAGATTAAGATGATAAGTGTTTCAAAATGAGTTACTGGAAAAATTGCGAACTAATTTAGGAATACATGTGACACATTCCATACGACATACGTAACAAGTATTGGCGTATGTTAGTAATTTTTCTATAAGAAGGTTGAAAAAAATAGCTGCAAATCCACTATAATATTAAAATCTGTTCGCGTCCGTCTGTCTGTCTGTCTGAAGATCGATCTTCTCGAGAACCGCTGCGAATCGAGAGTCAAACGAGATACCGATCAATTCGAAATTTTCCAAAGAAAACAATAGGACCAATTTCGTAATTGTGCGACTTTAATTAGCGAAGATATTAATTAAAACGTTAATTAACAACGTTATTCAGGAATTTTTATTTCTTTCCTGTTGCCATTCTGCATATGGGTGAGCAAGTAAAATTCTAATAATTCTTTTAAAAGAGATTTTTTTGGCTGCTGTCCAAATCTTAAAACAACGTTTCCATCTAGAATTTCATATTAAATTAGTTTAAAATTGGTTGCCCCATTCGAACATAGCTTTTATTTTATCGTCTGTCTTTTTTTTACTTTTTAAATTCAACGTTCTTAACTCTTTTCAGCATATGAAAGTTGTTTCTTTAGCTATGTTTATTGATTGTAGTGTAAGTTTATCATTCACCGGCCTCATATTTTGGTACATTTAGGATGTCCGACTAATTATGTTTATTTTGTTGGACTTTTTCCCGTCACATGAGTGAGTTTTCAAATTGTAATAACTCTTTTTCCTTCCTGTTGAAACACAGTTTGTATCGTTAAAAGAACATGTTAAATTAAGATTGTTTGGATTTCTTTAAGTGAAACAAAGTTGAACAAAAATTATTGTTTTTAAGGATTTTAACTGAAGCTAAATTGGAATCTGATGACTTGGTATTAAGTTAATACTTATTGGTATTTATTTAGTCTTGGTGCTTTATTTTCTTGTAATCAACCAAAAAGTGTGTGTCATTTTATGTAAAAAACTGATTGTAATTGTCCATAAATTAGTCTATCAGATGTAATTCATTTTAACGTGAGTACAGATTATAGTTGATAATGCATATATTTTCTTCTTTTGTGCTAATTGAAAATACTCTTAACTTGTATCATTGATAACTATGATTAACGATAAAGAGATTTCTGTCAAAAATATGCTCTACTGGTGTTTTGCAAACCTTGCATTACGCGTATTTATTGAGCAATTACGATTGCTTATTGTTCTCACTTGACAGTCCTTGATGTTCCGGTTCCTTTTTCAGCTTGGACCAGGGCTGCAGCACCACCGTCCACCGGCGGCGGCGCGGCTGGTCCTGAGCACTCTCCCCCGGAATCCACTTTTGCTGGGCGGTGGCGTCCATGTCCTACACACGCATGCTCATACACAGTCGCCTACGCGCGCACGCCTTTACACACGCCTACGTGCACACACGTAAGCCTACACACACACGCACACAACTATATACACGTAAGCACCAAGGAGGAGGGACATGCTTGGGCGGGGGAGCCATTTCTAGAAACAATAACTCTAACCAGTAGAGTCTTGCCGCAACTCGTGATTGCGAAAAACATAATTTGAATTCAAAGTTTCGGAATTCAAATTAGTTTTTTATATATATATATATATTTTACTCCTTAGCGCTTTAGAAACTGATGTCAGAGTAATACAAAAACATCAATTGGACATCTCTTTCATTTTTTAAGTAGCCCGTGCAACGCCGGGCAAGCAGCTAGTTTCTACTATTATTGTGTGAATGGATTGAAGAAATAATGCATGGGGAATAAAAACGGTATATTCGCTACTTTCTCTTGTAAAAATAAATCATGATAATTTCAAGTGAAATGTTAGTTTAAACTATACAGGGCCATTCCACCGCCACGTGCGGGACAAAAAGACGCTTAAATTTCATTAACATTTCGTCATATCTCTTAATATTTTAATGAATTAGGGTTAAGCATTTTTTTAAAATCTTTACATTTGATACAAAGATACTCCGGACACAATTATACTTTTATTAAACAATTTCGTTATTTAAAATAAAATTTATTTACATGCGTCACGTGCGGGACATCCAAAGTAAACCTCTGGTAACTTGCTTATGAATAAGCTAATATTTTTGCTCCATTAATACAGCAATGACAAAACAAATTATAGATTTTGAAAGCTATGGTTCCAACGTAAAGGAAACATATCTCATTATTTTAGAAATAATTATTTAAACCATTAAAAAAAATATGTTTTGCCCATTCCATTGAAAATGGTCATTTTGTTCCGAACGTGACGGTTCTTATCTCTACATAGTATAAAATGAAGTCTCCAAAAAGCGTCTGTGTGTTTGAACTCGAAAAGCTCAAGAACTACCCGGCCGATTTTGCTGAAATTTTCACAGTTGTTCTTTTAAGTCCTGAGAAGGTTTGCAGATCAGTTTGTAAACAATTCGATGAATAGTTCTTTTTTTATTCCAATTTAGGCCTAATTTTCACATAAATTCCCGAATAGGGGTTGAAAACTTACTTGCACATATTACTATTACATATCGTTCGAAAGGGTAGAATTTTCCGCGTTCTACGCTATTTGTTTCAATGCTCTAACTTTATTACAGCGGGAGTTATTTGCGTTTTCAGCTCGAATTTTTTTAGGCTTAGCTGAAATTTAGGTACTATTTTCTACATTAAAGAAATCAATAAAAAGTGAAGGAATTGCCTTACAGCTTTCTTTTTGACGCCATTGGAAAAAACGACCTTTTTTACTCCAGAATTAACTCGACCTATGGTCGAAAAAACAAGCTTTTATCTCGAAAGGGAAAAAAGTTACAAGCTTTTTTAAATCAATTTTCAGAAATCTCGATTCCATTCAAATTGTGGACCATTTTCTTTCGCATTTTAATTCCTTAAACTTATTTTATTTTGTGTTTCCATGGTTACGCATTTTAAATCCATCTTTCTGGATTTAATTTCTTAAAAGTCTTTTAATATCTGTCGTGATTGTTTAGAAAGGAAATCATGATTTTCTTTTATTTATTTTTTATGCCTGATTGTTGAATATACGTCACTTGGCACAATTTTTATTTTCAAGGTGGACCGGGCAAAGCCGGGCAACGCAGCTAGTCTCTACATAGTATAAAATGAAGTGTCCAAAAAGCGTCTGTGTGTTTGAACTCGCAAAACTCGAGAACTACCAGGCCGATCTCGCTGAAATTTTCACAGTTTGTTCCTTTAAGTCCTGAGAAGGTGTGCAGACCAGTTCGAAAACAATTCGATGAATAGTTCTTTTTTTATTCCAATTTAGGCCCAATTTTTATAAAAATTCCCGAATATAGGGGTGAAAAATTACTCGCAAATAGTAACATTATATATCGTTGGAAAGGGAAGAATTTTCCGCGTTCTACGCAATTTGTTCCAATGCTCTAACTTAATTGCGGCGGGAGTTTTTTACGTTTTTAGCACGAATGTTTTTAGGCTTAGCTGAAATTTAGGCACTACTTTCTTCATTAAATAAATCAATAAAAAGTGAAGGAATTGTTCCACAGCTTTCTCTTTGACACCATTGGAAAAAGCGACCTTTTTTACTCCAGATCTAACTCGACCTATTGGTCGAAAAAATAAGCTTTTATCTTGAAAGGAAAAAAAGTTACAAGCCTTTTTAAATCAAGTTTAAAAATCAAGTTCAAATCTCGATTTCATTCAAATTTTGAACCATTTTCTTTCGCATTTTAATTCTTTAAGCTTATTTTATTTTGTTTCCATGGTTACGTATTTTAAATCCATCTTTCTCGATTTAATTTCGTAAAAGTATTTTAATAGCTGTCGTCATTGTTTGGAAGGGAAATCATGATGTTTTTCTTATTTATATTTTACACCTGGTTGTTGAATATACGTCACTTGACACAATTTTTATTTTCAAGGAGGACCGGGCAAAGCCGGGCGACGCAGCTAGTATTTCATAAAAAGAAATAATTTTGAAGAAAGTTTTTGCTTAAGAAGTCACACATGCGTTTGTGAATTCTTAAGCAACAAAATTTTGTTCATCATCCTTTTAAATTATTTTTTTTCATAAAATATATGAAGCGTCACGTGCGAGACAAAATTACCGTTTTCCGTGGAATGGTCCTACAAAAGAAACAATAGAAAGAAAGTGAATATTTATGTTCATGTATTATGTACATTATTATGTATATTATACTTTAAGAATGTAAAAAATTTCATTTTTGGAATCGAAAAAGAAGTATTAACAAATTCTTGAAACTTCCATTGTTGATATATTTACAGCAGGTTAAAAAAAAACATTTTGCGCAATGCGTTCGTACGAAAAAGTGTTAACTAATGAAGTAAATAAAAACGATGTGCTCTATACGGCCAAAGTTACATTTACTGACGTATGTGTATATCCTTCCTAATAGATCGAAATGAGAAAACAACTCCAATTTTTAACTTTCATATTACGGGCGAGTTGAAAAATATGATATATTGTTAATAAATACGAAATATTTTACGCTCTCTATTGTAAAGTTGAGAAATAACTACATGATAGTTTTGTGTGAAGTTCTAATTTATCTTTTAAGAAAGGATATAATAATAAAAAATACCAGTATCTAAGCAAATTATAAAAGTTGTAAATTCTAATTTTTGAGAAAGAGTAATTGAATAGTAATAAATTATTATTATTCTTATTTTTTGATGTTGTTCAGTTACGCAATTTAGAAAGAAAATGTTGCGCAGTGAGCTCATGGAAAGTTTTCAGATTAATCAATTGTCAATTTATGTTATGAGCTTAAACACACTTAATGAAAGAGTTTGAATTTTTAAAAATTATTACCATTTTTGCTTTCTCTTTGAACGCCGCTTATGGTATTCTGATCAGAAATACAATAAGTAATTTTTAAAAACTGGAAAAACAAACTAAAATAAAAATTAAAAAATAAATTAAAAAATAAATAAAATAAAATGCAAATAAAAAAATAAAAATAAAACTAAAAATAAATAACAATAATGAAAATAAATATAAATAAAAGTAACAAAAAATAAACTAAAAGTAAAAAATAACACAGAACAAAAAATAAATAAATAAATAAATAAATAAATAATAAATGAAATAAAATAAAATAAATAAATATATATGTAAAAAAAATCGAAAAATAAAATAAAATAAAAATCGTAAACTTTTAAAATGTATTTTTTCAAATTAAAAAAAAATAAAATTAATTAAATTTAAAAAAATAAAATAAATTTAAGAAAATTAAAATGAATACATTAAACTCTTATTGAATACATGTAATAGAACTGATTACAGAAATATAGAAAATGTGTCCAAGATGCTATCGCTTTATATATTTACTTTTATTACCATCATTTAAGTTATAGATGATTCTATGTCTCCCAGAAGATCATTAATGTATGTTTCTATGCTTAATTCGAAGCATGTACGTTAAAGTGGATTGACTGAGTTTGATGTGTTATGAATACTGATTTTATTTTAAATATTTATTTGTAATTCTTCTGTAATAAACGTTTTTACTATATATTAATAGCCATGTATAATATGTGACACACTTTTTATATATAACTGCACAGCTAATGCAATGTGCATGCATTTAGTATGTAACATTTAAATTCAATGATTAAGGCATGAAATGTATATAAAATATACTGTCGTAATACACTAAATATCAACAACTAAACTATCAGTAATCTGACTTATAAACAAAACACTTCCATCTCTGGAATTACAATGGTGAGTTTGCGTGGAACCAACGAACCTTAGCGTATGCTGCTGTTTCAAAATGTGGTGAGAGAAATTCCTGATGCTTTAAAAGGACAACAGGAAACCGCAACCAACCAGAAGGGTTGGGAAATAACTAAGCTGATGGAGCTTACTAACAAAATAATATAAACAGTTTAATAGGAAAATGAAAGGAAATGGATATGCTTATTGATATCAATGTTAGATCTCGTTCAGACAGGGCTATTCCATAGAAAAGTCGCCATTTTGTACCGCATGGGACAGCTGATGAATTTTCTTTAAAAATAATAATTTTAAAAGATATCACACGTATTTCGTTGATAATTTCTTAAGCAACAAAATTTTAATTTCTCTTTAAAACATCCTTTTTAAAGAGATAAATGAGCTTTTATGTGGGAAAAAAATGTCTGTTTTTCCGTGGTCCATTCAAGTTATTGGCCTTTTAAAGTTTAAAACCCTTTAGAAATTGTTAGATATAATATTTTGTTTTGATTATATCTTACTTACATTTTAAACCAAAACTCTTAAATTGTTCCAACTTATCTCTATTAAAGTGAAAGTAAAGTTTTCTTCAGAAGGAACTAAATTTGACGTTTCGATTTAGCGATCGTGAAAATTGAGATTTTCTGGCTGTACTTTTTGCTTTTCTACTTTTACACAATCTGCCATAAAACTACTTACACTTCATTCTGTAATACAGCAATATTTATACAGCCTGAGTAAAAACTTTAAGGCCAGTATAATTTTCTTTGAAAAAAGGAAAATGAAATTAAAGGAATTTTAATATTATTGTATTAGTAATTATTAATGTTCACTGGTAAGAAATAACGCAACAGACAGGATTTGTAAAGCATGCAATAACCAGAAAAGCAATGGTTTATTCAAAGTTAGCATTTCAGCTAGAGTAAAAACCTTAAAGCCACTAGTATTTTAAAAAACTGCAAGTACTTATACTGTAATAAATATCACCTCAGTTAACAAGATTGTGGAAACCCTTCAACTTGCAGTTTTGTGATTAATTTCTTCAAAGTTTTTGTCCTACTTGTCACGATATCGTAAGGTAAAAAGTTAACTGTTCAAGAAAGAGGGAGATTGAAACTTTTTCTTCAACAAGGATAAGTAGGCGTACTGTTGCGACAAAAGAGGAAGATCGAAGACTGAAATTAACATTTTTGTTTGATTTAAACACATTTAGGGTAAAAAGAAAACCCGGGAAAACATAAAGCTTTGTCCTCGGTCATGGAGGAAGAGTTTGGAAATTATTACATTACCTGAAAAGTACTCAACCAGGAAACTTATTCAGACGATAGGTTTAAATGTTTGTCAAAAACTATATATAACACAATTAGAGGGTGTGGAAATTTTATTAATGCTGCAAAATTGCTTAAACATCATTTATTGAAAATGCATAATATAGATCGTTTCAACTTTAGATAGGAAATCATGAATTGGGATAACCAATGAATACAAATATTTTTTTCTAACGAAAAGAGGTGGAGTTTGATGGACCAAACGGACGAAAGTACTATTGGCATGATTTACGAAAAGAAAAAGAAATATTCTACAAGCACCAATTAGAGGGAGGCTCTATCAGAACTTGAGAGTGCTTCGCTTACAATGGTGTGTGCTCAGTTGCGTTTGTTTCCGGTAAAATGAACTCACAAGCATATCAAAATGTCCTCCTAAGTCATCTTTTATCAAATGCTGAATTTATTGCTGGAGAAAACTGAAAATATCAGCAAAACAATACATCTATCTATCCGAGTAACAGTGCAAGAAATAGGCTCCAAGTAAACAATGCTAAAACTTTGAAATGACCAACTAAGTCTCCAGATCTTAACCCAATAGAAAACTTATTGGGTGACTTAGCAAGAAGAGTTAATGCAAAGGAGAGACATTTTACTTCATCAATAGAGCTGAAGTCTGCCATCGAAGATGAATGGCAAAAAATACATCACGAATTTTGCCAAAAACTAGTTTTATTCATGAAAACAAGAATATTTGAAGTAATTTGAAGGAATGGCTCCCACACAAGCTTATAAATATTTGAATTTTTGTCCTCATATGCTTTTTTTCTATGTTGGCCCTAAAGATTTTACTCAGGTTCAAATAGTGATCTGTAATATTTTCTGATAATGAAACACTTACAATTAAATTTTTTTGTCTTTTTTACTTATATTTAAGGTTAATAATTATCACTCATATGACTTTTTGATACTAAGATTAAGGTGTGTCCAATTTCTCAAAGAAGTGCACTGGAGTTGAAGTTTTTACTCAGACTGTATATATATATATATATATATATATATATATATTAAAAACTTTATTACGTGTGAGTAAACTTGAATATTTCAAGATAAAGATGTCCCAAATGTATTTTTAAAATTTTTTTAGTAGTTAACTTTTTAATAGTCACTGGAACATGTAGGAACTAATTTTTCTTAGAAATACCTAAATATTCTTAAAATGGTATTTTGCTGATTGTAAATATTCGCTTGATAAATGGAAATTACAAACTAAATAATAACGAAAATTGAGCTATAATTTTCTGAAAAAAAAGGGGGGGGGGGGGTGTTGGGTTGTATTTATGCGCAGAAGTAAATAACACAGAGCTAAGGGTGAACTTATAGTTCCTTTTCAGGAATGTGGAACCGGAGTAGGAGCCGTGGAGTCGGACGGATTTTAGGGTAAAGGAGCCAGAGTTGGAGGGTTTAATCGCAAGAGTCGCAGTCGGTCATTTCGTCCGGAGCTCATCCATGGCTATTGAGTAAGAATCGGAGGCATGGAGTCGGAGATTGATTGATTTTGGGTTTAGAGGAATCGGAGTCGGAGTCGAAAACTCTAAAATTCTAGGAATTAGAATCGGTAATTACTAATCCCACTCTGCATTCCTGATCTTTATGCAATGCACATTTATATAAGCCTTCTTTCATGAAGTTCTGTGATTAAATTAAGTGTTGAATCTTGTCATCGTTGTTTCTCAAGACACCGACTTTGTTTTTCTGAGGGAACAACCCCCGAGGAAGAGCAGTAAAGCAGATCAGATTCACCGGATCTCTTCTCCAGACAATGGTGCAGTTGCGGTGCCGACCACATCGTCCATAAAAATTCCCCCAAACAATGAACTGCGGACGGTCGCCGAATACGAATATCTAATTATGCGACTCTTTGGAACGTCCCACGTGACCTGGCCAATCGTCTATCTTCCCCTTTTGTCCGCTCAAAAGCTCCCCCCCCCCCACTCCAGCTAGGGACTTTTTTTATTCCTGCTACAGATTAGTTAGTTACTTGTTCAGATGGTGCGATAAAAAAAATAATAATGTGGTGTATATTTTGCTGCTGACATATCTGACAGAGTGATCGAGAACAATTAATCATCGGATTCAATCCAATGAGTTCTTTCTCAGCTACTTTGCGAGTTTTCATTCCGATTGCTTTCGCAACGATGCCGAGGATGGGAAAATTATATATAATCGAGCTAAGATTTCTCTTCAGATGGTTACACGATAATTACATGTATTGCGTGAAATATATCTATGTAAAATATGTAAAGAGCACCAGAAAATAAATGTTGTTGAAAAATATTTCTCTGTGAAATATGCGCATCACTAAAAGGCATTGTTTTGAAATTATATTATTTTCTGTATTACGAGTTGTCAAGCTGCTCTGAAAGCTACGAATTGATAACGTTTTAATAGAGAAGTTCTAACTGGTACTAAGGTTTTCAGTCAACCGACTGTTAATTAATCATTTACTTCTTTATATTATTATTATATATTGAAATGGTATCCATAAAAAATTATTGTAATTGCACAAAGATTTTCCGTCAACTATTAGTTATATAGGGGAGACCGGGGCAAGATGACTTTGATAACGATTTTTGTTGTTTATTAATTTATTTTTAAGGATAATAAAATTTCCTTTACATGAGCTGTTAGAGCGGTCCTTTGCAGTGTTAAAATAATACCATTTAATTTTTTAAATGAAATAAATGAAGAATATTTTTATTTTTTCATAACCTTGACAAATAGTCATCTTGCTCCAGTACTGGGGCAAGATGACTTTGGCCACGGGGCAAGATGACAGCACTGAAAAAGGTTGAACACAATTTATTTTTTGAATATATTACATATTTTAACAAATTTTCACTGTGTTTTTACATCTTAGAAAAGCATCAAATTAAGTGTAATGAATTGCAAAGAAATGTTGAAGTGTTTAATTGTGCAGTTAACAAAAGTCACAAATAAAAATGCCATTTTCATAATTGGAACATTCCCCACGCCAGCACTCTTGGCATTACAGCACTAGAACCATTCTTTTGTTAGAGGGTCGCAATATTCCTCTTTACAAGCAGGACTTGTAAAGAAGAAGTATTGTCATCTTGCCTTGTAAAGTACATAATTATATATTAAAGTCTTATCCACCAAAAATTATTGTACTGTACAAAGACTTTCCGTCAATTATTAGTTATATACTCAGAAATCTTTTCTGAATAGTAGCTTTTCATGTTTTTTATTATTAGGGAGAAACAATTCTAAAAATAATCTTTTAATTGGTGACAACATAATCAAAAATTATTAATTATTCCCAAAAAAATAATATTTATGAAAATTTAATCATTGAAGTACACCTAGACTAAGTAAACAATGGCTCATTATTAAAGTACAATAAATTGTTGATGTGCTTTGAATCAAACATTTTTATCATATTCCAAATACGAGTTATTTTTCTTTTTGTAAGAAAAAAATAGATTATCTTCAGAATTTTGAAGAAATACAATGTCGCAGAGAACAGCATTTAAAAGCCGTTGCCTGGTTTTAACATAAGAAAAACACTTTTTTTCCCCTTACTTTAGCTATTATTCATTTTAAAAATGTATGTTACGGAAGTTTGCAGTTTTGGCCGATCGCAATCTCTTTGAAGATAATTCGGGGGAAACTTGACAAGGTCAAGTATAATGGTGAAAATATATCCACAGCTAGGAAATGATGCAGAATGTATTGCAGGATGAAATAATTTTTTGTTACATTGAAATTTCATACTCGATAACTATCATTTGTACTTTTTTTAATTGGTGCATCTTGCTCATTCAATAGCAATTTAACAGTTTGTTTCAAAGTGATGTAAAAAACAAAACCCACCGACTATTTGAAGAACATTGACTGTAGTTAACATGTCAAACTGTAGTTATTTTCAGTGATATTGATGCTTTTATATCTAATATCTCTTCATCTTTAATTACACTAAAGCTGAAAGCCTGTGTCTCTGAATGTCTGTGTCTCTGTATGTCTGTTACGGGCATAGCGCCTAGATCGTTCGGCCGATTTTCATGAAACTTGACACAAAATTAGTTCGTAGCATATGGGGGAGCACCTCGAAGCGATTTTTCGAAAATTTGATTTGTTCTTTTTCTATTCCAATTCTAAGAATATTTTATCGAGCAAATTGTCATAACGTGGACTAGCAAATTACCATAACGTGGATGAGCAAACTACCACATGCGACCATGGGCGAGCAAATTAACATAGTAAATTGGTGAGAAGTTCATCATCCATTATTTGTAAATATAGAGGCGGACCAAATGACCTTTTAATTTTCTACTACGGGGCAAAGCCATGCGAGTACCGCTAGTTTTAAATAAAACCATTCAGAAGGTTGCCACTTTTTTTTAAAGATTGTGATTAAACAAAATTTTGTTTTTGTTTCGAGGTAAAAATTTCCCCTTTTGATTATTATTTGGCGATTTATCTTATTTATTTATTTATTTATTTTTTTTGGATTTTCGGTGTTGTATTTAATTTATTCGAGAATTTTTGATTTGCCATTTCCTTTCTTTAAGAATGATTATTTTGACAGGAACTTTTACAGTATTCTTTTTCTCTAATTAAAGCCTGATTGTTGAACATGCGTCACTTGACATAACTTTTATTTTCGAGCTGGGCAATGCAGCTAGTCTGTTATAAAGTTAAGAATTATGTCTGGAACAGGAGAAAGTACGGTCATTTTATTCATATTTCTTTCAAATATTTTTTAACTTTATGTGCCTTTTTACTATCATATACGTTCAATTTCCATATTTGATTTATTGATCAGTTTTTTTTTTTATGTGCATTCAGTTACAGCATGTGATTTTTCTACATATAAAGTTATATGTGATTTTATACACAGCATACAGCTGCCTGTAATTTTCATTCATATTCAATAATAGGTGAATTTTATACATATCCGCAAGGAGCATCAAGAGCAAATAAAATATCAATAACAAATATGCATGAATGTTTAAAACGATGGAGCGTTTCTCTTTCAGCTTTTCAATTGATTTTGATTTTTTCTACTTTCAAATTTGTTTAAATCTAAACTACTATATAGTTTCATAATTCAAATTTTACTGCTGACAAAAAATTATCCTCCCCTCCCCAGATGTATTTTTATTCTCGCTTATTCATAAATCAGTACAAAAAAGGAAAAAAAAAAAAAGAAACAGCTGATATCCTGAATAAACAATTAAGCAGATCCATTTACCACTTTTCTCATCATGTTTAAAAATAGAAAGATAGGATTGATTTATAATTTATAACCATAGATTTTTAAAACAAAGTGACAGCGTTAAACAAAAACAAAAAAAAAAAAAAAAAAAAAAAACCTTATTTGTTCAAACTACGACTAACCATCGTTTCTATTGCAAAGACGGTAATAGTAATATACAGTCGATTCGCGATAGCTCGAATCTATAGCGATCAAAGAAAACTTCGACTTATCGGAGTTGGACTTACCCACTAATTTCGGTTTTCGACATTTTAATATTAAAAACCAATTACCAAATATGTTCATATAACAGACAAAATGGCAGCACTTAAAAGTTTTTAAGCACAATATGCACAGTTTAATCAAAAATGTTGAGAGAAAAAAAAATCAAAAGCATGGTTTTGATTTCGATACTGCTGGAACCACTTGAATAGAGCTGATTCTATTTCAGGAAAGATGCACATCTTTATTCCTTTCTAATTCGTATTCATGGATTCTACCGCTGTAGAAGTTTCTCTTTTTTCTTTTAATATCATTGTCTGAGTGTATTTGCTTAGACATGTTCAATAGTAAAGTAAGCTTTTTCTGTCTCTCAGGAACTTACAGCAACTGATCCAACTAAAAAATGAAGGGAAACTCATCTTAGGTCAGCCTTTAAATAAAGGTACAATCATTTGACTTGACAGCTTAAAAGCAAATTCTTGGTCCAGCAACATGACAAAGTGTAAACAGTAGAGTACAACAAAAGAAAACAAACTATCTCATTTCCACACGTGCAACTCCTTTATCGTACATTGGCTCAACAGCTGATCTTCTTGCTTTAGAGATCTATTGTTCAGGAATTGCAAGTGACGATGAATTAAGTTTTCTCTCATAGTCACTTGTTTCTTTTTTAATCTTTTTTTTCCGTTGCTTCGAAATAAATTTCGAGTCATCTTGTAAAAAACTTCGAGTTAAAAGAAGTTTAGTTCGAGATATTGACAATAATTAGCATGGAATTAAAGACAATGGGGTCGGTACTTGATAAAAACTTCGAGTTATAGTAATACAGTGAAACCTGTGTATAACAATACTGTCTATAACAATAAACCTGTCTATAATGATATTTTCCGTGGTCCCATCAAAATGTCAGCATTAATGATCAAATAATAACTGATAACTGCGGTTAATAACCACCTTCAATACACGACTACTTTTCCAAACGACCAAAATTTTGCTACTCGAAATGACCCTATTTCCTTCAGAGAAAACGCATTTCCCTCTTCTTACCTGCGCTGATTTTGACTTTTAACTGGATTTGACTAATCACTAGCGTTGCGCCTATGTGTTAGAGTTTTTAAGTATCTTTTAAATACTTCTTGTTGCGGAGTTTACAGCAATTTATTTCGGGAGGGTCCCAAGGGATAATGAGAGGTTTTCCGAATCAAATTTGATAATATCATCCTTTGACTAGTGAGGTGTCATACCCCCATGGAAATTGAAATTCTAACACATTGCTATTTTCTTTTACAAGATTGCGCTGTGAGCAAGGTTGTCAGGTTTTACTAAGATTACCCATTTTTGATCTCACTTGGCTAGAAAAAATTCAAAAGCATTAGCCATACCAATCTAACTTTCTCTCAATATTTATTAAACATAACGTGATCAATTCTAAGAAATGCAAAATTTACTGATCAAAGGATTTTAAAAGAATATTAAAACAATAGAAATAGAAAATATCAAACTATTTAATTAAGGATCAATAAATGTTGCACATAAAAGCACAGGAAATGTCTTAACTGTAAGTGCTTCAGTATAGTTGCTTGTAATGAAGATTTCAAATATATCTAGAAGGGAGAGCGCTTTTCTGTAGGTTGATTAACTTCTTGAACAGTTTTGGCTATTTTCCTTCCTGGCTGTGAGTCCATATAATTTTTTTTTTCAAACCAAATTGAAAGTGATGGCGCACAATAGGGTATGTCAACGTTCTATGCAGAGGATAATTTCGCTGGTTAGGTTATAACAACCCCCCCTCTCTCACTAAAAGAGTTAGAATGCTTCCTCATTATTAAGCAATTAGTTTTTTTTTGGGGTAGTTATTGCTATTTTGTATTTATATCGATTATTTTCCTTCTATATGACGTAATTAATTTGTAATTTTTTCATCAAATCGTTTACTACTATAAATTCAAAATTTATAGTTGCGTACAAAATTTTGTAATATTTTCATGTATGGCGCTTTAATTGAAATTCAACTAAAAGTCACTCAATTTCAGATCCCAAGAATGTAAATCTTGAAAAAACCAAATTCTTCTGAAATATTTATAGCAACAATTCTGAAACTAAAAGCATGTTACAAAATGAAATGGATGAATTAATTAGCATAAATAAAGTTTTATCAGTTGCTTTGAAATGTTCGTTCACACCAATTAAATCTTTTAAAGGAGAGAGAGATAGAGAGAAAGATAAAAAATGTGAAACAGTACAAGTTTTCTTAAGAATACAAATAATAAATATTAATCAGAAATCTGCTGGAAGAAAAATGAAACATAAATAAATAAATTAAAATCAATAAATGAAATAAAATACGTTTAAAAAACGTAATAAAAATAAAAATATATAAAAGTAAATAAAAAATTGAAATAAATAAAACGAATGAAAAATTAATTTTAGAAAAATAATAGTTAAAAAAAAATTGGAACAAAGATAAAAAACGTGTTTAGGAAAAATTTGAATTAAAATAAAACAGATAAAAAGACAGATTTTTTTTTCTCCTTTACGGTGCCGTTTTAACGCATCCCAAGATTCATGTCAATTGCTGCTCCCATAGAAACTTTTATTCAAGTTTAAAGATCCCGCACTTCTTTTCAAGAGCGGCAGCATCGTAAGGAGGGACTGGCGCGGAGGGATACATCTCCGACAAACGAAGCAGACGATTCTGTTGACGCCTCTCGCGAGAGCGGCGATTTAGCAGAGAAGAGCGTGGCACTCCCGCTGACGCGAACCGCCGCGGTTAAAGTTAAAACCGAAAATCGAACCAAAACACAAATAATCGCGTGAAGTAGCTCTGAAACATTTCTGCAGACGACTTGGCAGGATGCTGTGATCGCTCTCTAAGCAGCAACTTAGCGATCGGCCGTCGTCTGGTTGAGAGGGAAAAAAACAAAACAAAAACAAAGTCGGAAAGTGTTCGAAGTAGGCCTAATCGGGCACGGCCGACACCGATGCACTTGTCGGCGGAGAGCGGCTCCCGCGATGCGATGGCTGAGTTCTTCGTGCCCGTGGAACGGACACTGACGGAAGTTCTGAGCGAGCACCCGGGCGAGTTGGTGAAGACGGGCAGCCCGAATGTCGTCTGCTCGGCCCTCCCGACGCACTGGCGGTCGAACAAGACGCTCCCGGTCGCCTTCCGGGTGGTCAGTCTCGGGGAAGTCGTGGACGGGACGGTGGTGACGGTCCGGGCGGGCAACGACGACAATTTTTGCGGAGAACTCAGAAACGCGACGGCTGTCATGAAGAACCAAGTGGCCAAGTTCAACGATCTCAGGTTTGTCGGCCGCAGCGGAAGAGGTGAGATTATTTTTCAAAATATTTATTTTCATTGTTTTGAGACCAAGGCAGGCCCGCGTCATATGGGGGAATCAATTGCCCCCCCTCCCCCAAATGACCGTCAACTGCGCCCTCCTTGTCTTTGAAAAAATAATGCTTTTACAGGAAAGGGGGCGTGGTGTTGTTGTTACCCGATAAAATTTGCATAGAGTGTACACACTTTGCTTCTGCTTGTAAAAACCTGCAACCGCCTAATCAGCGTGTAAAAATCTGAAATGACGGACCTGTGCCAAATTTTTGCAAATACTCCTAAAATTCAAAAATCCCTCTTAACACTCTCAGTCATGACGTCGTCAGTAGGAGAAACTAAATAACACTTATAAAAATGTAATTATAATGTGTCAATGCAGCACAGTATTAGTTAATTTTCTTGTCAGTATATAACAGTACCGAAAAAAATGTTTTTCATTGACAGATATTTATTTATAGTTTGCTTACAGTCAAATGAAAATAGCATTTTCTTCCAAAAATTGAAATTACTTGTATGCGAATAGGAAACTATCTCTATTTCTACTACTTGTTTCATAAAAAGTTATTAAAAATGATACTGAATGCCTTAAATAGTGTGCTTTTTTATGTGAGATAATCAGTTTCCACTCATATCTTTCTCTTTCTGATTTAAAGGAATATTATTTTAGTGTCGCCCCTCCAGACGAGACACTAGTTTTCTCAAAAATAAAATTAACATAATTTTCTGAGTATTTTTTGCGTTCTTTTTTATGTATTTAGAACCAATTAATACACATTTTTCTTTTGAATGTATCATTCAAAGTTGGTCTTTTGTCTGAAGATGATAAAGTTTAGTGAAAAAATCTGTCTAATACATATTTAGCAAGTTATTGTTGCAAGCAGCACCATAAAATAAAAAAAAAATAAAAAAAGATAAACTTGAAACTGGAGAGGGAGGGATGGAGTTTTTTTCTTACTCTTTTGATATTAAATTGAAACACAATTATCAGAAAAACAAAATTTTTTGTATGACTAAACCCAGAAAACTATTGTCATCCTTTCCAAGGCTTGTGGGCCATAGTTTGGCTTGAAATATTTTACAATTTAATGCCATTCTCATCAGTTTTGCGGAGTTTTACAAGTTAAGTGATATTCAAGAGAAATATTATAATTGATTGACTTGTTAGCTGCTGTAGGCGAAGTAATACACCTTTTTCAATCATCCTTCCTCAATTACGACCAACATTCATCCCTTTATCAATTTTAGAGCAAAAGGCATGACAGATTTGTATTAGTCCCACTTGGGAACACTGCAGCACCACTAAAAGCTGTTATTTCACCACAGTCTATGAATTTATATATCAATGTACGATAATATACAGCAACAGCTATTCTATGTTTGTTTGAAGTAAATCGCATTTACTTTGAGTCATTTATTTATTTATTACTTCAATGTGATTGAAATATTATTTCAATAATTATTCAGGGTGTTCGAAAAGTCCTAATTACATTCTAAAAATTCATTAAAAAAAGGCTAAAATTTGTCGTATGAATATGCGGCTTGAGCTATAACACGTAACAGGTTTAAGATTTTTTTACGAAACCATGAAAAGAAGGAAAAAAAAAGAAAAAAATATATAGTGTAACTGTAAGTAATTTGTATTGACGACTGTATCCTCACAGTTAGAAAAACAAAGGTAATGTGAGGTGTTTCATCATTTTATCTAACAGAAAGCAATACATTTCGTTTCCAGAGTTCAATGTTTGTACCATTTGTAGACATGGGGTGAGCAGGAGTACTGCTTAGATATGTTTTGAGCAACATATTCATACCTTCTGGTATTAAAGGTTACTAATTTCTGTTTAATAAAACGATTAAATACCTCACATGCCGTTAGTTTTTTTTACCGTAACGATACAGTCGTCAATGTTGATTACTTTTTTCTATTCCTTTTTTCCCTTTCTTTACGATGTCATAAAAAATTCTTGAACCTGTGAAGTACTAAGCACAAACTACAATCTTATGCGACGATTTCTTACGTTTCATTGAATTTTAAAAATAGGTCAAGAACTTTTCAGACACACTGTACATTTACATGAAATACTCCGAAAGCTCAGACAATTCCAGACGAGGACTGCAGTTTCGAGCTTTTAAGCACTCATCAGCCCGGCATAGGAGTGACTGAGCTGGACGAAACTGCAGTCCTCGGCTGGAATTGACTGAGCTGGCGGAGTATTTCATGTATTTCTGCCTTAGCCCTGGCTATAGAGCGGTAACTTACTGAATACTTTTTTCTGTCTTTAAAGACAACTTTTTGCTTGCTGGAAAGATTTGTGCTACTTTAAATGAGAAGTTCTTCCGTGTTCATCACTGTATACCACGTGTTTAGATAGAACATGCGATTGCAGATTTAACAAAAAATTAGTCACAAAGTATAGCTTCTGAACTACTTTTATTTTAATGTGGTTTGAATTGTATGCGTTTATCTTATAAGACGGCGAAGCGAAATAACAGATGAAGCAATTTGAGGGGTGAAATAAGGACTCCTAAAGCGGATAATATACTTCCACAAAAGCATTCATAAAAAGTAACTCTGAAACAATTTAACTAATTAAATCTTTCATAAAAATTACAGTACAAAAGTTTTTAGGAAATTACAGAAGTTACTTTTGTCATGAGCAGTGTTAACATACTCCATATACGCCGTATACTCTCAAACATTTTTTAGATATGTAGCGTATACCCTAAAGCTTCAAAAATTTTCATATTATGTGTATGATCGCATATACATATTGTGCGTAATGGATTACTGGGAGTATACCCTCAGAAAAATTGATGGGAACTGGTCATGAGTTTCATTTTTACACATTTAAGAAAGAGATTTCTTGCAAGTCCGAAACAAGAGTGGGTTAAATTTTGTTGTAACTAATATCCTTAGTTCGTTGTTTCTTTGTAATTATTAGTCAACACGTTAACTCTTTGAATTTCACTTCATTGGTGAATTTACCTTGTCGCAATTGCGAAGAACCCTTACGTCCCTCAGTATTTCGATTAATACAAGCTAGCTGGACAAAAGTCAAGCTCAGAACTCATCATTTCATCACACGAAATTAAAGTGTTCCTTCATTCACATAATTTAATTGTTTAAGATGGATATTATTTATAATGGTAAGTGCTTTCTTTTCCTAATTTGATTACTCTCTCTGATAATTAAACAATATTAAAATTTTTTGAAGATAAACGAAGGAGTTCTTTCTCGTTTAAAACATTTCAAGTGGTGGTAATGATTTTACCCGTTTGTACCCGGGCCAAATTTTCTGTATATGATAGCTGCACTTTTCCCATTAGTATTACGGCGTATTATAGTCAGCACACTCTAGTACAACACATTTTTTTTCTCTAGAATACTTTCTTTCGAGTAGGGATTTCTTTGAAGAATTATTGAAGCACCCAAAGCTTTGGGTAAAAAAAATATGTTGTACTCGAGTGTGCTGACTATAATACGTCTTATTATTAATAGAAAAGCTGTAGCTACTATATACAGAAAATCTAGCCCGGGTACAAATGGGTACAATTCATTGCCATCACTTGAAAGTTTTGAAACAGGCAAAAAATCCGTCGTTCATCTTTTATATATATTTTTTAATTATTTCACTATCAGATAGATTAATTAAATTAGGGAAAAAAAACTCTTACTAGTATGGAAAATATCCATCTTGATCAATAAAATCATATGAAATTAGGAACATTTTAATTTTGTGTGATGAAATGATGACTGGAACTCAACTGATTTATTCAATTACAAACGTATACGTACCTTTGAAAATTATTACTCACGCGACGAAAGGGAGTTAGACATAAACAAATAACTAAGTATCATGCTTTGGTTTATTGTTTGAGTTATCCCAACACCAAAGATTAGAATTTTGAACATGACTTTTGTCCAACTAGCTTGTAGTAATCGAAACACTGTGCGTCCATAGGGTTCCAGAGGGGATTGAAAACTGAGCGTGTTGAATATTTTATATAGTTGTGCGGTAGACAAAAGAGCCCTCTAAAACGCGTTATGACGGGCCCCCAAACCTGTACATTCATCACTGGTATTTTTTTTTCGTTTTATTCCTTGTAAGATTGGCCAAAGATGAGCAATAAATTGTTATATCGTTGACGTAATACACATATGTTTTGAGTGACAATTTGATAGATTTTTAGTACAGCATCCCAATAGTTAAATGTTGAATAAAGTTATAAATATGTTAACCAATAATTCGAAAATTCCGATATTGAATTAAAAATTTAAAAAAATCAGAAACGTTTCCCCCCCCTTTTTTTTTTTTTACAAAATGTCACTAATTATGCTTGTGCACTACACAACTGATCTTTTATCAAGAACATGCTCATGAAGCGGGAAGAGTTGACTAATTTATTTTGTAAAATTTAAGGTATTTAAAAAGATAGAGTAGGAAGAATTAAGTATAAGTTATTGTTAAATAGAATAATCTAATATGTTGTTCAAACTAAATTCAAATCAGAAAAAAAGGAGAAAATGAAAAAAAAAAAAAAAAAAAAAAAACAACAAAACGCAAACTTATTAAGTCTTTATGAAGCTTTGTTTTTTCAAGGAAAAATTTTACATCGTGTATCTTTCACACATACATATTCAACATAATGACTCTTCAAATTGTGTAGAAAAGTGAAAAAAAAAAAAAAAAACTTCATTTCATGCCTTAATTTTTTCTTCGTAAAAAAATTAAAAATGTATTGAGCTTTTGAAGAAAGACTTATATTCTAAATTTTCACATCACTTCTTTTAGTTTTTCATATTTATTGTCATAAATGCTTTAAGTCAGTGGCGCCCAACCGTTTTCTGCCCGTGGGCCGCACCTCATATTAAAATCCTTTACGCGACCCAGAACACATATAAAATTTCAAGACAGTTCTCCCTTTTCTAATAACATGGGAAAATATGGAAAAGGAAGCAAAATTACAAACAAATAATAGTTGCGATCAATTATTTGATGCTTATTTTATAAAATGCATTTGTTTTTCATAAACCAATTTCTCAATTTTACAGTAAGTTACAGATGAGTGCTAAAAAGCACGAAACTGCAGTCTTCGGATGGAATAACTGAGCTGGCGGTGTATTTTATCAATTTCTAAATATTTGGCATGAAATTTGTGACACTGTCACTAATCTTGCTTTTCGGGTAGAAAATACAAGTTGTTTGAATCAGCTTCGCGGACCGGATGAGGCCCATGAGCCGTAGGTTGAGCACCACTGCTTTAAGTCACAAAAAAGGCAAGAAATTTTCTTTGTGTTGAATTTTGTCGAAAAATATTAAGAAAAATTAAATTTTCATAGGAGAAAACAGCCTTCATCGCGTTTCGTTTACTCTTACAGAAATCAGGAAATGAGTTTTTTTTTTCATGCGAGGGTAATAAAAAGGGGGTTTTGCATGACTTTTCTTTTACGATTAAAATTTTGTAATATCGTATGTTATGCATAAAAACTAAATGCATATAAAGATTAGGTTCATCCTTTTAGTTTTTTTTTTTTTCACATTAACTAATATTGAAAACCAGTTTAGCTTTTTACAAAGAAAAATAAGTTTTACATCAATTTTCTTTCGTTGTTAGATCTCTCCACAGATTTGTTACAAATTATAAAATGACGAAAAAAAAATAGGGGGGGGGGGCGGAGTGGGACTGGAGCTTAACTTTATAAAAATTTAAGTGTTTTAGAAAAGAAAAAATAATTAATCATTTTTTTTAAATATTACTTTTCTGTATAAGTATTATAAGAAAAATCTGACAACTCTAACGAACTTGAAACTTTTACTCATCGTTAGAGCTGAAGTCGATGATTTCAATAACATTGAAATGGTAAATCTCTTTTCAAAATATTTCAGTCATTTAAATTATTAATCAAATAAATTGAACGAGATTAAATTAAGATTTAAAAGTATATATCCGATATTAGACTTATTTGATGAAGCAATGTCACTACACGAAACTTCGAAAAAAATATTTATTCTACTAGAGGGCTCCGCCACCTGCTCGTTAGCTCTTCCCAACCCCCAATTATGGAATCTTCTTTGGTTCGCGCAGATTTAAATCGTCTGCTATTAAGAATCAGATTAGAGCACGCATTACGGTTTGAAAAAAAAAAAAATGAAGATCTTGCTTACTAAGCAAAACAGAACTACTTGATTAAAATAGGTATAGCAAGTATATATATTTTACACTTTGAAGATCACCTGTTCCCCGGGATCCAAACGAACTTGCACTAAATTTCACGACACAATTACTATGGGGATCCAAAGCAAAAGCAAACGGCCTTTTTGTATATATGAAAAGTCATTTTCGAATACGTTGTCTCCAGCAACTTTTTGATCTTAAGCTCTGCGCTTAAATTAAGCTTAACGTATGATTTTCGCTAAATTAGAATTCCTTATAATGCCGTGTTAAGCGCAAAAGTCGTATCTGCATCAGTTCAAAATGAAAAATTGCCGTTTAAGGTTGTGTGCCTCCAAGTATTTGATACAATTGCAACTTTTTCAGAATTTTTTAGAAAATATTTTCCATTCACAAATGAACATAAAGCATTGTATTTAGGTAAAATATGTGACAAAGAATCACTTGGTGACTGTAACTCCATTTTGATAAAAAGTGCAAGCACTAAGGGTGGATTCAGGGGAGGGTCAAAGGGTCAGCTGATCCCCCCTGTGACAAAAATATTATAATTTTTATTAAACTTCAAATTTTTAGATAAAAAAATAGCAATGAAATCGATGTTAACCTTTTTGTTTTGCTTAGTTCTGTCTGGTATTTCCTTTCGACGTCATAATTCAACGGAGTGACTGGGTTCGTTTATTGAACTATTGCTATTTTGAGAGTTTTGTTAATTTTCAAAAGAACAATCATCTCTGATGAGCTTAACGCTCTTTCGGACCACTCTCCCATCTCAAATCACAAGACCGGCCTGTTTGCCTAAAGAAATGTGTCTTTTGATGAAAATTTGAGGGAATATGATCCATGGCGCATGTTTTGCCATTAAAAGATTTAGAGGAAGAGTATAATTTGAAAGGGTTTTGATCTCATTCGGGGGGGGGGGGGGTTGCTTCGTAGTATGTGAAGGGGTGCCATGGGATGGGTACCCCTGCTTAACTGATACCTTTTTACGGAGGAGGTATAACGCTGGCCATTGAAACTTGCCCCCCCTTACAAAAATTTCTGAATCCGCCCCTGCTTAGCACGGCAGTATAGCTCCTGTTACAATGAATTGAAAATAGTAGAACAAACTCCATCTAGTGCAATTAAAAAATAATTTTGTACCAAAATAATCGGGGGTTGAAATAATTTTGTACCAAATTTCATGGCTATTTTTAGTATAAAGAGAATCGAGAGAAATAAATACTAATTCCAAAGTAAATTCTTACCCTTACCAATGATTGCAATATAGATGCTGGATTTTGGGACATAATGTTTAATTTTGTTTCTCTTTAATGCAATCGCTAGAGATTCTTTCCTTAGTCATGGTTTCTCGTGCGTTTTTTTTTTTTTTTTAATTACGTCGCGATAACACTCTTGTAACTTTTGAAACAATATTGCTAGCAGAAAAATTATATTTAATAATGTATTTCAATTTCGCGGGATATAATCGTTTTAAAGCAATGAAATTCGTTTGCGGGAATAATATCTTCATCAACTCTTATGAACATAAATTTGTTCACGATAATCCTAGTTATGTAAGAAAACATATTCATGTTTATTAGTTATAATTTTGCGGCAAAACTGTATTAATGAAAGCATCACTATAGTAATCTTTTTACACGATTTAAGATTTTAAAAATTGCTTTTTAAAGTTTCGCACAGCCATATACTTGATTTACAGGCCACTTTTTCAGATATTTAACAACTACTTTCCGTGTTCCATGAAATAGTGTATCTAATTAAAATATAATACTAAGAACCGCCTGGAGACAATAATTCAACTTAGATAAAAAGAGCAGAGATATGACTTCTGTGCTAAACGTTTCTATGCTACAGAACACGAAATATCCTTTTTATTTCTAACTAGTGGTACCCGCACGGCTTTGCCCGTAGTTGAAAATTAAAAGGTCATTCGGCTCGCCTGTATATTTACAAATAATGGATGATGAATTTCTCGCCAATTGGCTATGTTCATTCGCTCTCCCATTCCACGTCATGATAATTTCGTAATTTACTCGTCCATCTTATGATAATTTTGTTCTTAAAATTGGAATAGAAAAAAAAAATCGAATTTTCAAAAAATCGCTTCGAGGTGCACACCCACATGCTACAAATTAACTTTGTGCCAAATTTCATGAAAATCGGCCGAACGGTCTAGGCGCTATGCGCGTCACAGAGATCCAGATATCCAGACACCCTACAGACATCCAGGCAGAGAGACTTTCAGCTTTATTATTAGTAAAGATAATCAACTTTTACCTGGTAAAAACGTTAAGATTCATTATTGATGTAGGTGTAATAATTTTCATATCCAATCTAAATGGCAGATGAACATTTCTTGAATCTTTTTGTGAAATTTTCATGTTTATTACGAGCATAAAAATCTCCAAAGAGTCACAATTTAAATCTCAAATCTCGAAATTAAACATAGAAGGCAAGAAAAGGGTCATTTAATTTGATTTACGGACAGGGGAGAGATAATTAAACAGTAAGAGTTTTGAAACTACCCCTAAAATGCGGCTTCCGCACATCCCAATTCATTTTAAACATCGTCATACATTGCTGAAGGTGACGACCTTTAATCGTACGCTGCTACAACTACTGGTTGCTTATGGCACCTTTTTAGGGTGAAACGTTGCAGCATTAGAGGTACCTCCTTCAGGGTGCTATTAGGTGCCAAAAAGAGCCACATTCATCACATGACTCACACAAAATAAGAAAAAAAATCCACGTGAAAATGTAAGTTTCAATTATTTTTTAGTAATTTTAACAAACAGACGAAGTGGCCTTATTAGGAACACGGGTCCTCAATAAAGCTAACGCTGAGAAAACTATATTACTATTAAAGAAAAGGGAAATTCTTTATTTTCAGGCCAAAAATCAAATTAAACCACATTTGATGAACTCAAAAACATTATCAAAAAAATTCATATCTCTTTCAAATCAAAGGAGACGGATCAATTGTCACATTCGGGGCACAGATAAATCGGTATATTCTATTTTTGGGCCATTCCACGGAAAACTAATTTTGTCCCGCACTTGATGCTTCATACATTTCATTAAAAACAATAATGTAAAAGGGTTGTGAACAAAATTTCATTGCTTAGGAATTCACAAACGTACGTGTGACTTCTGAAATAAAAAATTTCGTCATTACCTTTTTAAATTATTCCTTTTTTTTTTATTTAAATTTAGGAACCGTCGCGTACGGAACAAAACAACCGTTTTCAGTGGAATGCCCATATACATATTTACTTTAACGGTTTAAATTATTATTTCTCAACAAATGAGATATGTTTCCTTTATGTTGGAACTTTAGCTTTCAAAACCTGCTTTTGTTTCACCATTGCTGTATTAATAGAAAAAAAATATTAAGTCATGCATACGGCAAACTACAGAAGTTGACTTTGGATATCCTCCACGTGACACATGCAAATAAATTAAATTTTATGTAATAAAGTTCTTTAATAAAATTAAAACTGTGCCAGGAGTATCTTTGTATCAAATGTAAAGATTGAATAATGTGCTTATTCCGGTGCTGTTGAAATTACAGAGTCGAAAGTCGAATTGTCCCGCGCGTGTCGGTGAAATATCTCTTTTAGCCACTCATGTTGCACATCTTGAAGACATTACATTTTGGTGCATGCATGATTGGAAGAACATTTTTCTGGGTCTTTTAACCAGAGTCTGAACCAACTCAGCTCAGTTTTCTGGTTTATGGTTTCAAAGGAAGGACTACTTTGACAAAAATGATCCATGCCTCACTCTCATTTGATCTGAGAAGCTTGAAAAACATCCTGACACTCAATAACTTTCCTGTCGCATGAAAACACCAGCTTTAAACTTTTGCTACGGAAAACTTTTGGGAGCAGAATTTTAAATGCTTGAATATTGCAGATTTCTTGCCTAAAGCTGTCAGAAATTGATCATGAAAACTTTTTTTTAAAAAAAAGTGGCATCAGTTCCTTTTATGAGTATACAATTGGCTCCTATTAAACGGTGTGCTTCTCTTTAAGAACTCGGTGCATTTTAGTCAATATCGTTTATGTTTTAGCCTCATCAGGACTCCACAAATAAAATTGTGTATACAAAGACTTTTCGACAATTATATCTAAAATTCATCTACTGAGAAAAGTAGTTTAAAAAATAAGGAAAATCATAAAAATCTACAAAAGTCATGTTTTAGAAAAATAATTAAGTACTTTTATAATTTCTTCTACATCATACTTGCTACTCAACCAAGAACCTGAAACCGAGATTTTTTCAATATTTGTTACATATTGACTTATCAACTCCGAAAAGTCAAAACTTTACAAATGAGTTTTTCTAATTTTGTCAACCGAATTCAACGCCAACAACACAATACCAATTAACTATGTCAATCAAATTTGTTTCGTATATTTAATCAATATGAGTTTTTTTATTGTACTGCACAACTGCTAAATGCTATATTCTCACTTAGATTCGTGAGAGTATTTTTTTTCCAAAACAAACAAACAAACAAAGCTTTGCAGCTAAGAAACGTTTTTGAAATGCTACAAACTCATTTGAAATTTCAAAGCAGAGAGGAAGAGGTATTCCAGTGGGAAAATCTAGATTGTATCTTGAGAGAGCGGAGAGTGGCTATTTGTTTTAACTATATTCTGGTCGCACAGTTTTTCATTTGCAGAATAAATAGAGGAAAGAATAATCTCACGAGAACAGTCCGCTCTAGATATAATCTCATATTTTGCTTAATGTGAAGCCCTGCTAAAATTCCATAATGTACTGAATCATATTCCCAACTCCAGAGCTCGAATACGCTCCTTGCGGTGATTAACAATACTAAAGAAAAAGGTAAAACATTCTATTCCGCGTGTTTTCTTTGGGGGTAAATTACAGGCTTCAGACAGTTTATGATGTAATGTAATTTCAGAAGAATAGAAAAGAAAACTTCCCACAAACACGATGAAAAATTACTGTCATTCACTAAGCGTCAGAGCAAGTTATAAGTTACGGCATTTGTTTGTTTTACCTTTTTCATCCGCCATTAGGCAGCACCCCCTATAGTTTATTGGAGTTGCGAATTATAAAAACTGCCGCTTGGTTTCTCTTATTACTGTGGGAGGTTTCAAACTTCATATGTTGAAGAATATTACTCTACGGGAAGGGTTTCTCTCGCTATTTAGGAAACTGATATCACTCTGATTTTCCGGAATGAAATTTGAATCATAGTACTTCGTACTAGAGCTGTGGAGTCGGAGTCGGACTAAATTTGGGGTAAATATTATGAAGTCGAGGGCTATAAAATTTCTGGAGTTAGAGTGAGAGTCGGTCATATTCCCCTCCCTAGTCCACGGCTTTGCCAGGTATGAGGAGCATAGTTTAACGCTGTATAAAAAGAATTTTATGAAAAGCCAGATCTTTATTTACTACAATACCTACACAGTTTCTGAACGTATGTTGAGGATTACTCTACGGGAGTTATTTCACGCGCTATATAAAAAAAGAATATCATATAGATGTTTCAGAATAAGGCTTAATCATATAGCATATACTACATAAAAATGATTTTATGAAAATTCAGATCTTTATTTACTACAACGACGTATAGAATTTCTGGATGTATATTGATGATTACATTGCAGGAATTATTTCTTGCGATAGAAAGAAACAATATCACATAGATGTTTCAGAATAAGTTTGAGTTTCTGTACTTAACACTACACGAAAAGGATTTTTCGAATGTCAATCTATCGCACCCCGGCAAGAAAAATGACACAACACTGAAAAAAAAAAAAAAAAAAACTGTAGAAAAGGATGTTTTACGCGATAGAAAATTTGAATGTTTTAATAGGTTCAAAATCATTACGATGTGATTATTTCTGGTTAGTTTTTGTTGTCTAAACTAATAATGCTTACTTGGTAAGCATAGGTTTGAAAATTTTCATTCTAAACTATATGAAATTTTAATGATTTGTTAGTATTGATTATATATTTCCTGCGCCACCACACACCAGTTATGTAAGCTAACTTTGCGAGTTTTGTGGCAAGAGAGTAAAATGAAGATTTTAAATTAATATTTAGTACGTTATTCCGAATTTCAAGTAATGTCACTTTCCTTGCCGGGGTGCGATATGGTAATAACTTACGTAGTTTCTGTACGTACATTAAAGATTATTCTGGGGGAAGGGTTTCTCGTACATTTTTTAAAGCTAATATTACTTAGCCTTTTCAGAATGAAGTTTGAGCCATAGTCTAGGTTTATGTTGAAGAGTTGTTGTTTGGAACTGACGGGAGCTCAGCTTTTGCACTTATTTTTAATTTTATGCTAGATTTTATGGATTAAATAAAGTTCATTCTGCTTTCACATTATAATAGGTGAGGCAGAAGAGTGTACGTTTTGAGAAAAGAGCACGAAATTGTTAAGAGCGAATTTTGTTAATTTTATCATTTATGTTTACGAATGGGAACTTTAACAGTGCCAAGCAATGTGTTCCAATTGAGAAATTCTCTAAAGTATATAGGGTCTGGTGGGGGAAAGTGGTCAATGGGGTAAAGTGGTCATACGTCAAATAAATGGCTATAGCTTGGAAATAAACGTTCGAATGAATGCGAAACTTTTATTTTAGAGTAAAGCAGTTAGAAACTACATTTTGAATACAAAATTTTACAACTGGAAAAATTTTATTTGGTAAAAAAAAATATTTTGCGTGAACATGAAAAATTTTAAAATCGAAACACCTATTTTAACATCCTTGGGAAATTTTGTTTGTTAGAATTAGGAACAGATTGACTGTACAGGAAGCTTCCTACATTTCTCAAGAACTCTTACTCATTAGCAGTTAGCTGAATCTATTTTAGATAATTTTTTAGAGCAATTTAAGTAAGATGGGGTAAAGTGGTCATAATATTAGGCTTAACGAATATTGTTCTTCTAATGTCACTTAATCTTAGGTATAAGGCAGATACAAATTAAATATTAATTTTACTCAATATGTATTGTTTTTACAGTAAACGGGGTTAAATATACGAGTATATGCGTTATACGCATATATACTCGTGTAGACATGTACATAGACGTATTCACATAAATGCGCCAATAAATACATATATGGGTATCTGCAAGTATTTTTTATCCACACAGCTATACATTCTACTATACACGTATATGCTCGCTTATACTCGTATATATAAGAACACTTATATACTCAGGTAGACACGTATATACGCGTACGTACTCGAGTAGACACTTACATACAAGCATATGATATACATGTATACAGGGTGAGTTTGCATTCTTGAGCAAATTAATAAAAGGTGTTAGAGGAGAGGAGAAGAAGTAAGAGTTAATAAGGAACATATGGTCACAAACACAATGCTGACGCGCTACATGCACGCAAAGTGAGAAACTGATGGATGCAAAAAAAAAGGCAAATTTATATATATATATATATATATATATATATATATATATATATTACACAAATGCAATTTTATACAACATTTTAGGACTTAAGAAAGTTTTAAACCGATTGATGAAATTTACGGCCTTTAGCTGAAAAAACATCATGCGTCGCATTTACAGATCCCTCTCTGTTGCAATAACGAGACTTTTGAAAAACTTTAATCAGCCGCTGGGCCTTTGTTGCGATGCGGACCGTAACTTTCAACAACTGCTCTAAATATTCCTTAAAAACTAAAATGTTAAGTAAAATCATCTGTGTGCAACAAATTTGTGCCCTGCTTTGCCTCCTGGCTTTGTGTGCATGTAGCCCGTCAGTGATTATAACTTCCTTATGATTCTTTGCTTCTTATCTTTCTTCCTCTTATCTTTCTATCCTCCCCTCTCACACACCCCTTTGATTTTTGCCCAAGAGCTTAGATTCACTCTGTAGGCCGACTTGTATATAAGCGTATATTCTCGTGTGTACATACATGTACTGGTGTATACACGTTAGTGTATGTCTATACGTCTATACAGGTATATAATCGTGTGTACACGTGTACATGTGTATATACTCGTGCTTCCATATTATATATACGTGAGTAAACACGTACAAAGACGCACTGGATGTATCCACGAATTAACTCGTGTACATCCGTATATGTATGCATGTACGCTTATATATGCGTATATACGTCTACTATACACATGTATACTCAAGTATGCACGTATTTTCTCGAGATACAAGTGCATGCGCGCATATGATGTTCGTTTATACGCGTATATACTCGTATATACACGTGACACGTACATATACGTGACACGTATATACATGTGATACGTATGTACTCATGTAGACACGTATAGACTCCTGTAGGTAATCAAGTATATATGCTTATATACTTGTATATACACGTATATACTTGAGTAGGCACGTTCATGCATGTATCTAATGTATACGTGTATCTACTCATATAGAAACGTGTTTACTCGTGTATAACACGACACGTATATATTCGTGTACACACGTATGTACTCGTGAATATACTTGTAATTATAAAAACAACTGAAATATACAAGTATTAGGGTTTTTTATAATGGTTTTGCTACTATTTTTAACTATGACCACTTTACCCCATGCTATGACCACTTTCCCCCACCCCATGGGTAAAGTGGTCATAAAAACATAGGGAAAAGAAAGTTCTATAAAACTACTAAAATCAATATTTTTCTTCCTAAAATTTAATGTACCGTGTTCTTTAATAATGCAATGTAAAATAACAACAAAAAAAGTTGAAGTGTTTAAAGAATTTGTTGCATTTATTATCCACCTAAGTTGAAAACCTACGATTTTATGACCACTTTACCCCACCAGACCCTACATATTTTCAATAAAAGGGGGCGCCGATACGATTTGAAAACATTGTTAATTACTGTCAGAGGTAGATACGCATAGATCGTATAGATAGACAGATAGATAGATAGATAGATAGATAGATAGATAGATAGATAGATAGATAGATAGATAGACAAATGCAGAGGTCGATATAGTAGATGGAGAGCAAGAAAGAGACATGCCCGTTATTTAAGGAACTTCAACAGGGTGTCAATGCCCCCCCCCCCCCACACACACCATGACTTTGAAAAAACAATGCTTTCAAGTAAAAGTAGAAGTGTTTTTTGTTATTTTTCGACAAAATTTGCATGAAGAGCAAGCAGTTTGTGTCTCCCCTCCCATCCTTTAAAAATATTCCAAACGACAGAACTGAAGATAGATCTAGAAAATATTTTATTTAAATTAATAATGATATAGATTGATTGATACCGCCACGAAACATTTAAGCAGCCGCCGAAGGCGGCAACATTGGCGTAAAAAGGCAGATGATAATATTGATATATTGAGAAAAACATTGATTAATACCGTTGCCAAATTGTCTATGCAGCCGCCGAAGGCGGCAACCCTGGCGTAAAAAGGCGGACCAGCTGGTCGCCGAAGGCGGCTAGTTTTCAATAAAACTTTCATTATATTAGGGAAAGTGCCCTTATGCTTAATACCAGAAAAACAATTCCTTAATACGATACCTTTAGATGAAGCAAATATGTAAAGTATTACCAATTTTCTAAAATTATTTAGAATCAGTTTTTTTCTTCATAGCAAAGAAAATATTTCTAAGTCGGGGGTCTCCCAAACTTTTTTGATTCGCTGTACCCTTTGAAGGATTAGAATTTTCTCACGCACCCTAATCTATCTCTTACTATATAAAACACATTTATACCGTGTACTACGTTGAACATTTTGCGGTACCCTTGCCCTTCCTTGTAGCACCCCAGAGTGCCGCAGTACGCACTTTGGGAGCCCCTGTTCAAAGTCATTAAAAAAAAAAGCAATGCTTTGAATATTTGCTTTATTTAAAGATGTCAGCTTTAGGAATTGTTTTTGGGTGTCAGTTTTAAGGCTCTTCACCTTTGGTAGAAATGTAGTTTTTCTTGTCCCATCTTTTTGCTATTATTATTAATCTACTCGCTAAACGTTACTCGCGTTGTGAAATAATGGACTGGTAAAGACGTGAGATGATCTCATTTATTTTTAGATGCATCTTACTGCAAATATTTTTCATCAGCCTGTCGAGCTTCCAAGAGGACTGGCATTTATGGCACTTCAGCCTTAAACAAAATATCTTGCCCCGCTGAAAGCCGCCATGTTTTAATAGCTGGGGCGCCATGTTTGATGGCGTTTTTAAGCCTAACGATGCAATCAAGTCGATTCCCAACAAGCATTTAATGAAGGAGGGAAGACAAAGGCCATCCATTAATCACTGCCATTGACATCGGACACAGCGCGATTTCCAGAGAAGGGAAAGTTTTTTCTTTTTTCTTCTTTGCATCCCTTCTGTTTTTGTTCTGCATTTTTGAAGCTCGCGTGCCATGCAACTGTTGTATCTTCAACAACTTGTATCCTTTCCTAGGATGGGTTTCATCAAATGAGAAAAAAAATGTCGGCGGGATACGTCAGGCTTGTTTTGCGGAGACTAATGGATTTCTGACTTTTAATCAGGTGTGCAGGTTTAGGTGACATGCAGGACAACCTCTTCTTCCATGTTCTTCTGTTCGTTGAAAACTAGTTGTGGAACTAACTGCAGCTGCTTCTGAGATTCTTAATGAATACTTGTAGAGATACTTGCCTTTGGTTTTTCAATGTCCGTGGCTTTACGTTTTTGTTTAGCATATATTCTCTTTTGTTACTATTTGTTTTTAATCTCTTCGTAGAATTTGCGCCGAATGAATTCATTTATTATTTTTGAAAATTAATTCATTACTTCTTTTACACTTGGACCTCTTAATCCATGTAGACAATCAGGTGCAATGACACATATATAAATAGATTACTATTTTCAAAAATTGTAAAGGAAAAAAACGATTATGGATAAGTGAAGCATTTTGATGCCACTTGGGATTCTATACATCCGAAGGATTCAAATTTACAAAAAACAAAATTTGAAAAGTAAAAAACAAGTAAATATGGTTTAATGAATTAATATTCATAATTAAAGTACCTTAGCCTTAAAATAAAATAATAATGTACAAATAAACAATCTGAAAAAAAATCTCACCTCCGCCCTCCCTTGAAAAGAATAAAAATAATAATTTTAAAAAAGGAATTAATAAAACTAATTTATGAATACGAAAAAAATCAGATCATAATATTTATTTCAAGAATTTTTATGAATTTCTTTAGTCTCAACGCAGTGAATGACGTGACTCGCTCTCTACCAATCACAAAGCGAAAAAGTCTAACATTAAGACCAATGCAAACTAAAAAACAATAAACAATGTTGATTGCTCAAGAAATTTCCGTTCATTTTCAAGAACCCTTTAGTGCGAAAAATGAAAATTCACTATTTTTCTGTTTACCCTCTCTCAGTTAGAAACGCACGAAAAAGCAAATCAAGTTTAGAAAAACGACAAAAGTTAAACTTTTAACAATTATCACAAGTTAACAATACTGGTTTTTTAAAGAAAGTAAATTTCATGCTTTTTGAAATTAAAAACATACGTTAAGCCCCAAGAAGACATCACAAAATAAATATGAGTTTTACTATCATCATGAATTCCCTAATATTTATCTATGTTTTAAAAATATTCATGCATAGCACATATTTATATTAATATTTATAACCTGTGGCTGCGGTTTTTGAATCCACCAAATGGCGGTGCACGAAGTAATTTTCCCTCAAGTTATGCTGATGCACGTTTCTGTGGAAATTTGTCGTTTAGTTGGTTTTCTGAATTTTGTCATTGGGTTGTTGGCTAGATTTTGTTACCATACTTTCCTCTTACTTTAGGAAAATTAAAATAGGCTAGTTTAAAATAGTAAAAACTTAGTTTCAAGGCTTTTTGCATGTTTGTGCATTTTTATGAATATGAAAAATGTAAATTAGTTTTCCATTCAATTTTAGAAACTTGATTTTTGTTTACAAAATGAATGATTTTTTTTTCTTTTGATTTTATAACAAAACCTCAATTACTGAAAATAGTTCCAGCTGAAAACTAGCGTATCTGAATGAAAAAAAGGCAATAAGAAGATTTTTTATTAGTAGTTGAAATTCTTAAAAATATTTACAATATATTAAAAAAAAAAGAAGATCTTAAATAAAAAAGTAAACCATAGCACAAATTTTTGCAGGTTTGTACATTTAAATGAATAGGAAATGTAAATTAGTTTTCTATTCACTTTTTAATCTCGACTTTGGTTTGGTTTTAATTTGAAAGATGTTTCTAAAATTTGCTACAGAAACCACAATTATTGAAGTTAGTTCGAGTTCAAAATTAACATACAGGCGTCCCTCGTATAACACGGTACTTCTACAACACAGTTTCGATACTACACTGTACAAAACTTTAATTCATAACTAAACGGTTTTGATGTAACACGAATTTTAAAAGAAGGAATTCCAATTTTCTTCCATACACTGTTAGAAAATGTATGATAACAACTGTAATAAGTTTTTACTTTGTTTTTATGAAACTTTTACGAAAAACTATCTGTCTTGGGCTCAAAAGTTTGGTTTCCCCGTATAATACTAACTTTTAAATACATACTTTATTTTTCTCATCAGTGTTCTAAAAGCGAAAAGGTGAATATTATTTTGTTCCCAATGCATTGTAAGAAAATAATATTAGGATTAAACATAAGCTAAATTTCGCAAACAATAAATAAAAAATGTAGTCGAAACAAAATATGAAATAAAATAAATCGAATGATTGTATTTATTTTATTTTAAATTTTGTTTTGTGTTAGTTGCTCAGACAAACTTGATTGCTACAGAAAAGCTCTCGGATTTTTTTCTTATATAATGTGTTTTGTTCTTAGTATAGATAGAAAAGTGGGTTAAGTTTCTTCTTGTTGTGCATAACAGTTTTAATTTGAAGAATGTAAAATAATTAAGTTTTATCGTTCATAACAGCTCTTATTTTTAAATCAGTGGGTCTTTGTATGTTCTGGTTGCCAGTTTTTGTTTGTATGTTCGATTGAGCCGAAATTTAAGCTAGTATAAAATTTGCACGTTATGAATACGTTTCGATATAACACGGTACACATTCCTTGATTTACATTATTTCAAGGTTTCGTATAACACGGTTTAGATATAACACAGAACATGGTTTCGACATAACACGGTACACATTGACATGATTTATGATATATACATGATTAATTAGGTTAAAAAATGAGATAAAAAACCATTTATTAAAAAATTCTCGTATAACACGGTTTCGATACTACACGGAACGAATTAACTGTGTTATAAGAGGGATTCCTTTAGTGTCCTGAAAGAAGAAACTGCAGTAAGATTTTTTTTATCAGTAGCTGAAAGTATTAAACATGTTTTAAATTTATCAAAAGAAAACAGAAGTAGCTAATTGAAAATAATAAAATGTAGTTCCATGACTTTTTGTGTGTTTAGCAGTGAAACTATTAGTGAACGTAAATTGAATTTCCATTCAACTTTAGAAATTTAATGTTTTCATATAAATTGAAGGTTTTCTTTTTTGCTCCTCCGGCAAACAGACAACGACTAAAAATAGTTCAAACTTAAAACAAATTTAATGATCTTAAATAAAAAAAAAAAAAAAAAAAAAACTGGCAGCAAGATGACTTATCAATTGTCCCAAAATCTTACACATTTACTCATTCAGTGTCTAGGGGATCTAACAAATTAAGATTTTATCTGGTTTACGTAACGTATCAATTGTGGTAAATTTTAAAATAGAAATTAGTGCTGTATTATATATGTGTATCAAAATTATAAGGTGGTCCTCCTTTAGAGCAAGAAAATGGAAAAATGTGGCATATGCATAAAATTTTGCTTATTTTTTAAAAATACATTTTAACTTTTTTTTAGCAGTTCTTCAAAGCTGCTTTTTTTTGTTCTATCAACATTCAATCCTATTGTTGTATACTATACACTATACAGTACAGTATACCACTACATACTTGACAAAACAGAATAAAAACAGTGCACTGCTGAGAAAAAAACCTTAGTCTACAGTCAATCTTTTTCACTGGAACCCAATTGACGCATATATATTATTTTCCAATTTATCTTGGTATAGCTCAAAATTCCGAACTGACACAGAACCAACATGAACTTTCATATACATCTATATTCCAAGCGCATCCGACATTTTCCTTGTTGGAGTCATTCTAGGGATTGTTACCCTCAAAACTCCCTCACTGCACCCCTAATACATCCATGATACATTAGGGGCGCATAGCTATACATGCATGAATGCATGTAAATATTTACATATTCACAAAGTATAAATATTTAGTTGGTATGTATATTTTACTATTTGTCGAACCTTAGTATTTGGGAAAAATCAGAATTGTATATTTATCTTTACTTACTGGAAGATCAAATCGCTCAAATATTTGTAAATATTTGATGACTTTCAAGTTCTAAAAATGATTTTAAACGCGGTTAATTTTTCGGAATTTATGTGTAAGTTATGGTTGCTGTTTCGCACTCACAGTTTATAAGTCCAATTCTCTCGCATCAAAATGCGGTTGAAATTATTATTTCGCTCATTAATTCGACATTTTGCGGAAAGCGAAATTCCCTTTGTTTTGAGATGGAATGTTTGAGCCAAGGAATAAGCAACGGAATGTTTTTATTGTTGCGCCTGTGTCTACAAACGGAGATATGGTGTGAATTAATTTTAGTATTCCGCATTTGAGAAGATGCGGACATAATATATGGTTAGACGTTACTATATGCTCACAAAGTAAACAGACCGGCTGGCATTGTTTGAGAGGATTTGTTTGCCGAGTTTTCTTTCTTTTCGTAATCTGGCATCTTTCTAGTGTTTTGAATTAATTGTGACATTACCAACTTCCTAGTTCTGTATTTTTATATTTTAAGATAAATATACCATGATATTTCCACATTGTTAAGATAACTTAGTCTGTACTTTAAATCTAAACAAATAAATAGAAAATTTATGAGATTTTCTGGTTCATCTCTCAAACCGTTTGATATTTTGCTTACATGTTTGATACAAGTTGTAGCAGGTAACAGTTTTCTTAAGACACTTTAAGAATTAGCCTATCAAAGAAATTTTTAACTTGTAAAAACTTTTATTGTTTCAATTTAATATTTCTGCCCCTGAGACATAAAGGGTGTTTTTGATCTCATTTTAACTCGAAACCAGCATGTGAAACGAGCCAATAAGTTTTATTTTCCATTGTCCGACCTGCTTACTGTTTGTAATTGGATTTAGTGCTCAAGAACTCTGAATAGAGAATGATTAATAGTATAGTGCTGAGATTCTGGTTTTCGAAAAATGAGCATACTGTCCTTTACCCAGCAGACAAAGATTTGTTTTTGAGTTTTTTCAAGCCAATTTAATTTTTTAAAAACATTTTTCCAACTTTTGCGCATTTTTACTTCCTTTTACAAAAAAAGAAAGTATTGTATTCGCAAAAAAATTTTCACACAAAAATCGGCCTTAATTTCCATTTTTCTCACCCCCGAATGAATGTTGAGTATTTTTTTCGACCCGATCACTCGTAGATATATGCCTACGAACGAACAGACACCCGAAATATCCATTTTGACGACCCCCGAGTTAATTACAACGAATTTTCTCGTGATGTCCGTATGTACGTGCGTATGTATCTCGCATAACTTAAAAACAGTATGACCTAGAAAGTTGAAATTTGGTGCGTAGACTTCTAGTGGAGTCTAGTTGTGCACCTTCTCTTTTGGTTGCATTCGGATGCTCCTAAGGGGGACTTTTGCCTCTTTTTGGGGGGAAATCATTGTTAATTTCGATGTAAACTCAAGTTGTGTTATAATTTGTCGGACACTAGGCGATATATCGCCAGTCTTTTGGTCGCCAAGTTTTATCGCCAACTTGGCGACAAATTTGGCGACTTTTTTTTCTTTTTTTTTAAATCTGGTTTCAATTTGGCCACTGTTGGTGATATTTAGAGTGTAAACAATTGAATCACATTAAAATTGCCAATAATGGGGAAATGACATTAAATTGGAGTAAAAGGAAGTCATGTGATGCACACACATCAGCTCGTTTTTTTTTTTTTTTTTTTGTACATTTTGTATCAAGCATAAAAATGCACTTCTGAGTCGAGTATAATTTTAGTTATCTTTTTTAGAAGTGTCCATATAAATGTGTTTTTGTCGTATAATTCACCATTGAATCTAAGCACAAAATCAAACGTTCTTCTCCTTCCGTAACATACGCGTGTTTTTAGTTTCAACGAGCTCTTTTTTCATTGAAAAAAGAAATGAGCATACGGGTGCTTTTGATAGTTGTTTTTTCGTTAATGAGCATTATTTGAAGAGGTGGGCAATGTCGTTCTTTTTAATGATCCGTTCATCAGAGGATCGTTCATTCTTTTGATCCGTTCATTCAATTCGTTCTTTTGAACGACTTCGTTCATTTAGAAAAAGCTTCAGGTGATCTCTCTTTACGACACACTCAGGTACGTTCGAAATGTTTCATTAGATCAGTAATATTCTTTGAAGGAAAAATAACTAAAATGGTCTAAAAGTAAGATATTATGACCATGAAAAATGAATCAAAAACTATTTTATTCAGGTTTAGATGCATAAAGCAATTATAGTTCTTTTTGTGAGATATTTCTCATTTGCCGAATGGTAAGATATGTTTTCCATTCCAAAAATTGCAAGTTCCATTTCAGCATTTCAAAAAATTAAGTTATTAAATTTTTCTATCTATTGGAAATACTATATGTATATATCACTGTAATATACATATAAAATTTCCAATAGACCATGTATAACGAAAAAAAAGTAACACAAATATATCGGTAGCTCAGCCGGAGTAGCGGATAACTTATTTTTTTTTTAAGAGTCATCTTAAATATTAGGGAGCTTCAAAATTATTCCACAGCATCGATAAGAACAGGAAAAAAAAAAAAAACAACACTTTTTTAGTCGTGGAAAAAAAAATTCGTGATTAATAATCCTTATTAAAAATCACTGAAAATTGAATGTAAAATAAGTGACTTGGAAGTCGCCAAGCTAGTTAAAATAAAGCCTAATAAATATGGATGGTAGTTAATAGAGATGTTATAGAACAAAAGGGTCGCTAGAAAAGTGTTAAAGGGTATTTTTAGAAATAATTTTGGCGATAGAAAGTGTGAGAATGATTTTAGCAGGTGCGTGGGACAGGAGATGGAACGTCCAAACATTTTGTTAGTAGCCTAAACAAATTGCACAAAACATTAGTAATGAATGCGTTGGAAAATTGCAAATGATCTGCAACGAAAAAAGAAAATGATGAATAAAGCAGAAATTAAAATGGTTCAAATGTATACATTGTACTGCACTGAGAAAAATGAAATTTGAAATTGATTCAGACATAAAAATTTGAAGATAAATGTAACTTTTTTAATGCGATTTTATCACAAGTGAATCAATACAATGCTCCAAACTGCTCACCGTTCAAAAGAACGATCGTTCATTTTTTAAGTGAACGAGCGAATTCGTTTATTTTAAGGATTCGTTCTTTTTGACCCGTTCGTTCGTGAACGACACATCCCTAATTATTTGGCACGGTTAAGGATGCTACCTACTACCTTCAAACACGAATAGACAATTATTAACAGGCCTGTGTAATAGTCATTAAAAGTTCTTCCCTAACTAAACTGGTTTTTGTCAAGAAACTATGCCTTAATATCTCTGATATTTGTTTCTCTAAGAGGTTAAGAATAGGTTGAACTTTAAAATTTGAAAGATATTAAAATACGTAATTTAATAGATATTTATTCTATAGATGTTTTCCTTAATCACCATACTAAATTTTTTTTAAATCCCTAGCTGATGAATTATTTTTACTTCAACCACCTTTCTAATCATGAATTTCTTTAATATACTTATTAAATTCGATCTAGATATATTTGAAATTGTACATAAAGTCAAACGAATTTTGCATTAAAAAAAATCTTCCCGACTGAAGCAAGACGTAGAATTTTCCTATTTTGACTAACGGTACCGAACGTACTAAATTTGAAAAATGTGCTAAAACACAACTTTCTCAAAAGTTCTAGCTCTTGAGAAACATGTTTTCGATTCAATCTTGATTTTTCATAAAAGAGCTGCGCTAAAACTATTTCCTGGTGGTATTTTCGATTATTTTTGCGATTTTTTCAAACAAGGGGGGGAGGGGGGGGGGAGCTATTTTTGTATCACACAACACAGTTTACGATTCGAGACATAAGATGCATCGAATCAGCATTTGCTTATTGGCTTGTCTTAGAATCTCGCAAATCCTGTCACACGTGTCTGTCGTCTGCCTAAGATTTAATCTTTTGATCATTTCTTCAGGACTCAATTTACATTTCCATAAATAGCAGAAAAATATTATTTTCTGCCTCAAATTATGCGCGTACCTCCATTCAAGCGTGAAACGCAACCATTATCAGTGTTCAGAATTAACGCATTTCCAACCATTACATGCTGGAATGTCGGTCCAACCAGACTTCGCTCAACTATCCGGTTTAGTTAGTTCCCTCGAATTGTCGAACTTGATGAATTATGCAAAGTGGCGTTTCCTCAAAACTTTTAAATAGCGCAGGACTTTGAGTTCTAACGGGCCCTGAGCTCTGAGGTCCTGCAGTAGATATTCTGAGGGTAGCGGGGATTTGCATAAATCTACATAAGTTCGACATTTTCGAGCCTGGGGTGGATTCGGTGATAAGAGAGGATGGTTTGGTATCGTTAGCAAAAGGGAAGACGATTCGTTTTCGAGATGGCTTTCGATAATAAGAAAAGGCTGCTGTTTGGGGCATAAAGACAGGAGGAAAATGGCTGTCATTTGGTTGGAGTTCTGTTACTTAAATTTGGAAATGACAAAATTGTTTTCTGCTTGAAGACATGAGAAGAAAGGTTTGAAGCAATTATGGAAGGCTATTAGCCTACCGCAATGGTGAATAATGATACAATTTTGCACAAAGTACTTAATATTGATCGGAAAGAAATCTCGACAAGGAGAATGTTTTTGCAAAATTCATGTAATCTGTTTGCATATAAGTGTTCGCAATTGCTTTTTTCCAATTGAGCTTTTTCGCATTCATGTGTTGTTTTAAAAGACTGTAGCTGAGACAGAAAATAATGAAGCTTTATTTGGCAAATATTTAACAGATATGTAGCTATTTAAGTACAAATCCATGCAAAACTACATTGTTAAAAATTAAAAACACTTTGTGTAAAAAAATAAGTGACACAATAAAAATTATGAAAACACAAACGAACAAAATTAAGGTAGGTTAGGATTTCTGTATTAAAAGAAGCCCATCTTTCAATACGATAAAGTTTTGATCATTGGTTACGGCTGCTGAGGGTCAAAGCGCAAACTTTTCCTGTCTGACGCTGAAGTCTGGTAACCAAATTCATACTCAAATAGAAATTTATTGCAGTATTTTCGTGTCCATCTAACTTGTGGAGCGGGGCAAAGATAAGTGAGCTCAATTCGTAACCAGAAAATAAAGTGCAAGTTTCTGTTTTATAGTCAACATATTACAAAGAGAAAAGTAGACATGACTTTCCACCAGTTGTTCGACTAATTTCCATGACATTGACTTTTAATTGCGAATCAGCTGAAGATAATTTCTGACTCATTCAAATATTTTTTTCACGCTATGAATAATGCATCAAATGCATAAAAGGAAATTTTCAATACCAGATAGTTAAATATGTAACCTTCATTTAAACATTAATGCAAACGCAGCATTGTTACATGCAATCATGGAAAAGTCAATAAGGTTGAACCCCAACGTACAGACAAAAAGCAACGAATATCAAAATGCTCGAAACTGATAATGAATTTAAAAAACTCTGCGGGAAATAAAATATATAGCGTCGCAGTGTGTTAAAATAGTTAAAAAGCGTAAACAAATACTAGAATAAAGAGTCCTACAAACATCATATGTATGGACGGAGACCAGATCGATTTTAAGCAGGTGGAGATAATTTTGTAACATGTAGTGCAATCCTTATCGAGTAATAATTGAAGTGTCTCTAGCTTTTTCTTTTCTATTCAACATGTAAGCGTTGTGCAGCCAAGGTATCAAATCCAACCAAATGGTATATATATCTTTGAAAAGTATAACATGCGGCAAAAATACAACTTAAAATTATGTAATGGATATAGCTAGTGTTACTTTAAGAAAAAGTTAGCGCTTCTTTTAGACCAACTGATATTATTAATTAGTAAGCCATTGGCCTTTCTAACACCAAAACGTGGTCCTTCATGTCACTAAGTATTCACGGTGTCAATTTGTTGTTTATATTACTGTTTAAAATTCACAAGACAGTGCTATAATTTTTCATTTGAAGGAACATAAAAAACTCCATCGTTAAAAATTTTTAAACTGACGAAAAGTTGATTAGTTAATTGATTTTTGCAAAATACTTCATTCTTATAAGTTATAGACTTGAAAATAGAATGAATTGAAATTTAAATTGCTTGTTCGGCAGTCAAACTATCAAAAATGAATTTAAACTAAGCAAAAATTCCTAGCTACATTTCCAACACTTCATATTTTCCATATGATTCATTCAGGATATGACTAGTCTTAGAAATACGGTAATGAAATGTTTAGTTGCAAAATCCCCCCCCCCCAATTGGAATTAACATCAATCATTTTGATTTCTATGTTTACACCTGTTACAAACCCAGCAAACAGGTAACAAGAATCCCTATCCCAAGTATCGAAGTTCACCTGAAGCAAGACCATCGCAAACAAATTCTCTTCTGGCTGAGGAGGCGGGCGCGAACCTTCAGCTTCGAAGACCAGCCCTTAACTGGCGATATTGCTCTTTAAGGACACAGAATCCCCTTGATTTAGGGGCCCTCTGGGTGAAAAGGCCGTAATGGAGGTTTTGTGTTAGACCAACGGTTAACGAGCCATTTTGGGCTGCGGTCCAGTAATTTAAGAGTCTAATATTGGGGAAATTAGCGACAAGATTCTGAATGCAAGGGAATATTGGAAGTTTCGATCCGCTGCTCCAGAGGAAAGTTGGGCACTTCCCGAGAAAGAAAAGACGGCTTAAATGTTGTTTAATCTTCGGTTGGATAGCATATTTTTTGTGAATCACCAGTTTATTTGAATATAAATTTTGGAGTGAAGCGATACTGCAGACACTTCTGCTTTCTTTCAATGTGTTATTAAAAATATATTTTCGCTTTGAGTAATATTTTATAAATACTCTTACTTTATTAATATTTTTCAAAATGTTTGATTTTTTGCAAGTACATATTGAGTAAACAAAAAAAAAAAAAAAAAAAAAAAAAAAAAACCCTAAATTCTTAAATTTTTCTTTAACTTTCTATGCAACTCCTTAAAAGTTTTTCACTTCGTTCAATAAAGTTCATGCAAAAATTAGTGAATTAAGTTAGCAAATGCTTTGAATAAAAGCAGAAGTTATTTTAATGATGGAAATTATTTAAGTTTTCTTTGGTTTGTAACATCGAAACAATAGTAGCAATACCTAACTGCTGGCACCAGATGTAGTAACTTCATATGAATTCGTATCCATGTAAGTCTTTTTTGATCTCTGGTTCATATGCTGAGTAAACATGTGTCTCATAATTTGCTGGAGATCTCAACCGGATTTTTTTGCAGTGCACTTCAAGTTGGGGTACAAGTTTCTACTTCGTATTGAAGCACTAGTAGTAGACATTGGTTAACCTCTTGACATACAATGACGTCTCGGAGCCGTCAAAATATCTGCGATAGTTCATAAATGATGTCTTGGAGACATCCCTCTACAATGGCACTTGAAATGAATGATGTCTCAGAAACTTCAAAGCCTTCAATGGTACATCAAACGAATGACATCTTGGAGATGTCACTGTGCAATTGCAGTTGGTTTTACAGAGGCTCAAGGAAAGAATGACGTCTCCCAGGCGTTATGGTACGTCAAGAGGTTAAAACAGTTTTCGGATAAGGTGTTGGACTTTTATACACACATTTAATTCTTATACATATGTGAACATAGATTTAAAAACATTTTTTTATTTCTATGGTCCAAGATTCACAAGCACTTGAAAGAGTAAGCAGCGTTAATTCCTTGTTTACCATTGTGAAAAATATACTCGGTGGCAACTTGTCTTTCTTAAGCCTTGAAAATATATGGCTTCTCTTCCACTTTCATTAGCAGCCATGTTTTTATATTTAGAGCCTGACGTGAGAGACGTTAACTCACATCAAGCACAATTTATAAAACCTGCTTGTCTGGTATCTTGCTCGAAGCACGACCGATTAGAACCGTAAAAATTTTACTTCGCATCTTATCTAACATTTGCTGATTCGGACGTGCGGTGTGCCGATGTACATTGTGTGGCTTCCGCTAAAAGGATTACACTGTGATATTAGTTTCCACACCCCTGTGAGTCGATGTCATGCATGTTTAAAAGCGCCGTTAAGCAGCTTTCATTTTCCGGCTGACAAAAGTTGATTTCCAGCAAAATGATTCACCAAATGCCGTTTAGAAAGATTTTTTGAGGATTAGTAAATTGGATTGTATCTCTAAGAGTCCGTAAAGTTATCTTCTGCTTTGTGTAAAGTTCAATTTATTAGAGAAAAAGAAAAAAACTTTTCAATTCAATGTGTTTACATTTGCTTTTTTATGTTAAAGTAATGATTTTTAATTTTATTTAACCAGATCTAAATTTTGTGCGACTTTGTGGTTTCGCTGTTTATGAATTTTCCGCTTCACTTGACTTAGATTTTTTTACTTTTGGCTCCTGACTCTTTTATTGTAAACGTTTTATGAATCTTTGATAGACTCTTTTCGGTTTTGAAAACTGAAAGATTTTCTATTTGTTGGGAATTTGGTCAGTAGCATTGTATTGAATTACCTTGAGAATTTTTTTTTTTTCAACATTTTTGCTTGGCATTTTAGAATGAAACAATTATCGATAAGAAACACGTACTAATTCACATTAATACCCAACTTTGATTTTTTACTTTCGGTTTCTGACTTACTGTAAATTTGGGTGGTTCGAAAAAAGCGATTTTTTTTTTAAATTTCGAAATCGCGTTGCCTTTCAAAAGTTGTAGTTTAGTAGCCTCATTCAGAGAAAAAAAATAATAAAAAATTTAAGTTGACATCTTCAGTTCGCGCATGAGGCTGAAAATTTGAAAACATATGTTAAAAATTGAAAATTTCAAAAAATAATAACTACAGTTTTTTTTTTTTTTCATAACGCAACAGCCATAAATTGTCAGTATATTCCGTAGTTTGAACCTAAAAATATTTTATAGCTTTTACAACAGAATCTTTAGTTCGCGTATACGCCTTAAATTGGGCTTCAAATTTCATGGTGATTTTAGCCCAATTAAAGGTATATGCGCAAACGAAAGATCTTACGTAAAAGCTATAAAATAATTTATTAGATTCAAACTACGCTATATACTTACAATTTATGGCTTTTTCCTTACAAAAATATTTAAAAAAAAAATAATTTTGTTATTTTTTAAAAAATTCGATTTTTAGCATATTTTTTCAAATTGCCAGCCTCATGCGCGAACTGAAGATGTTAACTTCGATTTTTTTTCATTTTACGCCAACTGAAGATAACAAACTACAACTTTTGAGAGGTAACGCGATTCCGAAATAAAAAAATCATTTTTTTCAAACCCATCCACACTGAATGTTTTATGATCCTTCCACAGACTCTTTTGCCACTTTTAAAAGCTAAAAGTGTTAATGACTAATATTAATTTAGGATGTACATTGTATCGATTTTTTGAGAGATTTTTTTTTAATTGTCCTTTGGCATTTTTGAATGAGACAAATAAAAAATGCGTATTTGTCCACATTACCACCCCACTTTATTTTTTACTTTTGGTTCATGACTTACTCTAAACATTTTATAATCTTTTGTTATCAACTTAATTGGCTGTTTTGAAAACGACTAGGATTTTCGAATGTTGTTTATATGGTTTGCAGTGCTTTATTATCTTCACATACTAAATTTAATATATTTTTTAGCATTATGGAATGAGACACTCATAGATTAGAAACGTGTTTTTTTCCAATTCATAAAAATAATAACATAAAAGATAAATGACTAGTCTCACTTAGCGTACTTTTTAAAGAAATATTAAATTTCGAATAAAAATGATTTAAATTTCTTTTCTCCGAATTTCAGATACTTCTAAATTTTGCACTTTTCATCATGTCATTTTTAATCGTTTATCCGTTGTATGATGTGTTTATTTTATTTATAACTAGTGATACCCGTACGGCTTTGCCCGTAATAGAAAAATCAAAAGGTCTTTTGGTTCGCCTGTATATTTACAAATAATGTATGGTGAATTTTCTCGCCAGTTGGCTTGTACCCATCTTACGGTTCCACGTTATGATAATTTCGTATCTCGCCAATTGGCTTGTGCCCATGTTACGGTTCCATGTTATGATAATTTCGTAGTTTACTCGTCCATTTTATGATATTTTTTTTCTTAAAATTGGAATAGAAAAAGAACCACATCGAATTTTCGAAAAATCGCTTCGAGGTGCACACCCCCATGCTACATACTAACTTTGTGCCAAATTTCATGAATATCGGCCGAACGGTTTAGGCGCTATGTGCGTCACAAACATCCTACAGACATCCAGACATCCTCCGGACAGAGAGACTTTCAGCTTTATTATTAGTAAAGATGATGTAGAATTTAACTTTCCATTTAAAATTTTTGTCATTAAACGATGCCAGCCACCATGAGAGAGACCACAAAGAGCGCCAAAACGGAGTAGAAGATGCTTGCTACCCATCATTTTCCAGACTTACAAAGTGTGCAAAAATGTAAGGTAATAACTGTTTTGTGTAGATTTAATGGTTAAAATGTTTCAGCTGCAAGAAACGTTACGTAATTTCTCATCCGAAATTTAAAAAAAAAAAAAACGTAGTCGTTGCAAAGAAAATAAAACGATCTCTTGCGCAGAGCTCGTATTCTTGCATAATCTCATGAGCAGTAAGCGACAAAAAACTCAAACTCTTAAGAACCAGGAAATTTTTTTTAGCCTCCAGCAAAATTATTTCTCATAGTTTTCAGACAAATTCAGTGTAACATGGACTTGAAAACATTTTTTGTGCTGAAATAACACTAGTCGCCAATTTATTTTTGTAGTCGCCCGAGTGACATGTCGGAGCATAATTGCCGGTGAAAAACCTGATAATGAAATGAGTTTCGACAAGAAAACTGGTGCTATTCAGTGTGTTTCTGGAGTAGTTTCTACTTTTGATTCAGTAATGTTTTTAATTGGGAAGATTTAAAGTTTAGGGTAAAGTTCTCCAAGAATCTGCTATGTATATATGCCTATTTTGCCTGAAGAAAAACCAAATTACATATATACTGAAAAACATGAAGTATGATTAGTTTTTTTTTTGCTAAACTCGCCTACGTGATGACATAAAATTATATGAAAACAGATGTTTCCAATGTTCCGTTTTAAACACCTAGAGCTTTTAAAATCATAAAAAAAACAAATTGTTAACTTATGGGTGTCATCTTGTGTAAAATTTGGGGAATCTCTTTGAACTTATTGTCTCAAAAAATCAGAAAAACACAAATGATTTCGCAGAACTTTCTAACTTGCGCTGTTTGTTGGATCCAAACTCCTACATTAAATAAAACAAACTTTGTGAAGGAATAAGTGTAGACTTATGAATGAATCTACTTTATTTCCCTTTTCCTATTTGCCACTGCTACTTTATATTGACACCACATAAACTTTCTTCTTCTCAGGATAACGCGGGGAAGACATGTTACAAATCTCTTCACCATCTCTGCCTGATAAGTTTCCTGAAAAGATCCATTTCATCCCCAGGAACGCAAGAAAAGGGAAAAAACCCCGAAAGAACAAAGAAAATTCCCGAAGCAGAAAAAACAGAAGAACAATGACCAAAATCGGAATCCCTGGTTAAAGACAAAACCCGTATCTCGATGGAAATAGGGGAGGGCGAACGAAAATTTCTCATTCTAACATATTCGCCTGCTTAAAGGCTTCATGGTGGTACTCCCACAAGATAGGACACGACAGCTCCTTCCGCTCCGAGCGTAATAGGGTTTTCTCGGCTGCTATTTTTAACGAGTGCCTAGAAAACAGTGTGTCCTATCAGTCCTGATGAATTTGACCGAGATTATCTTCCTGGTGGCTCATTTTTTCTCTTTCAGGAGGATACATCCGCTGTTGCAGTTTTTGCTCGGTTCCTATCACTTGATTAACTTCCTGGACTATGTATCACCGCCGGAAGGGTTATAGGGTTTTTCGATAGGGGCGGGGGAAGACACAATGCCCGATCGGGGGGTTTGGTGAGGCAAGTCGTGCGGAGGGAATACGTGTGAGGAGCAGGGGAACCGATGAAAATCCCTCACTGAGGATTGCATGTCGCAGGGGCTATCGACAAATGAAATTCAGTTCTGGTGATTTCACCAGCAGAAAATCTTTATCTTTCCAGTAATTCTACACTACAAACAGTCTCTAGCGCAGCCAGGAATACCTTCTAGAGGGGTTTCTTTTGTTCAAAGTTACCTGCTGGAGGTTTTTTTTTTTAAATCAAAAATACCTTCTTGAGGAATTTTTTTGATCAAAAATCACTTTCTGAAGGGGATTTTTTGATCAAATATACCTTCTGAAGGGCTTGTTTTTTGGGATCAAAACAGCCCTTTCATTTGCATAAACTAGTGTATTAGAATTTGAGTTTATGTCAAAACCAATGGCTCTGGGGGGTGTTTTCACCACCAAACCCCCCCTTTCGCTCCGCCACTGAACACAGAAAATGTATGTTTTGGCACACACATGAAGTTGTCAAATACGTTCTCTCAATAATACAGCCGGGGCACGAATGTTCTAGCAAACTGCGTTTTAGTTACAGAATAACTCGATTTAACGATTTCCTCGATTTAATGACACAATTCACTGGTCCGGAGATTTGACTGCATTGAATGTCTATGCTCCTCAACTAAACGATATACTTGATTTAACGATAATTCTTTTCAGTCCCTTGACAATCGTTAAATCGAAGTTATACTGTATTTAGAAAGATTGATAATGTCTGTCTTCAGAGTTTTACTTTTGCAAATATCTTCCCAAATAGGAAACATGATTTACAATAGTTTGCATATTGTTGTTACGCCCGCAAAAACAGCAATGTGAACTAAAATAAGTTACGTCGGATTTGGAAAAATTTCCCTCAAAAACTTACTGGATTCAGCAATGAACTAAGATGTAGAAATACATCTTAATAATTGAGAAACTAGATAGATACATTATGCAAATAAATTAACAAAGATGAAACCTTTCCTCATGAACTCTCAACAATAAGCACTTTTGTGCTGCGGAACATAAACGAATTCAGCGCTTCCGACTCAATGAATTTATCGTAACTCCTCTACATTGACTTTTGGTTTATCTCATGTCTCCACTTGGCCATCGATAATTTTGATGAAATTTTTGCCGGGTGTATGCAGGGGTGTTATATGGAAATATGTCAATTTATAGCTCACAAAGTAGTTCAGTAGGGCATCGAACCATTCTTGTAGAGACATTTTTTTTGTTATGACAGAAATGACTAAAACATCAAGTTTTTGCTTTCATTGCACATGACTACAGTTTAAGATTATTATTATTATTATAATATTTTTTTTTGCAAAACTAATAATGTTTTAGTGAGTGACATGCAGTGGCGTATGCAAGGACATCAGAAGTCTCCCCTTTTTTGACCATAGAAAAACCTAAACTAGCCATATCGATCTCCAAAATTTAATCGTATCCCTTTCTAAAAAAGTTTTCTGACTACACGACTGAGCACATGTTTCTTTTCTTTTTGAGGACCATACTTAATATACAGGCAATTGCAAATCCATTTTGGTCTTGTTTCAAGTTTCATTTGCACTTATCATAATTCTCAAAAAAAGATGTGAAAAAGCTCACTTGCTGATTGCAACCTGGCACAGCATACCGTGCCCAACCGACGTTGTAATTTTTATTTTATTTTTAATGCATTATTCAGACTAAGCCATCTCTGTTTTCGTTAATCCAACCTTCAGTGTGAAAACGTTGCCGAATTTATTCCTGATGTTTATCAGTTTATCAATTGGAAAAAGAAAACTAATGGCTCATTTTTGTTTTACCAACTGAGCCACAGTTGTTTTACCAAGAAGAAAATTCATGGATGGGAAAAGTGTCTATTATATTTTAATTGCTAATGATCCCTGTTATTTGAAACTTTCAAGCCTAAATCAATACCATGAAACATACAATATGGATCATTCCGGTGAACATGGTACATTTCAGTTTTCAAAACTTTTTTTTTCAAAGTCATCTATTCCAACAAAAATTAGTGTCAAATAATGGCAAAAGGGTTTAATTTATCTGAACTATAAAAATTAATTAGCTCAACTCGGTATTAATATGCAATTTTCTCAGTTCTTTTATCAGAAATGAATGATTTTGTTCACTCTGTTACACCATTTAAAAACAACAACAAATTCAAAATTGTCAATTTTTTTTTATTTAATATAAACAAATGGAACATATCTTTCATACAAATGCTTAAAATGTCATTGTAAAAGGCACATTTAAGTTTTATTGCTAATTATCTTACTAAAAAATACAAAAATTTAAAAAATCATTTGCAAAAGTTAAGATTATTATATGAAACAAACTTGAAAAAAGATTGAAGATGGATTATTCTAGTTAGCAATTGTGTAGTTTTATGCAAATTAACCTTTAAATTAAATATTAAAAAATACAAACAAATCAGTTAAAATATTCCTGTAACAGAATGGACATACCTGTAACAGAGTGGACACTATTATTGAAGACTAGCTTTTGCCCGCGGCTTCGCTCACGTTGATGTAGTTTTTTTTCAATTGATTCAAGTTAATAGTCATTACAGGCAGGTATGATTAAAACTGAAAATTAGGGGGAAAGGGAGTAAATGAAATGTTGGCAAAACTGAGAAGAAACCCAAAAATCACAAAAAATAAATCACGAAAACGTTCAGGGGTTGTAAAGAAGTCAGTTTGGGTAATTCCCAAAAAATCCAATTCGAGTTAGGTCAACTATTCTTAAATAAAGTGAAACAGTTCCCTTATAATCCCGATCTCCATCAAATACATAATATCCAGCGCTACACCGGCAATCTAAATTATTGTATAATGTGTAACTTCTTACCGTAGAAATCGTCCCAAAATAGGGTCAACAATGATGCTACCCGAAATGTTTCCAATAAACAGTAAAAAATTGGCAAGTTTTGAAATTGTGTGCAAAGACAAAGTAATGGAAGTTTTTGCGCTGTTTATGAATTTGCGAGTTAGTTGGCGAATTATTTTACGTGTTAACAAATTTAAAGAAAGAAATATTAAAGAAATGGCGATATTTGGTTACATGGTGAAAACCGAGAAACAGTATTGCGTAGTCTTTAGCTTCAAAAACAACGACAGTTGAAAAAAATGCCAAATGCCTTAGCTATTGAAATGATTCCACAAAGCAGTTTGGCTAGATTCCAGCTGATCGATTAAATACCAAGTCAATACAAATAAATAATAATAAAAACCATTAATTGCCTCAAAGTTGCATTAGAATGGAAAAAAATCAGCCAAATCCATGTATTATTTGCCAATCTTATGCAAAAATCTTACTTCAAGATTTGACTTGAGAAAAGCCTTGAACAGTCACGAAAAGCAAATATAGTCAACAATACAACAATAGTCGTTATCGACAGGGAGTTGAGATGATACACTAAATATTGTATTGAGTTAAGGAAAGCCTTCGAACATGGAACTAAAAAGCTCATAACTCGTTTTTTATTCTACTTAGAAATTTCGAACAGGTGCCATCTTCAGCAGAAAAATCAGAGCTTTCGATGGACATATAATGTTAATATGTGCAAGTATTTTTTCATCCCCATATTAGAGAATTTATGCGAAAATTGTGTTTTATTGCCCCCCTAAGGGGGTTTTGCCCCCCATAATGGGACGAAAACTACCCTATGTGTTATTCTGATGCATAAGCTATATTATTGTAAAGTTTCATCAAAATCCATTCAGTAGTTTTTGCGTGAATGAGTAACAAACATCCATACATCCATCCATACATCCATACAGACAAACTTTCGCATATATAATAGTAGTAAGATAGAAGTAATCTCTATGTTTAAGCAGAGAAAATAGACAATGTTTCCTTTTTTTAATTTTGTATTTAATTCATTTTTCCTATAAATTCGTTAAGCTACGCTTTTTGAAAAACATCAATAGCGTATGGGACTTGTTTACTGTTTCCATAAATATTGTCCACTCTTTTACACAAGAAGTGTAACAGAGTGGACATGTAACAGAATGGACAAATAAGTAGTTAAATTTTTTTTTCTAAACCTAAACATACAGTAACAGTTAAAATAGTAAAACAAAAGCAAAGAGTAACTCTAAAATTACTACTTTATATGTAATTTAGATTTTATTTTAAAATTTTAATTAGCAAAATTAATGTAACATAGTAGACATTTTGTTACTCAAATTTACTACCAGAGACAAGGAATGAGTACTACCTTGCTTGTTGATTGTTGAATACACTAGGGTTAGCTAAACATGGAGTTTTTACCATCTTGTCATCTCAAAAGTATTACTAGTTTTTTTGTAATTTTTTTTTTATTCTTTAATGACTGTAACAGAGTGGACATTTCAAAATTTGTAAACTGTAGAGACAATTGTAAATTCCATGCATTTTCATTAAAAAAATATTTTTCTAAAAAAAAATTATTGTTTAAATTGTTCCAATAAAGGTGTTGCAATATAATTGGATTTTTTTTTCTGGTTATTGCATCTAAGCAATTACTTAAATCACTTTTTAACTGTCACTGTTTTGAAGCTGGGACATCAAGATTTTTGCCTTTTTGACTAACATATTTTTTTAAAAAAATTCCTAAATCAAAATTTTAAAAACAAAAAATAGCTCATGATACAAAATTGCATGAAGAATAAAGAAAAAAATATGATTAATTCATATTAACTATCAAATTTTCTGTAAAAAATCCAAAAGTGCCGGACATGAAATGTACCATTTTCGTCGGAATGACCCATATACAACGCTAAAGTTTATGAAAATAATGCTTTCTTATTAAGATGCAAGTTTTTTCCCTTTCCTTTTCGTTACCTTAAAAGCAACTGATGAAAGTGCAATTTAATTCAATTTGTGATTTTTAATTGGTTTTATAGAATTTAATGGGGGTGGGGGAATTCTAAAGCTTTTTGCTTACAGTTTCTTCATTTGATACTGCTGTGGCAAGCACAAATTTGTTTTCTTTTCCCTCAAAACATTTAAGAACTCAATATTATTTTGCTTCAGCGAAAAAGAAAATAAAAGAAACAAACAAACAAAACAAACAGTATGTGAATTCTACCGAAACCAGTCCTTTTTTGAAAAATAAAATTCCAAGTGTTTGCTGATATCTTCATCTTTCCAAGACATCCCGAGTTCCACAAACACTAGACATAACCTTTTTCGATATTTTCTCTTTTAAAATGACTTTTTTCCCACCCAAACTAGGACATATTCTTCCCAGAACGCAATTCCTGGGCTGTAAACCGGCAAATTCCAGCGGAAAAAAATCGTCTGCAATGAGTGCATGCTTCGTTTTGCGCCCATTGATTTGTTTATCTGGATATATAAGCCGCTTAACTTCTTCCCTTTTCAAACGGATGGCTTTCCATCGCACTCTGCAGGGATTTTTTTCGCCCCCTCACATATGCTCGGTGCTGATATTTTATCAGGGGGTGTTATTCGGGGAGATACGCGCCGCTGATTGAGGGAAGTGTTTCCCAGAGCACCTTGCGAAATGTGGATCCTGTTTAATGCCTCACTTTGCCCAAAGCGTTGGTTTCTGTTTTCTTTTCCGTCTCCTCAAGAGGAATAAATGAAGCAATTTTAAATTTGAACTGAACTGAGTTTGAATTATGTATGTTATTCCTCCAAAGTTGTTATTTTTTTGGTAGGAAGGCCATAGTTTATTAAATAATTCATTAAACTTTTTTTTAAATTCATGAAACAAAAATAAGGTACAGTCGAATCTCGATAATTTGAAGTTTATAACTCGAATATTCCTTTATCTCAAAGTTGTCATTGGGTCCCAAACTCTTGAGGCTGTTATGGAAACTTCCGATAACTCGAACTACCAATAACGTTTTAGCCGGTCCCGTATGACTTCGAGTAATCGGGAGTTAGCTGTAACCCCCATTTCAGAAAATAAATAAATAATTCACATTTTGCATGTTAAAAAAAAAACCTCGCGCCTGTAGGAGATCCTAAACAATACTGACAGAAAAGAAGGATAAAATGCGTCAAAGTTGCAGTTTTAGTTCATTTCTCTGATCGGTGCTCCGGCGAGCCGAAGAAATTTACCGGTTCTCAAAGATTTTTGTCCATCCGAGTTAAAAAACCTTCTTTGCTCAAAATAATTAAATAAAATGAAATAAAAATAATGAAAGAAAGGAGGAAAAATAGTAATACTTTTACGATATTTTTGTTTTCTCCGTGAATTTTGCGATTAGTCCACGTAATTTTCCCTGATTTCTCTCAAATTATTATTTACTGAAATGTAATTATATTACAATAACTACATACTTGTCATTACATTTAAATAGTGTTATGACAGTTCCTTAATCCCAAATACAGTAAAGTTTATATCTTGTTTAGTTTCTTATCGGGTAAGCATTCTAGTAAAAAGGTTTTTAAAAAATGTCCCTCGTCCCTGAAAGTTTTTAAAAAGCTTTTGTCGGTCCAAGGATCAAAAAGGGTTGAGAAACGTTAAACTGATAGATGTGCTAAGTTTGGAGAAAATTGAATCATAAATGAACTAGTAGGCAATGAAACGTAGGAGGGTCTTATTTGGAGCTCTTACCTTATTTTATTATATCTTAAACAAAATGTAACCTAAAACATAGTTCTCAAGTAAAGCACTGAAGAGCAATACCAATTTCATAAAACAGTTACTTAAAAAATGCAATTTTATCACTAGCATATTTTATTATAACATTTTTGGTAATCAAAACAAATTCACGAAGTTATCAGGCATCCATAAAATATAACACCCTGCTACTGTATCTAGGATATTTATTTTTCAAGCAGTAAAAATAGTAAAAAATTGTGTGCTTCTTTCATTGCTGATTTTTATTTCGCTGTTTTAATGTGTTTACTGGAGCCACCTCTTGATTTATCTTTTTATATGCTCCTATTAAGGTATTTAATTTTGTGTTAACCTTTCCAACAATGATGCTTCAAACGGTTTTTATTTTATTTAATTATTTCTTAAACTGATATTGTCATTTGAAAAATATTTTTTCCAGGATTTTATTTCTAATTTTCTGCAATGTGATTTTTTAATAAAATTATATTTCACTTTCATCTGGACCTGCATAGATTTTTTTTTCTTTCTTTATCTAAAAAATCAATTTAGTTCGAATGAACGGGGTTGTTTCCTTCAGTCAAAAGTACTACTTTTAGTCACTGAAATTGATAGAATAAGCGAAATAATAACATGGATCCAGGAAATACTTTCATTTTCCCAACAGTTATTTTTTAATTAATTTTTTACAATGTCCGATTTTTCAAACAAGGCATGGTCTTAATGACGTCACAAATGATGTACTTTGCCGCATATGTTACCGGATTTCCACGTTATGATAATCAACTATTGCGCTCTACGCTTGCTATCAACCATATTGTTGCCAGTACACGTGAGTAAAGATGATAATTAAATATTATGCTCTGTGAATGGCAACACTGAATGGCATTTCATCATTTATGATGTCATCGGCAGAAGCGTAAACAATGAAAGCGCACCGATTTAAGTAATTTTTTAAAAATATTAAACTTAGTCAAATAGTTTAAAAAATGGTCAAATCTTTTGTTTTTAAGAGGGCTCTTTCAGAAAAAATACTTTTAAAGATTTGAAAACGACCCCATTGGTCTTTGCTTTTAATTTTTCTATAAAAATTCGTTTGACATTTCATAGAAACATTTAGGTCAAAATATTCTAAAGTATGTACATCTCTTTTTTCTTTTCCATCCTTTGAAAAAAAATTGTTTAAAGTAGTGTATGCTACATTTTAGCAGAAGAAGAAGAAAAGAGTTTTAGTCCAGAAAATTCGAAACTTCTCCCGTGATTTAAAATGATTGTCTTTTCCTTAAGTTTTGCTATACGTTATGCATCCCCTTTGAGGTTTACCGCTTTGAAATATCATGAATGGGAATAGAACAGACATTTTTGGACTTCCCCCTCTCGAAAAGTTTTCGACTTTTCTCCGTTTTCTTTTCTAAATTTTTTCAAATGCAAAATCCTACATGCTTTGGAAAAAATTCAGTTTGGCAGTTTAAATGTACTGAGCTTTTCCAGGAGTGAATTTTCAAAGAGAAGAATGAATTGCGAAGCTGAAAGAGGGCTGGTTTTAATTAATTAGCATTTTATTTGCCCTAAATTCATTGCTGGGCAATTTATTTTACGGTAACGGATGTACCAGTTGCTGCACAAAACAGCCATCAAAGACTTCGAATTTGTAAAGCTGAAGAGTTGGTTTGTTTGAACGCACTAATCTCAGGAACTACTGGTTCGAATAGAAAATTTCTTTATGTGTTGAATAGTCCATTTATTGAGGAAGGCTATAGGCAACATAACATCACGCTAAGACTCATAGGAGTGGATCAGCAATAAGTTAAATTACATCAATAATAATCATGATGCATTTTTTGTTGCATCAATAGCTCGAACTTTTGTTGCCCGTATAACTCAGTTGGTAAAGCGCTCGGTCAGCAACCCTGGGGTTTCGGGTTCCATCTCGGCTGCGAGCGGGAAGATTTTCAGCATTTATTAACCGGCTCATTTAAAAATTAATTAATTAATAAATCAAGGGTTGTGTATCATATATATATCACAGTGTAATGTACTTAAAATAGTATTTTAATACAGGTGTTATCTTATTAACGCGGTTGAAACCGCGGGGCACACTGCTAAAAGTAAAAAACGCAAAGTATAAATTGTTTCTCAAAATTATTGCTGACCCAGGCAACGCTGGGTATGTTTGCTAGTATATTATCTTCTTGTTTCATTGTTTGAACTTTCTGACGAACATGGACTACTTCTATGAGATGCAAGTAAATTTTGAAGATTTCCCAAAGACATTTTTAAGTAACATGTATTTGCTCGGTAACCGACATATCTTCTGAGATACGTCCGATATCAGTAACAGATTTTTAACAATGCTTTGCCTAAATACAGTGAATCCCCAATTTCACGTTTTTCAAGGGACTGGGTTAAAAAACGTAAAATACGGGAAATACAAAGAAAGCAAAAACCAAATAAAAGAAACTAAAGATACTAAAAATGACTCTTTTAAAAGATATGAAATCTATATTTTACGAAAATAATATCATTCTTCTCGTACATACCATTTTAAATCATTTTAACACATTTAGTTGCGAATCCGGGCGCTAAGGGTGAAAATAGTCCGTAATAGTGCAGTCTGCAATAGTCCGTAATACAACTTGTAATATTAACCGGAAGGAGCAAACGCATTTATGTTTTCATAGATTTACTTTTAACATCGTGGATTTGCTTTAAAAAGCACGAAATGAAACAAGTCGTTTATTTTAGAATAGTTCTTTCTTTCTAGCAGTTTTTTTCTCCTTCCCTGGGAAAATGTAAAACTGAGACCCAATGAAAAAAAACGTAGAATGCAGGAGAACGTAGATTCAGGAGATATAAAATCGGGGTTTCACTGTAATAATACATAAGACGCATAAATACTACTAGGTACAATATAAATAATTATACACAGAAACATTATTTAAATAGTTTTTCTGGGAACATTCAAAATTTAGTTGTATTTTAAAGATTAGAGTTTGTTTTTTATTAAGTTTATGTAGCGAAACAAGAAGCTAACAATTTTGAACTCTTTGTAGAGTGTTCTGGGAAAAAAAGTATGAATCACACGGGAGAACTCGCGCGGGGTCCTGAGACACCCCAGTCAACTTAAACTTTCTATTTTCGAGTGTGCAACTCAACTGATATTAACTATATCTTCAGTTGCTTATGTTCTAAGTGTTTTCTTTCTGGAGTACCCGTCAGAAGTTGAATTTTTTCATTTTTTGAGCAACCGCATTCACTATTTGGAAGGTCATCTGTAGCTGAAAGCCCCCCCCCCCCCCCAATCCAACTAATGGCCATATCAAAAAGTTTTAAATCTCTTGCGTTAACTGTGAACAATTTACTTTCTAGGTTTACTCTAGTTTTGTATTTGACAAATGCCTTGAAATTTAAAACGGATATGAATTAAGTGTTTTTTCTGTGCTGTTTCTTTAATTTTTTCCCTTTATTTTTTTAAACATAGAGAGTTTTTTCTAAAAAAACCTTGTTGTAGTAATCACTTTAAAGTCTCTTGTATTACGTCAAGGTACGACGGGTGAAAATTGCTTCTACATTTGAACGAAGCAATTGCCTGTTTGGTGATATTTTGGGAGTAGAAATTTTAATTTTAACTCCAGAATATTAACCCTAAAATCCGATAGATAGCGTTCATTGTTGACCTCTTTTTAGTTTCTTAATTCTCATTGGTTGCGTTCGACGAACCTCACCGGTCGACCGGTAAGTAACCGGTTACAAACCGCAGCGTTCTATCATCTATCGGTTACCTCACTGGTTACCATTTTAAGCTGTTGATTGGTGGATTGGAGCACGTGATCATTAGTTGTCACGTGATTAACTAACCGGTCGCTCCCGGTCGTGCTCGTCGAACGTAAGCATTGAATTACAGTCTTACCAGTAAAACAGTTAAGTTACCGGATCCAGTTCAGCCTTGTCAAAATAAAGCATTTTCCTGCAGGTCAAACATTGCCAAAAAAAAAAAAAAAAAAAAATCAAATTATAAACAATTTACTGAATGTTTGATGCTTTAACGACATAGAGTAAAGAAATAACACAGAGAGGCCCCGCTATACTAAGAAATTGAAGCCAGAAGTTGCAACGCTGTATCCCAAGATCCTTAGCTTTTTGCTAAATATCTTGAGACATATTTTGTTTCAAAACATTCCATTACTGAATCTCAGTTGTTGTTAATTTAACTTAGATATTGTTGCAAGTTTATGAAGCACGTTTTTGAAATTGCATTAGAATATGAATTAAAATGCAAACCAATCCGCCAGTTACTTTATTTGGTCCTTTTGCGAGATTAGTGAAAATTATTTTCGCGAAGCGATCATGTTGTCATGACCCAGCCTGTAATTGAACCGCTGTATCCCATAATTTTAGCTTCAATTTCATATCATTTTTACCATAGACGGGGCCTCTCTATGTAAATTTCTTTACTCTATGTTCAACGATGAAATAATGCCGTTATGCATACTATATCGCGAGTTTCATTGTTGGGGTACGTCAGTACGTTACTCCATCAGTGATTTTGGCTGTTATATATAAGAGGATTTGTATGTAAAAATATCCATTTTGGAAAATTGTTAATGAACTTTTGTTAAAATTTACTTATATAAATCGCACTAAGCAAAAGTCAATAAATAGGGTCGTGCAAGTACCCCGCGCGACCCTTTGTGTACTATTTAGTAAGCGAGTGGGTAAAGTGGAATTGTCCAGATATTTAGTTGCTAAGGAAAAAACCCACATAAATGCAAGCGAGATGGTAGATAATTAAAAACAATTAATTTACTCCTTCTCCAAATCTGTAATCTACTAATCCTAACGCTTCTATGTTTCTATTCAATGAAATTTATGTAAACTTATTCGACCTCAAATGCTGATATCCATTGTACCGACTGGTTCCTCTCATTTTTATTCATTGTCAATGGTTCCTACCATAATTGCTTAATAACATACTGCAGCATTTTGTTAAATGTTTTTTCTTTGAATACTTTTTAGATCAGCGGTTCCCAACCTTTTTCTTTTTGCGAACCCCTTGGAACAGGCAAAAAAGTTCGCGAACCCCCTGATGTTGAAATTAGTAGCATGTAAGAAACAATAAAAAAACAGCATGTTTGCTTTCCATTTTTTGCAGCATTTGATTGCAATAAACAAAAATATAATTGTAAAATGTCATTAAGTGCAAACATTAATAAAAAGTTAAAACTACATCTACAAGAAAAATTATAAACAAGAAGTTTTATAAACCAACTATTTTTTTAAGCATACTTTAAATTGGGGAAAAAATCCTTAATGCGATATTTGTGGCTGTTTGACGGAACAAAGAAACTGAAAGTTTGGTTCAATGTCTGACAGTTTGAGTCTTAAAGGCTCTGCATTCAATCTGCTTCGGTATTTATCTTTGAGATAAGTATAGGAGGAAAATCCTTTCTCGCACAGATATGTTGTACAAAATGGTAATAAAATTCGAATTGCTTTTTTGGACAAAGCGGTATAGTCATTTCTTACACTGAGCCAGAAGTCAATTAACGAGAGCTCTTTAAAGGTAGTTTTCAATGAATTATCACAGGATAACTCGATGAGCATTTCCTTTTCGGGTAATGTCAGGGTGTTCTCTAAGCATGGATTTCCTTCAAAAGGATTGCGTATCCAGTTGTTTGAGAGAGGGACGTTACGCCTATTAGGAAAATACTCTTCAAAAGTTAGTTCAAGATGTTGCAGATGTTCACATACATTTCTTTTAACGCTTTCATCAAGTTTCATTGAGTTTTCTGATAAAAAACTACTAAGAGAAGTGAAACAAGAAAACTCACCCATTTCCAGGCATTGGATCCAGAAATTCAATTTTTTTACCATAGCTTCAATTTTATCATATACAACGAAAATATTAACAACTGCACCTTGCAAGGATAGATTTAATTCATTTAATTTTGAAAAGATGTCAGCTAAATATGCAAGCCTTTGCATCCAAAGAGGATCGAATATGCAAGTGGACAAGTGAAATGGATGATCAACAAAAAATGCTTGGACTTCTGACTTCAATTCAAATAAGCGTGTCAAAATTTTGCCACGGGAAAGCCATCTAACTTCTGTGTGAAGAAGTAAAGTAACATGAATGCTTCCCAACTCCTCACAAAGCGCGTGAAATAGACGGCAGTTTGTGGCAAGTGATTTTATGAAATTTACAATTTTTACCGCATCATTCAAAGTAGCGGATAATTCTGCGGGAATACGCTTACATGCTAATGCTTGTCTATGAATGCAGCAATGATTCCATTCAATTTTCTCGTTGATCTTCTTTACTCGCACCACAAAGCCAACAAATTTTCCTGTCATTGATTTTGCACCATCCGTGCATACACCCACACACAAAGATCAATCTATTCCATTTTCTTCAAAGTAACTGTTGACCAGTTCGAAAATTGCTTCTCCAGTTGTGTTGGTTTTCAAAGGTTTTGCAAATAGTACATCTTCTTTAATTGTATCGTTAAAAATATACCTAACATAGACAAGTAATATTGCAGCGTTTGCTACATCAGTCGACTCATCAAGCTGGATCGCAAAATTATTCTCTTTTATTCTATTCACAAGTTCTTTCTCCACATTACTTGCCAAATCAGTAATTCTGCGTGATACTGTGTTGTTTGATAACGGAAACAGGTCAATTTTTTTTTTGCTGACTTTTCTCCCAGCATACACTTAACAATATCTTTAGCACACGGTCCAATTAAATTTTCTGCAATTGTATGTGGCTGTCCAGAGATTGCAATCTACGGTGATCAACGGGTTCGCCAATTATATAACTAACAGCTATATAATTCTATAACTGACTCGATATGAAGCTTCAAGGGCCATTTTACTATCTTCGTTGGATTCTAACAGGAACGTAGAGACGCTACACTTTTTATTATATTCCAATTTTCTTTTAAAATATTCGATAGGTTTGTCCTTGTGTGTCGAATGCTTTGTTTCGAGGTGTCTTCTCAGAAGTGACGGTTTCAAACTGCTGTTCGCTAGAACTTCGTTGCAGAGAAGACAAAGCGGTCTAGGTTCAGACTTCTCTAGTAAAATAAAAGCCCATTTGTAAATAGTCACTGTCATATTTTCGCTTTTTTCCTTTTTTCTCCCCTAGTTCACTTTTCTGTTTAGTCGGGGGAGGCGGCAGTTCATTACAGCTATCTATTTCAATATCCTGTGTTGATTCGAAAGTTACTGCTAATGTTGAGGGTTGATCGATTGACTGCTTGTCCATTTTTCGCTCAACCAAACTACCAGTTTTCAACCATCGATCCATAACAGCAGAAAGTTATTAAATCATAAAAATTACCAACACGATTATAACTTCACAAACAGAGTAGCAAGTTCACGTAGCAAAACCAATTGCAAACAAAATCACTTGTTTTCAAGCATCTCTAAAGTATCTCTAAATACGTCTGTTAACAACTATTTCCCCAGAACTATGAGCATGCTGATGTTATATATTTTTGAAAACGAACAGATGGGTTAAATCCAGTAATAAATTTTAAGTTTGGAGCCTTTTGCTGTCATGTCTGCTATTCGATGACTGAATTCGACGGAAATTCCCGAGTTATATTTCAACCAGATTAGAAATAATACCCCTATGATGCATTGTTTGAGAATTCTTTATTTTTTTCGACATATGTATATTATGTATATTGTTTGATTGACTCCACGCGATGGCGCCTTTTTAAGGTCATCGTGATCCCCGCCACAGCTTAATACAACGTTTCTGCATGACGCCTCGCAATAAAGAAGGAAGGATATCTCTTTTTGTTGTCTATCGAAAAAAAAATGAGAAAATTTCTTTTTAACCAAGATTTTAAAACCGCTGAAAGATTTTTTTTTTTTTTTTGAGCTTAATACAAGAGTCTGGCGCGTTTTCAAATTAAAAAAAAAATTAGTAACTATGTGTGCAAATTTAATATTTCATAATTTTTTACCAAACTAGGAAAAATCCGCCATTGCACCGAAATTTTCGCGAACCCCCTTCCTGCACCTCGCGAACCCCTGGGGGTTCGCGAACCACCGGTTGGGAACCTCTGTTTTAGATTAATGATGTTTTGCTGTGAATTATTAATGATAAATAAAACGCAGATCGTCTGTAATTAGGCCAAAATCATCTTGCGCCAATTTATATTGCCTGTTTTATATTAAATTTAATGCATTATTTTACATTACATTGCGTTTGATCTTTCGTTTTTTACAGTTGTGAGTGTTTTAATTTATTTCATCAGCCAAAATACATTCATTGGAACTTGTGTGCCCTTCTTTCCTTTCTTTTTCCTAATCTTTTTATCTTTTGTTATTTTTTTTTTACAATTCAAACGTGTCAATGTGTCTATTTGCTTGTAGAGGTTTAAGTTAAATAAATTAAATTAATCCAAGAATAAATGCAGTTTTTAAATCATTTTTTTCAATAACTCATGCTTGTTATTTTAGATTATTCCTATTTTGTCAAAGTTAGGTAATCTTTGGCAACCAAGTTCAACTTTGTTTGACTCTGCTTAGCCAATTTTAAGTTTTAATGTTGTCATTTCAGAGAAAATCATATCATCGTAATCATATCTATATAAGATAACCTCATACTTGAATCACTACTACACTTAAAACGCAAAAAAGTAGTCCTAAATAAATCAATTTACTTAATCAATATCTGTATGTGAACCAAATAATTTAGTTCGTTATATTTCGATACTTTGTTTTCAGTTTCAGTGTTTTATTTCGATTACTCACTTTTGTGTATTACAAAAAACAGCTATATATCCATTTATAAATATATTTAGCATTTTAGAGAAGTATCTGAATGTTCAAAGTGAAAATTCTTGCTTTATACAGATTATGTTCATTTAATTTAGGTATAATTAATATTTACTTGTTGTTATTCTAATCCGAAAGCTGCTGCATGATTCAATTTTTTTTCTACAGTTTACATTAACTAATGTTAACGTACTTATGCAAAATTTGCTACTCAGTATAATTAGTCTAATTTATTTATACGACTTATTCTCATTACATTTAATTGATTATTATTAACTTGCTGTTTGAACATTCTAGTCGAAACTCTGCTGCATGTTTCAACTCTTAACCTTTCCCATTAATTGCTTGACTTTTGTTGATGTAGGTGAATGTGAGCCTAAGTAAAATAGTGGAGCAAAGTGAAATGGTGAAATATTATATATAAATTTTAACGCCACCTATCTAGTAATATTTTAACTATGTAAGTAGCACATAGTGCCTATTCCAGTCAGGAAAAATATAGGTAACACCGAAGATTGCACATGGTAATACAGACAATTTTCAAAAAATAATACTTATTTGTTAAAAGTCGAAATTTATTTTTGTTATTATAAAATGATAAAGTTTCTGTTATTAGCATTTTAAATATTAATTGAGACATCCTTATATTCGGTTCAGTATTAATTCAGTCAATATTTAGCTTATTTGTCTTTTAAATAAAATCTGCAATTAGTCAAGTACATGTGGGATTATGTGGAATTTGGCAAAGTGAAATAGTTTATTTCGTTTACTCACTCACTCATTTACTAAATCATTTATGTTTTCATTTATCAATTAATTCATTTGCCATTCCTTCATTTAGTAAATGAATCACTTATTTATTCATTCATTTACTTATTTATTCATTCATTTACTTATTTATTCTCTTTTTTACTTATTCACTTATTTTTCTTCATATATAAACTATTCGATTATTATTTTAGTATATTTTTATTTATTTATTCAAACTTTTATTTGGATCAAAATACTTTTATAATCCAATACATAGTAATTCAATGAAAAAACATTTTATTTGCATTTTGCCCCATGAAAAAAAGATTTTTTTTTTTTTTTTTTTGGAAGACGAAAATTTGCTGCCAAAAATAAAAATAATGTTTCAATGCATGTTTTATTGTAAAATACAATGTTCTTTCTTTATGTACTGTAATGTTCAAAGTAAATTTCCAATTTGTTCATTTTGAAAAAGCTCAGTCATTTGAACTATTTTACTTTGCCCCACCTTCCCCTACTTATGTAGAATATGCAAATATTTTTTATGAATACTTTTTTTTAAACATGGTGTAGAAGATTCATAACACATTTCAACTTAATGAGTAATGAAAGTGGGTAAAAAAATGGGATTTGTTGCCGTATTCGAAAATATAAAGAAGTTCTAGAAAGAAAAAAAAAACACGTTTTCTCCAACTTTAAAGCAACAAACTTTTGCTACATCTATTCAAAATCAAAAATAAAGCAAAACTGTACAGTTAGAATTCAGATTAATAATATATTTTTTGCTCAAAACCGTATTTCCCTCTCTGATCTTTAATTCCTCGTTAATTTTAGATGGGTTGATTAATATTGGAATGCAAAAGAAACCGAAACCATATTTGAGCTGGTTTAAAATATAAAAGTTTTTTCGCCCAAAAAATAAAAGTAAATAAAAAAAACACCACAAAGTTGACTTTCTTAAAACTGCCCTTTAAAATAAAAAAATATAATGAGATTGAATTGAATGAAACTTGTATTTGTATTTAATCAGTTAACATGTTGAGAGTACGAGATTAAATTTTTAACTAATTTAAACAAGACAAAAAATTCGTTTTGTCTTTTTAAAAATTTTTTTCTAGATTTTGTAAAAGCACTTAGTATTTTTTTTTTCTCTCTCTCTTTTTGGATTGAAATCTTTCATTAATTTTTATTTTTAATACAATTCGGTACACTTTACTTTTAGTAATTTAGTGCAATTAAGCTTCATTATCCATTAAGAGGACGAGCGTCGGATTAATTTCTTTGGAAGAGTAACACAGCGGTTAAGCGTTTTTAAAAGCTCTGAAGACGGCAGAGAAAAAAGTCAAACTTCTAAAGGTATTTAATTCCCACATTTAGGAAAGAGAAAAAAGAAAAGGACGCCAGGTGAAAAACAAAATTAAAAAAGTTCATAAAGCGAATTAAAGCAGGAGTAATCCAAAGACATTAAAAACAAGCAGTCATTAGAAATAACGAAAAAATGTGATTTGTTGCTTGCAAAAACCAGTGCCGTCTGAAAAAAGGAAGTATTTACCTTCATTAGACTTAACAGTGAGCTTAGCTTTTTAATCCAATATCATCCGGGTATTACACGTATTTAAATATTAAAGTAACCTCTTAAGAAAGGGTTTTTTAGTCGCCATTTTTTATTCGCAGTTATACAAAGACGAAAAGAATTCGTTGGATAACAAGAAGTTTTTTTTTCCTGTCCTCGTCGAATAAGGGGCTGAGAGAATAAAAAATGGCTTAACTGATTCTTTCCACGCAAATTAACTTTAAAGGCATGATATTACGTGCAGGTGAATGTTTCTAAAAAAAAAGTGAGGAAAAATAAAGCTTGTTTTAGATCGTGGTTCAAGGCACCGAGGGAGTGTTGATGACTGATTTCGAGCTTTTGTAAATTAATGTCAGTTGAGAAATCAAACTCGGGGGAAAAAAACGTTCTATGTTTTATTTTAGAAAACAATTGAGACTTTTTAAAAAATATTACAACACTTTTTTTCGTTATTTTCCAAAGAAAAATTTCGACGGCTTTGATTTGGTGAGACACAGACATTTTGTTTTTAAATAAGAGGATCTAATCTAATCTATATTTAACCTTTTAAGAGTAATTAATGGACATATTTGTCAACAAAGTCCAAGTTAATTTTATAAATTATCAAATAGAAATCATATATGTTTTTTAAATGTTATTCAGACAGCATCTCAATGTTAGCCCCCCCCCCCCAAAAAAAAATCAATAAAAAAAGTGCTATATATATAATACATAATATAAATATATAATACTGTTTCTTAAATTAAACAACAAACTTCAGTAGCTCAAGAACTTATGGCCCTAAAATAGGTTAAAGTTAGGGCTGCGCCGACAAGCAAATTGGCCATTTATCGACTACCGATTACCGATTAATCGGCTGCTATTAATCAGCCGATTAATGAACATAATGATTTTTTTTTATATTACCAATTTCTCCATTACTTTTTTTCTCTCATAATTTCACCTTTAGCAATAGCTAATATTTTATTTCTGGAAGATAATTGATTTTTCTCCACTTTCCTAATTTTACCAAAATAAATTCAAAATTCATCCCATTTCTTTGAGCCAATTTTCATACTATTGTTAATAAAATTACACTCCATTCACTAGACATGAAAGTTTAAAAATATTAGGAGGTACCTCGTGGTCAATTGGCTAACTTAGGATCACTTTTAGTATTTTAATGCGTTTTTTTGTAGTCTTTTCTATTAATATTTTACAGTGATGAACAAGTTACTAAAAAATATTTCATAACTGTTAACTTAAACATTAAAAGTTCTAACTAATGTTCGACAGAAAAATGCTTGTTGTGGTGTTGGAGATCTCAGAAGAATGATTTAGCATTTCCAATCGCAGCAAACGAAATTCAGTTATTTAAACATAGCAGAGCTTAATTTTAATTCAGAAGGACTAATGTGTAAACTAAGTTCAAACTTTTGATGGTGGTAAATATCTGAAAGAATTTTTTTAGCTTTCACTTTTCTAAAATTTTATAGCTTCAACTTGTTTCGTTTCATTTTAACTAAGTACTGTTGATGTTTCTCCAACGAAATTACTTTTTGAAAAATCAAACGAAAAGAGATACAACTATAATAATAGTCGGATTTCTCCCTTGGCAGTATTTGCGTTCAATCTTTTCTGCCTATCACCCAACGGCCCGAGTCTCTTATTTCATTACGCATTTATTTTCCCTGTTTCAAAATCTAAATTTCAAACATTCAGTTTCACCCGTCGCACAGATCAGCATTGGAATTAAGCCCGTCGCCAAGTCGAAAGTCTCGCAAAAGCATTTATCCTTCTAACTGTTTTGATCTTCAGTCAAATGAAATTGGCCACCAAATGCCACTGGAATGTGCCGCGGAAGCTGTAATTGTATTAAAGATGAGACTTAACCAAATTAGAAGCGGAAGACTTAGGCCTTGAAATCTCTAATCGCATTGAAGTATATTAAACTTCCCACTGCGAAGCCGCCTTTGCAAAATGTTTTGTTATTTGGTCGAGTTTTACTTTGAGGAATTCCCTTTTAGCTAGCCGATAGTTATTTATTCTTGAGCGCCAAGCGTTTAATTCAGACGTTGTACTAGAGTTGTCTTCATGAGGGCCATGGCCTGAAATAACTGAGCATGTATTTGATTCGCTGGCTGAATTGAATTTTTGCGACAAAAGGGTAAGAATAATTCTAGTAACTCGAACAAAATACATATTAACGCAATATGAACGAGTATGAACTTCCAAAATATTTTTAAAATTTTTAATTCGCTAACATTAAATGCTCAAAATAAAGTGACAATTATGAGCATTCAAAAGCTAGAGCAGTGTTCAATGCTAGTGAAGTTACATACATATGAACGTGATAATTATTTCAAAAAAACATTTACAAGCTAAGACTCGACTCAATGCAAATAAAGTAATTCTCAAGTGTATTTAGTACGAGTGATGTTGAACGGATTCAATGTTAGTGAAGTTACTACATGAACGTGATAAACCTTGTTTTTAAAAACCATTTACTAACTAACTCGACTCAATGCAAATAAAGTAATGCCCAAGTATATTTAGTAGGATAGATGTTGAACGGGTTCAATGCTAGTGGAATTACAACATGAGCGTGAATAAAATTGTTTGAAAACCATTTTCTAGCTAATATTCAATTCAATGCAAATAAAGTAATGCCGAAGTGTATTTAGTACGAGTGATGTTGAACGTGTTCAATGCTAGTGAAGTTACTACATGAATGTGAAAAACATTTTTTTAAAAAGCTTTCACTAGCAATTAAAGTCATGCACCATATGTATTTAGTACGAATGATGTTGAACGTATTCAAAACAAGCACATTAATATCAAAAGCAAAAGAATTACAAATATTTTTAAAAATATCTATTGGCTAGTATTTGGGTCATTTAGTTGAAGTGACCTCTAGGGCATTATGAAAGTTTTGTTTCTGACACTTTTACTAAAAAAACAGTGATAATGAACTCAAATATATATTTTACAACAAATACAAGTTAGCGCTGGAACTCGATGTTTATGGTATTTATTAAGATATTAATTACTTCTTGGTTTCTTTATTATTTGAGCCAATATTGAAAGTTAATTTGCTACATTAGAGAAACACACAATAGAACGAACTGATGTGTGCATCACATGACTTCCTTTTACTCCAATTTAATGTCATTTCCCCATTATTGGCAATTTTAATATGATTTAATTGGTTGCTCTCTAAATATCACCAACAATGGCCAAATTGAAACCACATTTAAAATTAAAAACATTGCCAAATTCAATTTGGCGACAAAACTTGGTGACCAAAAGACTGGCGATATATCGCCAAGTGTCCGACAAATTGTAACACCAGTTGAGTTTAAATCGAAATTAACAATGATTTCCCTGCAAAAAGGGGCAAAAGACCCCCTTAGGAATATCCGAATGCAACCAAAAGGGAAGGTGCACAACTAGGCCCCACTAGGAGTCTTCGTACTAAATTTCAACTTTCTAGGATATACCGTTTTTGAGTTATAATATATATATTCGTTGTAATTAACTTGGGGGTCGTCAAAATGGATGTTTCGTGTGTCTGTAGGTTCCTAGGCATATATCCACGTGTGGTCGGGTCGAAAAAAAAAAAAAAAAAAAACTCAACATTCATTCGGGGGTGAGAAAAATGGAAATTAAGGCCGGTTTTTGAGTGAAAATTTTTTCGCGAATACAATACTTCCTTTTTTGTAAAAGGAAGTAAAAACATCATTTGTAGAAAAGATGAAGTTAAAATTAGTTTTATAACTGAGATGCTTACGATATTTCATTCATAAAAGTCGTTGATGATGGTGGAAAAGATGGCAAAAAGTAATAATACATTTGAAAAAATTTTAAAGAATTTTTTAGGCTTTGTTTAATTTATTTAAAAGTAGAAAAAAAAAGTGAATATCTTCAAGAAAACCAAACATCCTTGGCGCAAATATCTGAAAACGTATATTTAACAATCCGAAATTTTGAGCGTATCAATTGCAATTGTCCACAAGCGGAGGCAGAAAGGATTACTGAGAGTTGGAGAGGGCAGTCGATTGCAATTAACACCCCCTCTCTCAAAGATAGAGATCGAGTCGGTAATTAGACAAAACCTCCCCCGTTTTCATCAGGCAAGGCTATCAGGTGGTCTGGGAGGGGGGGGGGGAGCACAAAAGACTGTGGTAATGAGATCGCTTCGTCGCGGCGAGTCATTTGCAAGTCATCGGTTTTTGCTGACTGGGAATTTCGAGAACTCATTTTGTTTTGTTGGATGGCTCGGTTTTGGTATTGGGTAGGATTTTTGCTTTGTGGCTCAGACCTGGATAAGAAGTTATGGAATTAGAGTTAAAGTGGTGGCGGGTTTGAATCACATAACTCTGGAATAATTTTTGTTGGTACGTTAATAAAGAGTTTGCTTTGATAGAGATTATTTGCGGAGAGTTTGAAAAAGCAGTTTATCTTTTAAAGCGAAAATGAAACAGCGGTATTATTAAGTATCAATTTTTGTTCAAGAACAAAGAAAAATAAATATTTTTCTAATTCGAAGTTTGTGCCAAGAAAAAAAAATTTTTTGAACAAAAGCGGATTAATAGTAGTCAAACTTTATAGGTCAAATATTTTTAGAATTTAAGGTACTATTTTAGAGCGTCCTAGAAGTGAAGTGCGTTTATAAATTTGTGTAAACCCCCCCCCCCCCTCCTCAAAAAAATATGAAACAGCGAAGTGTTTTAGATGAGTCATTTGCAAGGCATGGGTTTTTGCTGACAGGAAATTTCGAAAATTTATTTTGTTTTATTGGACAGCTTGAATTTCGTATTTGGTTAGATTTTTGTTGGCTCTGAATAAGAAGTCACGGCGTTAAAGCGAAACTGATGGGTTTGAATCACATAAGTGTAGGATATTTTTTGTCACTAAGTAAATCAACCGTGTGCTTTGATGGAGAAAATGATTTGCGAAGCGCTTGAAGTTTGGCAACAACAGAACTGTAACAAGCTCTCTCACTCTCAGTTGACAATATGAGAGCCCCTTACATAATCTTAGTAAAAGTTTCGTTAACATTCTAGAATTTTCTATTCAGTAATAATCTACTAAATTCTGGAAGTTACTGGGTTATCCACAGGGCAATGACTTCTGAGAAAACTGGGCATGAACTTAATTTGCTGCCAGCTCTCATCCCCACTTATTCCATATAGCAATGTTGTAAAATATTGGGTTTGAATTTTGGGAAAGTGGTTAAAATTATGTACATTAAAAAAAAACATATTTGCATCTTGTTATAGTGCGATATGAAATTACTTCATTAAAAAATAAGTCACAGATTTGATGCCCTCCAAATATTGATAACTGTGCTCCATGAGCGCACTCCTTTATCTGGTTCTGGTTATTGGCTTCGAATTATGTGTGTTGGACTCGAAATAAAGTCAGAGTAACTGAAGTCATTAATGTAATTTCATATTAGGTTTGAAATGCCGTTAAATTTGACTACATTTGGCAATTTCTCGCTGAATTGAGTGAAAAATATTAGTGATCAAACATGATGCCAACTTGGCAGTATCTCTTAAATTTCTCGTTTAGCTCGTAAACAATTCTAAATGGTGCAAATCAGAGAAAATCAACATATAGGTAGAGCATCAGCAACAAAGATAATCTTGAGTGAAAATTAATGCAATAAACGCCAAATTTACCAAGATTGTAACAGATTGCGCAGATAAAACACATGAATAATAACTTTTTACGTTACTTGAAAAAATTGAAGGAAAATGAAATTTGTTTGAAAATATCATGCTCCACACTTGCGTACATTATTACAAAAAAAAAAAAAAAAAAAATTACCAAACGTGATCTGAATTTTTCAAAGCTTTTATTTATAAAGAAGAGAAAGGGTAAGAGTTATGCAGTTGTCTGAATATGTATATCTGATTGAAGTAATATCTCTAGGAATATTTTGTGTGAAATTTTGCGGGAAATGATTAAGCAGGAGATACGAAAACAATGGTTTATGCCACGGAAAAGATTTTTCGCCTCTGTGGCTTAGTCCACATTTAGTTGAATCATTTATCATTTTGGTTGACATGTGATCAAATTTAATGAATGGCATTAGATTACTGTGGCAACGTTGTATGTAATGCGTTTTGCATTGATAAAACATCGAAATGGATGAATGAACTTGATGATAAGGTGCATCACTAAAAGGCTTTTCTTTTTTGCCACTGTCGCTTTCCGAACGGTATTGTTTCAAGGTTTGGTAACAAATCCTGTTTTACTGATGTTGATAATATTCGCCAAGATATTTTTTTGAAAATTCAGTTGCTTTAGTTACGTACTCTGAAAGCGTAGGGAAAAATCGGGTTACTGAAAACTGTTACCGATCAAATATCAATATTGTGGCTTTTCCGTATGAATTTTTTTTTTAAAGATATTGTACAGTTCATGGAAAATACCAAAAACTCATCAGTTTGCTCGATTTGGCCATAATTAATAATAACCATGAAATTGTGGGGGGGGGGATAAATAAATTAATGTCTATGTTATAAAAGGAATTAGTACTATTATTTAATGTTTCTAATGTACACATTGTGTTCTAATTATTTGTGCAGTACGATAATTTAACTTAGAATGTACCTTTTTCGTTTGGAAGAAAGAATGATAACCAACAAGAGGGGACTACCTTATAATCCACAAAAAAGATAGCTTTATTATATACATGGTTGGCTTTGTACAACCACACAGAATGATGAGTAGTTACTCTTAAAAGTTTAGTGCATTAAATCGTGATAATTTTTTGTGAGTAGGTCAAACAGTTCCGTTCGTTTTAGTCAAAGCTCTACGAGTATTATGCTTGAGATTTTCAATATGATTAAATAACAAGCCAAGCGTATCAAACAAAATGTTAGATTTAACCGTGATTTGTCATTGCTATGTTTATATTAAGAGAGTTGAACTGTACTTATTTCTTGATATTATCTGCAACCTGCGCACAGGTTTCCATTTAGAAATATTTGCGGCATTTTGGGATATGTTTGAAACTTATTTTTCTGAGAATAATAATAGACTCAGAGAAAGAAAATATTACCTACCAATAGAATGAAATAAGCTATCTAAAGAATGTATTAATGAAAAAAGCACCAAAATTAAATGTAAATAATAAACAATCTAGGAACAGCGCTAAGTTGCAAAATTTAGGCCACATGATCAAGCTGAAAATACTTAACGGGTATGAAGAGAACAAAAAATTGTTATTTTTCAACTATATTTTCAACACATTGACACAAGTGCAAATTTGAGTCTGAATATAAATTGAGGGGGAAAAATGGAAATACAGTGATTGCAACACTCCTAGATGAAAATATGAGATATAATGGTGATCTGCAAAAAACGATGGGAGCAAAATACAGTTTAGGTTGTTATTTTTAAAAAACAAAGAATTATTGCAATATAAGAGGTTTTTTTTTAACAATAAGGGTTATATAATACTTCAACTTCATCGATTTATAAATATTGTTGTTTATTCTATCATCAGCACTGAAAAATTAAGCATCAATGTTATACAAATAATGTGATTTGATTTAAAACCTGTTTAAAATGAAATTAAATAATATTAATGTATATTCCTGGACAAAAAGTTGCACGAATAAATGATACATTATTAATCCCAGAATTTTTCTATCCACTTTATGCTCAAGACAATGAATTGCAATTTTAAATTTCATTAAAAACGTTTTTGTTTCAAAATACATTTTATTTCAAGGCATGAAACGCTCCATATATAGTAGCTGTTGACAGTTCCCATTTAGAATTAGAATGTAATGAAAAGGTAAAATGAGGGAAAATATAGAACACAGAGAGAAGATTTTTTCTCTCTCTCTCTCTTCCCTTTCCCATCCAAGTGCTCTTTCTAATTCTTCCAATCACCCCAGAAGAGGAAGATAATAGAAAACTAGATTGGGCAATTAGCAGGCTGGGAGGGCTACACACAGATGGGGGATTGTAACAGGATTAAAATTTACTCCCGGAAAAGAAGGTTGGAGGCGCCTGCAGCTGCTTGTATAAATCCACTTTTCTGGAGATGTGTTCCGCTTGTTAAGACGCAGCGCTTTCTTTTTGGAGTCCTTACTCCTTAATCAAATATTTGACTTAAGAAGCAAATTTAATCTTGCACAGCAAAGTGTTACTGCGGGGAAATTTAGACCAAACCCCAGTTTTCCGCGTTTAATTGCCTTTGGGATTTGTATGATTAGGTTTTAGACTTTGAGACTAGTTTTCGCGCGAAAAATTCTCTCCCCTCTTTCTTCTTCCACAGCACAGTCAGTAGTCTTCTTCTCTTTCAAAAAGAACGGATCTTGAGTCTGTGTTTACTGTAATTATCTTTTCCGTGGAAACAGGGATTATCAGGTTAGTTAATACTTTCGGCATATTCCAGCAGATAAATATCGCAGCCGCAAGAGACGATTGGATGCCTCTTTTTTTTTCTTCTCTCTCTCTCTCTCCCTTCGCCCTTTCGACAATTCTTCATTTAAATTACGACGCGGATCAACAGCTTGTTATTGCTCCTTTTTCAGTTTAAGAAGTTTGTTGCATGCAGGGTTAAATGGAATTTAGACGAGTTTTCCGTGGAATATTTGAGGTCTTTAGCCGAAATCCATTTGAAATGTGAGTTCCAGCTAATTAGTGCATTGTACAGCTTTTCCAATATGAGGGCTTCGCTCCATTCTTATTGCGTTAAGCTTCCACTCTGAAGCAGTTTTCATTTGTGGATTGGGTTTTTGCTCTGAACCTGTTTTAAATCGTCTTTTATGAATGCAAGCCATTTAGCGATTTAATTCATATGTAAATCTCTTTGAAGTCTCACACTCAGTGGGAACTCTTTGGTTAATAATTAAATCCAATAAATATTTTTGATGTTGGAAACTTAGATGTCTGTAAAATAGATCCTTACTGCATGCTGTTTTGCGTTTACAATTGCGTGATCATCAAATGTCTTTGTTATACCAAAAGCTTCTATCCTTTCAATCAGAAATAACAGATTATCTAATCCAGTAAAGCAGAAGAGATGCGTATTATGTTACAAATCATTTCATTTTACCAAACTATATGGATTTGCCCTGCTCAACTATTTCTGTTCATCACTCAGGTAAATAACAAAAGTAATGCTAGCATTTAAAAACTTGTTTCTGCTTGCTGGAACAAAAGTGTCGTGAATAATTTTCGCATCTGACATTTTTTACTAGTTTAATTATTAAGCAGAAAAACTTTGCTTTAGGTACATGAATTACTTTAAAATTACACCTAAGCAGATCATTTTTGCAACAAAGATATAAAAGCTGAGCGCCAGTTACACTTAACTTTGACATCCTTAACTTTGAATCCTGGTTTGGTCCATTTCTTTGCAAATCGTCGAGTAATTTCTAAAACGAGAATTTTTGGAGAGTTTTTTTTTTTTCATTTGTTCATACCCCTCTGAACGTAACTCATACAAATATTTTAAATAAATCTTTCAAATAGTACAGTATCACTATTGTTGAGTTATTTCTTAGAAGAAGAAATGTTTCGTCCAAATGAATGAATGCTTTGAAACAACTATATCGAAGTATCGATATTTTATTTGGTAAACACAAGCTACGACCAAAAAATTCTTTTATTTCATTAATAAATAGTAAAAATTAATGCATAGGAACCAGAAAAACTATTTAAACTTAATTCTCCAAAAATTTGCTCCATATATCTTTATTATATTTTCAGAAGTTCTAGCTTTCCCACAAACATTCCTTACAGATCCATAATAGAATTATCGTTTTCTCTCATCCATCTCGAATCATCTGGGCACGTTCAGAACATCCGGTTATTACTTGGGTGGACCCCTGGAGCTATTATCGGCAATCGTGTAGCTAATTTTCTTGGCAGTGATACAAACTACTCTTAATAGATGTTATGGCAGACCTACCTGTGCGAATGTTACTACCTCGAGAAACAGTTAAAGATGACCTTTTCCACCTTTGGCAACACTTAACATCTGCCGATCTTCAATTGGAGATTCACATCTGGCTGAAGTCAATTGGGTAGGGACCACATGTCAGCGGTCGAGCTGTTACATTCCGGCGGGAAGTCAAAGTTGTAATTTTCCTTTGACAAAAGCCGTAAATATTGTCATTATTTATGAATGCTGTCATTATTGTGTTTTAAATTAAAATAATCTTCATTGGATAAAAGGGAATATCTTGCGCGTCAGAAGACATGGTTACTTTATTGTGTTATAATGGTTTATTTATGAAGTCACACTATTGCTTGTGTAGATCGTGCTGTATTTGTTTTGTGCAAGTATAATTCAAAATTTTGGAAAATACTATAATTGTCAGAAAATTGGCAATACGATTGAAAATTCAAGAAATAAATAATATTTGTAAACAATTAAAAACAAACGAATATTTTTTAAAGCTATGAAATTGTATTTTTTTTCAACAAAACATAAAATTGAAAATTTTCAAAAAATTATGAAATTGTTTCAAAAAAGCATGAAACAAAAAAAAAATATTTTGATAATATATGTTTTAACATTCTTAAATGATTAATCTTTGCAGATTATATTCAAACATTTTAGCCTTAGAAGGCACATCAAAGATGGCAAATATTGGTGAATATTTCCCGAATTTGATAAGTAATACACAATTTACAAGGAAGAAGGAAATAAAGAAATCGATGTTTGGAGTCTATTTTGAAAAATCGGGAGCTAATAAAATATTTTCAAGTCTATCAAGTATCAAGAGATGCGAATTCGAAAGCATTCGTATTGATAGAAAGTTGCAAAATGTTTTTAGAATATGGGAAAATCTATTTTTATCGTAAAACAATTCCAAAATAATACAAAGAATTGTCTGAATTTCGCAGAAAACATGAGAAAATTAAATCCAAAATCTGTAACAGCAGCGTTAAAATACTGGCTGGAATTTGAAAGGTATGTTATGGTTAGAATATTTTGTTAGTTTTTAATTGTTTTAAAGCCCTTGAAATCCGCTAAAACTTTACCCTAGGATGAAAAATTTCTTATAAAAATGAAAAAAAAAACAATTAATAATAAGAATCTTCAAACTCGTTTCAACACGAGAGTTTTGAAAAGTACGTTTCCTGCAGAAATGGTTTCTTGTACAATGACGTGAAATGCAAGAAATCATATGAGAAAATGTTTTGAAAAACAAGGTGCTCCTCTCTTATTAACCAAACTTGATTCCATTTTTTTTTTTGCTTGGTTGTACAGATCAATAATAACTATAATATTAGATTATCTGACATAAAATTAAAACTCTCTCTTAAGATTCCCAAACTCTTATGAACCAGTTAGTGGATTTTCGAGATGCAGAAATTCGTGTGCATCATGTAAAGGATTCCATAGGTATTGATTAGCTTGAGTACCCTTGGCAAAATTAAATCGCTGGTGTAATTTTGCATCGAAGAGAACCCAGGTACCTCCATCTGGTGGGAAACTTGGCGTCAAAATTACCTGTATTGTTCACATCCGCGCATTAATAGGGCACATGAAAGTCTGAATTCCATATCAGAGGATTGCACTTGGTCTGCAAATACAACCTCTAACGCAGCCCCATTAGAAAAAAAAAAAGAGTTTTTATATTTTACATTAAAAAAATTCTACAGAAATGTCCAGACTATTAAAATTGCCAATTTAATTGCACTTAGAAGTAAAAATGATTAATTATAACATGAGGTTTATCGTTCGAAACAAATTGAGTTCATGACTCAGTTCAACTCAACTCCTTCAATTCATATTTGTAACTCTTATAAAACTTTGTTTCACAGATTATTAATGCTTTTCCAAAGCCTTCATAGTTTCCTCTTTGGAAACCCTCTACATACGTCTACGTTGTCAACACTACATTTAAAAAATTTTGATCTGCCTAATAACTATCATTTGGCATAAGCACTTAGGACAACAACATTAATTTTATCTTATTTCAAAATTGCGTAAAATCTGGCGAGCCAATTAACAGTTAATTTGAGGGAGCAAAAAAAAAAAAATCCGCCTGACGTTATGGCTTGCCATGCATTCAAATCAACCTCCGCAAAGTGGCATGTCGTCGCATGCCCACCCCATCGAAAGGACCCCGATGGAAGAACTGCGATAAGAGCTGTGACAAATGACGTGGTGACAGTTCAGAATGCCACAGAAATAAGAAAATTAAGCAAAAAAAAATAAAAAACATCTGGGAAAGAGGGCATTACATTGCTCTGGATGTGCGCAGCTTAAGCCCAGCCCCGCCTAGAAACGCTGGGATCATTAAAGCTGGCAGGACAGGAGACCCTGACGCGACCGATGTTGGTAATTAGAGCTTGATTGTCGGTAGATTATATGATAATTTATATGATAATTGCCCGATTCTGGCTTATAATATGCTAAACGGTGGGTTTGTGTGGAGTGCTTTGGGAATTTTGTTTGGCCAAGGGAGAGTTTTTCCCCCTCGGAGGTCTTTTCTCATCTTAAAAATAATAAAAATAAAAAAATTAATTTGAATTTTGACCTCTTGAATTCAAATTATGTTTTTCGCAATCACTAGTGCGTGTGTGGATGTAGGTGTGTGTGTGGGGGGCATGTGTGTTTGTGTCTGTGTGCAGGTATGAGTGTGCGAGTAGTTGTGTGTAGGTGTGTGTGTATGTGTAGGTATCTGTATGTATGTGTACGTGTCTGTATGTATGCGTGTGTATATGTGTTTGAGTGTGTGTTTGTGTGTGTATGTGTGTAGGCGTATGTATGTGTGTGTTGTGTGTATATGTTTGTGTATGTGTACGTGCGTGTATGCATGCTTGTAAGAGTAGGATATTGACGCAACCTGGAGACGGTTTTCGCTAGAGGAGCAGCATCGTGAAGCGGCCGGTCGACGGTGGTGCTGCAGAGGGTGCTGGTTGGGAAAATAAAATCATAGGAACGCCAAAAACAGTCAAATAAAAGCAATAAGCAATCGTGATTGCTCAAAAAAAAAGTCTCTCAGTTTCGTTTTTAATGTATATTTTTAAGTTAAAATCTTAAGTTAGCTTGCTTGTGACGTTTCTATATTATATTCGTTACGGGAAAAAGCCCAGATTCAGTGCAAATTATTGTCCTGTTATATTAAAAGTTGACATTCATCTAAATATTAGTATAAGGATAGCCTCGTAGAATCGGTAAACTAATGCATACCGATTCTACGAGGAAACATATTTTAAATCTAGTCACCATTATAAATTTGATTTTTTGCAGTGATTTTAACTTCATGCTTAGATTTCTGCATCGCTCTCACACCAAATAATACGATCAAGTTATGAAATTATTTAAAGAACAAAGTTAAAAATCTCTCAGTTTCGACTTTAATATATAATATTCTAGTTAACTTCTGAAGTTAGTTTGCTTGTGACGCTTCTAAAATTTTCGTTACATTAAAAACAACTCGACATTCAGTGCAAATTATAGTTCTGTCATAATAAAAGTTGACATTCATCTTAAACTCGGTAAATATTAGTTTAGCGTACGCCTCGTAGAATCGGTAAAATAATGCTTACCGATTTTACGAGGAAATATATTCTAAAACTAGGCATCAATAAATAAATAAATAAATAAATAAATATTAATATATATATATATATATATATATATATATATTACATATATTTATATTTATTTATTTATTTATTTATTTTTATGATTTTTAATTTTATACTTATATTTCTGAATTGCTTTCATATCAAATAATGCGGTCAAGTTACGAAATTATTTCAAGATCAAAGTTAATATTAAAATACTATGTGTTTGTTTATACAAATAATTGACTGAACGTTAACTTGTATTCATTTAAAGGGAAAAAAATCAAGTGTGTTCATGTTCATGTGCGTGAGTAAGAAGTCCTATATCTGAAATTGTTTTTCATTGATGTAAATTTTTAACATTTGATTTATTTACGTTTAAAACTACTTTGATTGATGTAAAACGCTCGGTTTGCTAGATGAGCATAGTAATTTACTAAAATAAGAATTTAAAAAAAAATTGTGAATAATTTTATAAAACTTGGAAAAAATAGCAAAAAAAAGGGGGGAGGGAAAAAACCCCCATAAATTAGTTGCGAATTACGAATTAGACGTAAATATTTGGTATTTCGATTACAATCGATCCATTAACCATCTATGAAGGCGAGGAACACAATTGCTAAAAATAATTTTTGTGACGAAGAAATACAATAAATATTTTTGGAATAACATCACTGCGTTGCTGAGAACGATGCTAGAAAGACAGTTTTACAGATATTGACGACAGATATTGTGACATTTCATCAAGATAGTAAGTAAATTTAGAACAGATATTTTAAACAATGCACGATACAATGAAAAAATTTGAGATAGTCCCTACAACCTACGATGAGTTTCGGGTGATTCGACAATCTATTTTCAATTTTGGTTTTTCATTAGATTTGGTACTCTACTTGTTTATGAATAGGGAATCACCGGTTAATTTTCCGTAATCGGCAATCGGCCAAATTTAGGCACTTTAATGAATTTTATAATCGGTAAAAAAAAATTGTGGTGGTTTAGCTAATTGAGTAAATGCAAAGGTGGCAAGAACCTTTTTGGTGACAAAAAGGTGGCGCCCCTCTTTAAAGAAAGTGGTTTCTAAGGGCATTGTTATTACCGACTTCTAGCGACTAAAGAATTTCATTTGTTTTGGCCTTCACCGGAATAGTACTAATCATGATTTAAATCTGAAAAAAAAAAGACAAAAATGTTCTAGTTAAGGCTGTGTAAATATTTATCATGTACATAATAAACTTAATAAGTTACTTCCTGGAGCGAAATTCAGTTATTCAAACAGATAGCGACTATGTGTTCACCAACTTTTACAACAAATTGACTCAGACGGCTGTTGGCCTAATCAAATTTTCGATGTCTTCTTTTGCCTCAACTTCTGGGAAACAGAGATCTAACTTCCAGTGAGAAAACCAGAGCCCTTCCTTGCAGTTTCCAGCCGATGCTTTCACCTTTAATAAAAGGGGCCGGCTATAAAACCGCACCCTCGGGGAACACTCTCCTTTCCTCTTTCTTGTCTTTTCCCGCGGAATCAAGATAGATTGTTCTCTAATCACACACCCATGGCTAAGGGGATGATTACAGAGCATTCGATTGCTAATCAGGGACATTGTGATTACCGACTGCCACTGGATTTTCAGCTATCATGTTGGAAGATCGACTCCACAGTTGCCCTCCTCCCCATCTTTTTGTTTTATTCCTCCGATAATTTATGCCACAGGTACACCGCAAAAGTATGCTTGATGGCCAGGCCCAGGTGTGGAGGGAAGGTTTGCTTGACTTGCTTTTTGCGGTTCCCGTATGTCACGGTAGGTTAATCTAATGCAGTTAATGGTTTCTTTTGTTTGACTGACTTTCAACCAGGGACTAAAATGAGTATTTCTTTTTCTTTCCCTTTGTTACTTAAAAAGGGAGGGGGATATTTTTGAATATAACACTGCAAATTTCAACTTGCATTTTTGGAATAATGCATAGTAATGTATGAAAGAGATATACGAAGAAGAAATGCACTCGTTAGTCAACCTCTCTCTCTCTCTCTCTCTCTGTGCTTAGAGACATATATTTTTCTTTACTTTCTTTTTGTGGTCCCCGTATGTCACGGCAGGTTAATCTAATGCAGTTAATGGCTTCCTTCGTTTGATTGACTTTCAACCGGGGGCTAAAATGAGCAATTTGGTTTCCTTCCATTTTGCTTCTTTTTCGAAACAAGGATAGTTCTGACAATGACACGGAAAATTTAAACTTGTACTTTGAAGTAATATATAATAGAGTATATGAAAGAGATATATAGTGAATAAATGCACGCTATATAGTCGGACATGCGTTTAGAGAGAGAAATTTTTCTTCACTTTTTCTTTGTGGTCCTCGTATGTCACGGTAGGTTAATCTTAAGCGCTTAATATTTTTCGTTATTTGAACAATTTTCAGCAAGGGGCTAAAGTGATCTTTTTTTTTCCCTTTCCGATTGTTTCTTAAATTAATAAAAAAGGACGGTTCTGGCAATGGACACTGAAAATTTCAACTAATAATGTTGGAGTAATATATAATAGTGTATATATACATAGCGTCGGACCTGTGCTTAGAGAGGGAAATTTTTCTTCACCTTCTTTTTGTGATCTCCATATGTCACGGTAGGTTAATCCTAAGTGGTTAATTGTTTCCTTTGTTTGAATAAATTTCAACCGGAGGCTAAAATAAGTATTTTTCCCCCTTTCTCTTTCTTTTTCTTTAAAAAAAAAAACATAGTTCTGACAATGAAACTGAAAATTTCAACTAGTAATTTTGGAGTAATACATAATAGTGCATAAAAGATATATACGCAGAAAAAATGCACTGTATGGAGTCGGAACTGTGCTTAGAGAGATAAGTTTTTCCTCACTTTCTTTTTGTGGTTTCCGTATGTCACGGTAACTTAATCTCAGGCGGTGAATGGTTTTCTTTGTTTGACTAACTTTCAACCAGGGGCTAAATTGATTATTTTTTTCTTTCTTTGTTTATTTTAAAATATGCGATAGCTCTGTCAATGGCACTGAAAATTTTACTTGTATTTTGGAGTAATATATCATAATGTATAAAAGAGATATACAGAACAAATATACACTTTATATAGTCGAACCTGTGCTTACGTAGATAAGTTTTTCTTCACTTTCTTTTTGTGATCAGCGTATGTCCCTGCAGTTTTTTTTTTTTTTTTTTGACTGACTTTAAACCAAAGACAAAAATGCTAAAATTGGGATAAATACTTTTTTTCTTTAATTTTTCTTTCTTTATTTAATAAAATAAGATTAATCTAACAATGGCTCAATAAAATTCAACCTTTACATTTGTATTTTGCCAAAAATGCGCTTTAAAATCTGAACCATGAGTAAAAATAAAAGTTTTTGATTTTTTTGTTTTTGTAGTTCTCGTATGTAACACGGTTAATCTTTTATTTTAAAACAAAAGGTAATAAACAGAAAAATAAATAAATCACTTTAACCCTTTCACACAGAGTCCGAAACCTGCTGAAAAAATTAGTTCAATGACACAAATGTGTTTTTTACTGATTTATTTAATTACGCCTGCTCTGACTTGGTTTTTGCTGATCGTATGTAAACCGAGCTATCGCTAGTAATTTGGTTAAATTTTTGACAGAAAGTATAAAAGCTTCGATTCATTAAAATGAACAGCAGTATGCTTTTTTGATGCAGTTTTGGAATAATTAACATTGAAAGTGTCTTCCTTTTACACGTTTTATATTTTCTGCAATTTGAAAAAATATATGTCTACATTCCCATACGTGTGTGAGTGTGTATAAGTGTCTCTGTGTGTAAATAAAATTGAATATTTTTGCATAATAGTGGCATACAGTGTGCTATGAAATTTCAAGAGCCTCCATGCTATCATCATGCATATAAAGAATATTTTGGTGGATTTTATTAACATATGGCTGTAGTTCTTCGGCTGCATTTTTTTTTCACATCATTGGCAAATCATTCCATTACAGTAATCTTCTAATTCTATGATTCTTAATGGGAGATTTTTTTTCCAGACCATAAGATGTAACGTAGAACTCCTTTAGAATTATTATTATCAAAACTTTCTACAGTTGCAAATGGTTACCTTTTCCCGTAAAACGTCCCAAAGTCATTAATAATTAAGAATAAAAGCCTAAATTCCTTAATGCAGGCGTGAGCCCTTCACACTTCATTAATTATATCTACCTTCATTAAAAACATTTCCCATTGAAAATTCTGCTCGATAAATTTTGAATATTCATAAAAACGGATGTGCGTCAGGAAGAAAAAATGGCGCTTAGCAACGTTGAAGATCATATTTACCTTTAAGATGGATATTCAAATTTAATTTTTTGCCATACAGCCATTGGGAGAACAAAAAAACTCATTGAAAAAGTGAATATTCATACCTGCTTACTTTTAACAAGAGCTATGTTTTTAAGAAAATCATCGCATATTTGAATAATTAGCCCCAAATTTAGTTTCAAAATCCTCACTTCGCTTGTTTTCAGCTTAATTAGCAGAGTTTTTTTTTATGTCTTGTGTTTTGTGAGTTGTTCATTTTCAACTAACTCACTCATTATGCTAATATAATGTGATACATACATCCAACAACAAAAATGCTCGCGATTTTCGCGAAAAAAAAACCTTTTTATTTCGGTGCTAATAACTCCTTAAATGACATGGTTATGCGAATTCATCACTGATATTGCAGGAAATTATTATTTCTCGAAGTGAAAAAGGGGGAAAAAAAGCATTTGTTTATTTTGTTAATTTGCAAAAGAGCAAAGTATCACCGCATGGTATGTGTCTTCCGCTATATTTGTGCATTCAAAAACTCGTTTCTTTTTCTCCCAGGAGGTTCGAAATAATGACCCTGTTCAGTATTTTTTTTTTCGACTACGCGTTTCGTTGCCCTTTTGTGCATTTCTTTTATGTGCGGAAATCTTTGTAGTTTAGTTCCCAAAGCATACATAAATGCAAACTTATTCCGATTTTTTTTCCCGCGATTGCCTCTGGAGATATTCGCCTTTTTCTCGGCAAAAACGGGAATCTGTTTTGTACACCCCAAGGTAGAAAAACCCTTTCTTTTCAATGTCTGTACATTTTTTCCGTTCTTTAAACAAAAAATTAATTCATGCAAAGCATTGATTATGTTGCGATGAGGCACTTTTTGCACAAATGGGAATGAATGATATATATCATTGAGTGATTGCGCTGTTGTTGTATAATGCGTTGAAAAATAATCGTGGAAAAAAATAAATCAAACATTTTAAATCCATTTGCAAAAAAAAAAAAAAAAAAAAAAAAAAAAAAGAAAAAAAATCTTTAATGAAGCTTCATAGGCTATCATATCAGATTCTTATGTATGTGATGCTACTTTTTTTCAAAAAACTTTTCAGTAACGTGCATTTTGATGATAACTTTTAACAAATGATGTACATCATCTAAGCTAAATTTCTTGTTTTTTGAAATAGTAAAAGTAATCTGTATTGTGGAAAAAATAGAGTACTAGTCTTCAGTTGATTTTTACTGACAAATAAATTACATACATTAAAAATGTAAAAAAGAATAAATAAATAAAATAGTATTTTGAAAAAATATTCGTATTACGATATTTCGCAACTTTTTTTTTTTTTTTTTTAGCATTGCGGAATTAATATTTCCTGATTTCCAATAAAATGACAGTATTTCTAATGGTAATTTAAGAAGCACATTAAACAGTTTTATTTAAAAAATGCTTGGTGGACTTTCTTTGTTTAAAAAAGCATGACTAACAAATAAATAAAGTACCAAAATTTCGACTGTAAATGCAATAACTAAACAAAGTTAACTCTTTTTTCAAGAAGTTATTGAAATATATTTTGAAGAAAAAAGCATTATTAACTTCTTCTGAATTTTTCCGACTAATAAAGAACGACAATTGAAACGAGAACAGAAAGAATTAAAATAATTCGATGCTTTGTTTCTGAAATAGTTACACAGGTTCAAACGAAATTTATAAAATAGCTGTTTCCTAGATTTAACTTTAAAAATCGCGTAAAATTATGTGGCAATTAACTAGGGAGATTTAAAAAAAAAATAGTACTGCTTTTTTGTTTTGTTAACCAGTGGTGCAATAATTTAAAGTGATGCACTTTAAGGTGCACTTAATGTGACCCATAACTTAAATAGTGCAATATGGCTGCTTACAGTTTGGTTTTTGGTAAAGTTAACTTGTTTGAATATGATCTAACTATGAATTTACAATTTACTAATAATTCAAAATACGAAAAATTAAGCTTCTTATTGGAATGTGACTTATGCATTGGGTAATTCCTTGGTCATCAATGTTTTTCAATTAAAAATTACGTGACATACTTGAATTATGTTCATTAATTTTATACTTTAATTTAAAGCGGTATGGCAAATTATATTTGATATTAGTTATTATTTTACTCTGAGTTACTAAATTGATGTTCTTTTATATTTTCAGGAAAGAGCTTCACTTTAACGATAACACTCAGCACTAGTCCTCCTCAAGTGGCAACTTATGTTAAAGCCATCAAAGTCACTGTCGATGGTCCACGAGAGCCCAGAAGTAAGGAAAAATTTTGTGTTCTTTGGCTAAATGTTTGAGTAAAGAATTATATCTAAAAAGTACACCTCATTAAATATACTAAGTTTACTGGACATCTCACAGGGTGGGGGAGTATGTAATGCGATGGGTAGGGACCGCATAAAAAAGTCTCACGTAGAAAATAACCCAAAAAGTTATCTTTAAACGAAATCGAAATAAACCAAGTGATGATAATTTTGCCGGGTCGGAAAAAAATTCCCAAATAAGGAAATTTTTGGGAGGTCACAGTGACTTCCCATTGGGATGCCCCTGTCGTGACTTGAAGATATTACCTCGTACTCGTTTTATAAATAATTTCGCCCGTGGTTATCAATCTGAATTAAATTTTCATATACCACACAAAAAAAAGTTCATACAAAAAAGAAAAAAAATCGCACAAAAATGACCGCACAAAAGCAGGTTTAGGTGTACTAAATCATGCATGTTCAAGAAGTTAACTGGAGTTGTTCTATTTCTTTGTTTAAGTATTTTTTTAAATTTTGTATATGGAATTAATTACAAGGTATTCGCAACAGAGTTTACAATAAAAGGCAGCTAAAAAAATAATTGTTTGTCTACTTTCGGTGAACATCAGTGGTATATTTGTAATTATGTAAAATTAACGTTAACGATGTCAAAGATTAAGAGTAAAATAATGAATCAGGTCGAAACTTATCGAACGTATAAGTTTCATATATTTATGGGCAAAAAAAAAAAAAAAAAATGAAAAAATAACTTAATTAAAAAAGAATAAAAACACGGAACTTCAAATACATTTATCCAACAAAAGTATTAAAATCTTGAAGCAACCACTGTGTGCTTGCATTTTCGATTGCATAGCGAAGCTTTCATTTATTGATGTGGGGCTACCTATCAGGTCAGTCCGTGGTTCTCTTCTGGCCCAAGTGATTGAAGAGCCAGTGTGCCCAACCAATAATTATCACCACCGACAGCTTCGACTTGCTCTTGTCCCCACCTGCCACTCAACGAGCGGAGGGGAGTTGTAACTGACCTGCTTGTCTAACTCAAATGATGACTGATATGTTGGTAAACTGTTTCCTTATCGCTTGCTGCTTCATTTTTGCTGCAGTTCAGAAAAGTTGGAGCAAGAGTTAAATACCAATTGTTACGATAAGTGGATTGAGCTGTTTTTATGCTCTGTTTTCTAACAGAAATTGGCGGGAGGAGTGGGGGAATTTAAACGATGATAACCAATGCAATTGGATATTTTGTTTCTAAACCTTTTAATAATTTCTACTTTCCTTTATGTATAATAACATTCTCAATTTTCCGTGTGTGTTTATTACCCATACAATTTCCTCAAAGAAATACTTTTAAATCATAAAAGTGGAGGAATCATACGCATTGTAATATGTAAAATGTAGAAAACTAACTAATAAGAAGATTCATATAACAATTAAAATCAAATGTAAATCAATTTGTTTTGATGATCGAGTATCGTAAATTGTAAAATCTCTTCTTTTTTTTTTCAAATTTTCCAATTCCTAATGTATTGTTGGTGGGGGAAGTATAGTGTGGCACTCATAAGTTGAGCTACGACCTTAACAGTATTTTCCTTTTTTGGGGAGTTATAGGGAAAGGAAGCTAATAATGAATTGAGTTAGGTTAGTTTCGCAGTAGTTTTTCAAAAGTATTTCAACCAAAGACGTGGCCAAGAAGGTATAGGAAGATCATTTCCCGCCATCCTCCTTACAAAGTTCAAAATTGTATAAATGAACACACAACCAAGGACCTAAAATTGCGCATTTCGGCCTTTAATTTAGAAAATTTCTTATGACCCCCCCCCCCCTCCCCCCCAAACAAGAAACTTCTCGCTACTCCATTGGTCCAACTCAAATTCACTCCAAAGACACATCCATTCTTCTCTAAACTCTCCAAAAAGAGGTAGGGGAAACTTGGGACCATAGGAGAGGTTCGACCCACCCTTTCCTTTTATATTTAAACATTTATTTAAGTGATGAGCATCATGAGGTAGCATTGTATCGAGTAGAATCAAACCTTGTATCTATTTTTAATACTTTTTTTTTTGAAGAAGAAGAAATCAAGGAGCAATTATATCTGATATATTTTTTAGGCAAAAAAAGTAATTTTTTCGCCTCCTTTTACAAAAAAGGAAGTATTGTATTCGCGAAAAAATTTTCATTCAAAATTCGGCCATCATTTCCATTTTGCTCACCCCCGAATTAATGTTGAGTTTTTTTTAACCCGACCACACGCGGATAAGTGCCTAAGAACGTATATACACCAAAAATATCCATTTTGACATTCTCCGAGTTAATTACAACGACTTTTCTCGATACGTCCGTATGTACGTATATATGTGCGGATGTGCGTAGGTATGTCGCATAACTCAAGAACGGTATGTCCTAGAAAGTTGAAATTTGTTACGTAGACTCATAGCGAGGTCTAACTGTGCACCTCCTCTTTTTGTTGCATTCGGGTGTTTCTAAAGGGGTCTTTTGCTCCTTTTTGGGGGGAAATCATTGTTAGTTTCGATGTATGCTCAATGATGTTATAATTTGGCGGATACCTGGCGATATATCGCCAGTCTTTTGGTCGTCAAGTTTTGTCGCCAAGTCGGCGACAAATTTGGTGATTTTTTTTATCGGGTTTCAATTTTGCCACTGGTGGTGAAATTTAGAGAGTAAACTATTGAATCACATTAAAATTGCCAATAATGGGAAAATGACATTAAAATTGGAATAAAAGGAAGTCATGTGATCAGCTCGTTTTTTGTTGTATTTTCATCTCTTCTGTACTTTGTCACTAACATAACAAAAGTAAATTGAATTACTTGTGTACTCAGACTAACATACTAAAGGACTGCATACTTTATATTTATTTTAACGTGCTTTTTAACTTCTTTTGCGAAATTGGCTGTTAAGGGAGGTTTGATCCATATCAATTCTGGCAGGTTTGACCCCGGTCAAACCTTCCATTTAGTTTCATTTGAGGGTGTAGCAATTTGCAAACTGTAAGCAATATTTAATTAGTTTTAAAACTGTTTTTATTCAAATGAATTAAGTTTTTTGTTTTTAAATTGCAACCAGTTCTTTGATATTCATTTGAAACACTACCTTTTAACACATTTTTCTGATCAAACAAAACGCTACTGAAGCTTGCTTTTCTCATTTGTTGACACAAGGTACTCAACCGATCTCTATTTTACTCAACTATTAGCCAATTTTATTTTATTTTAACTAAATTACCTTTTAAAATAATCAGTTATCCAATGTTTTGAAGCATAAAAATGCAAATTACTGAAGACACGTGTTTCGGTGTTACAAAGAACACCGTTTTCAATGCAAAGAAGTGTGAGTTTCTGGATGAAAAGTCAACCGAGAAATGCAGCATGGTGGAACAAGAGAGTATAAATACCAAAAAAATCAAAATTTAGCGAAACGAAAAAGATAAAATGACACCTGGAGCTGAAATTTATTATATAATTCCATCAGGAAAAAACTGTTAAGTAAGAAATTACCGAGAAAACCCATAAACAATGCAAATTGTCCAAAAACGAAACCACTCTGAATAAATTAGCAATAAATTTACTGGCGGGAAGAAAAATGTATGGAAGCAATGGAACCAAGGGCGCCCATATGGGGTGCAAGAGGGGCTCGAGCCCCCCTTGGAAATTAGAACTTCCTTGCTTTTAGTACTTTTTCCTTTGCAAAAATATAAAAATATTTCTTCTCCAGCCATTAATGAATAAATAATTAAAAAACGTCAAGTTTTAATGACTTTAATCTGTCCTGAAATCTGCCTCCATGGGGAAAATATCCTGCTAAAGTATTGCTAAAATTTCTGAGCCCCCCCCTTTCAATTTTGCATATGAGCAAAATAGCCCATGAATGGAACAAATAGAGAAATGCAGAAAAAAACAGAGTGAAGGCTAAAAAAAATAGGAATACGTTGATCCAAACGAAATAAGAAAGCAAAAAATGAAAAAATAAAAGTAAGAAATGTACAGACGTTTGTATAAAAATAGAACAACTAAACCAATTTTAAAAATGGAGTCCACACGGAAGAAAAATACGGAATAGCAGTAAGATCGTTAACTAAAATAAACCAGTTCTTTAGCATGTGGAAAGATTCCCAAAAATCAAGATCCAACGAATTGGGGCAATTTTGGATAATTTGATAAGAGTTAAAATCAAAAGAGTGATTCGAATCCCAACAGTGCTAAACAATACTGGATTTATTCAGCTGTTGTTTTTTCACATAGCTTTGATGCTCTTTTAACCGAAATTTCAAAGAACAGCGGGTTTGTCCGATATATCCGAATCCGCAATTGCAAACAATTTTATAAATCCCACAACAATTAAGAGGGTGGATAGAATCTTTAAAAGAAGAGAAAGAAAGTTTATTAATGCGAGAAAACATCACTCAAAATTGGAATCGCTTCAGAATCTTAGCAACTTGAAAACTAATGCCAGGGAAGAAAGGCAGAACAACCAAATTCTTAGTGTTAAAAGATCTATTAAGAACAACATTTTGAGATGGCAAAGTTTTTTATAAATGGTATTAACTAAGGTGGGCGGATAGTCTCTATCAACAGCCACAGCTCTTAAATAGTTAAGTTCCCCGTAAGAAGCTCAGGTGAAGAAAAAATATTCATTGCACGATAAACAAATGTGTTGAAAGATGAATATTTTTGATTAGGAGGGTGAGACAATAATCTGTGTGGGGGTTAGGAAACAGCAAAATGTTTGAGATAAACCGCAGTTTCAAAACCGGACTTAGTTCGAGAAACGAGAACGTCCAGAAATTGAAGGCAATTGCTCTGTTTTTTTTTTTTTTTTTACAAGAGAATTGAATATGAGGATCAATGGAATTTAAAAGAGATAAAGCTTCATCAATACTAAGTTGTTCGTGGTTCATAAGAACAAAACAGTCATCAACATAGCGAACATAGAATTGAAACTAGTTTCTGAAGCAACATGACATCAAAGTAATGCATGTAAATATCACTAAGGATGTGGCTAAGTGGGTTTCCCAGAGTCAGACCATCTGACATAGTATAAAATTTACCATTAAAAACAAAGGAGCATTGCTTAAGACAAGTATGAGTAAGAAAACCTAAATCCTCAATTCCCTTAGAGGTAAAATGAAATTCAGAAAATCTTCTCTGAAGGCATAACAATGAACCCTCAACCAGAACGTTCGTAAGTAAAGAGTTCACATCAAAAGAAGCCATAAAATAATTATTTGGAATGAAATTCTAATTTAACATATTTATAAACACTTTTTTTTCTGGCTACTTTTTTTAATATTTAAATGAGTTAGTAATAGAAAATGATATATGTTATAAGATTTCTAAACAAAAGGTGAAATGCAACAAAATTTAAATTTCACATCTGAGTATTTTCTCATAAATTAAAATTACTTTTCAATGTAATAAAAAAAGTTGCGCTGTGGTACTGCACCAAAACTTTTATCCATTGTGTTAAAAATGTGTGTCTGTTTACCAATTGTTGAATATTTAAATTTGTTAGCAATTCGATTGCCAAACAATGAAGTATTCGGCTGAACTGAATATTCGGTGTGTCTGCCGAATATGCTGTATTCCAACAGAACATTCTGTAAAGATAAATTCTGTCAGATAATTGACTCTTTACTGTAGTTGACAATTCTGTATGTTTCGTTGACAGACTAAGTCATTGCAAGTTGTATTTAAGAAGGAACTTCTCATTCACATGAATGTCTAATGATTCATTATCTCATCACAGGGTAGATTTAATTGACAGATAATTTCGCCTAACTGTACGTTTCATCACTGATCACTTCATCAACTATTCAGGTCAGTAGAGAGAAGATTTCGTCACCTGTGTATCGCAGCGAAGAACGTTTTCTCATAAGACCCGCTTCATCAACTAGTTTATTTCACGTCAAATCATTACAGCCATTGTTTACATTAACAAGGTTTTTATTTATTTGTTTATTTTTTTAAAACGTTTTCTAGTACTTTTCGCTGATTGAAAGTTTCATCAAATGTTTCATTCGAACAATACTTCTTCAAATGTTACGTTTAATTGAAATATCACTTCATCTACTGTCACTGCTTTTATTAGCACTCTTAAGGAAATATATTTAACGATGTGCGCATTAAAAATGTATTGCGTGCATTTGTTTAGTATCCGTAGGAGTAACGCAGCCGTGAAGTTATACCTCATAATCAATAAAGAAGTAAAAATGGTTTTGTCCATCAAAAAAAAGAAAAGTTCCTCATCTATTTTTTTTCAATTTGCAAAACATTCTTTTCAGCTCCTTTGAGCTTGTAATTTTTGACTCTGACTCAAAGGAAAACATTCTGTACAAGTAAAAATAAGGGAGAACAACATAAAGTTGCACAAAAATTGTACATTACTGCAGGCACGTGTTTCGGGGTTGCAAGGAAGCTCTTTGTCAATGAAAAAGAAGTCATCCCATAAACTCACTTATTTTGCATTGAAAAAGGGCTTCTTGTAACCCCCAAAAATGTACCTGCAGTGTGTGCCGTTTTACTTTGTTATTTCTGGTTTTTAACCCCCGACTCACAAAGGAAGGGGGTTATAAGTTTGACGTGTCTGTGTATCTGTGTGTCTGTCTCTGGCACTCTAGTGCCTAAACGGACATACCGATTTTGGAAAAAAAATAATTTGTTTGAAAGGAGAGTTGATCGAGAATGTTCTTAGCTAGGTTGATGAGCCCTTGTTCCCGTTTTTCATTTTTTCTCCTTATTCGGAGTCGTTTTGTATTCTTGCATTTTGCATTTTCTATTATTTTTTCTTGAAATATATTTGTATTGTTTTTTAATCCCCGACACACAAAAGAAGGGGGTTATAAGTTTGACGTGTCTGAGTATCTGTGTGTCTGTCTGTGGCACTCTATCGCCTAAACGGATGGACCGATTTTGAAAAAAAAAATTGTTCGAATGGAGAGTTCATCGAGAGTGTTCTTAGTTAGGTTGCATCTTTGGATGACATTAATTAACGAAGATATCAATTAAATTTTCCGCAGTATTGCAGTGAAAGCATAGTTAAAAACTTTTAAATTTAATATCAAAATAAAGAGAATTTTTTCCCGTGTCTAATAGAATGTGTTTGGAGCTGCCATGTTTCATAGAAATAAAACGCAATGATTTAAAATTTTATCTGTTGCCAGTTTCTATTTAATAGCAAATAAAATACGTCACATTGATGTTTTATGATAAGGCTTTTAAAAATATTTTCAATTTTCACTCTTGATTTTACAGTTGCCACTCAGTCGGGGTTTTTAAAAAAATTTAATTTAATCGTTGCTTGTGTTTCTGGCAGCCTTGCGCTGACAATACACTTTTGTGTTTATTCTTTTAATTTTATTTGAATTTGTAACTCATGTTTCATATATATACATATATATATATATATATATATATATATATATATATATATATATATATATATATATATATATATATATATATATATATATATATATATATATATACTTGTTTAGCTTTATAAAGAAATACATTTCATTAAATTCATGGCAGCGCGTTTCCTTAAATACTCCTTTGAAGGAGTCCGAGTCTCTATTGGGTCAAGTCGTGGTGGATCTCGCATCGGATGATTGAAGAGATCTAGAGCCGAACCGATAATTATCGCATTGGACAGCACAGAGTTGTTCTTGTCCCCACCTGCCACTCAGTTCGGGGAAGGGGGGGGGGGGGGGGCGTCATCCTCTCTAATCCTTACTGGGGGTGGCGACCGACTCAAATGATGACTGATCCGTTCTGGTAAACTGTTGTGTTGTTCTCTCTCTTGTTTGTTACAGTTCAGGATTGTGACATACAAATTTACAGATTGAGATGTTCTTGGATTGTTTTCTCTTGACTTGATGGTTGGATGGTAGGGCGGAAGTACTGATAATTATTTCGGTTGGTTCTGTTTATTATTAATTCTGTGAGATTTAAAAAAATAAAATAATGAAGATTGCTTTTTGGTTTAATTTTTCAGTGGATTTTTGTTTTGTGATTGGTGGTTAACGAGTCACATCATACATTGCTATTGATTTAAGAAATCGTATTTATAGGAAACAAAATACGGTCTTTTTTTTTCTTAAATGCAAAAATGCAATATTTATTTCATATTTATATTTATTTGCCTATTTCTTTTTGATTGGATATTATTAGTACGTAGTTTTGTTTCTTTTTAGATTTTGACTATTATTAAACTTGAAATGCTTAGATACGGTATTTATGAATGACCATTCTTTAAATAACAACTAACTTTATTTCTTTCTGGGAATATATTTAACTGAATTTATTTAGAGTATGTTTTCCATTCTGATTTTCTACACTTTAAATTAATAGGTGAATATTTTATTACTATTTTTTAAAATGTATTTTTATTTATCACTACAATTGAGATTATTTCCTTCTGTACAGATAATTTAGTCTTTGATTACTGTTTCGTGTGCTATGATATAACTTTTATGGTATAACTTTTAAAATTGCTATTTATTAGTATTACTTTTGCATGATACTTAATGGTTTTGCAAAATTATTAATAAAAAAAAATCGGAGCAATCAACTGTAAAGCCTTAAACTTCGAAAATAAAAAAAAGAACGCTTCAAAGAAAATAAATAAAAGTAAAATAAAATCAATAAGCAAAAGCCGTACAAATCTTGATTAATTTGATTAGCTTGTCAGCTTGCAAAGCCATAGCCTTAGTTTTCTACGTAATATTTAAAAAAATAATTCTGAACTCCGTATGCATCTAGTTTTAAAAGCCAATATTTTTGACACTGGTAATTCAAAGGTAGGTAAATTACGAAATATTGCATGTTACCTTAAGCAAATAACCGAAGAACTGGTCAATAAATGTGAATATAAATTGCTAACGTCAAGTGACGAAATGATGACAGAAGTCTTAAGGGGGTCCGGGACACAAAAATCCTCAAATTTTGAAAAATTTTTTTATAATTTGAAAAATTGCTCCGTTTTTTTCTGCTTAAGAGGACGTTTGAATCTTGTTTCCACCTTAAATAGAACGAAAGTTATAGTTATTTTTGTTGCATGCATCTAACGAATGTGTACATAACTTTAAAACTTTAAACGCGTTTTTCTCCATGATGCAATTTTCCCCGATTTCTTGCATTCAAACTCTTATAAGTCAGGAACCGATAGAGATAAAGTAATGAAACTTGGAGCATATCTTTTTCAAGCAATTTACTTTAATTTTTATTCGGCGAATTTGAAAAAAAACGTTTACTGCAAAAATTATGATTTTTTTAAAAAAAAGTATCTTCGAATTTTTCGAAATTTTTCTTCAAATATTTTTTATTTCTTATTGAATCAATATTTTTAAAATCGCCGAATAAAAATTAAAGCTTAGATATTTGTGCATACTTTTTTGAAAAAAAATTGAAAATTGACCAACAATATTTTGAGTTATAGCAATTTAAAGCAACCCCATTTTTTTGAAAAAAACTAATTAAATTTAAATAAAAAAAATTTTTTTTTCATATTTATGTTATGATTTTGCTTATTAAATAAATGATGAATCAGTTCAAAAAATTTCAAAACCCTAAAGTACATAATAAAAAAATTTTCAAAATGTGTCCCGGACCCCCTTAAAAGTAAAACACGATCTAAAATCTGCGCGGTATGCATTTTGAACTACTTGCTATTTACTTGATTTCCAGCATAAAATGTTTTCAGTCTCGTTGGAGCTTTAATTTTTAACGTAATGTGAGATACTTCAAAAATTCATTTTAAAACTTCGTGAAGTGGAAAAATTTATTTACTTCGTATGTAGCGATTAAAATTATTCCTAAAAAACCACACAGTTTTTGAAATTTGATTTTTTCTGCTGCATTTTTAATGTCAAATTTATTGCAGTAGAGATTAGTAAATATTTTGCTTCGAGGAGAAAGCAATGAGTTACGTTTATATGTGAATCACATTTGCTATGATTTTTAGTTCAAAAACATTATTTTAGATTGGAATTTTAATTTTTTTAACTTTTCCCCCTTTGTTCAAAATAAATGATTAATGATTTTTTTTTTAAAAATCATCGGAACGCTGAAGCATTTTAAAAGGACTAGGGTACTCCACACTCTGCTCGCTTCGCTTGCCTGGAAGATGCGCTTGGCGCCCAGACTTGAATGTCCGTTGACGAAGATTATAACAGTATGCGAATATCTCATATTATTTTTTTATGTGTTTCAAGTTGTAATTTTTCGGGCAATGATGAAGAGGTTCTATAGCACTCTTAAACTAGATATTTTCTGTATTTTTATCAAGATTTGTGCTCTACCCATGATGACAAGTTATTTTATTTTTATATTTTAGGAAAAAAAAACTTTTGATAATTCTTCATAAAAACCACAGTATTATTTTTTTTCTTAACCAAAATGCATGAAAAATGACGAAGAGGTAAAAATGAAACTGAATTATTACCTCAACATAAAAACTTGTGAAACTGCGGCTTGTTATAATGATTTCATTTTATGTTGAGTTGGCTCTAATTTTACTCGAAATATGTTCTATAGAGGTTTTCTCACTTGTTATAGTATGAAACAGTCCGTAGTGCCCCTATAACTTTTACACAGTTTCACAGAAATGTTTCCTTAAAATTTGGAAAAAAAGTGTTATATTCAACCATTGCAGTCTCGATGTATTTCATATAGGTCGCAATGAATAGGAGTTAAAGCAACGAAACAAAAAAAAAAAAATTTATATATATATATATATATATATATATATATATATATATATATATATATATATATATATATATATATATATATAAATGAAATAATGATGAAAATATACAACGCATTACAATTTTTTCCTTAAGATATAAAACCTCTAAGTAAATAATAATATGTCTTAACATTTACTAAACTTTATCTAGGCAGTTTATTAGTGCGCATGGATAAAAAAAGAAAGAAGACAACGAAAAAGACTACGAAAGAATTTAAAATGTGAGAAAAACTAATATTAGGAAATGTATAGTCATTTATTATGACGCTATGAAAGCTCTAATACAATAACTAATAACAAATCTTAGATTAGTAATTTTTACTCTTTTAGAGCTAGTTTACTTCGAAACGCTTGTTCCTAGCTTTTTATCTGCTCTAGGCAGTCGAATAGAGTGTATAGATTAAAAAAGAAAGAAAGCAATGAAACCAACAGGAAATATGTTGTCAATTTGTCGATGACGGGGTGAAGGCTCTATGACAGTGGTGCCCAACCTATGGCTCACGGGTCACATGCGGCCCGCGAAGTAAATCCGTGTGGCCCGTTGATTTATTCAATGTTACAAATTAAAAACCATCATTAGTCACAATGTCACAAATTTGGAGCGAAACATTCAGAAATTGCTTTTTGAAAGATAAATGTAATTGACAAATTAAGCATCAAGTAATGAGGACAGCAATTCTTCTTTTGTTATGCCATGTTTTCTCATGTTATTTGAAAAGTTTCAAATATTTTGAATATTTATATGTGCTCAAGAATTATTTTGATATGAGGTGCGGTCTTCGGGTTAAAAAAGATTGGGAATTACTGCTCTCATACAAAAACAAAACAATTTTAAATTAATCATTTTTTACTGTCTTAGAGCTAGTTTACTTCGAAAAAAATGTTCCTAGCTTTTTATCTGCTCTAGGCAGTCGATAAGAGCGTATGGCTGGAAAAAAAAAAGAAAGACTACAAGAAAAAGGTTCAGAAAATACGCATAAGAAGCTAGCAAAAGACTGAGACGCTTGCATCTCAGACACTACTGTCAGCTGTAATTTCCACTCCAAAACCGATCGGCTTAGGGAAATGTAAGTGAGTTATGCATTTGTGGCACACACTCATTGTCCTACGCATTCAGCAAACTGGATTTTATGCGGAGGGATTCCTATTATATATTATGCCTATAACGCAATGTGCTCTTGCCTCAAATCCAATTTGTAAACTGCCGCGACTGAAACCATGCGAAGATACTACTGCACCAGCTAAGAGTAGCTAGTCACAGAAATGTGGTTTATTTCCAGTGATTCGCTCTCGGCGAGAACAGCCTCAAACGTTGCTGGTGTTGCCGATTTAAAGGAGTTGTGATAGATGTGATTTATCGATTGCTGTCTGGAGTTATATTTGCTTATCGTTCCCGGTGTTGTGCGTATTCGAGTGCTGAATATTTGATAAGAATGGTGAAGTATGTGGGCGCTGTTTTCATCAGCGTACTTTATACTCGGATTACTTTCGGAAAAATTAAACGGGTTTAGCTTATGTTCGGCTCTTTTACAAATAAGTACAGTAGAGTAGTTTGTCGAAAGGCAAAATTAAGCACTTTTTATTTAAAGACTAGTGGTATTCTCACGGCTTTGCCCGTAGTAGAAAATTAAAAGGTCATTTGGTTTAATTCTATATTTACAAATATTAGATGATTTTCTCGCCAATTTGCTATATTCATTTTTGCTTGCCCATGTTACGGTTCCTTGTTATGATAATTTCGTAATTTAGTCGTGCACGTTGTGATCATTTGTTCGGTAAAATGTTCTTAAGATTTTAACAGAAGAAGAACAAAATCGAATTTTTGAAAAATCGCTTCGAGGTGCACACCCCCATGCTACAAAGTAACTTTGTGCCAAATTTCATGAAAATCGGCCGAACGGTCTAGGCGCTATGCGCGTCACAGACATCCAGATAGCGACCCACATATCCAGACAGACTTTCAGCTTTATTATTGGTAAAGTTTCTGAGAATATTGTTAAAAACTACATAATTTGGTACATGGCATTACGAACATTTCTGTTCATATATCGCTCGTTTGGAAGAAGAGTGCCACAATACGGAATTTTAAATTTCTTTTTTTTTTTTTAAACGCGGCTTCAAATGAAAGATTTTTTGTTTGAATACTACCCACTGGAGAGCACAGCAAATTTACTTTTCGTACAGCAAATTTCCTGAAGAGTTAAACTTCAAACGCTTCTCCTGTAAAATTTCCTTTCTTCGTATGATGTCACTCTTCTTCCAAATGAGCTATATACTATGGTTGTTTGCTGAAAGTTGATTTGTCTAGTTTGATATGTAGAGCTATAAACTTTTGGTGAAGAATTATATGAAAGATTTTCTTATATCATGTTCAGTAGTTCATCTTTTTTACTGCTTGACTTTATCTTTAGATATATCAAATTCTAGCGCTGAAAAATGCCACTGTAAACCCATATCATGATCGGTAAAGTGGAAAATGGTCAAGTTTGACGTATCAACTTTTGGCAAACAACCACTGATATAATTATTAAGCAAGACTTGGGACAACTTATTTGGTTCCTGTTTTGATCTTCTGTTGGGTTGAGAGTAAAAAAAATGGCCAAGACCAGTAGATGATGTGGTCTCATTAGTAGGTTACCAAAAATTGCTTTAGCCATTTCTTGTTTCTTTTTTTAAATTTCGAATCAAGTGATCCATTGCTTTGTGTGACTAAATCATAGAAACCTATAAAAGGTCCGACTTTTTTGTTTTTTCGAAAAATTTCCCTCTGCATGTACGAAAACATGTTACGTTACATGAAGGAATGTAACAAAAAATGCTTCATATAAAATGTAATCTTTTAAAGTATAGGATCAAATATTTTGTAGAATTGGAACAACAAGCAATAAGATGCTTAAGCTGAAAATGTTGCAGAAATAGTGCATTTCTTAGCAAAGTGAAGCATTAAGTGTGAAACGTCGAAACAAATTGGAGCATTTAACATCTAAATATAATCAAAAAGAGTTAAAAACAGCAAAAGAAAAAAAATGAATGTTTTGACGAAAAGCAAAAAAATTTAAAAATTGAGCACCAAGTGAAACTAAAAGTATAAACTGAAAAAATTAGACAAATAAGCATACATTCAGAACTAAAACAAGTGAAAAAAAAAACATCGAGTCAAAGACCAATCTACGTCTCGAGTGTGAACAAAATAAAAAACATGAATTCCAAGTAAAACAAAAAGCATAAGGGGTCTAAAGACCCTTAACCTTCTATAAATAACTTAAAAAAATTAGAAAAATTAGCATATGTTTTACAAAGTAAAATATTTTAGGCAAAAGCATCGAATTGAATCAGATCCACTCCTCGAATGATAACAAAATAAAAATAACAACTAAAAATATAATATCTCAAAGCAGAGGCACACATTTTCTGAAAAGTGAACACCAAGTTAAGCAAAAAGCTGAAACTGAAAAAGTTAGAAAAATCAGCATATGTTTTAGCAAAGTAAAACAGTTTACTAAAAAGCATCGAATCGTATCAGAGCGATTGACGTCTCAAGTGTTACCAAAAGAAAGAACATAAACTTTTTACGAAATCATTTCATGTTCTTTGTGGCCAATCTGGCAGCTGTAAATTGCTTTTAAAAATGCCCTCTCCTGAGCTGAATAATAATTACTTCCATTATCAGTTATTCCCACTTTCCTATGCGTAGTAAAACAGATTAAACTTTTTTTTTTTCATTTCATTTTCTTCGGGAGATCTTAGCGGGCAATAAATTCAATGCCATATTCTGGCTGGAAATGTGTGTCAAAACGCCTTGTAATTACAACGTATTGAGATAATAAATATGATGGTTATTTTAATACAGAAACAATTTCGAGCTTCGCGTTTAAATTATCAGCAATAAATATTGTAAAGACTTGATGGTGTACTTCTGTGGAAATCAATTTGAAGGAGGACAAGATTGTGCCCAACAACATATGCCGTGGTTTTAGAAAATTACAGGATCATTGACATGGTTGAAACATTGATTTAAATGCTTGCCTCATGTGATGGCTAGTGTTTTGTAATTTTTATGTTCTATTAATGTCGCATTTTTATATTAATGGTTTTTTCTTTTGCTGCTTTTAACTATAATCGTTTCTAATAGGATGCTCATAAGTTACGTTGAGTTACGTAATACGTGTTAAGTTGAAGTTGTTGTAATCTTTTGTATGAGCTATTCTCTCTGTTTCTTGCACGGTTGGGACATTTTTACGTTACATTTGCACCTAATTCCAGGAATTTTGGAGTCGGAGTTTCAATTTCCTACAATTGAATAGTAGGAACTCTTGTGTATGACATGGTAGAAACATTGATCTAAATCCTTGCGTCATATATGATAGCTAGTGTCTTGTAATTTTTATATCCTATTGATGTAGCATTTTCATATGGACGGTTTTTTCTTTCACTGAATTTAACTATTCTTATTTCTAATAGGATGCTGTTATATTACGTTGTGCTACGTAATATGTGATACCTTCAAGACTTTGTAATCTTTTGTATGAATTATTCTCCGTTTTTCTTTGCAAATGAATAGACTTTTCCAGATACTGTTCAAACCATTTTCAAGGGTGTGATTTTTTTCGATACATTTTCATCTCATTTCCAGAATTTTAAACTCTGAGTATCAATTTTCCTAATTTGAGTACAAAGAACCCGTGTGTATCATAATATGAAATATCAACTTTCTGTTTAAAAAAATGTGTGCCATAACGACGCGCGACAGAAGTGAACACCTGCCCATTTTCTTTCACACCACGCTATTTTCCTTCTAGAAGAAAATAGATGGCAAACAAACGAGACAACTAAACAATGCTAGAAGTCCGTTTTTCAATTGTTGCCAAAAACAGTAAAAAGTTTTAGTAATCTTTTAGTTCATTTTGTTAATAAAAGATAACAATCTAATTTCAAGGCGGAAATCAAGCAAGGTGGATTATGTTTTAAACTGATGACTTGACTTTAATTATGCGCTTGCGTAATATATCATATGAGGCAGTGAGAAGCAAAGGGATGTAAGTGGCAAAATTAAAAATTTGGAGACACCAGTACAAATCGTAGGTGAATCTCTTCTCTGTCTTGGGACAAGAGATGTTACTCGTAGCCCTGGTAGTTGCTGCTATACAGCATGATTTAGAAAAAGTTTTTAATGAAAGCATACTTAGGACCTTCTCTATAAACGCGTCTTCCTCAAAACTTGAAAATGTCCACTTTCATCCCTTTGCTTTTCACTGCCTCATTTGATAAAAAAATTGGTTCTTACAGCAGTTGCTTAACATTTTTACAGTTGCTTAATAACATTATCCGTGCTAAAAATAAAAGGAAAATACTTTAATTTCAAATGTTAGTGCTTCTAAGATTTAATTCTTAACTTAATAGAACTCCTGAATGAAATTTAATTATGTAAAAGGAAATATCGGCTATCATATTTAAGAGAGGGCGGGGAGAGAGAGAGAGAGAGAAAGAAACGTTACGCTCAAGGTCTGCATTCAAATATTTCTCTAAAAAGGATATTTTTTGCATTAAATGTTCAGTAAAATAAGTTCATCTCAGTCAAATTTTCTCAAGTATGAAATATAAGAAGCCCTCAAAATTATTGCCTTTACACAACTTCTAAACCCAGACAGATTTTCCATTAAAACCTCATTTAGGCACATGCCAAAATAAAAAGAAAACCTCTTTTATATAACCTTCTGTGATTGCATTGTCTTTAAAAAAAATAGCTTCCCGATTACATTCAAACTAGGGGGTGTTACACACTACTGCGTGCAGCATTATCTTCCTATCCTCAAACAGTTCCTAATGACTATACTGAGTGATAATTGTGGCACCCCGGCTTGACCGTTGATCCCACTTCCTGCGTCAGCTCGTTTACGAAACCAGGTCGTTAGTGCCCTGTGCAGTACCTGTGAATAAATGTTCCCACGCCGTTATAAACGAGAAATAAATTGTGATATATTACCACGCTGTCAGTGCAAGATCTAAAACTTTCGTGGTTTCTGAAATATTTATTTAAAAAAAAGTTGAGTCCTTTTTCGTAAATACACTTTTTCAATTCTAGTAATTGACCATCTATGGTGTTTTGTTAATTAGCTAAATGCAGTATGTTTATTACTGTACCGCAATCTGATTAAGTGATCCTTTGAGAAAAAATCAGGTACACCCCTAATGCTCAGAAAAACTTTTAAAATTTTAGTGAAATTTACTTGTCGTTATTGCAAGCTAAAAATGTCATACTTGACAACATTCAACTACTATAACTTCTAAAATATAGGATTGCCATATACTTGTAGATAACCCGAATCCCATCGCCTAACTTCCTTCCGCAAATCTGTACGGATATATAAAACATTTTTGGTCAAATGAAAAAAAAATTAAGTAGAATCTAGATTATTAAAGAAAATATTGAACAATAAAAATGATTCAGGTATTCTTTGTCAGCAGACATACCGTTCCTCGTTTGGTTTATAGGATGGTGGCTCTTCATTTATGCTTACGTGTTTATCAACTCTTTGTTGTTTTTGGTTTATTATGCGGTTTTATAAACTCTTTTTCTAAATTTATTTTCTTATAAATTACTTGTTTCGTTAAAAATTTAGAGCTTGCGTCCATATAAGTTTCTTTAACCGTAACAGGGGAGTTGAAAAAGTACGACTTAGGACATAACTGTGGGTGTGAGTTCTCGGAAACCGCTCCATTTAAAAAATTCTTACAAATCGCGAAATTAAGATACAGCCCTGTAATTTCCCTTAGATTTTCTTTGAACTTTTATTAACACGGGGAAAAAATATTTTTTAACTTTAAGTCGAAATATACCTTTTCCGAGGAAATTTTGCTAGAGTCTTAAGATTTTTCGAGAAAATCATATGCTGTTGTAAATAACTATCTACTTGTAATGAAAACGAATCTATTATTTATTAATGATTTCATTTTAAATATTTAATATATACAGCACATTTTAGTACCAGAAATTTTATTATATCACGTTACGGGAAATTTTTGACAGCCCTTTAACTGTTAGTATTTCGCATCATAATTCGATTAATAATTCAGCCTTCACTGTCCCTAAAACATTATGCTTAACGTTTATGAACATTTCAAGCAACTCTCAACCTCATCTAGAATATTTTGCATCTTTTCCACATAACGCGGATAAGATTAAATGAACCTATATTCGCGGTTTCTAACGTTAAGCGCCATGTCTACTACTGACGAAAATTGTAACACTGAAGGGGAGGCGCGGTCTCACAGAGCGTTTCTAAGAATGAAATGAAATTTAAACCATATGCACTTGCCTAAAGATACTCATAATCAAGGAGGGTGTTCAAGGACAAAAAACAAAAAGTTATTGGGAAGAAACCATTCAATCGGACTGAAACTGAAATAAGGGTGATCAGATGAACTTTTGAGCGATCTGTGAGACCGCACCTCCCCTGTTAAGGGTTAATAAAGGTTCAGAATTTTATAATTTCTGCCTTTTCTTCCCCATTTTTAATTGCTTTTCCACAATAAAAGAAGAAATGTATAATAGTTTTAAAATAAAAACCAGGCTTAATCTCCAGTAAAAAAAAAAAAAAACCACTGAAACGTCAACTGGTACAAAGGGGAAAGGTTAACTCCGTCAAAATATGAAAATTAGGTTTATCACATGGAATGCGTGTGCATCTGTCTGTCCATCTAGTAGTTGATGCAGTAATCACCTTCGATACGAACAAAATGAAACCAACCCATCAAACCAAATGGTTCCAATATTCATTCTCACATACAATTTAAACTGATAATATAGTCTAAAATATAGTAAAAACAATCAATCATGAACAAACTATATCCCAATGATATTTTAACCATTATCCATGCGATTTTTCTTACTGGTGGATTAATCGCAATAAAACAACCATCATGTTTTAAGGCAAAATAAGCATTAGTTACAAAAGGTTGATGGTCTCTAATAGGCGATATTACAACTTCAATCAGTTAAACTCATCTGGAATGAATACCATTGGAGGATTTGCTGCTGTGTAGTTCAACTTATTTCTCAGATATTTTCAAGCGAGCAAAATAATTACTAATCAGCAGCCAGTTTTCCTCCGGAGTTTTTAATCGGCAATTATACCTCCAGTAAAATTGGAATCTTCCTAAGCCTATATATTGTTATTACTACCTCAAACAAAGGGAATTACGAATGGAAATCAAACATAATAATTATCGTTTTCGTTTTACCATTGTAAGAGGTAATTTGCTACTGGTGCGCATAACCGGGAGCAGTTTCAACATTTCAGCAAAATCGCCAGTAGCATTTGTTTCAAAAAGAAAATAATAAATGCGAGATAGATCGGATCGGCAATTTCGTTGTCTTTTTTTTCTGAAATAAAAAGAAAATGCAAAAGAGAGCAAGAAACAATCTTTTGCATTGACCTCACCCTAAAACCTGTGGTTGGCAACTTCCTGGATGGGTACGGTTACCGTGAACCCCTATATCAGCGAATGAGAGAAAGAAAATACCAAAGGGCGCAATTTGAGGGTCATTCCGTGAGACATTTGCTTACATTAACGAGGGAGGAGGGTCTTTGAGGGTTCTTGCAGATCCCTTTATAGGGTGCCCGAGGTTAGAATCGTCTGCAGTTACCATAGCACCCACTTATTACGTGCAAATTTGTTGTGTTTTATGGTCAATTGTGTTCTAGCTAATGTAGCTTTTTTACCATTCTAAATGACTTCTGTTTTAGCTGCTCTATCTTGCCTCGCGTTATCTGTTGAGAGGGATGGTTGAGTGATTGTTTCAGTCTAACGGGTGAAGTTAATGATGATTTTAAGCCTCTACTGCAGCGGAAATGGAGCATCATTTAACTTTTTTTTTTGCACTTCTTAGAATTTTGTTAAAATTGTATTGGATTTACTTCCTTTAAAAAAGAAGCTCTTTCCTCTTTCTTTAAAAACATAAAAGTGGAAATAGTAACAGATTTTAAATATTTGATTCTCTAATTAGTAAATGGAATTTTATTCGTCAGAAATTCAGTATATCAGTCAATGGAACACGCCCGAGTTTTAGTCTAACACATAACTTTAATGATGATCTTTAGTTTTCACTGCAGTGAGGATATAGTTTCATCAACTTTTTTTTTGTATTGCTTAGAAATCTCTCTGAAACAGTTTTGAATTTACTTATACATTAGCGTTGAAATAGTAGCAGATTTTAAATGTTTGATTTTAACTAGGCATTGGAATTCCTTTGTTAGAATTTCAGTATTTTGTCATTGGATCACACCGAATAGAATATCAGTCTAATGGCTGACTTCAATGATGACTATAAACTTTTGCTGCAACGTAAACGGAAATATAATACCTTTTTTTTATGTTACTTAAAATGTCTTTAAAATGCTGTCGAACTAATTTTTTCAAGGGGAAAAAAAGCCTTTTTCTCTTTCTTTAAAAATATACGTTGATATAACAAAAAATATTACATATTTTATTCCAATTAGATAAATGCATATTCTAAATTTAAACGAATCTAATTAATTTGTTGTAGATAGATATGTGCCCATGATCAATGATAAGCAAGAAAATGTATTAGATCTCTTTATGGGAATTTCAACAAACATTTTCTTCAAGTTGAAAACTGTGGAGTGTGTAAAATTGTTAAGAAAAGAAATAAAAGGAGTTAATTGTTAAAATGAAAATACTATCCATTACGTATAGCCAACTTCTTGCGCAATGTTAAAGGATTTATTAAACTTAAATTAGTTTTCAAAAATGCTTTGTAGTGAACTTAAAAAGAAAAAAAACCTGGTGGCTAGCTAGTCATTCGTAAGAATTATTTTCATTATCTAAACGTAATTAAAATATTTGTTCCTTATAAAAAAAAATACATATTACTTAACTTAAGGTGTACTCGCATTTTTTTACAGCTAGAAGTCGATTTTTAAATTAAATTTGAGTTATAAACATTGAATGCAATATGCACGACCCAAACTTAATGAACGTTTTCAGCGACGGTGAAATAGAAGAATTTTTTTGAGTTTTTATAGCGGGTTGGGGGTAGTGGGGGGGGGGGGGGAGGTTGACGAAACTCTTCTAAGCAGTTTGCTTTTAAGTTTGCTAACTATGATTTAATATTTTAACATTCAAAACACATTTATTGTAAACGTTGTAACCATTTTTGCTCAATCACCTTTATAATTTCAAAAATATTTATTTAATGTATCATTTTACAGTATTCGCAGTCAATTTATTCCATAGTGTTTTTAATCTTAATTAAAAATCTATGTTTAACAGAAAATATACTTATGTTATTAACTAACATAAAAATATATGCATAATAATCAAATGAATCTCCTATTCTTTTCCATAACAGTCCATTACTGACTAAAAATATCAACTTTTCATTTTTATTTAATGTTCCCCTTTTTCTGTTCCTTGCACTCTTCGTTAAAACTCATCATTACTTTCCTCGTAGCTCTCTGAAATCATTATATCGGAGAATAAAAATATTTTATTTTGAGCAAAGTTTCAATTTATCTCGCGCCAAAGCACTCGGTAAAGATTGCATTATTATTTTGTCCCTCGCACAATAACTCTGGCCAGAAAACTCCACATTTATTACTTTTGCCCGGGCAACATTTATCCATGTGTGCTTGCATATGCATCATCATGCGTATGCATCATCATGCATAACTTAATGAATAGCTCCGTCGATAATGCTGCATTGTTAACACCGCTAACAATCAGGTAGCACTCATCAAAAGCAAGTGAGTATAAATAAAGAAAGAAGTGCGGCGGCGATTATGTGATGAAAATGTTTTCAAAAGTATCTCTCTCTCTCGTTGCTTGTGCGACACGGGAGCATTAATACTCTTTTAAAAGTTTTGTAAAAGGATAAAGTTAGAAAATTAAAATATCTCCTCCCTGCGTGCGATTGTGTGCTTTTGTTAACCTAAATTGCTCTCTTTTAATTTGCTGGAGTTGTCAAGGGAACTTTAAGGGTTTCAATTTACCCTCAAGGTTGCCATATCTGGCTCGTTATCGTCAAAATCGGATTCAGTGGTCATTTTTTAATTGTCTTTGAATTGATATTTCGTTATACAATGACCATTACTTTTTTTTGTATCGTCACGGGTTTCACAGAATTCTCCCTCGGAGATTTTTTTTTTGATATATATATATATATATTAGGCCAGTAATGCTGAGAATTTTTTTCAAAAAATATTTACGTCATTTTAAATTTTTAAGCATTACCTGATTCTCCAAAAACTCTGTTAATTATAAAAAAAATAATGAACTACAAGCTTTTCCCCCCTTATTTTCCCCCGTTTCATTGCTTCTGGTCACATCACTTTCAATTCTAATCAGTGCTGTGCACTGCTGGAATGTCACAATTTGGAAAAATTTTACTCCGTACTTGTTTTTGTTTTCTTTTGATAATTAGCAATAGTTTGAGAATATATTAAGTTCAACCCGTTTCAGAGACATAGTAATCCTTACTGAAAAGGTCTCGTAGACAATCGAAAATATTATTTAGTACTAGTTTGTTCCCTGCAAAAGCATGCTTTGCTGCATATAATCTCAACCATACATTATCCTGGGGAGAATTCTCTTGCTTATTTACTTTTATTTTATTCTCCATATTGTCTCTGCTTTTGTTCAAAAATTTAAACCATTCATTAGAATTTTTCTCAGTCACTAAAATTTCGCCTATTAATTTTTCGGTGAGCATTAGAATTTTCCCCTCAATCATTAGAAAATTCCCGAACTTTTCTCGTCGTTAGAATTTTAATTAAATTCGAAGGATTGTTCTTTTATTTTGTAGGATCTTTTTCGCAAGTGATTATATTTATTTATTTTTTAAAATGAACCTTAAGGGTTTGCGCTTCAGTGTGTATTTACAGAATTTTTCAAAAAATTACTCATAGGGGTGCTTTTATCATTGCATCCTTTGAAGCCATATTTTGAAGAGCATATGCCGCGTAAGACAGAATAATTGCATAGTACGAACAATTGTAACACTGTGGAATTAGGCTAGATTTTCACATTTAAAGATCTAAACAAAATGAAAAGTACTTAGTTCAGTTTTTCATTAAGTATAGACGTTGTACTAAAAGCTATGCTACACTCAAAGAGAGACAACTGGCGTAAGCGTAAGATTTTTACTGTATATTGTGCAGGAAAAAAATCTCAAGAGAACGCTAAGCGTGTTGCGAAACTCATAAAACTTATTTTATTAACACAATACTAATGCTTATTCACTTATTATATCAATATCTCTTCTAAAATAAAATGGATCGAGCTGAATAGAAAAGAAAATCTTGTCAACAATATTTAAATAGGATGATTTTCTCACGCTTGGAACTTAATCCGTTCCGATCTGTGGTACAAAACTCTCTTACCTTAAAATACAATTTTCTACTTTATGTATAGAAAATGTGTTTATCTACTTTCAAAATGAAAATAAGTATCACTTAAAGTTGCTATTGTTACAATTATTTTAATCCAACAAGTTAGCACAGACTTTAAAATATTGGTATTTAGCTTTTATGCTATTGCACCCTTTTTGGCGGAATATGTTAAAAAATGATTCCATTCATATTATATTTTTATTGTTTTTTAAAAAATTTAAACATTGCAGTTAAAGAAATAATGAAATAATTAAAATTATTGGTATTATATTAAACGCATAATGACATTTGAGGCGAAATTAAGTTCATATGTCATTTATTCTTAGTAGATAAAGCATTCTTCTGTGCTTAGAGACGTTAGAAAAGGTAATAAACGGAAATCGAAAGGCAAAATTAGCTTTCAAAAAATTTAACTAACTTATTATTCAACTAAAATATTTGGCTTGGTTCTTTTAAACTTTAATTAAAAGTAGAACCATGCATGCAAATGTGTTTCAGTTGTGAGATTTGCAAAAAAAAAAAAAAAAAAAACAGCAATTTCTTTGTTTTTTTCACAAAAAACTATTAATCAATCACGAATTGCTTATTGCTCTCACTTGACCGAAGTTGATGTTCCATTGATTTTGTTTTTCCATGCTAAAATGCAAACTTCTCTTATCCACGGGAATCCATGAGGATGGCTCTCCTCCTGTGTAGGAGAGCCATCCTCCCAAATGTCCATTGTCTCCCAAATCAATTTTATTTATATCCAACTCTTTTGATTTTACACAATACTCTTCTGGAAAAAACAGCATCCAGCACACATCATCTAATGTCTAGTCCCTGACACTCACATTTGTATTTTATCCTCTGTAGTTCAAGTTATGTTTTTCGCAATTATGAGGAGTCATTTGTGGAAATAAGACCATCAACGAATCATTTCTTACTGCTATTCGTGAATGGGAAAAAAGCATAATTTGAATTCAAGACGTCAGAATTCAAATCAATGACAGGGCCTGGATGCTGGATGCTAGATGTTATGTGCTGGATGCTAGATGTTATGTGCTAGATGCTGGATGATGGATGTTGTATGATGGATGCTATGTTGAATGGTGTGTGCTAGATGATGGATGTTGTGTATTTGATGATGGATGTTGTATGCAGGAAGCTGGATGTTGTGTGCAGGAAGCTGGATCAAAGACCATATATAGCTTCGCATAAGACTGGACACTCCGGTAGAAATCAATGCTTTCGCGTTTTCTCCCACTTCAATGAAAGTCGTTGAGCACATAAAAAAAACTTCACAGGCGTGTTGGCGATTGAATTTTGGAGGAAAAAATGTTTTATACTGTGTGCAGCGATTAATCGCCAAGTTCAGCCACTGTGCGTCGTGCGCCGTGTGCCGTGTTTGAATCAGTTCTTCTCCCCTCCCTCTGGCGAAGGGTGGTAATTATATGGGCATTTAAGCCTCAGAGAGGGTCATTAAGAAAAAATGAAAGCAAATAAATAAGCAAAAGGAACACAGAAGTGTGTTGTATCAATAACAGACTGTTTACGAAGATGCAAAGATCTTTCTCATTTCTTTTTTTGCTGTTTTATTTACTTTTATTTTCCTTTTTTACTGCCTATTTATTTCTATTTAATTCATTGACTTTGTATTTATTTACTTTGTGAAGCGAATGCAGAGATGTATTTTCATTTTTGTCACAATTTTTTAACTTATAAATTTTATAATTTCTCTATTCACATTATAATTTTTATTTTTTTCATGTCAACAAATCTTGTATTACATTACAATTAAGTTCAAGATGTCAAACTAGCAGAAAGAAAAAGATGAAAATATAATGTATTTAAGTTAAGGAAAAAGTGTTTGAACACAACGTGGGCTTATAATCTGCGGACGGTTAGAAAAGGGTTATGATCCCCATGACTCTCCCCTCGTATCCCCCTGTTTAATACCGAATATTGATCGCGTCAGGGCCGGATTTAGAAGAGGGAAGGCGGGCAACTGCCCCGGGGCCTCCACAGCAAAGGGGCCCCCACAATAAAATTTTTACAAAATATCCTCTTTTTTTTTGGTATTTCTACAAAGAATGATTGCACAAGATAATATTATTATGGATATATCAGAAAGGGGGGGGGGGCTCCACTCCTTCGTTGTCCCGGGGCCTCCACACTTCCAAATCCGGCCCTGGATCGCGTGAATAACAAATAATTTAAAAATAGAATGGCTAAGTATTTTGTATTCAGTTCAGATAAAATTATCGACGAAACTAAAGTATTATTAATGCATATTTTTTAATTTTTCGCTAATATTTTAGGTATTTTTGATGCATATTTGTTAGAATATGTTAATAATTTTTTTAATGCATATAACACGACTTACTTCGTAAGATTCTTGTGCTTACTATTAAGAAATCGTGTTCTATTGCGTGCTTTATCTTTCCAACAGGTTTCTAAGTACAACTGGAAAAAACAATGTTTTAAATAATAATTATTTCTGAAATCCGCAGTTACATATGGTTCTTTATTTTCCTTCTATTTATGTTTAATTTCTTACATTCAGTCGAAACGGATCTTTAATCGACAACCGATTGATTTTTTTTCTTATTCCTCCTTTCATGGCATAGAATTCAAGGATACCTTCATTATAAAGTTTAGTAACCTAATTTCGTTCTTTCATGTTATGTCCTATGACTTGGCGAAGGTTTTTCAAAAAATAAATAAAAAGTGAAACAAAATACTAATAATAATCATTAAAATTATCAAACTGCTGTTGTTATAAATCTCATTAAATTAGGATACATAAAGCAATAGAAATAGATTTTTTTCTCATTCTCCATCCATCCCAGCGCCCAAGCGTTGGTATCTGAGCCGTAGAAATGTTGCATTCTACTGTAACAGTAAACGTAGATATAATTCCTCCCTTTATTTAGCCTACCTTTCATGAGTTATTTTTATTTGCAACTGTACAGTTAAGAAACTTTGTTCATCGGCTCTTTGGGACAAATGCAACACTTATACTGCTGAAAAGTATGAAACGAATCTCACAGGAATGCGTTTTTAACGAACTAATCTTGTTACAACAGGTATTTCAGCATTTTAATATTTGAATTAATTTCGAAGAAAAAAATTTCATTTTCAGGATAAAATGATAAAAAACAAAATAATAAATAAATAAAGCATATGTTATAGGAATAAATGATTCAAAAAGAACGTGAGCGAGTACTTAAATGTTTCAATTTTTTATATTATACAAAGATAAATTATTTAAAACGGTGACTACTGCTTATTCAAGGGGACTATAAATTCTATATTTACCGGATTATCAGTATTCAAATGTGTTATTCCGAACTTTATGTATTTCGCTCACTCCTAAAAGAATTTGACCATCAACCCCCCCCCCCTCTAGAAATCCGGAACGTTTTGTAGCGTAAAACAGAAGAAAGTTTTTCTTTTTTTTTTAATTTCTCATGTCAGTAAAGGAAAAGAAACAATTTTTTTTAATTCTGAATTTTGAAACTATGAAACGAGTGAAAATTTGAAGAAACACAGAAAAAGCAATTCTAGTTCTCATTAACTACAAAGCATATTTGAAATTTAGACCCTTAAATAGGACTTTCTGCTATCTTTCCAAATTCAATTTTGGGTCGTCCAGGGTCAAGGCAGGTAGGTCCCTTATCAGTTTGGTAGACTTTCCCTCCTCCAGGAGCGTGCACAGAAATTTCGGGGCCCGTCACAAATGACTTTTTCGGGCCCCTCTCCATATTGTTTACCCGTATTTTCACCCCTAGTCATAAAAATATTGGGCCCTCTTCAGGCTCGGACCAACAGGTGTTCCTTCTCCCCCCTGTGAACGCCCCTGCCTCCCCCCCCCAAACTCTTATAAAACTTACACTGCACCGATTTCGAGCCGGGGACTCTCCAAGGACCGGGCCCCAAGTTTCTGATTAGGCTATTATCTGGTTACCAAGATGTGCCAAATTCAGCTCCTTGATACATTCTGAGTAAAAAATGTAAAAAACATGATTCTCGCGTTTTTGCAGCACATTTTTCCAAGATGATTTTTTGTGACTGATGTGTTGCTATTTTTTTAATATCGGATTCAGTAGTTTGGAAGTTCCTCTGCTATTCCACCACATGGGATTTCAATTCGACACAGGCTCTTAACTTGACAATGTTCTTATGAGATGAGAACACCTAAGAAGTTTTTTTGTGAAGGAAGTAAATTAGTGCGGTCGACGATAAGAGTTTATAGATTCTTTTGTGTGAAGCCCAGGGTAGGAAAAACTCTTCTGCCCCTGCTTCTGCGCTGTCTTCGGCTGCGAAGGAGAAAGGACAATAATAGGAGATAACAAAGAAAAATTGGTGACAATGAGGCAGATAAGCAAAGCTGTGGACAAACGCGGGAAGATTTCACGCAAACGGCTACTGCACTTTGAAATACTGATTTACACCCTGAAGATGAACTCAATCCTTTGAAATTTGAATGCAAGGCAGTTCGATATGGAGTTAATGTTAGCAAGCGTAAGTATAGAATTATGAAAATAGTTTTGAAAGTCTTGTGATTAAAAAGAAAAAAAAAAAAAAAGTAGGTTTCATCCACAATTACGGGGTTGCGTGACATGAAATTTTTCAAAATGTTAACTGAAATTTTAAACTTAAAAATATGTTTTTCCAAATTAGATTTATCAACAAATTAATTAACATTTACGCAATTCATGTACATACGTGTGCGTGTGTTTTCCTTTCAAATTTCACGAAATCGTAATTCTAAGCGAAGGAAATTTTTCAAATTGAAGTCGTAAAGTGCGAAAAATGCCAAAGCAAGCCATCTTTTGTAACAAAGTATAGAAATTCGAAACACTCTTCCCGGCATTCATTTGAATTTTGAGGTCTTGAATTCAAATTACGGCCGCGATAAAAACCATTAGTAGAAACAAGAAATCCAATGAGCAGGGTCTCAAACTAACCCCCACACTCCCTTAGTTCTATTTTTACTATTTTTTCTAAAAAAAAGTCTATGAAATAGTTTTAAAAAATCAAAATTTTTTGGGAATAACGTTTTGAAATTTCCATCCCGTTCGCTGTTGCGCCCCTGGAGAGAGTTACTCCGGCCAATCCCTATTTACGCCACTGTTTACAAAGATTACTTTCACAAATTTCTCAAATGTAAACTATATTATTATACACAGGTATACCATTATTATATCAGGAAACCCATAATTTATGGAGCCGTCTTATATTTTGGCGCCCGGGATGATCCCCCCGCTTGCTCTCCTCTTCGCTGCACTATTTTGCAGAAGTTGATAAGGTTTAAAAAACTTCTCAGTCATCGACTACATTACTTAAAATTTTTTATCTCGCAAGATTTCCCTTCAATTTTCACTGTGAAGTGGGCGACAAATTCGTTAGATTGAATGAATTTACAATTATTTTTTAAATTCTCACTCCTGTTAATTTTGTACTAGGGGGCTCCACTCCCTGCTCGTTTTGTTCGCCAACCTCCGCTCGCCACTTGTGGCGCGTAACGATTGGTAATTTTAATGCTTACTCCTTGGTGTCCTCGGAACATACAGGGTTCATGATATTCTCAAGACTGGATGTTGAAAGCCCAAAGCGGAATGGCTTTCTCTGGATGTTCGATATCCAACGAGACCAGTTTCGACCTGAGACATTCCTAATCCAGAGGAGATTGGGTTAAAAGACACACAGACAAATGCGTGTTTACCTAAAAATTTATTTCTCGTTAAAAAAAAAAATGTCTACAAAACTGATTCATTTTAAATCTTAATGTAACTTTCTTGAATTTTTAGATCTCTTCTATTTCAATTTATTTTTCTTTTACTTTGTATATTAATTGGGTTAAAAAAAACGAACTATAAGTCAAATAAATACTTATGTGCAAAAAGTAAAATGAGAAATAACAACGCCAAATAGCACACTTTGCAGATTACTGCAGATACGTGTTTCGGCGTTACAAATGAATGTCCTTTTCAATGCAAAAGAAATGAGCTTATGTTTGAAAAAACATCGGAGAAATGGTTAGGTTTCTTTTGTCGGGTGTCTTTTCAACCAAAAGCTCATTTCTTTTGCATTGAGAAAGCCGTCCATTGTAACGCCGAAACACGAGTCTGCAGTAATCTGCAATTCAGTCTGTTTGACGTGGTTATTTAATTTTCACAAACAAATGGGGTGGTTTCCTTCAGTCAAAAGTAGTACTTGTAGTCACTGAAATCGATAGAATAAGCAAAAACTATAACTTGGACCCAGAAAATACTTTCATTTTCCCAACACTTATTTTTTAATTATTTTTTTTAAATGTCCGATTTTTCAAACAAGGCGTGGTTTTAATGGCGTCACAAATGATGCAGTTTGCCGCATCTTTCACAACGTTTCCACGTTATGATAATCAAGAAGCGAATTAAAATTGCGCTCTATGCTTGCCATCAACCATATCGTTGCCAATACACGTGAGTAAAGATTTTTGTTTAAAATATATTTTGATATTTGATCTATTACTGCATCTTTTTTTTTTGGCACAGTTTGATTTGATCAAGAAGAAAAAATTTGAACTTAAAATTAAAAAATTCTTAGTAGTTCACAACATTATATTTTTTTCTTTTTTTTTTTTTTGTTTGTTCGCAAAAACTTAAAGCATTAATAAGAAAAAGCGTTGGAATTAAAGGGGCGTGTAGAAAAATTATTTTGTTTAGTTTTAGTTTTTGACAGCCCACTCCAAACGTATTTGTACTTTAGACTTTCTATGGCATTATGAAGAACACATCGCCGCTTAATCAGCGTCCCGTTAAATAGATTTTCAAAAGAATGGGAAGAGGATGTAAATTGAGTTTCAAGATTCCGTAGGAAATCTGGAATCAATTAGGTTTTGTTATCATTGTCGCGGGAACTGAAACCGGTGGTTAGTATCCCCGTCCTTTCTAACCACTTTTTCTAAGAATTCTTAGTGTTGTAACCTTTGCGCCAATTCCAAGAATCTCCAGTTCAACTTGGCGGCTATAGCTCTGAATGTCAGTTTTTTTCAAGCACCAGTTTTCATTCTACTTATGCTTGTTTTCCTTGCCATGCGTAAAAACCGGTCGTCGAGTGTCCAATCTTCACTAGTTCTATTATCTTTGGCTGGATGTTGTGTGCAGGAAGCTGGATGTTGTGTGCAGGAAGCTGGATGTTGTGTGCAGGAAGCTGGATGTTGTGTGCTGGATGCTGGATGATATATGTTGTGCGCTGAGTGTTTTTATTATTAATATTTTTTAATCCAATATTAAGGTTCTGATGCCTCAATAGCGTGGAAAAAATATAATTTGTAAATTGTTTGTATTCGACAATTTATGAAACTAATTTTGAACTGAGGTTACACATCTATCCCATGGTATTTAAAGGGTTAAAAATAACTCAATGGGTTGAGGTAAAATAGTTACTCGTCCCACCACCGCAATCAACCAATAAACATAGATTGAACCTCAACCAGTGATTATATCCAAGGGATTTCTAAATTGATGTTGTGAGAAATAATTTATCTACTAAATGCGTATGTGTTAATTATATGTATAACGAAAGAAGCGGCACGCCCAAGAAATGTACTTGTAGAAGAAATGATCCTGAAACGAACTTTTAGTCTGGAAATGCCTTGCGGCGGATATCCTTACTGACGAAAAAATGCCACCGTTTATCAAAAATTACATATATCATACTTAATGTAAAAATACTTTTTTTCCCTCTCGATAAATAGTCGGCTATAAATGCTTTTTTCTTTCCGAAATTTAAACGAAAACAAAGAAAAAAATAATTCTTTACTGGTTCATGAGAATAGGATAACAGCAATTTGGTTGGTCTTTGGTTTTGTTTTCGAGCAACTTATGGCATCTGTGTCCGAAACTGGTCTTTGTTTTAGTCTATCACGTCATGTTTTTAATCTACATTGGAATCAAAGTGACCAATTGACAAAATATACAATATTTTTGAAAAATTTTCAGACAAAACATTTGTTAAGGTAAGCAACAGTCATCAAATTTAGCATATACAATTTAAGAAAAACCTTTTGCGTTACAGATGAACACGGAATCATTATACATTCCTCATCAATCCTTTATTGTTATTATTTTTCGCCATGAAAATAGTGTCAATTAATTTCACAAATAATAACTAATATTTTTGAAAAGAATTTCAGTTTAAAGAGGTTTTTGTTAGCTGACAGGAGAGCAATATAGCTTTCTCTGATACGCACTCTTCGCAAAAATTGGACATATTCATATAAGGTGAAGATAGAAAAAAAAAACTGACGTGGAAAAATAAAATTAGCTACAGCTTTAAACTTAATCGGCATGTTTGAATCTGAAACTGCTCACAAATTGAGCTTAACAGACATTGGATTCAAACATTTTTCTCAGCGAAATGAACAACTTTGTTTGGGGGAAAAAACTTTCTAAAAGATAAATTTTATTTACAATTAATTTCAAGATCCCAAAACAAATTTCTACCTGACATTGGGCACCGTAAAATTTGTAACTGCCTATATTTAACGCTAAAAGGAGATTTCTTGCCTTTCACTGTAATTAATGACTTTGAAACTGAACTAAATCTTGGCGTCAAGTTGGCGCTCTTGCTCCTTGCGGCAACCCGCGTCCAATGTGGGCGGAGGGAAGGCAGTCCAACTTTTGCAGTTGTTAGTGTTGATTCCTCAACTTCATCTTCTTCCACTTGACAAATCTAGAATAATTGTCGAGGAATTGGTCTTACGGATAATCACTCACCTTCTCTGTTTCGTCTGCAATTTTTTCCCTCTCCTCTCGTTTGCTTGATCATTTCGTGTTCTTTTTTTTCCAGCAGTCATTCCCCCTTTTGTCGCCTAGTTACGTCTCTCAGCGAGAAAAATTTGCAAGTTCGTTACTGCATACACCGACGAATTAAATTCTGCGGTTTCTTCTTGTTATTAGGGCTTTGAATAAATTACTGTTTCCGAAACGGGCGACGGAAAAAAAGATACTCTTTCCGTCTATGGTATCAAACGGAACTTTTCTCCTTTTGTTCATGTGTCTGTAAAGAATTGTCGTTTCGATATTTGGTTAATGTAATGTGATATCTGAAGGTGTTAATGAAGAGCACTGTGCGTAAATTTTAGTTACATGTGCATCGTTTTCTTCACGTATCTGTTACAAATGATTTTAAATTAGCTAAAATTCAGCGAGTCATGTAATTAACAGCATATTTCACTTGCGTTTCAGTTGAATTCGCAATAATTGCAAAAGTTTTAAGGTTGAATGATATTAGCTCACGCTTTGGAAGGAAATAAGAAAAATGGAAAATGGCTTCGAGATTGGTTTTATTTTTCAGTGTTTTAAACAACTCGTTCTGAAAGAGTATTGAAATTAAATAAGTTTCGAGCATTGAACATATTGTATTGTCGATTTTTAATAATATTTTGAATTGTTGGTTAATGAAAATAATTTGTTACATACTTATTCATTTTTTATTAGTTTCCGGCTGAATCATAGTTTTATATATTATCCAAAACTTGAAGAAGAGGTTAGAAAAAACCAAATTACAGAAACACACCGGGTAACAAAAATATCAAAAAACTTGATGCATTGAAAAATGAGTTACATAACATTGAAAAAGGAGTAGCGTGGTATTGAAGAAGCATTTACATGAGACCTTTCTTTCACAAAAAAAAAAAAAAAAAAGAACGAAAAGCTCCTAACATAAGAATGTAAACACATTTGACAAAATATATGTCTCGGATGACTTTAAACCATAAATTTAGATCTTTTTGCCATGAAAAAGAGGTTTCGTGTAACACCGAAACACATATCAACAAATTCTTGCAATTTTGTTACTGCTAATAATATAGCTTTTAATAATTTTGCTGCAAAATAACGTTGCTTGTTATTTTAATCACAATGGGTTTATCTGTTCCTTACTGACTAATTATTAATTGTCTTAAATTAGATTTTTAAAAAATAAATTTTGGAAAAAATCTAAGTCTGTTCATACTTATACGTATAAAAACAATTTATAACTTTCTTTGAAGTACAAGATACTATTTGTATAAGGTCTTCCACTATTTTTATTTTTTCAATATTTTAAAAATACTGTTTAAAGTGTATCTATAATTGTTTTTTATATTTTGATCCGTATCTTATAAAGTTTCCCCCTCATTGGTACAATATGAGCTAAGTGCATGTAGTTGGCGTTAACATTGAAAACTGAAAACGATGTTCATGAAAAAATAAATCCTCACAAAAAAAAATCATCATGTACATGGGTTGTAAAATCATATTTTCAATTCTAATGTTACAGTTTAGAGAAAAAAAATAAGTCTGAAGCAGTTTGTTTTAATCAGGACAAGGCTTTATAAACATTATGTATTTTGTTGCGTAAGATTTTCCTATTATGGTCAAAATATCAAAATGAATTCATAATTTCTCGCAATACGACTTCAATGATGATATTTTCCATTATAAATTATGAATAAAGCTAACTTTGCCACTTTTCTCGCACCACATTTATGTTCAAATACATTGGACCGAAAAATTGACTATACATTGGCGGAGTTTATTCTCAATTTCCTCAGCCTTCATTATTTGCAGAACTGAATATTCCCTTTAAAAGAGGCTGAGCTTAAACAGGTCATCCAAATATGCATCTTCCACCTTGGCAAATCATTAGTGAGGTTTGCCGCACCTGACCGTTGAGCAGAATCAATATTGTAGGGTCCTTACGACTCGGGCCTTAACGAGCTTCAATCGCGTCCACCGCACAACATCAACATTTGCATAATTACGAGAGGAAGTTGTCCACTGAAAGCCAATATGCAACACCGCTTGATGAGGAGAAAGCCAAAGGTGTTTGTCTCGCACTCCTCGCCCTCCAGCCCTCCAATTCTGCACTCGCCTTTAAGAGGAAGGGGACGTGTATCTGTTGCAGTTGTAACCTGATGGTGAGATTTTGTGACGTGCAATCTATAGTGCATCTGCGTAATAATAATATATATTAAAAAAATCGTTTGCTTGTTATAACTAATTTTGTTTAAGAAAAAACATTAAATCGAATTGTTCTACAGTTACATTTTTATTTATCGTCTGCCAAACTTAGCTTATGTTACAACAACGTACTGGTAACAATATGCGTTGTTGTACTTAGATCAGTAACACAGCGAATGGGGCGGGTGAAAACGCCCCCAGAGCCACTGGTTTTTTCGTAAATGCAAATTCTAAAAGGCTGTTTTGATCCCCCCCCCCCCGCAAAAAAATCCCTTCAGAAGGTATTTTTGATTAAAAAAAATCCCTTTCAGAAAGTATTTTTCATCAAAAAACCCCCTTAAGAAGTTAGTTTTGTTCGAAACACCCCTTCACAAGATATTTTTCATAAAAGAAACCCCTCCAGAAGGTGTTTTGTTTTTTGATCAAAAAACCTCCACCAGAAGGTATTTCTGGCTACTCTAGTGATCATTGATTCTAGGAAGAAATGACACTTAAAAAAGTTAGATATTTGGAACTGTAAAATATTATATTCTTTTTTTTTTACAAAATAAAATATAATTATTATTCCTATACAATAATTCTAAGTATCCTTCTGCTACTGCACTTAGTTGTGCTACGGTAGAGGCAGAAACAACTATTGAATTACTTCATCTCTTGGGAAACATCAAGTAATATGATTTAAATAAAGCTTTTCGAACTTGATTGCTGTATAACATGCCAATTGTGATCGTTTAAGAATTTTTGCTTTAAAGGACAAATCATATACATCAGTCACGGTTCCCAAACTTTTCCGATTCGTCGCATCCTTTGAAAATTTAGAATTATCTCGAGGCACTCTAATTCTTCTCTGTTGTATACATTGATAAATTGATAGCTTGGGCACTTCATGTTCCTCTTCACCACTCCCTGCGGTACCTCATGCAGCCACGACGCACGTTTTAGGAACCCCTGATGCACGAATTAAAAATGCGAGAACCCTAGACTCTTGAAACTAGTTCAGTATTGGTTTAAGGAGAGAAGGAGGGAATACTTGGTAAGTGATAGCATAATAACCTGAAATCTTAAAGATGTTAAACCAAAATCATCAAAGCAAAACTTTCAATATTTAGTACAATAGTGGCCACCCGTCTTGTCTAATGGTCAGAGAAGTCTGACTGCGAATGGGGAGGTCCTGAGTTCAAATCCCGGATCGGACATGGATGTACGTTCTCTCTCCTGTCCTTGTCCTTTCTTTGTGTGAATGTGTTGTTTCATGTGAATGGTTGCCCGCCCTATATACGGGTCTTTTTGGCATGTGGGTACTGCAGAAGTCGAACTTCACACCAAATTATGGCACAGTTTCAAAAGCGAAGCAGCACACCCCATATTGCTAGCCTAGCTGGTACAAAACAACAGTACACTGTAATCAAAATAGTTGCTACATTTTAGTACTAATTTTCGTCCTAAACATAATGACTAATTTGAGATGGATAAGAGCATAGTTTTTTAGAAACGTACAACTATTTTGGTACCACTCCAACATATAGCTTGCACCAAGCTCAACTCACCAACTCATATCACTTACTCCAATCCCAATCCTATATAGCTCCTCCCCATTTCTAATACACGAACTTATTCCTTTGAAGCGAGGGTGGGCGGCGAGGTGGATGGGTTTATTATTGCCGGAAGGGCCTCGAACTTCATTACCCCCTCTCTATTTACAGCTGACCTCTATTGAATACGGACCAACATGCCGCACTGTCAACCCACCTACCGGAAACCATTTTAATAGTGGATCACTGAGCGAGGGGTGAGAGAGCCACTGGCTCCCTATTTGTTGAGTTCGATTCCTCTCTAGGGGAGCAGGGTAACCGCCTTGCTGCATGTGTGCTTTACCCTGGGCAAAGAGGGGCACAGCTGTCTGCGACAACTCTCTGAGTCCTCGTCCTATTTGCATAAACACCCTCTGTCTCTTCTCCGTAATGCACCCCTCCTACACCCTGTGTTCCTGCCTCCGTAGAACACACGGGAGATGTCTAGCTTTGAAATTGCATATGTATCTTAAATTATGTACTGTGAATTCTTTTTTTAGGGATTTTTTCGTTTACTTTTCAGTAGTACCTGTCTTCATTTTGCATGTGCAGAAATAAAAGAGGGAAAAATATGATTTACAGTTTACCGGGGATAAGTTTTTCACTCGCGGCTATTACAAAAGCAGAATTGATTCCAGGGATTTTCTTCAAATGATTTTCTTTTCAATGCCACTCGTGGAGTGTGTCTTCTCGCGAGCACGCGTTTGCTTTGGTTGACATTTTCGATGTGTTTGTTAAATTGAAGAAAATTTTGTTTTATAAAGTAGAACTGCTTCGCAATTTCTGTAATCTTTTCTTTTTCCTGATAGACAATTTTGATTTACAGAACTATCTTGTCATATTCCATCAAAATTTTGATATACATCAATTTTCAACTGTCTAAGGAAAATATATTTTCTCTAAAACAATATCGTTTTCATACAATTTACCTACAAAAGTTACTTGAAAATTGAATGTTAAATTAAGCACCACATTCGTGCCTTTAAATTTATTTCCAAGCGTTTTACTAACTTTTCACAAAACAATTGTTATAGAGAGGAAGCGCATGACTTAAATGCTACAGTTGTAGTTTATATTATTATTTTTTTTAATCATGAATAAATACATGGCTATTATTTCATTTCATTAAGGTAGGCGAACACCCTAAATATTTTTTTCTTCAATATTCATTGCACCTTTCTAAAACTTAATACGAATATTAAATATGACATAAATAACGCATTAGGACTACTTATTTGTCGAAAAATTATTTCTACAGGTTTTTTTTTTTAAATAAAAAAGCCATATTTCTAGCAAAAAAACTACAATCTGCTTAACACTTCCACTGCATTCAGTTTTCCACAATTTTTAAAACTTTTTTTGTCGAAGAGATCTACCAGAATGTGATTTGACCGGAAACAATTAACTAAAAACAAGTTTTATGGTAAATGTTTGATTATTTCCCCCGAAAAACGTGCTTTTTACCCTCTAAATTTAATTGATCATTATTTCAAAACCGCATATTGAATGTACATTAACTTTTCGAGGTTTATATCACAGTAATATGTTCAGTTACCATTTATGCAAGTTTCAAATCTTTGCAGTTAATACTTTTTTCTCTAGAGCTGTTGGCGTAAATAAAATATCTAAAAACGTGGTTATGAAAAAATAAAGAAAAAAAAAACAAGTTTTCTGTTTGAGCGTAGTAAAGTTCTTCTAATTTTCTCAATAATTCATCAATTAAAAAAACAATTGCGGATTTATGAAGAAAAACACTGGGGGGGGGGGGGGCTCTCTAAATTTCTCAAAATCTCAAAATTATGATGTTTTTCTAGCATACATTAAATTATTACATTACTGTTGTTTGGGGATAATGTCTAGTACTTTCAATTACGAGTATTTGCACACTGAACAGTTTTAGATTTGCTTTCTCTTCAAATGTTTCATAGCATTTGTTTATTTATTAAAATTTTTGTCTGTAAACATAAAAGTAATGAAGAGGAACACAAACATATTTCAACAAAAAGTGAAATATATGAAAAAATTGAGGAATTATTTTTATAATGAAAAATTATTGCATTTAAAGTATACATTATTTTTGTTCCTTACTTTTATTATTTATATGTTTATTATTAAAATTACGAATGCACATCAAATAAAGAATAAATATTTTCCAGTCGCATAAATTCTAGACAAAATAATTTAACAGCATTTTTGTTGGAGAAAATATGTATTCCATAGCAAGCCTTTGTGATACCTTTTTAGACGCGCTATGATAAAATAAATCGATTCATTCATCTATAAGTTAATAAATATTAGGCGCATTTGTTAATAGAAGTTGGCTGCAAAAGTTGTTGAAGATTAAAATATCCGCTGATTATTTTCATTGAGAATTCAATTTGCAAATTTTTGTTTCACCATTCAAGATGAGGCTTAGTACGTTTTCAGCTAAGTATCCAGCTCCCGCCCTTCTCCTCCACCAAAAAAGTTAATTAACTGAATAAATAATATAAATATTTAAAAAATAGTATAAATATAATATATTAACAATCAAACATTCACCCAAAATTACAAAGTGGGAGGGGTGGGAATCATTCCTGAAATGAAAAGAAAAAGTAATTAAAAATGAAATTATGTGTGTTGTAAATATTTTTCGTAAAACATAATGGAATAAGAAAGATTTATTATCAAAGTAAAATAGATGAAAACAGTAGGAGGTTTTTTTTTTTTCAATTCAAATTTTTACTTTTTCTTTGCTGTCTTTTACGCTTTCCAATTTTATATGTTTATGTGCCAAAATATTGAGTTCAAATATCATAAAGATAAATATTCGTAAAAATTTTTTATGCTTATTTTTCTTTGTAAATTAAAAGTAGTGAATTTAACACCAGAGCAAATAAACATCGCATGAGGTTGCAATTGTTGTAAGTAACAAAACGAATCTTTTTTTATTTTCGACAAGAGTCTTTTTATTTTACCCGAAACAATAATACGACAATAATTACTACTTTATTAATACTGTAGTTGTAATTTGTTGTTTGAAAGCAAAATGCTATTAGATAATTAAATCAAGGGTGCAATAACTGCTCTTGTATTTTACTTTAAAATGTAATTCATTTTGAAAAAAACAGTTACAAAAGATGCTCAAAAGTCGTTGCAATGCAAATAAAATCCGATTTCAAAAGTTTATTTTTTCTTCGGGTTAAAATCATTTTTTTTATTTGCCACATCTTGTGCTACTGTTTTCCCCACTTCAAAATATAAAACTAAAATGAAGTATCAAACATATTTCAACAGAACAATATTCTTTTCGAAACCTTAAAATATCAGTAAATAAAATTCCCTCAAAAATGTAGAATGATTTTTTTATTGTTCATATTTTTCCTTTCGCTGAGTATACTTCAGAAGATGTTGAATTTCAATGTACTTAAGGTAAGGCCACTCTTACGACCACAAGAAAAGAATGATTCTTTTGCTGTATTTTTTTTCAAACTTTTTCTCCTGCGCTCCCTTTTTATCCTTTCTGAAAAGGATACCCAATCTTTATATAAAATTTTGAATTGCAAGACATAGGCCAAACAGAAAGAAATTCTAGAAAACGAAAGAAAACATTCGAACGGAAACAAAGTACAACAAAAATGGAACGTCGAAAACGAATGAAAGAAACTAGGTTTGGGAAAAAGGGATTTAACGGTTTTTGTGGTCGAGTTTAAAAGATGATTGTAGTAAATCGGAAAACCGTCCCTTCATAGAGAACGAGCCTCAAGAAGTGCTATTGAAGGCTCTTTTGTTTTTTCAAGGCTCTTAGAGTAGTTGGTTATGGCGGACTTTAAGGATGAAATCTCGCGAAGAAGTTTGTTTTAAAATGTGATAAAGGAGTGAGACAAGTAGTTGAAATCTTTTTGTAGTTCTGTTATTTTTCGGTGTGTAGAGTGATTGACTCAAAACTCACTTATGAAAGTTATAAATTTCAGATAAATTGAACAATTGAAAAAGATAACAAGTTGCTCCGCAAGCGTCCGAATATAAAAAGAGATGTGAAGTCAAGTTTAAAAATTTCGCATCTGATAGAACAGTTTCAGAACCTGTGTTTTAATTTTGTGATACACATTTATCCTTTTATTTTTAGTCTGTTTTCAACAAGGTCGCTACTTCGTATGTTATGTGAAACTTAAAAAAAATCACATATAAACTAATTTAAAAGTGGGCATGCAAAAAGGAGTGTAAAAGATTTGTAACCAGCAAGGAAAAAAACTACTAAAAGTAAATTTTTGTCTCAATGATCACAGAGGTTGTTTACAATTATTTTTACTCACCTATGTTTTTTAAATCTTTTTGTAGTTCTGTTATTTTTTGGTGTGTAGAGTGATCGGCTCAAAACTCACTTATGAAATTTATAATTTCCGTATAAATTGAACGATTGAAAAAAACAACAAGTTACTCTGCAAACGTCCGAATATAAAAAGAGATGTGAAGTTAAAAAATTATGCATCTGTTAGAAAAGTTTCAAAAACTCCATTTTAATTTTGTGATGCATTTTAATCCTTTTAATCTTAGTCTGATATCAACAATGTTGCTATTTCATATGTACAGTAAAACCTGTGTAAGTTGACCACTCGCAGTGCACTACTTTAGTGGTCAACTTAAACAGATGGTCAACTTACAGAGGTTGATTGATATGATAAGGGCTAATTCCGTGGCTGAAAAAAGCGGTCACCTTAGACAGGTGGTCAACTTCAAATGTTTTACTGTATATGCGAAGTCAAAATTCACAATAGTTCAAAAGGTGGATATTCAAAAGCAATGTAAAAGATTTGTAATCGAAAAGGAAAAAAAAATGAAGATCAATAGTAAACTTTTGTTCCTCATTGGTAGCAGAGCCTGTTTACAATTATTTTTACTCACCCACTTTTTCAAAATCTTTTTTATGCGCTTTATTAAATATAATAATATTAAATGCTTTTGGATACAATTGAATCGACGAATTGGAAAACCTGCCATGTTTTTGGTAAAACCCAGGAGATCGAACTCATCGGTTCAGTTTCATGTGCTGCGTTTACCACCTAAATTATTTTTTTTTCTAACGCAGCACGTTTCCGTTTGTAAACGCATCTGATTTAGTCTTTCAAAATACTATGAAAATATGTTCGAAGTTCTGTTTTACCAATATTGAATAAGACGCGTACAGAAAATACTATGAAATCAAATCTTAACTTACTCTGATGGAAAATTATAACACATTTGCTTTTCCTGCATTTGCTGTATGCTTGTTTTGCGCAGTTTTGGATGCTTGCGGAAACTTACTTTTTGATGTTATATTCTATAAAAAAAATACTACCTCGGCATTAAGATATTTTTACCTTATTTACCAATTTTTACTTCCTTTTACAAAAAGGGAAGGTTTGTACTCGCGGAAATTTTTTTACTCAAAAATAGACCTTAATTTCCATTTTGCTCACCCCCGAATGAATGTTGAGTGTTGTTTTTGACTCGACCACACGTGGAAAAGTGCCTAAGAACGTATAGACACGCGAAAGACCATTTTGACGATTTCCGAGTTAATTACAACAAGTTTTCTCGTGACGTCTTTATGTACGTACCTATGTATGTGCGTATGCGCTAATGTATGTCGCATAACTCAAGAACGGAATATCCTAGAAAGTTGAAATTTGGGTACGTAGATTCCTAGTGGGGTCTAGTTGTTAACCTCCCCTTTTGGTTGCATTCGGGAGTTTCTAAAGGGGTCTTTTGCCCTTTTTGGGGGGAAGTCATTGTTAATTTCGATGTAAACTCAGGTGATGTTATAATTTGGCGGACACTTGGCGATATAACTCCAGTCTTTTGGTCGCCAAGTTTTCAAATTTGGCGATTTCTCTTTCTTTTCTTTATTTCTTTTTTTATTTTTTTCTAAATCTGATTTCAATTTGGCCATTGTTGGTGATATTTAGAGAGTAAACTATTGAATCACATTTAAATTGCCAGTAATGGGGAAATGACATTTAATTGGGGTAAAAGGAAGTCATGTGAGGCACACATCAGCTCGTTTTAAGATGTTTGACTGCAAAAGATTCGTTGTTTTTTCAGTTGAAGTCCAGTGTTGCTAAATGGTTTTTCGAACATAAATCAATCTTAAATTATGACGCGATTATTAAAGATTTTTTGCCTTGATTTTAGACAAGAAATAAACCCCAAAGAATATTTTTAAAAGCTTCTAGGTTTTGTGGATTAAGTGAAACTGATTGAAAAATGGAAATGTTTTACATAATATTTATGCAGTTGTTATTGAATGAGTTACGGATTATGATGCTATCTTGTAAGTTTAATTTATAAGCTCGTCATGTAATGCATGGAGTTATGCACAATGTATTTACATTGAGTTACGGCATACATTATTAAATAATGCTTTATTGATTTTAATAGTGCAGCACCATTGTTTAACCTCAAATGAACTTTCAGAAAAAAGAAAAAGTTTTCTTGTGTGATTTAGAAGAAAAATATTTCTTCAATATTTTTTTTCTAAATATTATTTCTGAAATGAAATTTATCTATCACAAAGAGGACACTCTTTTGGGCACCAATTATAAATAACACTAAGTTCTAGTAAAACATCCTCTGAATCTGTTGCAGAAATTTGTTTTTAAAAAAATGTACTTGTTTTTCCTACTCATTATTTGTTCAGTATTAATTTCAGAAAGAAACTCATTGTTGGGTATTCCAAAGAAAATATGACATTCTATCTAGCACGTGACAGCGTCCAATCTTTTATTTAAAAAAAAAAAAATTAAAACACTGCAACATTTTTTGCCTTAGAAATCTCATAGCTGTGTGGTTTCTTACCACTTTAATATGAAATATAGAGCTCTCACATGAAAGCTCAATTTTTTTATTTCAAAAAACATAAAAAGAGTGCAAAATGTTTCCCTAAGGAATCACATACCTATAGGATTTGTTAGCGAGAAATAAAATCTTTATTACAAGTTTGGATCTTTACTAATAATAAAGCTGAAAGTCTGGAGCTGTCTGGATGTCTGTTACGCGCATAGCGCCTAGACCGTTCGGCCGATTTTCATGACATTCGGCACAAAATTAGTTCGTAGCATAGGGGGGAGCACCTCGAACCGATTTTTCAAAAATTCGATTTTGTTCTTTTTCTATTCTAATTTTAAGAACATTTTATCGAGCAAATTACCATGATAGGGACGATCAAATTAACCTAGCAAATTGGCGTGAAATTCATCATCCATTATTTGTAAATATACAGGCGAACCAAATGACCTTTTAATTTTCTACTACGGGCAATGCCGTGCGGGTACCACTAGCACGAATATAAGGCTGCCACGCGTAGGGCAAATTGCTTGATTTTCCTCGGACTGCCCATGTTACGCATTTGTTTTTACCCTCACACACCCCAATCAGATAATATAGACCATTTTCTTTTATTATTCCCCATTTAATGTGAGTAAAATTACAGTTAACGACAATCTGGTTTTGAATTATGTACAATTGATGATCTATTGTTAGCAAAACGCAAGTTCCGAATCACACCTCGGAGATGATACTCGCGATTAAAATTCCTCACTCCGCCAAATATTCCGAAATCTCTCCCGAAAGATCCCGAAGTCAAAAATCTCATCAATAATCGACTAGAAATGACTGTTTTGTTACTTTCTCTCTCTATCTTTTCATCCGCACATTCGCTACAAACCCATTCTTTTAACCATCATTTTGTGTGCAATCATTGACAAAATGCGACTGGAAGAGAGGAAGAAAAAAAAAATAACAACAACAAAGTAACAAAATAAATGAGCGATTTTTCAGAAAGATCATTTCCTTCTCAGCAAAAACAAACGAACAAAGGCCCAAAGGGGGGAGCAAGTCAGAAGTCATCTATTCACCTGAAAATTCGTCAAATCTTCACGACTTGAAAAACGAATCCGTCCAATTTAAATATCCATTTATTATTTCGCTTTTTTTTATATATATATCCAGCCGGTCGGAGGGGGTAGTATCGCAAGTGGTGCGTGAAGGCTTTCATTTCGGAGGAGCCTCGACCGGAGCTCCCGAACCCTGTAATCAGGACGCATTTCTTAGGTTGATTTGACACCAAGAGGGGAAACCCGCACACTCATTACTCAGTCGGCAGTGAGGAAGAGATACAGGCACGCGGCGGAAGAAAGTAGTTCCCTCCGCGTGAAATGCTATCCTAGATGGTGACAGAAGAGAACTTGGTAAATTAACCTCGTATTTCCTGTCGGGAATATAATTTCGTAAATGCATAATTTCTAGATAAATTTATTGACAAAGTCATAAAAATAAAATGTGAAGTAGTTGTCACTTAATTTCGGCTCGAATTAAATGGATTGTTATAAGTTTTGAGGGAAAAAATGTTCTGGAATGTCCAATCCTAAAATTTTTGTTAGAGTAATTTATCATACATTGAGTGAATTATAAAAAAGTCCTGGAAACTATTTTGTTCGAAATGATTAATCTTGAGATTATTGCCACATTAATGTAATAAAAATTTTAGATTTTTCCAAGCTCTGAAAATTATTTTCTTTTCAAAATGTTAAATCTTGAAATTTTCGCCCTATTAATATACTATAAGTTTTAGATCATTCAAAGCTCTGAAAACTCTTCTATCCTAAATGTTCGTGTTGCATTATTTCAGCAGAAACTTAATAGATAATTTAAAGGTTTAAAGACTATTTTTTCGTGATCTGGTCATGCATTTCGTCATCATAAATAAAATATCGCAGTTAAATGAAACAAAATTTGTTGTTTGAAACTGCTTCTTCCAATTTCATTTCTTTTTTAAATTTTCATTTATTTATTTATAATTTTTTTTTGTGTTCATTTTGAAAACTCGTTGTTTCATTAACTAAAGATATCATCTTGTCCATATTGAATTAGATTGATTCTACCATTTCTAATTCCTGAACGCGGAGTTTATTACTGCTCTTAGAATAATGTTTTTGAAAATTTTCTTTGTTGAAAGAGAAAGAAATGCGCTTTTAAATGTTAAGAAAACTCACAATGTTTTTGGTGCCATGAATATGTCTCTTTTTTTAAGGAAAAAGTGACACAAGAAAAATTTTCTTCACGATATAAATAACTTGCAGAATTCTGAAATTTTATGTGACATTATAAAACTGCTTTCATCAAAATAGAGGGGGGGGGGGAGAGAAAGATATAAAAAGAAAAATAAAATGTTAATGATTTTTTTAAACACTAAAAAACACTAAAAATAATGTATTACTTGCAATGAGCATACTCATTAGCATTTAAAAAATGTTTATGAAGAACTTCTTAATTTAAAAAATGTTTTCTGGAATTATATGCGTTATAATGAATTTAAAAAAAAGGGTTATTTTTTGTCCAAAAATCACTTTTTTTTTGACTTAAAAATCCATTAATATTTTATGAACATAGTAAAAAATAATCAAGAAACCTTTGCCTATGTTCTATTATAAAAGCAGCAACGGACTAAATTTGAAAATATTAAGAAAATTGTGAAACAATGCAAAAATAAGCTTACAGCCTCGGAAAAAATAAATGCATTTCATAAACAATGCGAGCTTAGGTAGGTTGGGGCTTCTAAGAATCCTCTAAAACTAACAAGTGCTTTTATTCAGATAATAATTAATGATGAATTATGAGAAGAACTTCTTATCCTAAAATATGCTAGTTTTGGTGACGAAGGAATAGCCGATTAACGGATATTCTTTTCTTTTTATTCTTTATAATTTTATGTCACATTTAGTACCGATAAGTTTATAACAAAACTGGAAATCAGTTTTAAAATCTTGTGTTTTTAGTTTAAAAGCAATTTGAAACTATTTTTGAACACTTAACCAATATTTTCGAGATCTTTAGAGGGCGAGATGTTTTTTTTTTCCTAAATTTTTACAGAAATTATCTAGTTTATTTTCTGAAAACAATTCATGGATAATAAACATAAAAATGAATTAAAATATTGTTCCGTCTAAGCAAGCGAATTTTTCATGACCCATGTTCAATTATTTTCAATTGCAAGGCTCAGCAGTTGAAAAATAATCAAAATATTTGGGTATTATTGCAATGCGAACATCTGAGATGATGGGTACGTTAAAGCAATAGGACAGATAATTTTTATCTTTGAATTATCTCTATTATCTAAATGCTTCTTTCAAACTTTGAAATTTGAAAAGGTAGCTTTAGATAACAAAATAAGAGGGTAGGTTTCTAATATTCTAACATTAATTTAAAGATAGTTAAAATCAAAAATATCTATCATCTAAAATATCTATTATCTAATAATTATCTTTCTAAAGTTATCTTATTTTATCTAAAATCATTTCGTCGCTTTCTGCAACAGAACCCACGGTTCTAGAAGCAACATTGTAAATGCAAAATGTTTAAGCGTATTACGGTGCCTTGGTATAGAGACACAGCGTGTTTTGACGGGAAAATAAGTTTATTATGCGAGAGTTACAGCAAACAAAAACTACGTTATGTCAATGAAAGAACTGAATTTTAAAATGTAAAGATCTAACTAAACTTCGTAAGGTGATAACCACATGAGCTTTCATTTTATGCAAATGAAAACTTCATAAGTTTTAATGCTCTAACTTTACAGCGGCAAAATTCGACGAGTCAGCGCAAAAGTGCCAAAATGCGAAAGTTGCACATATTTTGCACGAGATAAGTGATGCCTTAATTATTATAGGGAGTTTCCAGTTTTTATGCGAATTAAATCCTGCCAGTAAATCAAGTTCATAGTCACACTGTTACACATTTGCAGCATATTATGTGTTTTGGCACATGTCGATAAAAAATTCGGAATTCAATAACATTATTATTTTTAGCCATTTTTAAAAAACGATCGTGGCAAATACTTGTAATGCATTTTATTCATTAAATGATTGGTTTAAGTTAATACATTTCTTTAGCTTTTTTAGTGCAATAAATAAACCTGACTTCAAATTAACATATGGGTAAAATCGGCTCTTTTAAACTGGAACTCTTTTAACTTTACTATCTAAATCCATTCTGAGCATAAAGCCCAGAAAAGTTTCCATTTTCTGAGGCAAACGCTATTTATGCAGAATACTAAACAGTTTTCTGGTAATTCTCCCTAATTACATTTAAACGTTTCCGAGCGGACTTTGCTGATCTTTTAAATCATTTGAATTCCTCGAATTTCCGCAAAATTCGCTGATGAGCGGCTAGGGGTAAAGATAGGGGAAAGGATAGCTTCAAAGTGCTCAAGGTAAATCCATTTGTGTAGATAAATAAATAGGAGCTTTATATTCGTATGCTGTGGCTAAATAAATTACTTTCAAAAATATTGAGAAGTATGAATGCCTCAATGAATGCCTTTGTGGCTAATTATATGCAATTATTTCGGACAGTTTTACCTCATTGTATACATAATTTAAAATTATCAATATCTTCTTTAAGCAATATGTATTTTTACTGAGAGTTATTAACTTAGATAACCTTATCAACACACCGGAACAAATGTGACACATGTTTTAAAATTTAAATTAAAATAAAATTCAAAAATCATTTACGTCTTAAAATATGTTTTGTGATTTTTAAAAAATTGTCCTAGATAATGAAGTAGAAGCTTTATATTCGTACGCTGTAGCAAAATAAGTTATCGGAGAAAAGAATAAGAGGTATGCACGCCACAATTATTATCTTTGTGACTATTTTTATGCAATTACTTTGTGCACTTTTTATTTCCTCGGCAATCGTTGATCAAAATTGTCTATATCTTCAGGAAATAATAATAATAATAATAATAATTTAGAGTTAGAATTAAGGTTCGCTTCTCCCCTGCACCGGAACAAATGTAACGGATGTTTTGAAGTTTTGAGTGAGATAACATTTCCGTTACATTTGTTCCGGTGCAGGGGAGAAGCAAACCTTATATATATATTATATATTATATATTATATATTATATATATATATATATATATATATATATATATATATATATATATATATATATTCTTACACAAATTACGTACAAAAATAATGGTTGATCCTGAATTTAGGGAACCAGAGGGCCTCAAACATAACACTTTTTCATTGTTTTCGACAAAGTTTGGCGACCCCTGAAAGGCTGCACTGAAGGTCAGCCACAAAATTTACGATACGTTTCAATTTAGATTCTAAATGTCATATTGTCAACACAAGAACGTTTTCGGCTGATGCTTAATACACAGAAATAATCGCATCAAAAAAAAAAAAAAAAAACGCTGATTTGGAAAAAGCTACGTCGGGCTCCACTTTACGAATTTTTACAGGTCCCCAAAAGCTTTTTTTTTTTTTTTTTTTTTTTTTGCGGAAAAGAAAAAATACGTGTCTTCTAAAATCGTTCAAAGACAAATCCATCAAATTTTTATCGCCATAAAAATTTGAGCAAAATCAAAAATGGTGTATATTTGGACACCCCATTTCGGCCCGGTTCTTATAAAAACTGGCTCATAATAACTTAGCATTTACATAAAAGTGTCGTATGTGGAAAGTAATGTTAAACAACAAAAATGTCTTAATTCGTTGTGAAATGATTACACTCCGTTTTTAAACGTTTTACCAGTTCAATGTTTTACAAAAATACCAAAAGAAACTGATGAAAGGCTTCACCAAACACACCCGAAATGCCTTAGCTTTGTTTCGAAAAAAAAAAAAATCAGATTTGTTCTACTGTACTGGCACAAAACACTCATTGGTTTCCAGAACGGATGACATGCCGTCAGATACGCGTACATGACAAAAGACACTTCGCTGTGGGCATGCTTCTCAATCCATAACGATCCCTTCAACAAAACCCCATGAACCGAAAGAAATAAATTCACCCCAAGACCACACACACAACTCGAACCACAACTTATTTCATTCTTTTCCATCTCTCTCCAAATGGATCTTCCAAAGCGAAATAATTCTTCGTTGCGGCCAGTTTGTTCCAACATTTGGGAAAGCTGTCATCTTCAGATTTGAACTAACTCAATGCTCAGGCTAAGATCTTTTTGGTTTAAAACCATCATCTTTTAAGACCGCAAAATCCATTATATCTCTTTTTATGACGTATCCTTTATTTCTGTTTCGTTTTCCCCCTCTGTGCTCAAGTTCTCTTCCATCTTCTTTCATTTTGAGAATGAAGATTTTATTTTATATGTTGTCATTTTTTATCTTCCTCTCCGTAAATTTATAAGTCGTCCGTTATATCTTCGAGGATGAAGAAAAAATTGAGTCGAAAACATTTTAAGCTTTTTCTCATTCATTATTCTCTTCTAAATTTATGTATTTAATACAGTAAACCATGAACCTGTTTCGAACTGATTTAAAAATATATTGTTTTTGAAACTTGGAACCTCTGCCATAAAATAAATAAATGAGCAAACAAATAATACAAAATAAAAGAAATGCAGAATGACCGGGTGACCAGACCAGTGCTCATAATTTGATAATGACTATGGTTGAGGCAAACCTAACCTGGCAGCACTGTGAAGGTTATGCAGATCCTAATCTTAGCATTATGATGCTACCAGGTTAAGTTTTCCCAAACTATAGCTTTAGCTTACAGTTAAAACTTCAAAATTCCTCTACAATCAGATGCTTCTTTACTTGAAAACCAACGAGAACAATATTATCAATGGGGTCGTTTCCAAAATTTAAAAAGTATTTTTTTCTGAAAGAACATGCTTAAAAACATGGGATCTAACCATTTTTTAAACAATTTGTTTAAGTTTAATATTTTTAAAAAAATTACTTAAACCGGTGCGCTTTCATTGTTTACATTTCTTGCCGATGACATCACAAATGATGAAATGCCATTCTGTGTTGCCATTCACGGAGCAAAATATTTAATTCTCATCTTTACTCACGTGTATAGGCAACGATATGGTTAATAGCAAGCGTAGAGCGCAATTTTAATTCGTTTCTTGATTATTATAACGTGGAAACGCGGCACAAAATGCGCCAAAGAGCATCATTTGTGACGTCATCGAGACCACGCCTTGTTTGCAAAATCGGATATTTAAAAAAAGTTATTAAAAAATAACTGTTGGGAAATGAATTATCTGGGTCCATGTTATTTTTTTGTGTATTCTATTAATTTCAGTGACTAAAAGTACTAGTTTTGACTGAAGGGAACAACCCCATTATATTGGGAACGATGGAAAGCTACTGACAAAAGCTTACATTTTAATAGCGAAGATTATGATAACATAAATAAAAGAGCTATTTCTGAAACTAAATTTTGTTGCCTGTGGAATTAAGTGTAAATAAGACAGATAAATGGAGAATTAACTTGTCGAATATTTTAATAATAATGTCCAATAATTTTTCGAACATTTTCTAAATTAGATTTTTTTTATTTCTTCAGTTTCAAGAAAACTTTCGTCGTCTAATTGCAATTCGCTATTTTGCATAAGGTCGTAAGAAATTATTGATGACAATTATTCCCGTGTATTATTTCCCCTGTGTAAAAAATATTTGATCAGAAGTATAAGATTTTTTCCCCTTAAAAAGTTTACTATTTTTTCCAACTCATAAAATATTCATTGCATAAATTCCAAACACAAACTGAACGAAATCGCAACGAAATGTTCTTGAAACAAAACCATTTTTATTTGTTACGTAGGTGTTTTGAAACTGGTCGTTAGCGATCAAATTTCGAACTTACCGCATTCTTATCACTAATTACAACTGTTCAGCTTCATGAGCGGAAGCAACTGCTGTTGCCAAAAAACAAATGAGAAAACGAAAAAAGGAAAATTAAAAAGGAAAAAAAAAACTTTTCAAACACCTCCATTATAATAAAAGTACACTTTTAGATTTGAGTCTAATTACATGCTTGGGATTTTTAAGAACCACAGGGAGATAGTTATTTCGGCAAAGTGGAGAAGATGAGGAAAAAAGTTAAATTTTTACAAATGAGTGTGTATAGATACATACATAGATGTTATCATTTTAAAAAGTGGCAAAAAAGCGAAAGAAAACTGCCGATGAATTTGTAAGTGAGCTTTGTGTTTCCACAATTTAAATGAGCAAGAGCTCGTGTTTTTAACCCACATCGCTTCAGGCATGTTTTACGCCATCTAATTTTTAAAAATGTACATTTTCTACTTCTCGGTTTTTTGCTTTTTTTTTTTTTTCCTTTTCTAAATTTTGGTTTTCGACATTTTGTTTCGTGTCTTGGGATTTTAAAAACACTTAACAGCGATGAAATTGTAAGGTACTGTTAAAGGTTGATGGTGTTAATTATCCTAAAGGCATCGTTGACAAAAACTCGTAATGAATATCGGCGTATTGTTTCGCTGCTGAAAAGACAAAAAGAAATGGAGTGCTTTCACGGCTAATTTTTTGCTTGGAAAAACTTCATTTTAAACTCTTTTTTCTGTTTAATATCTAGATATGTGTTTTTTGTTTTAAAGTTTTATCTAATAAGGTACGCTATACCGTTCTTTTGTTTAGCAGGGTCTAGATTTCTATCGTAATTTTTTGATGCTTTTTAACAAGTCTCTATGGGTTTGAAAAATAATTTGTAACACCATATTTGCTATAAGCAAATATACATATTTCAATTCGTTTTTTTTTCTTCAGTGACGGAATTTATTTTTCTATTTATGAAAAAAAAACTGAAATCATTTGATTTTTTTTTAAATGATAAACACAAGCACAATGTGCAACATAGTGGAATAAAAAATGTACTGATGTTAACGCTTCTGGATACGACTCTACAGTTTTCTTTTTCTATCCGCACAGATCTTATACTGCTTTATAAAATTGTACAAACCAGTGTGATATTTCTGCTTCATTGCTGAATAAAAAAAAGAAAGACACAAAAGCAACTGATTGCCTTGACTTTGAAAAAAATTATCTTAACGTGCAGTTTTTTCAGTCAGTTTTGGATAATGTTCAATAATTGATTCTATTGTTGCATTATATAACTATATATATTATTTTAGAGATAATCTAAACATGTGTTTTATTCCCTGTTCGTAAGCAAAAATCATTACTTACGCAATGGCCACTTAAAAATTAGCTTTTACGTAATATTTAAAACAGATTACATAAAAAAGGTACATTTGTTTGTTTTTTACTTTATTTGATATGAATGAAAAGGTTAATATTAATGTTGAATGAATTAATTTACGTTCTTTATTGTTAAGTAGTTTATTTGCATTTTTTTTTTGTCTATGTTTAAAGTAGGTTTGTATAAAAAGTCTATAGAAACCCAAAATTGAAAACCTGAATACTTAAGTGTATTTTTCAAATTTAAAAAAAAAAAAAAAAAAAAAAAAAAAAAAACATTGCCTTCTGTATAATTTGACTAATTAATCAATTTGCATAATTCAAAGCTTATTAGCTTATAGTTATTGTTTACACTTATTAATATTTAAAAAACAAAATTCAATCATATTTCTTCAAAAGTTTTTTTTCTGTCTCTACAGTTAAAATAATTTTAAAAAATTGTATTAATAAAGCTGTTATGGGTAAAAAAGATGCAAATATTTTTTTCGGAACATAATTTTTAGTTAGAAATAATGTAAAAAAAATATTCGTATTCTACTTCATGCAAAAGAGGTGTAAGTCATTTTTTCTAAACATAATTTTCCATCACAAATGGTGCAAAAAAAATTCTCGGAAATCGTCAAAATCGGATTCAATGGTCATTGCTTAATTGTCTTTGCCTTGATATTTTGTTATACAATGACCAATGCTTTTTACTTCCTTTCACAAAAAAGGAAGTATTGTATTCGCGAAAAAATTTTCACTCAAAAATCGGCCTTAATTTCCATTTTGCTCACCCCCAAATGAATGTTGAGTTCTTTTTTCGATCCGACCTCACGTACATAACCTAAGAACGTATAGACGCCCGAAATATCCATTTTGACGTTTCCCGAGTTAATAACAACGAGTTTTCTTGTGACGTCTGTATCTGCGTATGTGTGTATGTATGTCGCATAACTCAAGAACGGAATGTCCTAGAAAGTTGAAATATGGTATGTAGACTCCTAGTGGGGTCTAGTTGTGCACCTTTCTTTTTGGTTGCATTCGTATGCTCCGAAGGGGGTCTTTTGCCCCTTTTTAGGGGAAATCATTGTTAATTTCGATGTAAACTCAAGTGTTGTTATAATTTGGCAGACACTTGGCGATATATCCCCAGTCATGTGGTCGCCAAGTTTTTTCGCCAACTTGGCGACAAATTTGGCGATTTTTATTTTTATTTTTTTAAAATCTGGTTTTAATTTGGCCACTGTTGGTGATATTTAGAGAGTAAACTATTGACTCATATTAAAACTGCCAATAATGAGAAAATGACATTAAATTGGAGTAAAAGGAAGTCATGTGATGCACACATCATCTCGTTTTATCTTAAAACTCTAAAAAAAATGCGAACAAAAGTAATCTAAAAGAAATTACAGAAAATAAAAGCTATCTAAAATATTTTATGTATTGTAACAACTGTAAGAATAATGTACACATTGTTATAATACTGTAGTAGTCTTCATTCTTAGCAACTGAAGGATTCGTGAATTAGTGCTTCCGTATCAAATCTTTACCAAACCGCTGATACCTAGATGAAGCAATGATTGGAAGATAAAGAACACAATGAAAATTATGAAGAAAAAATGGCGCAGAAATGGTGAGAACGACCTCTGGCGAGGAAAGTTTGACGTCTGGATATCAGAACGATCAAGGGAGATCATTTGTCATTCGCGGACACGCCCAGTTAATTCGAATCGCTGAGAGCAGTAATTTTATGGGTAAACACACAAAAAAGGAACGCCAAGATTGCCCGCTGAAAGGCCATATTTATAAATGAACGCTGTAGATATTCCAGTTCCATGTTTGATTGCCAAGTAGCTTTTATTTGGTGTTGCTTAATTTTTCATAACTATATTTTTAATTTTTTAAAAGTTATTTTTGAGAATTCGTTTAAAAATAGCTAAAAGTATTGCTGTGACCTTGAACGAATTTTAATCATCAAAAGATGACGTGATATATTGGCTTAACGGCTCCACGTGAATAAAATATAATTTATTTTTCAAAAGAAAAAAAAATCACCTTTAGTGCTATATACTTAAAAAGTTTTTTTTTTTTTTTTTTTTTTTTTTTTTTTTAATGTGAAAAAAAAATCGTTTTATCCATCAGTTCATGGAAGAACTTTTTATTATTTTAATTAAATTTTCTTATGCGTCCATAACTTCATTATATTGTTTAACCGACATTTATCTTTTTCTGGGACTTGTTTTTCATACGAAAAATAAAAATGTTAAATTTTTTTAGTTCCATTAATAAAAACCATTTTTTAAAAATTAAAATATGAAGTAGTTTTTTTTTTTTTTTGAGTCCAAGTCGATTGCGTAAACTTGCTCCGAACACGGGGCACGTTGAAGCATATTTTTTTGACACCTAACGTGGTTCTGTTAGTGTTTTTAACGTAATATCTTACCATCGTTGAAATAAAGCAAATTTATTACAGACTGAATAGTGTATAAAGTAAAAGCTGAACGGGCATGAAGACAGCACTACATGATTTTAAGCTATAAGATACAAGCTTTTAACTCAATTAAAAATTAAATGGTGATTTTTCAAAACTAAATAGCCTGAAAATACTAAAAAGTTTTGAGACAGTTCGGAGTGAAAAAAGCGTCAGAGCCCATTTAGAAGTAAGACACAGTAAGAACTTGCGTAAAGGTGCTCAGACGAATGCGTAAACTTGACCCGTCACTAAGTTTGGATATATTTTTAACGTGCAAAAATATTTAATAGCATTTCAGTTCATACAAATACAACTCTCAAAAAAGGATAAAATTCTGCAATTTTTATATATTTGTTCTTTCTTAACTAAGTATTATTCACAATAAGTTTCAAAATGTTTAACTCAAAATTTACTCAAATTGGCAGAAAACAGATTATTCTTTCTACATGCTAGATCGAAGCTCGACTGATGCTCAAAAACTTGGGAGGATTTTTACCAGGGAGCAGCATCAATATGTTATGACTGCTGGTTCTCCAGCTATAATTCGTTTTGAAAAAAGGGAACTGCGTAAACGTATCCCATGCGTAAACGTGCCCCGGTCTACCCTACTCTGAAAAATGAAACATTTCAGAGGAAAGTACAATGATGTTTCTATATAAAACCAAAATGGTGCTTTTATTACCCTCCATTACATCATTTGACAAACTTAATAAAATTGTCGCGCGGCATTACTTATCTTGCTGCCGATATCATGTGTCCCGTCATAATTGAGAACAATAGACACGATGTGTCTGAGGAAGAGAAGAACATCATCAAAAAAAAAAAAAAAAAAAAGGAGGAGGGGGAGTAAAAAATAAGTTCTAAATTTTAATTTTGCACAAATCGGATTAAATTCGAGTGATTAAGGAAATATTCCTTAACATGAATAATCGACTAGTCTTCAAAAATATTTAGTTTTCTTATTTTTTTGGCTGTGTAAATTTACTTTAGTGGTCAAAGTTATATACAGTAAAACTTGTCTACAACGATACTGTTGGGACCTAAAAATGATATTGTTACAAACAGGTTATCGTTATAGACAGGTTTATTGTTATAGACAGTATTGTTATAGATAACTTTCACTGTATCAGCACATGATGTAATTTAAAGCTTTCTCGAGCAATTTAATCATCACTCTTTTGTGCTTGAAATTTCGTTTTGATAACAGCGACAGGAAATTGTTCCTACTACCTATTATTTGCCTTAAAATTTGAGCTATTGAATTTGTTTGAAAACTTATTTCTCAGATCTGTAGAAAACATAGTTTTTAATAACATAATAAAGATTACACTTTAAAAGCTATGCCTAGTAAAAGAACGTTTGCTTTTTTTCAAGAAAAAAAGTACAGAAGTCGAAGTAGTACTCTTTTTTATTTAACTGATGTCTAAAATGTCTCTTACTGATGCAAACAATGAGATCATCAATTCAACGGATTTGCTTGTTCCTTCAAACACAGATTAAAAAGTCTCTTTGCCCGACATTTTCAAACGAAAACCAAGCCATAAGCTGGTTATATATTATTATCCTTCCAGAAAATACTGTGAGACACTTATTTACCTCTCATTATCATTACAGCGATGAGCGTCCTAATACCTTAATTATACATGACAGCCCAGCTGATCATTCTACACATTCACTCGCTGATCCTCAAAACTTCGGAAAAAAGATTTCGCCAGCATAAAAAAGTCGGTAAAAACTGCGATTTCTTTGCTGGAAAAAATTGGCAACTGCATAACGAGTGCAGAAACAATGTCGGGTATGGTGAGGAACAAGCCATTAAAGCTGATTAATGTAGGTATTAGTGTGGGGAAAAAATTAATCCTTTTGTCCCTATCGCTGATAGCAGGCGTTCCTCCACACTCTATCATTTGTTGTGGAGACTATCATCTTGCCGATGGACTGACAGTTTTGCTGATATCTTGCCACCTCATGGGACCTTCCAATAAATAAATTTTGAGAAATGGGTGCGCGTAGAATGTAGTCAAAAGTATAACGTTCAAGTTTCACAATGAATGTGATTTGCATTTTTCATTTTAAACTGAAAGGACTTAGTCTTGTTTCTAGCAGATTGTCCCTCTAAAAGTTTTAAATAATGTCCGACTTTTATTATGGTTTAACGATATTACTAGTTCTTCTGCTATAAAGTATAGGTGTTTTAATTGCACTTATTTCATCTTCGAGTACGAAGCGTTGTAGTTATGGTAGCAGATTTTTTCAATGTCATTGAGTATTTTTTTAAACAACCACCGCACCCATCCGCAATTTATAGGTAATGCAGTTTAAAAAAAAAACTCATTTAGATTCAACATCTTTTTATCCTCAAATTGTGCACTGTGCGACAGCGACACTGTTATGGATCATGATATACATCTCAGAAAATGCCCGGAAGTGTCCGGAGATATATATGCCAGCTACTGGAAAGCCAAAGAAAAACTACAGGGACTACAAACTGATTGAGCTCATTTTCATTCAATTTTTTACTTGTTTCTACATTTGATCCTTCTCCATTTTATATTTTCATAATTTTTCAATTATATCTTTTTATATTTTAAATTGTTACATTTTATGTTTTTACATTCTACGCCCTGATTACTTCTCTTCAGTGCTATCTATTCACACTCTAGTAAATGAATTTTTCTATGTCATAGAGCTAGCTAAAAGAAATAAAAGAATTCTTTGATATTACTTTTTCATTTTTTTTTTTTTGAAAAAATAAATGAATGAATTCTCCCACAGATTATAGAGTTATTCTTTGTGAACTGTTTAAAAGTGTTGCAATGTGGAAATAGTTTCAGGTACCCATGGCCAGGTAAATACATTTTTCTCAACTTATGGTTGTGACATTTATACTTTAAACCAGCTTTGGCTTTCAACTGTTACATATTTGAGTATAAATAACCATATTAATGTAGAGTATCAATTTCTTATCTGTTTAAAAATCATACGAAATATGATTAACCAAAAGCGGAAGCTAAACTATTGTTGCATAATAGCACCTTCAGTGTTAAAATCACATCCACCTATATTCAACTGGTAATGAAGCAAGGCGCATAAATAAGCTAAAAATACTACTGGAATCCAGCGATGCGTACATAAGCCACCGCTGCTGGCAAGAATATAATTTCCAATGTAAAATAATTCATTGTGACTAGAGAGAATATAGTCTTTAAATAGAAAAACTATTTCTTATGCTATTTTTATATTTTCGCAATTCTCCAGTTATGAAAATTCTTAAGTCTCATTTTTGTTACTCAGAGCAAATTGTTAAGAAAACTTTCAGCTTTAATTATTTAAATTGCCAGCATAGTTTCATGAAATTACAGATGTTATTAAAGTCAATTTATAACAAATATTAATATAGTACAGTAAAAATAGGGGTCGGACCCAAACATCCAAAAAAAAAAAAAAAAAAAGCTAAACCTGGTGCAAATTGTTTATTACCCTCCCAATAAGAACAGGTAAAAAGTCCCACTCCATTGTGCGTCGGGTTTTGGAATGGGGGGCATCTAAAAATTGCCGTTTTGGGTATTTTTCCAGAATTTTTAGAGTAAATTTAAAGTGAGAATAATATGTTATACTAAATTTAAAAGCATGAAATTAAAGGTGTTTGACCCCCAAGAGGGATGATATAACTCGCCAATGCTACAGAGCCCCCCTATCCCGGTAAAACGAAGCAGTACCCCCGAAACCCCCTCCATAAATTTCATATGGAAACATTATGTTATGCTAAGTTAAAGTTAGAAATCGAGTGTGTTCATCCTCCAAGATCGATGGTGCACCTCCTCTCAAAGCTACAGCATCCCCCCTCCGCAAAATAAAATAAATCCTCACCCCCCCCCCCTTTTATTTCAATTAGAAGTATTATTTCAATCAAATCTATAAAATGCATTAAATCAGGACTGTCCACCTCATAAGAACAGTAGCTCACCTCCCAAAACGAAATTATATACTAAAATACTATCCCTCCCCCCCCCCGCCCCCTCTGATGGTGCACATTTAACTAAATGGCCAGAAAAATTACGCTGAACTGTGTTTTGCTTTCAAATGATTTCTTCTAAGCTTGTAACAAAAAGTCTTCGTTATCAAGATGTTTTTTGAAATCTAGATCCTCAGCAAAATCGTTATTGTTGCAGATATGTCTAACACAGTTTGTGCATATAATTGAGCACTTCAGTGCACTTTCAGACTTTTCAAACAATCACTATATCCAATGAACCTCTCAGAGCAAGCACAAGATTTGAGACGCAGAAAGTCTTCTAGAGCAGAAGGCTTGGCTGTTGTAATAGGACGCACATTATATTTCTGTGGTGCTTTCTTTGCATCCATCAAAAATGACACTAGCTTTCCCATACTTACAAGTTACCTAGCCCTGCATTGCTGGCATATTTCCTTGAAGCTTACAGATTATTACCAAAAAAATGATCAAGCAGGTATCTCCTATCTATTACATATGAGGCAGTGAGAAGCAAAGGGATGTAAGTGGCAAATTAAAAATTTGGAGATAAGCAGTATAAATGGTTGGTGAACCCCTCCTCTATCTTGGGGCAAGAGATGGTACTAGTAGACCTAGTAGTTGCTTCTATACAGCATGATTTAGAAAAGAAAATCAATGAAAGCCTATCTAGGATTTTATCCTTAAACGCGTTTTATTCAAAACTTGAAAATATCCACTTACATTCCCTTGCTTCTCACTGCCTCATACATGACACCAGCTGTTTGTTCTGTGATGGTGGATGAACCTTTTGCTTCAGATAATAGCACTTTAACGATACAAGATTTCTTCCCTTCTGAAACCAGATTCATCGAATACTGATGTAGGATCAGCGCATAACTCGCACCAGAAGTTTTTAACATTTGTTATTCCATCTTTACAGATAGTAACTACTCTCGTAACAGAAGCTAAAGACATAACTGCTTACCTCCTTTACAAAGAAATGCCACAAAATTGCTTGCCTTCAATATCCTTTGATGCTACTACCCGAACGTTAAAGTTCTCATCGCAACTCACCTTATAATCAGCGACCAATACCACTACCAACTTGAGAGGTAGGAAACTTCTGGGGGCTTTAGAAACGGATTGTGATTTCCAAACTGGGAGACAAAAAGCTGTAAATATTTAGCATTCTATTGTTGTATTACTCATTGCTCTCATCAAGACTTGTTCTATCGTTGAATCACTACAGGTTCTAGACCACCTGAATTTGTCACTGCGTTGCATCGTTGGATAGCTGATGTTTTAGCTGATGTTTGATATGATCATTTTTTTTATTGCATAATATACTCAAAAGTTTGAGATAGTGTTGCAAGTATATGTCTGCATATTTAGCATAATTCACATAACCAGCTGCGTAAAAGAGAGGTAGCTCGGTGTTTGCAAATGAGAACCCCCACCGACTTAGAGGATGCAGAATTGCAGCATTGCCCGTCTCACTGTTGGCAATTTTGGTTTGTCCCCCCTTACGATGATGGCAAAAGATTTTAGAAAAGTTGAAGTAAGTTAATCAAGAAGAAGTAGGGAAACTTTGGTCAGTTTGGACTTTTTTTATGCTGCACAGGAATTTTGTTTTCCAGCGCTCTAAACAGTTTAATAACTTCAAAGACAAATAATTTGGTTACTGAGCTCGCTTAGATCTTTTAGAATTATCATTCTGACATTACCATATCATTGTGTGGCATTTTGTACTTCGGAAAAGTTTAAATCAGGGAAATTTTTTTCGCGAACTTCAGTGCAATAGTTGATTTTAGAATGTAAATTCAGGGTCACCCCCCCCCCCAAGTGATGGCGCACCCCTTAAGTGTGACGGAGTATCCATCCAGAATAAAAACCCTCAAACAAGAAAGAAATAGACCTTGAAAAAACTGCCTTAAAAATTCCAATGACGCAAAGCTGCTCCATAACCCCCCCCATCCCCCCCCCCGCCTGTGCACCCCTGTTAATTGGAATTTTTTTCTGTAAGAGTTTATTATTTTACTAATATAGAGTGGTTTCTGCGAGGTTTGAGAATTATTTTTAAGTAATAGAAATTATTTTTATTTAAATAGAGGATTATTTCGTCCCCCCCTTCCCCCCAAAACCCGACGCGCAAAGTGCTAGGACTTTTTACCCCTTCTTGCTGGAAGGGTAAGAAGTAATTTGCAACAGGTTTCGCTTTTTTTTTTTTTGGATGTTTGGGTTTGGCCATTTTTTGGCCTAATTTTACTGTACTATAAGTGCTGGAGTTAAATGTATCTTATTTTTTTTACAGTCCCCTGTCCTTCAGACATTTTTTTCAAATGCAGACAAATGACTAACTTAAAATATAATAAAGAACATTGTCGATATAATTAGAGTCGAACCCGCTTAATGGAATACGCAATTTGCCACGAAAAATTATTCTAATAAGCGGGATATTCCATTATCCGGGATAAAAATAACACACATCAACGGTGTAGTACACTGAAATTTTATTACATTAAGCGGGATATTTTATTATCCGAAATTCCAATAAGCGGCTCGACTGTAATTGAATTAGCAATTTTTCAGCTTTTCACACATAAAAAAATCAAATGTAATATTTCACTCAAAAATGTAATCGGAACTGTCTCTCAGTCATCCGTCCTTATAATTCCTTAATGTTTTTTTTTCTTTCGAAAAGCATCTGTCCGGCAGAGTGATGTGTATTTCTAAGAGCTTTAAATTAGCTGTGGAACAATTTAAAATTTTAGTATCATTTACATATTTAAAAAAAAAATTACCATTCCCTTCAAGTATTCCTAAAATTACCCAGTGAGGATAAATCTAAGTATATTTGTCGAAATCATATAAAATATTGTGCAATATTTTAACTATAAAATAATAGTAATAGACTTAACTATTCTACCAAAAGGGGAAAACGTTTAAAGTGTAATTTTCCTAACCATGCTTAACTGATATTAATCATCACAGTACCTTTCAAGCAACTTTTTTCAATTTAAGTAAATTCTATTGTAAATTCTATTTTTCGCTGAAACCATAACATGCTTACTTACTTTTTAACCAATAATTTATTTCAAAAACTTTTAAATATTGCTTACTTTTTTTAAAAATTCAAAACGTTTAGGAAAATTTCAATTTTTCAAAATCCTTAAGGCTTTTTTGTTTTTAAACTAATATAAAAAAATCTTTTTGCTAAACGATCACAATCATCATCTCTAAAAATCTGTGCATTCATTTGCTTTTGTGTTTACTAGAAAATTTTCTGTGACCAATTACGTAAAAAATCGTAATTTTTTTCAAAAAAAAAAAAATTGATTTTTAAAGGTATAACATGCTCTAAAAATTTGAATAATTTATGAAATGCTTATCCAATGCACAGTTTTGTTAAATATATTATCTTAATTGCAAAAAGTATTATTTTAAAGCTGGATCTTTAATAGGAAAAAATCCTTAGGGATTCTTATGACACGAAAACACGAAAAAAAAAAAACGATCATCGAGAAAAATCAAGTGAAAGTTTTCTTTTTGCATAAGAACACATAGCGAACATGACCTAAAACCACTCATAACTTTTTAAATATTTGAACTAAAGCAATGAAACTTTTCCCCTGTGTTTGGACTGGTGTTTAGTTTCGAAATAAGCTTGTTTTTTTTTTTTTTTTAATCGTTTGGTCATTTTTGAGATACTGTAACCCCTTAACATTTTCCGCATGCTAACTAGTAAAATTCCCAGATACATAGAAAGGTGCATCTGGACAAATGTGTCCAAATGCTTGAAGCATTTTTTTTCAAATATATAAGAAGAAAATTATTAAAAAAAGATTCTGAGCTTTTATAGCTCATAAATTTTATAGCATCATAATCATAATTTTTAGGTAAAATTAATAAATATAACATGTGTTTTGTGAAATTTGTTATAAATTGATTTAAAAAGTATTACATATTTCGCTTAAATGATGATACCCATCATGAAATATACCAAAGGAAAATTATTTCAAAAGTTGAAAGACATCCAATTTTTATATTTATCAAACTGTGCTGTGAGCTGTGTTCCTAGCGAAAGATGACATAAATTAATATAAACAATAAGAATGTGCTTGCGGTTTTTTCATTTATTTTACGCTGCAAGAGTAATCATGCCTGGAAAACCAATCGATAGCAATTAAGAAAAAAGTGGAAGAAATGTGAAAATAATGAACGAAAACTAGAAAACAATGGACTTATTTTTGAAATGGAATTTATAGGAAATATAGGAGCGTTGCGATGCATATAACTGCATCAGAAATTGCACGGGAAGTCATTGACAAGAATTAACGTGTTTGTTGCCTGAATGGATAAAAGAAAACAATGAAATCATTTATAACACTATAGCTGGTTCTACTAACTAGTTCAAAGGCATGGTGATTGGCAAGCTTTAATTCCTATTAGCACTGATTAACTTTGAATTTATAAACTTAGCCTTACTATCAAAAACGGAGCTGTCTTTTCCTTATTTTTGCCACTTATTTAGTATTTTCCCGACCCTCTCCCGTCTCTATTTTGGCAGTGATCACCTTCTTCCTGGAAACTTAAAACCTCACTACGCCTGAGACAGTATCACAGCTGCCCCCGAAGTTAAACAATATCTCCCTAACTCTTCGTCCCAACTATGAGCGCGTCGCAAACGAGCTTTCCAAAACTTCTTCCATCCTTTTTTTCCATCGCTTTCTATAAAAAAGGGATCATCTCAGCTTTGGGGGAGGGGGCTCGACAAAACGTTGGAGGGCGAAGAAAAAAAGTTGGAAATTGAAAATGAAGGAATGAAGAATGAAATAACAACAAAAAAGTTCTTTGTCCTTACCTTCCTTCTCTGTTTTGGCAGTTCTCTCCTTTTTCACGTGATTTTTCTCAAATCTAAGGACATCAGTTGCACTTGTGTGGAGAGGCACACCAAAGTACCCAAGAGTCTAACGAGTTTCAATATACGGAATTTTTCTGCTGAAGGTGCGTGTATGTGTGTGTGTGTATATATATATATATATATATATATACGTTCAATAAACTTTGCTTTCACTTTTCTTTCGTGGTGCTCTGAGACCTCGCTTCTGACGTTATTTGTCTTTTTGCTGACATTGGGAACCAAAAAGGGAATGCATTGCATTAAATTAAAACCTCGAAGTTATTAAGCTAAAACCTCGAAGTTATTAAGCTAATGAAAATAATCTTTTTTTTTTTTTGGGTGCAGGAGGAGGGGTTGATAAATGTCGTATTATGGTAGTTTACAGCTATTAAAAAATATTATTGAGAATAGAAATATATATTGACATAATACAAGCCACTGAACGTCAAACTAATTCTAGTTGCAAAGCTTTTAACATGCCTGATTATACAGCTGCCTTCCTGGGTTTAGTCCTAAGTTGGTCTGGACTAAACTCTCTGCTGTTCGTCATTACGGATTCAAATAAAGAGTGCCTGTGAAATTAATGAGAAACTTGGCATTATTTCACTTGGTGTTTGGTTAACGTGATTCCAAAACCTCCAAGGATGGGCATCATGTAACACAAGCTACCCATCATCAACTACAAAAAAGGAGAAACACTATAGCAACTGAAGAGTTCGCGTGACGAGGACATTAAATTAAAATAAGTGATGTAAAGGTATTATCATGCACAATAGGGAACACTAGCAATTGCCGTCTCGTGTTTTGGAGTTTTACGAAACCTCTTCTGATTTCGAGGCTAAATCATCTCGAGACCACAAAGTAACCTGCCGGCTCACTTTAAATTGAACTTTAAGTTTAATTTCCTCTACAGTTTTCAATGCTGGAGAGTGGAGATTTAAATAATATTATGATGCTAAAAATCTTTCGATTTAAAAAATCTCTACCACAAAAAATTTTGCCAAATCTATTTCATCAAATACTATTCTCACATTTCCTTGCTTTAAGGGAACGGTTCCTCGTGTACTTAAAACTTGTTTTTTTTTTTTTTGCAAATGTTTGTTTTCTCAATTTATCACTTTGAGTTCTACTATTGAACAATAAGAGCCATCAATGCTATCTTCTAGTTGAATGATGTAGAATTAATTCAATTACATAAATGTACTTTGTATGACTAAGTTATAAGTCTGCAATGAGCATACAGGGCATCAACAAACTTAAATGTTTATACTTACTTCGTAAACGCATACAGTGTTGCTGTGTAAACGTATATTCTGTTAGGAACATTTACGTATCTAGCAATAGTGATTAATCGTGGAAAATTAGTAACAAGTTGGTGTGATGGACACTGATTCAATTATAATGGTTCAAGTTCTCATTGGTACAAAGAACTTGATTAAGATTCGAAAATTTGGGGAAAGTATTTGAATGGCATTCTTGTGCTTTAAAAAGATTGTGTGCGTTCGTGGAAAGAGCATAAAGCGGTTTCTTGTGTCCTACCCTTTACAATGGTATGAGTTCTCATTGGTACTAATAAGAATTTGATCTAGATTCTGATATTTGGGGAAAGCATTTGAATGCTGTGCTAGTGATTTGGGAAGATTTCGCGTGTTAGTAAAAAGAGCATAGGGCGGTCTCTTGTGTCAGATGGGGACACTGACAAAAAGAGCAGCATTAATCAGCAATTCGCATGTGATTTGTATTAAATGTTTTTAACGATAGAAATACTTGGTGACTTGTGTTGCTTTTGAAAACTCGTTCATTTTTGTATCTGTAATTATTAATTTATTATAAACCACATCGTTTTCTCATTCATTTTCTCTAGTTCTATTCTTTTTGATGTAAGCGATGCAAAAGTATTAATTTAGGTTTAATTTCAAGGTGCTGTTGACAGTCGTACCAATGCACGCATTTACTCTTAAATGTGGAGCAACATTTAATTTCTATCATCATTGTACTTGCTTGTTTGCTAGTGCTTAACTTTAAAATTCAAATTATAGATAAACAATGTGTAGACTGCCATTGTTGCAGAGAGTTCCAAAACATCGACGTAGAATTATTATTGATCAAAAATTCAGTATTTGTTGAATCATAAAAAAGTGTTGTAAAAATAATTGAAGAAGCTTAACATATTGATTGCAGTGATATTTCCAGGACAGCAGTACCACCTCAGAGCTTTTGCATCCGCATTTGGTCAGCGGTCACCTTTCCTCGACCCCCGGTTAGTGGACCCCCTTAGAGAATGGGAACACATGCGAAGGAAGACAGCCGAGCAGTGGGCTCTTGACTTGCCAATGAGGATACCTGGCCCTCACGCTGGTAAGTGGACTTTTTGTTTCGGTTTTATTCTGTGGCAAATTACAAAAATTCAGAAATCGTTTAAGAGATATTTAAGGGATCAATACGGATATCAAGTTTTGAATATCCACACACACACACACATATATATATATATATATATATATATATATATATATATATATATATATATATATATATATATATATATATATATATATATATATCCTATAAAACCACAAGCATTTGAAAGGTTTAGTGTTGTACTGGTGTACTTGCAAATCTACAGAGACTGAATACTAATTTGGAGAAAGATACCATTACTTTAAAATGTAACCAACAAATATCCGTTTTGGAGTCATCATTGCATCTGAACATAACTATGTCATGAACTTTTAACAAGATAATTCCGTTTCTCCTTTACGAAGACAATTATTCTATAAAGCAGCTGTTTCTATGTAATTCATAATGCCCCCCCCCCCCCAATCATTTTGGGACAACATTGCACATCAAAACGAGTTAAGCAACGGGTCCATACCATTTTTGCCAAGTTTAGAACTAGGTATAAAAATATAAATTTTATGAATACTTTTTTCATCCTACACCCTTTGTGGCCAGTCCCAATTTCTGTGGTGCCTATAGCTCCTCTTCCATTCAGGGGCCATGGTGCATATATGTATGCAAACACACCCATACACTATGTATATATAACTTTTCCTATTCGCTTGAGGATTAAATAAAGGTCAAAAACAATTAGGGTGTACTATGGAATTATTCCTAAAAGTTATATCAAAATATGGAAACTAATCTCTAGTTTGAAATACTTCAAAATGTTCTTTGCAAAAACAATGACCTTCCAACAAAGCCATGAAAATATATCGGCAAGAATTGATTGAAAGGAAGTTATTTCAACTACTTTTTTTCAGTTCATGAGAAAAAATACGTACCTATGATATTGACACGATTTTATGGTAACTACTACAAGCTAATATCACTGTAAAAAAAGGGTCACTACAGCTGTAAATGACCTTAAGCATTTGCGATTGTGTTAGTTTCAATAATTTTTATTATAAATTTGATTTTTGTGTAACGGAATATTTCATTTTCAAACCTAAGTTTTTGAATTTTCCGAACATGACCATTCTTTACTATAACAACCTCAAGACATGTTTATAGATCTGTTTTGAAAATTAGGAACTAATTTTGAGTGTTTTAGATGATTTAAAATATGTGAAAGTATATTCCAAAGGAAAAAAAAAGGACGATAAAAAATGGAAAATGTATCATTAAAAAAGCCGCAGCAGATCGTTTTGTGGAGATAACAATTGTTAAACGTTTCAATGATGTACGTTAACCTTATACTTATTAATGTTACTCAGGTAAAACAACTCAATCTACACCTTAGAATACACAACTAACTTCGCATTTGAAGGGAACTTTACGTGAGAAAACTTAATTAGACTGCAAAAATTTATTCAACTCACTAAGTCTTTTAGACTTAACTAATTCGTTTAGTCATAAACCGAAGCAGCTATCTCAATTTTCTTGTTTAACTAGCAATTCATCAAATGCAAAATGCTTTTTTATCGCATTGATACTTCCTGTTTCCAGCAAAGGAAGTTTTAGTACACTTCAAATAACATGGGATCAGATAAAAGTATCAGAGCATGTGTGGTGTTTTTGATTTTGTCCTCGATTTCTTTTTCGCTCTTTTATTCATTTATTAAACTTTGTCCATTTTTTTATCTGATGAAAAAGAAATATGAAACATTGTATGCATTTTTATTTATTTAGTAGTCATGCTTCATTTGATACTGAATACAAATTTGTAATAAAAGGTATGGTAAGAAAGTATGAAGTCAGAACGGCAACGTAGGTGATGCTGTCAAATTATGTTTGAAATTGAATGAAGTTTATTTTGATAATTTTTACACATAAACTGAAATAGATTATATGAGGCAGTGAGAAGCAAAGGGATGTAAGTGCCAAAGTTAAAAAAAAAAATAGATATAGCCAGTACAAATGAGGCAGTGAGAAGCAAAGAAATGTAAGTGGCAAAATTAAAAATTTGGAGATAACCACTACATATGGTAGGAACCTCTCCTCTGTCTTGGGGTAAGAGATGGCACTAGTAGTCCTGGTAGTTGCTGCTACACAGCATGATTTAGAAAAAAAATTTCAATGAAAGCCTACCTAGGATGTTATCTTTAACGAGTTTTAGTCAAAACTGGAAAATGTCCACTTACATCCATTTGCTTCTCACTGCCTCAAATGGTAGGTGATTCTCTCCTCTGTCTTGGGGCAAGAGATGGTACTAGTAACCCTGGTAGGTACTACTGATCAGCACGATTTAGAAAAACCTTTCAATGAAAGCCTATCTACGACAGCAATTTTAAACGCGTTTTATTCAAAACTTGAAAATATCCACTTGCATCTCTTTGCTTCGCACTGTCTCATATATCAATAAATAATACTGGATATTATTCATGGTCCAGAATGCGCAAATTTTGATTAAAGCGTATTTAGATACAATAAACTATCGGTCTGCAGAAAAACAGTTAGTTGAACTCTTTAACATTTCTTCTGGTTTCAGGCTGTCAACAACTTTTAACTTCATTAGTTCTTGAATAAAGAAGTTAATTCTTTTCACTAGTTTAATCATTACAGTTATTATGTGTTTTACTTCATATTTGTACGGTTTGAGCCTCTGTCTTACAAAATAAATGTTTCTTTTACCCTAGAAGGCACCAGAAAATACATCAAAAGTAATATTATCTTTCAGCTACTAATAAGTATATTATTTTACCTTATCGAGATCCTTTAACAACCATTTCAAAAATGTTCTTAACCATTTAATGATCAGAATATTTGAGGGTATGAATATAAAAGAGTATTTGCTGTAATACCAATAATATTTATTATATAGTAGTTGAATAGGGTAACTACCCAGTAATTGGCACTTTAAGAGTTTGTCCTTAAACTTAACTCTGTTTTCATCTCTAAGAAAATAAATATTTACTTGTAAATATTTTTGTATCAAAGAATGCACATTTGTGCATTTATTTAGTACACTAAAAGCAAAAATATTTGAATAGATCCTTTTATAAAAGTACATGTATAAAAAGTAACCAAAATCACCAGTAATGGGCACCTGATACCCCAGTGTATGACACCTTGTGATCCAGTGATTGGCACGTGTTAATAAAATTGGAAAATCACTTTATTTTTCACTTTTAGATTACATACAAATTTCAGCATCAAAACAGCAGCAAAACAGTAAACATAATTAATTTTAATTTAAGTAGGTAATTAAACATAAATTAACGTTAAACCACACATCTTGACGTTAAAAACGTTTTTTAGGGGGGAAAAATATTGAGATTATTGCTGTTTCATCAGTCGGCATGCAGTTTTGATTTTACGAATTATAGCTATTTTCAATTAAAAAGGAACATTAACCCGATGATTCAAAGGGACCACAAAAAATGGAACAGTTCTCTACAATCGCAATATTTGACTGTGATAGCCAAACATATTTTTTTTTAATTGTTTCTTATATAAATTTAACTGTAGATGCTGGATGATTCAAATTTATAGCAGAACTCATATAATATTGTTGCTGCAAAAGTATCAAAAATCAAATTAGTGACACATTGCACAACAAATTAGAGACTATAAGGTAATGTACCAATTACTGGGGACTAGCGAAACTGAAGCACCACTAAATGGCATCCATCATTTCTTCAAAAACCCAAAAAGAGACAAAAATTTACTTCTACCCACTCAAAGTAACATCTTTCAACTAAACAAAACTTTTGACATCCAAAATGTAAAATATATTTTAAGTCGGATTTTAATGTATTGATGTGCATGCTTCCCTTAAGCTAGAGAAGAAGTTTTTGCAACAAAAATGGCTGGTTTGACACAAGCCACTATTGTTTCTTTTCCCTATGTATTACTACCATTTAGTAGCATGAATTGAAATTATAATATTTAAGGTAAATGTACATTCAGTTGGTATATAGCCTTCTACTTTTAAAAGAATGGACATGTATCTTATTTTAGGACATTTTTGATGGAAGTGCCAAACACTGGTGACCTGCCAATTACTGGGGGTGTTACCCTATCACTTCATTTTACTGTCCAGAAATCAAGCTCTGCTTTCCTCATACAAATTAATCAGCGTTGAAATAACAATTTTATCAATAAAAAATAAATACATTTGTGTTTGAAAATTAAATGAATGAATTACCAACGTTTTAATAGACAAAAAATTATATTTTTTCTTCATTAAAACGCCGTTAATAGAGGAAATGGAAGGAATTTATTTTTTAAGGTAACGTCAAGGTGCTGTTGAAGTAAACTTGAAAAATAAATAAATAAAAATATAAATAAAATTTTCATAAACCAACAATTAAACAGCATCATTTTAAAATCATTTGTTTCCAAATGTTGAATTTAAAATACATTTCCAGTAAGAAAGTCAAAGACCAGTAGAAATAAATCTTTGAGCCACAGTAAGGGAACTAGTGGTCACTGCTTCAATCGATGTGCAAAGTTTTATTCAAATCAGCGTTCGATGTTTAAGTAGGGTTACTCGTTAGTTAAAATCAGAAGCTTTTATTTAGATAAGCAGCGGGTTGAGAAAAATGTGCGTCTTATCACCAAACCCCTTATTATGCGTACCCTTACTTATGTGATAAAATTAAATACGAAAATTATATTAAATAATGGATGAAAAAATAACAAATAGGCTTGTAATTTCCATTTTCATCTCTGATGCATGAACATTTATTCAAATGAAGTTATAAGAAATCCAACTTGACTTTTATTTTACATATTTATGCGTTTCATTTGTTACTTGTTTTTATTAAAAAAATATTATTTTTTAGAAATGGCAATGCAAAGGATTTTTCTTTCTTCAACGCTGTGTCACAAAATCCAGAAATAAAAATGTATTAATCTCTGGATAGAAAATACTTCGATTCTTTGTCAACTTTGATCTCCATAGGGAGCACTGAGAAGAAACAAAACAAACACAGTAAAAAGGTTAGCCAAAATACCACGCCGCACGGTCTTGTTCTCTCAACTCAACTCTCACTGCAGCGCCCCAAGGGTGTGTATAAATACAACTTCGAGAAACATCGGAAGATATCTTTTTTTATCTTCAAATTTTTATGCATTTCACTAAACAAAGCTAAAGAAATTATGCCAAGAAAATGAAAGATAGAAATATGTGTCTAGTTTTTTCAAGAAAAAAAACTTTAAATGATTTTTTTTTCTTTATTAATATTATTTTATGTATTTATTAGGTTTTAAAATCAAGCTTAAAATTTAAGAAGCTTATATGATATATTATCGCGCGTAAGATTTTTTTTTTATGTTGTGTAAATTTAGAGACATCTCGCACTCAAGAATAATTCCTTTATGAGCATTTTTCTTTATGTTGCTTACTCTGAAGCACAATAATTTTAAAAGTTATGAAGTTGTTTGAAAATTCAAATCGCTTAAATGCTGATTTTTTATCGCAATAAGATTACAGTTTAATCGCTTTAAATATATCTGAAGAATTTATTGTAGGATAACTTCAACTTTCCTAAGTTTTTGTCAAAGGCCCTTTTAGTTTTAAGAATTACTCCTATCAAAACATAATCCGAAATTTTGCTACTAGGAACTATTTTTAAAACTGTGTAAATTGGGTTCACAGCAGGAGGAGTCACAATCTGGCCGGCTCTTTCGTATCAAGTAATAAATGCAATAAAATATTTGTACTTTGTGCGTTTGATCAAATTCAAAAATAAGAAAAAATATAAGTGCTGTTGTATTTGAATTTAACAAGCGGATAACTTTAAAAATCTCAAAAAGTGTTTATGCGTCACTAACTTTCCACTAATTCGCTAACAATCGAACCTTATATCGTTTATCAGACTTGTACATTATTATTAATTATCAAAGCAGTAATGAGTAAGAAAATACTAATTAATATTCATAGCAGAATAGACGAAACCCATTGACGTCAGAACATTTATACACCCTTGTCACCAATATTCACTGCATTCTGAAGTGTATAATCAAGAAGAATATCTTACGATATGTTTAATCATGATTATAGTGAACAACCGACGTAAACGAGCTGATGTGTGCATCACATGACTTCCTTTTACTCCACTTTAATATCATTTCCCCATTACTGGCAAATTTAATGTGATTCAATAATTTAATCTCTAAATATCACCAACAGTGGCCAAATTGAAACAGATTTGAAAAAAAAAATGCCAAATTTGTCGCTAAGTTGGCGACAAAACTTGGCGATCAAAAGACTGGCGATATATCGCCAAGTGTCCGCCAAATTATAACACCACTTGAGCTTACTTTGAAATTAACAATGATTTCCCCCCCCAAAAAGGGGTAAAAGACCCCTTTAGAAACACTCGAATGCCACCAAAAGGGGAGGTGCACAACTAGAACCCACTAGGAGTCTACGTACCAAATTTCAACTGTCTAGGCTTTACCGTTCTTGAGTTATGCAACAAACATCCGCACATACATACGTACATGCAGACGTCACGAGTAAATTCGCTGTAATTAACTCGGGAATCGTCATTATGGATATTTCGCGGTTCTATACGTTCTTAGGCACTTAAAAACGTGTGGTCGAGTCGAAAAAAAAAAAAAAAAACCTCAATATTCATTCGAGGGTGAGTAAAATTGAAATTAAGGTCGATTTTTGAGTGAAATTTTTTTCGCGAATACAATACTTTCTTTTTTGTAAAAAGAAGTTAAAAAGAGCACAAATTCTCAAAAAATAATACAACATACAGCTATTTGAAGGCTGCAATGGAGAATCTTCTTCCGTGCAAAAACACACAAAGAAGAAAGTCGCACTGCTTCATTTACGTTGGTTTTTTACTTTAATATTACTTTAGCACAAAGCTTATTTGATCATTTTACATTTAATAGTTATATGAGCAATATTTTTGATCTAGTTGTATCATGAATTTAAAAAAAAAACTCTAATACGAAAATGAGTTTTAAAAACTCAAGCGAAATAGTACGTATATTTTGGATGTTTTCTTAGAACTCTAATCTCGAAGAAAGAAAGTCTTAGAAAGCACAATCGAATCACATTAATGCCATCAGTGTACTCTTTGTAGCGTTGATTTGATCCAGTTTTGAAGTTACTCATAGTGTTAGTTAATCTTTCGAAATACTCAATCATTCATTAACTAATCGCAATTTGCTAAATCATTGGAGAATTTTTGCAGTGGCTCCAAAATGAAGACGACATTAAATTTCAATGAATATTGACAGCGTTGAAATCTGATGTTAACTTGAACTTGCGAGAGGATTCTCTAACACTTGCAAAAAGGAAAGCTATGATGTTTTTTGTATTTTGAGAAGTACTTCTGAATTTTTCTAATAAATGAATTTTAGCATTTTTTTAAGCGATAATCTTTATTCTCAACGTTCCCGTTCAGCAAAATACATTTATAATTTATTTTATGACACAAATTAATGTTGATCCTTTAATGATATTTTGTTTAACATTCAATTTGATCGGGTTTTTTTCTTTAAATCAAATCAATATTTTTTGCATGATGACTATTGGAGTATTTTCTATCATTCTAACTATGGCATACAAAATATGAAATAATAATTTTTTTTTCACTGATTCGGTTATTTAGATTGCAATTTGCGAGAAATCAAAGAAAAAACAATTTATGTTGTAAACGATACTCATGTTTGATAATATTAGTTTTTATACATAAATACCACTTTTATGCAAAATACAATTATTTAATCAAAAACCGTAAATAACTTCTAAGTACTCACATGCATTAAAAATAAATAAGTAAAACCCCGAGTATAACATTGAAAAGATTTTCCTTCAACTTGAAACAGACAAAAGTATTTCACGCAATTGAATATCAGGCTGATAAATATCACCTCCCTTTTTTATTCTAAGAAGCTTCCAATTTGTATTCCAAATTTCGATTCACAAGTAGAAGAGGAGGGAAAAAAGATAAAAAACCTCAATCTAAGGAATTTGAAAGTTAAAAAAGAAATGTAGGTCGCCTAACGAAGTTAGTGGTATAAATGTACCCAAGTCGTTCTTCAACTAAGCAGTTTTGTTCTCCTCCTATTTCTACTCCAGCCAGCTTATTTCAAGTTCCACATCAGACTGATGGAGCAAACCTGTGATATAATGAAACTAAAAAAAAAGACAAAGCGTAAGACACACATACAACCGCACGTACACACGTACATACATTGCGTTGAGGAAGAAAAAAAGAATCTCCACAAAAATTCACAAAGCCGAGAAAAGAAAAACGGGACCCGAAATCAAAGAAAATTTCCCAAGTTGAAAGTTTCTCCCCTTTGTCACCATGGCTTGGTAACTTTGTTTAGTTGGGGGAATTTCTATGGAAACCATTGAACTGCGGAATTTATCCGCAGAAAGTATTGAAAAGCTAGGTGGCTGAGTTTCAACTTGGGATTGTGTGGATAGCAGCTTAAATCAGGCACCTAGCAGATGAAATGAAGAGAGGGTGGAAGGATTGGATGCGATAAATTTTCATGTTTGTTAAAAGTTTTTTCCTTCTTTATTCCCTTTTTTTTTCGTCCGCCCCTCCTTTCCCTTTCTCAAACTTAGTTGGGGAATTCGGATTGGTTTCTTTAAACAAGTTTACTTGAAACGTGAAGTAAAATTCTAGAACACATAGTTTTTTTTTCTCTGTCTCTAAGCAGTCGCGAAAGGTGTGCAATTTAAGGCAAAAAGTTTCGGCAAACAGTAGAAGAAAATGACGCTTTCCATCTTCGGTTGGAACAAATCTTAGCCGAAATCATAAATAATATTGAATACCACTTATCGTTTTATTAATCTGTTACTTGGGATTTAGTCAAAACAATTATCGCTAATGTTTCAAAGAAAATTAAATCTGCAGAAATAATGGCAAACTAAATTACAATGAATTCTTATTTATAGTTGAACAGCTTAGTGGAAGAACGTGTAACGTTGACAACTATACTAATATGAGCAAATCAATTTCTTAGCTTTGCTGATTTTTTCTTTGTTTATTTCAATCATAATTTTTTACTTCGATGTTCTAGCGATTCGAGTCTATCATTGTTCCGAATTTCCAGCTGTTAATTTCGCTCTGCAATAAGAAGTTTTCTCCAACTAAACTTGAATTACAGATTTATGTGGTCTAGGCTTTTTTTATTTGAACAACAAGCTGAGAAGAAGAGAAAGTTACATCTTTAAATAAACAAATATTCAGATATATCTTCTTTTTCATTAACATCCCTTAAGGTCTTCCACTAAGCTGTTCAATTATTATCACGTCAAGACATACAGGAAGCTCTCGTTCTGATTGAACTTCTTCCCTTGTTTTTAACTAGTAACGTAGTCAAAACTGTTTTCGATTATGAAAAGTTACAAGGATCGAGCAAGTAGTCATACATTTAATTATAGAGCGCAAGCAATGTGAACAATCTGCACCGTTGATGATATTTTTGGAATGTGTCATTAAATCTCAGTCGTACCCGTGTAATCGTAAATTGTATTTGAATCTAGTATAGAGAAGAAAACTTTTCAATACATTTTCAACTAGATTTATTAAATACCGTGACGTTTAAATATAAGAAGGACTGTCATAAATAGGGTTTTCAAAATGTTCCAATAAAAAGGCATTTTAGACTTAATATTTGATGTGCATCATATAAATTTTTTACATAGTTTTGGCATCAAACTTTTTAAAAATTTTCATTGCTGAATCTTATGAGACTGAGTCAGGTCAGACATTCTCAAATGTATAAAGTCCAACAAGATTGGTAAATTCATACCAGGGATCAGGGATATAAGCTGCCGAATATAAATGATCAGTAACACTGTAGTTACAAAATACTCTTATTCCTCTAGTTCAAATTATATTTGGATGCCATGCAAAATTCTATCAGTAAATATTAAAAATTCAGTTTTTTTTTTTTTTTTTTTTTGTTGACTGAATTGTAGAGTTTTACTACAGTGAGTAGAAGATATTAATTTTATCTTAATAGTACTCAAATACAAAAAAAAAATCAACTAATTGAAAACTAATAATATACTGATAAAAACTGAGAATCAAAAAATCTCCTTGCGACTTATTTTAATTTTTTAAAAAAATATTTGCATTATTAGACAACTTGGCGCACGTATTGAAAGATTTTTTAATTAGTTTTATTTATTTTTTACTGCATTCCCCTTATTTTTTTTTTTTTTTTTGAAATGCTTTAATATACTTCGCATGAAAAAAATGAACCAATAGTTGATAAATAGTTGGAACAGAGTTTCCCAAACTGTTCTCCGCGGAACCCCGGGGGTCCGCGACTCCATACCACGGGTCGGCGGTGCTATCCAGTAAAACGTTAAATATAACTGAAATAAAAGGACAAATGACGATATTTTAATTCAAAAATAAAACACATTTATGAGGGAAAAACAAGTTCTTGCGTAAGTACATGCAGGACGCAGCCCCCCCCCCCTCCCCCGGAATTCTCGGAACTAAACACACTTCACACTGCCGTTTAAACTCGCGTATTAGTCGATCTTGTGAAAAATGTCTACCTCTCCACTTTTAGAAGGAAAATCGGGAAAAAATTTGAAACCCACGTATAAGGTGAACCCCTAATTTCAGAAAAAATTGGGAACATTTTTAACGGACATCGTCGGGAACACCTTGTTTTGTTCACTAACTCTAAAAGTTCATTTTTATTTGGAGATAACGTTTTTATTCCCAATTGAACATCAAATAGAATTTTACTTCCATAACTCAAAATAGTAATGTAAGAAATGAAAACCGGACAAGAACTCTGAAAAATATACAGAACAATGAATAAATAAATTAAAAGGAAAAAAAGCGTAGAAATATGTTTAAAAAATAGATTTAACTGTGTCAAATATTTTTTTCTCTCTCGCCGGGGATGGAGGGGAGGAGGGTCCCGCGAAGTTCGTAATTCTTCCGGAGGGGGTCGGCGGAGGTCTGAAACTTGGGAACCTCTGAAGTAGGCAATTGTAACATCAAAGTAAAGTTGGAACAGTATCAAATGCCACGTATAAATTACATAACTTCCGAAAATTATTAGTTTATCACAATAAAAAGTCAAATATTTGATAAATAGTTAGAAAGTGGGCAATTGTAACATCAAAGTGAAGTTTTGACAGTAGCAATTGCCACTCATAAATTTCAAAGTTTCCGAAAATTCATTAGTTATCGCAATAAAAAGTCAAATAGTCGGTTAGAAAGTGGGCAATTGTAACGTCAAAGTGAAGTTGTGATAGTATCAGATGTCACTTATAAATTACTTAGCTGCCTAAAAGTCATTAATTTATCGCAATAAAAAGTCAAAAATTGATTACTAGTTAGAAAGCGGGCAATTGCAACATCAAAGTGAAGTTGTGACTGTATAAAATGCCATTTAATAAAATTCATTATTTTATCGCAAAATAAAGTGAACTAGTCGATAAATAGTTAGAAAGTGGGCAGTTGCAACATCAAAGTGAAGTTGTGACAGTATCAAATACCACGTATAAATTATATAGCTTCCAAAAATTAATTAGTTTATCGCAATAAAAAATCAAATTTGCAACCACTTTTCCCTCCTTACCAGTTAATACATGATACAAGTCTACCTCCACCCTTGAGACAAGTTATTTTCTTGAAGAAGAACGTTTCTTATGAATTCCATTGAATGTGTATAACTCTGTTTTATTCAATTTATTCCCTCATTCTAACTCTGTCATCTATTTAATATAAATGCATTCATTTGTCTGCAAAAGAAAACAACTCTAAGCTCCATTAAAAAGGCAACAAATGATAACAGGTTCCAGAAAATTACATCAGGGCCGCGTAAATCCCAGCATTTGAAAGCAATAATGTCTTCGAAACTTCCAAAATTGCAGTCATGCTGCGTTTTCATTAACGTCCCTTGTTTCTTTTACTACTTCCCGGGTTTTTTAATACAGGAAAAGCGGAAGAACTCCAAGTGGAAGTCTCTTGATACAAAAGACGCACACAAGATCTTTATTAATTCGACCACATAATAGCCAAGCATGTGGTTTTGGCGAAATAAATGAGATCTTTGGACCTCCTGGGGCCAGTGGTGGAAATGAAAGTTGCCGCACGTCTGGTTCAGCTGTCGGGAGGAATTTTCCCCGGTAAAAATTGTGAAAACTTGCTTCCTGGGGACAGGATTTTTAGACACGTCTTTTCCGAGATTCTTAATATTGTGAAAGAAAATAAAGTAAACTGGTTTCTGGAAAATTTATACCGTCGCTTGGAAAAGTGTTTTCGGAAGATGAAATTACTTGAAGTTGTGTTGCTGCCAGGATTATATTCTTAATCTTTTACGTTATTCATGAATGCTTGGGACAAGGTTGTGTAGTATTTAATCAAAATGATAAATGTTTAAAGTAACTTTAAAGCATGATTATGCATCAAAATACTTTGCCAGCATAAATGTTTTTTTTTTTTTTTTTGAAAATAAGAGTAAGCACGCCAGAAATAAAAAGCATAACATTATTTATTTTGCAACTTATTACAGAGGTAATGTTATTAATCAAGAATTCAGGCAGTGAAAAGCAAAGGGATGTGAGTGGATTTTTTTTAAAGTTTTTAGTAAAACGCTTGCAATGTTCAAACCTTTCATTGATATTCTGTTCCCAATCATGGGGTATATCCAACACTTGCTAAGGCAACTAATGTCATATCTTTTCCCTAAACATATGCGAGTTAGTCCTACCGTTTGTACTAGTTATGACCAATTTTTATTACTATTATTTTTTTATTTTGGCCTTTACACTCCTTTGCACCTAAACGGTTTTATCAAGTATAAAAAAAAATGTATGTTGGAACTTGTTAGAAAATACAGCCTGTAAAAGTATGTCAGACGACTTGCAAACCAAAATTTCATTTCAGATGGCTATAGTGGTTGGATTTTAAGGAAGTAACTGTTTTTTGTTTTTAATTATGAGAATAAAGTTTTGTTAGATATAGTTTAAATGTGGTTGCATTTTTCAGATCTATATATTTCTTATGTACCTTATTATTATTTTTTTAGTGTTGCATCCATTAATGTAATAATCACATAATTTTTGTTTTAATTTCACTTTATTTTGAAATTTTTAGACGATTCCGTTTTTCGTTTCGATTTCTGTAATGAAATACCAAACTGGCTTTAGTTGCATTATAGTTCTGATTTCGAGCTGATCTAATAAAATACAGCTTCAAAAAATGTTGCTTAAGTTATCAAAAAGTTTTTCAACTTTTTTGTTTGCTTTTAAATCGCATTTATGACATAAATAAATATGCCTCTGTGCAATAAAGTAACAGTAGTAAACAGCGTAGAGACAAACTCAAATAATCAATTGAATAGCATATATGTGTGTCGGAGTTTCAAAGAACTTTTTTCTTCTGAGCTGTGAGAGGTAAAGTCATCCAAGGCTTTTCTCGGATGACTTTACATCCCAATGCTCACACTTCGTTGCACTAAAAAAAGGAGTTCAATGAAACCCCAAGACACGTATTAGAAATTCAATTGCTTATTTGTACTTTATCTCTACATTGTCTACTACTGTTACATATTATCATTTATTCAAAAAGGAATTTTATCAAAACAACACTCCTATGCTTTATTTATTAATTTACTTTTTCTTTAGTTCTTCTTCATTTATGCAAATTCAATTTGCTATTTCATAATTTCTGAGATAGTAGGATTGTTTCTTCTAATTTATTTTATCCTTTCCTAGTTGAGTGTTAAGTTCAATATATTTTTATTGTATTCTTGTGTTTAATCAATTGGTACTTTCACAGATCCGTCCCATGTTGCTTTTCCGTTCAACAGCGAAGCGCAATGGAATCCTCACGCGGGCCATTACCAGAACTACTTAAGCCATGGCTTACCAAATGCTGGATTTCCTGGTTGTCCTCAGATGGATGTCACATCAGCTCATGATTCGGGTCACGCCACTCCTCAAGCCACGCCCACAGGTCAGAAACGCCTACATATTTATGTTTGCTTGCCTTATCCCATTGTCTCGTGTCACGATATATGATTTATTACACTGTCATATTACCTCGCTTAACCGCACACTTGGGTATACTTGACGCTCCCACTGCTGTTGCGGGTTTACATAATGAGTACACGAAAAGCTCAAAGTGGTGTGACATGGCTTTTGTGTTGTATTATGTCATCAGATTTACTTACCACATTGAAATTTATAACAACAACTCAGCGCTTTAATATCAAACAACCTAGCATTTGTAACGGTAGCAGTTGTTAAGTGTGGGCAAAATTAAGTAGTTTGATGTCAGCTAGTTGAACCCTCTCTTCAAGGTACGTATTATTAAGCCACATAATCCAGGGATGTCCACCTGGGGGGGGGGGGTTCATGGCACAGACTGTGGCATTAAAATTTTGAGGGGGTAAGGTTGTTTTGACGAGTATTTTTTTTCATTTTAGTGGTCTCTCGCTTTTGGGGACTCTTCGCAATGTTTAATGGTTGGGCACCCCTGCACAATCATTCATTAGTTAGTTATAGAGGTACGAACAAAATAACTCGGTCAAGAGTAGTGTAGTTCATATACTTTTTAATCTGTAGTTAGTGTTATTTGAAAACCAGGTAACATACTGTGCTGTTCTACTAAAGAAACTGTACTGTACTGTTCTTCAAATACTTTTCTTAACACGATCATGCTTTGTTATCTAAGGTAACACAACATGGTAAAACTTCGGCGGCACTATACATATTGTAAGAATCTATAAATACATCCTTAAGAAGAAAAAACTACGTGTGACAGTTTTGCGAGTGATTTAAATGAATTTAAGACGGAAAATCGGTGTTAATCCTTTTTCTTTTTGTATTTAGTTGACCATTGTGCTGTTTGTTTAGTTTGCGAATATCGTATTAACAGTTTTCTTTACAGAGAACTTTCGATAACACGAATATTTCTTTGTCTCGAAGGTTTCATTCTGCACTGAAGTTTTAAGAAGGCTATGGGAACTTCCCATAACTCGTACTACCAATAACTCAAAGGCTTTAGCCTGTCCCTTAGGTCTTTGGGTTATTACTGTGTATCGAAACAGTATATAAATTGATTCCATCATGAAAAATCCTTGGTTTTCCCTTAAGTACTTGTTGCATCTCAACATCATATACAGAAATGAACGCATTAAAAAATAAATTTGATTTTATGATAGCTGACTGGAATTGCAATTTGTCGTGATATTTTAAAGACTCATTTTCTTCTAGTGTTAGCATTCTATGGATCGCATACAATGTTAGTGAGGCGTAAGCATGTAAAAAATACAATTAGTCAGCCAAAATCAAACAAAACTCAAAATTATTTAATTTATATATTATTACACTATGGATAAAAAAGTAGATCTGCAAACCAGATGCAGCACATGGACACAAGATCGTTTTTGTTAACTATTGATAAGTATTCATCACAACAGAAATTGTCATGAGTACTACGTTTCTTAAAACTTCAAAACGAAACTTATGGTGATTCACGAAAACTCAAAACTATACCTTATATCTTCATGCCACAGAAAAAAAAATTCAGGACTTGAAGAATTTTTGAAGAGACTAACTTGAGTGTGAAGTCATTACACTAAGCGATAAATAGTACGCGCTCTTTTCCTCGCCAACTTTCCCAAAGTAAAAATGCCAATTAGAATTCTATTCTAAGTCGGCCAGCAGAAACGGGTACTGGTGACACTCACTCAAAATGGCAAGAAGAGCGATGAGACCGTCTTCTCTACTTGTTATCGACCAGGAAAAATTTCCGATTGAGCTAAGAACAATTTGAAAAGTCAACAAGACCGCTTTTACAATTTCCGAAAAGCAAGCAATTGACTTTGAGCTTTCATTAGTAGCAAAGTCCCGTCGATCAATAGGAAGTTAGGCCCGGTTTCAAAAGGAGGAGGGGGGCATTAGCTATATTTAAGGGGGAGGGAATAAAGTCTGAGAGAGTTTTGGAAGAAAACTCCTCGCTATAATCATTTTAACATTTGAAGTGTTGACAGTGATGGATCCACGTGCCACCATGCAGGGGGGAGGGGAACCTCGGCAGTGAAGACTTGAGGAAAGATGGATTGTGCTTAGCTGCGGCTGATGCATATTAACTCATTTTAAATGATACGCTGCACTGGGGGCCGCTTTAATTGCTTATTTTCGGTACCTTAAGAGTAACTTTCCAGGACGGCCGTGTACGGTCCGCGGGCACGCCAATGAATATGTTTGGTGGTGGCTAATCGATCGCTTCCCCAATTTGTATCCAATGGATGTTTTTGATAAAATTCTTGAACAACGAGGGCTCGTTGATGGAAACAACGATAGTGGATTGACGGACAAAAAAGTTGGTGAAATCATTTGGTAATTATCGGCGGTTTTTTGAAAGACTAAAATGGAAGTTTTGGGGAAAGTAATTATTAAGCAATTTGTAAGAAGTCGGTGGTGCTTAAAAGCTCTGTTTAAAAATTATACGGCTTGTGAAGGATTGCTAAACTGTCGTTTGAGGTATCATTTGCTTCAATAATGAGATATTTTTCGCCAAAAAAAGAAATCATTATTGGACGCTAAACTGTTTTAAATAAGTTGAACTTTCTTGACACTGAAGTGATAAATTCAGATTTTAGTAATTGGGCCTTGTTTCACCATATTTTTTTGGAGTAAATTTTATTTTCTTGCTCCTACTTTCTTTTTCTTGGGAGTAAAAGTATTTATTTAAGAAGCATGATCTGAGAACTGATTTATAATAGTGGCATGACTATCAGAAATCCTTACTTTGTCAATAATTTTATAAATATCTGCAAACTATGAGGTACTTATTCTTCATCCCTAGTATGCTCTTACGTAGCACATAAAGCTTTTTACACATATAAGGTTGTTTTAGATCTTAATTGCGATAAAAGTGTGCCACAACTTATATTATTATATGCATAAATATGATTTGTGTGCTTGCAGGAATATGTAATATTTCCCATATAAAAGACTAAATAATGTTGAAAATGTTATAAACACAGCTGAACTAATACTTCACGAGTCTCTGCATGTAAAATTTAATAGGAAAGTTAGAGGTCTTACTGCAGAAATTTTGTTCAAAACAATCTATGCAGTTTGCATGCTCACTGTTTAAGGATGCAGTATCAAGTACACCGTTTTAAAAGGTAGAGGGAGGGAGGTATTTTTGTTTAGCATTAAAGGAAAGAAAGGAATTTGTTACGCCTTTTAAAACCGATAGACAAAGTAACGCTTCGGTTGAAAGCCTCTTCATTTTGCAACCTTCTTATACTGACCTAACATGTGTATATTGCTTTTTAAATAATGGTTGAAATATGTATTAATCTTGCAGCTCGTTTTTAAAAGCAGTAAGAATTTTTTTAAACACTATTTAAACCTGAAAATTTCTTTCCTATGAGTTTTGTTATAAGCTAATTCTATTAAATTATCGACATTGATGACAGTTACTGTTATTTCCTATAGTTAACTCTTCTTCCTACAGTTTCGTGATTTTTATGTTTGGAAAACAGACTCAAAATTTTTTTTGAAAGAGGCCTTCATGCCTTTTTGAGTTCTTATGAAAGTATTAACTTTAGAAAATTCTTGCATACGTCATTCATGATCTAATTAGTTAAATTTAATTATATTTTTAGTGATATGAAATTGAAAATAACCTTTTTAAAGAATTAGGAAGTTTTAAATATTTCAAACTTTATAAATTGTATGTTTATAGTTTTAAAAATCTTGCTTTAAAAATTATGTGTTACTAGTAGTTGAAATTGAAAAAAGAGTGCATTTGTCAAAAAAAAATATATATATATATAATTGAAAAATGATAATTATTATTATGAAATAATTGAAAAAGAAATAGTTGAATCAATAATTAAAGCCTTTCTTAGCTTCATCATTTTTTCATTTCTACTAACAATAAAAAGAAAATTTTTATGTTTAAAGTCTTATTTATGTTTAAATTCGCTCCCAAAGTGTATTGCGTTAAACTTAGGAGAATTGTCAATTACTGAAAGAAGGATGGGGAGAAGAGAGTTGTTATCAACGAAAACTAATAATTCATGGATTAATTTTTCCTGTAATATCAAACCGTGCATTTCGGAATCTTCCAAAAATGTGATATAAGTTATTTTCTTTTGTAGCAGAAGACATAAAATCACGCAAGTCTTCTGTGAAATAATAAAAAATAGCATTTTCACAATTGTAATTTATAATGCTTTAAACACAACATAAATTTACCAACTGTGAAAAGGCAGCATCCGTATAGGAGAACTGTTTTCATACTTTTGGAAGAGCGTAAATTGCGGTCAGGGAAGGATAGAAGAATGAATAACCGTGCGTAAAAATCTTAACCAAAATAAATATTTATTCCGCTCTATAAAAAATAATGCTAATGCAAAAGAAATGTAAACATTCTGGTTTTACAAAGAGAAACGAGCTGATGTGTGCATCACATGACTTCCTTTTACACCAATTTAATAATATTTCCCCATTATTGGCAATTTTAATGTGATTCAATAGTTAACTCTCTAAATATCATCCACAGTAGCCAAATCGAAACCAAATAAAAATGTAAAAAAAAAATCGCCAAATTTGTCGACAAGTTGGAGACCAAAAGACTGGTGATATATCGCCAAGTGTCCGAAAAATTATATCACCACTTGAGTTTGCATCGAAATTAACAATGACTTTCCCCCAAAAGGGTGTAAAAGACCCTTTTTGAAACAGCTGGATGCAACCAAAAGGAGAGGTGCACAACTAAACCCCTTTAGGAGTCTACGTACTAAATTTCAACTTTCTAGGAGATATCATTCTTGAGTAATGCGACATACATACGCACTTACATACGTACATACAGACGTCACGAGAAAACTAATTAACTCGGGAATCGTCAAAATGAATATTTCAGGCGTCTATACGTTCTTAGGTGTATATGCACGTGTGGTCGGATCGAAAAAAAAACTCAATATTCATTCGGGGCTGAGCAAAATGGAAATTAAGGTCAGTTTTTGAGTGAAAATTTTTCGCGAATACAATACTTCCTTTTTTGTAAAAGGAAGTAAAAATTTTTTATATTATTTTATTTTGTCTGAATGCAATAATTTTGACTTAACTGCCATTTATTTAAGGTGCGCGGAAAGATAGTTGGAGTCTTTAATTTAACTTCTTCTAAGTTCCTTAAGTTACAAAATTTCGAAATTCGTGAACGAAATCATTAAAGAAAAAGAGTGACAAAGCTTGGCAAAGCAATACTATGTTCAAAAACATTTCTTTCAATTAAATTACTATTATTTTCAGTATATAAAAAAATATCTATGTTGTAGATCGCGTTTAAATTTGATGCTACATTCCTAACATTTTTTCTCTCTATCACTCCAGGTCTAGTTCCCGATCGCCATTCTTCAAACCCACCCGCACATTTTCCAGCCATAAATGAGCAGCAAGCATCTCCAGGAGCAGTCCTCAAGGACCCTCTTTTCGTATCCAGGTACAACAATGCAGTCGCAGCAGCCTCAGAACTTTGCCTCACTGATCGTCTGACCGAATTACGCCACGGACTGTCAGGAAACAATCCTGCCGCGTGCAACTCCTACCCCCCACACGCGTTGAACAACACCTCGTTGGCATTCTTAGCAGCCGGCACAGCCACCCACAACAGCAACCTCCCGTATTTTTCAATGACTCATGGCAGTTACAGCATGCTGTCCCATGGTTTCTATGGCAACGGCAATCAAGTAAGGGGTTCCAATCCTTCCTTGGTGGCCGCAGCAACTGCAGCTGGTATGTACCTCACCCCTCCCATGATGCCGTCATCCTTGTTGTACTCTCAGCTTTACTCGTCCCAGAACCAGATTCAATCATCCATGCATCTTCTCAACAACAACAATGAACCTGGTAGCTCATCAGCTGAGGAAGACACCACCATGATTCAGAGGAACCTGGACAGTGGTGGACCGTCCGTGTCCAGAGACTCTAGTACTGGTGATTCGGTGTTGCAATCGGAATGTAGTAGTGATCACAGCACTCTTGACGTGCGGAGGAACGTGACGTCAGATGTTCAACAAGAGGAAGGACTCAAAGAACAAAGGCATAGTCTATCTTCTATTAACAATAGTTCCGAGAACAAACCGGAAATTTTCACATCTGAATCAAACGGTCATGTACAAAGTGACTCGAATTTGTGGCGTCCATACTGACGAATACTTGTTCTGTGTATAAATATTTTGAGTTTCCGTCCTTTACTCCTTGTGATTTCAAAGACTAAAATTTTGTACGTTGTAAAAAGAGAGCGTCTATATGTACAATTCTAAATGAAAATTGAGGTTTAAAATTATGTCCCCTTACAAAATACCTTTTTCGTTGTGTAATTATGAATCACTTGAAAAACAGTTTCATTTATTACACCTCTTAAAAATACAGTGCAGTCTGATACAGTGTTTAATGTTTCGTGATATTGATGCGTAAACTTAATAATGTCATTTAAAAATTAATCTGTGGTTATTTTTTTTCAAGAACTCAATAAATTATTCACAGTGTAATAGAGCAAATAAGTTAAAATTAATAATAATAATAATAAAAGAACTTTTTAAAAACTTCGAGTACTGTACTTACAAGCAGATAAGTTTCAGACTGAAAGCAGCTGTTATGATCATAACGTCAAAAATAAAAGAATGCTACGCATCTATGTTGACGGTATTTTTTAATTAAAAATGGAAAAAGTAGAGTAAAATTAGGGAAATTTGCATTTCAACTTCATTAAATGCTAATCTGAATTAGTTAATCCTCATACAGCACAATCTTTTTCTACCGGAATCGTTTCAAAATATGGAGGTTTTCCCAATAGTAACGGAAACAATAATCCATTCATTAAATTTACACAAATCACGTTTTGTATTAGTTTCAGTATGTTAAACCCCAAAAGAAGGCTCAAAGTCTTACTTTGCACTCTTGTATCAAATTGTGATTTGCTTTTTTTTTCTTTTAAAAATGTTTCAGCTTCAGATTTCTTTTTTTTTTCGTCATTTCTTTTATTATTATTATTAATATTCTTTTTGAGCAACATTGTACAACTGTTAGCAAAATGCATTCCAGATTGAGGTAGGGAGTTATGACTTGCAAAATTCCGAGTTGTCAATCTAAATTCTCCAAATGATGCATCACTGACTTTCAAACAGTAAAACAGCAAATAAGGCTTGAAATTTTCGCTAGAAACTCATGCACGTGAAAATCGGGAATGAGCAAATTTTGCTAGAGTTGCGTTTCCCATGGAAATCACCGGATTAACAATCATAGAGTTAATAATGAACGATAGCTTAAAATCCTACGTAAAATGATACGCACTTAACATTTAAAATTACCAAAAAAAAAAAAAAAACATTTTAAATGAATAAAAACTTATAACACATGCTTTACAGAGAGTGGCCAAATTATTATACTCAAACAAACTTTTCTGTATTTCCATATGTTGTTTTTATTGTTGTTACATAGTTTTATTACTTGAACACATTTTAAAGTTTATTCAAAATGTGAATTAAATATATTAAACGTAAAGTACTTTCTGATCGATTCTATAAATGAAGGAAATAAATATTATTCAACATTTAGCAAACCCTCCTTTTGCTGCTATCACGACTGGGAAGCGGCGTGGCATGCTTTCAACGCACGATATGGCTACTTGAGTTGCCTAAAAGTTCAATAAAATCGTTAATTTTTTTCCAATACTCACACTCACAAGAATCTTGGAACTTCAAATTTTAACGGACACTGGCACTGAGGTCTGTCACATTTAAAATAATAATTTTTTAAAAAAAAAGTAAAATGTTGCTAGAATAAACTTTAAACTTTTCCATAAACTTTAAAATGTGTTTAAATAATAAAATTATGTAACAAAAATACAACACAACAAAAATACGGAAAAGTTTATTTGAGTATGATAATTTAGCCACCCTCTGTAAAGTAACTCAAAATATTGTCTAACATTACTTTTGTGCTCCGTAGGATTAAATTTACATTCTGAAATATAACTCATTTTTAGTTTTACAATGTAATGGTTTTTGTTATGCTTCTACTTTACTGCTGGAATATTATGAATCAAAAATAATTATCATTTTTACCTGCAAATTAGATTTGTTCAGTTTATTTTACTATAATCTCGTTTGTTTAAACATGAGGGGAAAAGTAACACTTTGGGGTGGAAAACGAAATTGTACGAACGCTTTCGGAATGTCAGTATTGGAAATGTATAGAAAACGAAAAGTGATATCTTGATATAAATATCTCACATAAATTATCTGTGTACATAAGTGTAAATATCTGTAAATATGCATGGCATTTCTTTAAAAAGTAAGTCATGAACATTATTTAATACTGTATATATTTATGTTAAATTTATTTCGTGCGCCTTATGTTGTCCTTTGTTTTGTAAACGATAAGTATCTGCACATATTCTGCAAATAAATTTTAATATAAATGCATAGTTTATGTTTTGAGTGACTTAATCAAACGTTCGACGTCATCATTATTTAAAGTAAAATTTTTTTTTTATTTTCTGAAAACATCAGCATTTTAAATGACTGATAGCGTTTGAAGGTTGCACATGATTTGCTACCCAAAGCTGTAATTAGTAGTTTGAGTTATAGACGTACATGTAATATAAGAAGTGTAGTAAAAAAGATAAAAATGAAAAAGGGATTTTTTTTTTTTGAAAAGGAACTTTTTTTTTAGTTTTTATTATTTATTAAAAGTATTGCTCACTACAGAGAAAATCCAATTACAGCGGCAAATAACATAAAAACAGCAATTAAAACAAATTATACATTTGAAATATTAATTTGTATAATTTGTTTTAAAATACTAAAACATATAGACTGAAAACTAAAATGGCATGTTGAAAATATCTAAATCAGGACAATAAATGTTAAAAAATTTGTAAAATTTAAAAAGACAAAATTTATCAACACAGCTAAATCAGGTAAAAATATTTTTAAAACATGAACGACTTTTAAGAGTCCCATTTGGGACAGCAATTTGAATCGAATTTATTTATGTTAATTGGACGTTTACTTAATTAATCTTTGCACCTAGACTTTAAAGCATTCCTTTTTATACAGCATATTTTATCTTCTAGCTATATATGCTCTATAGTTGTTGCTTTGTGTTTCAAAAAGTTATAATTTTGTTTACATTTCAGTCATCTTTCAAGATTGTTTTTTATCTAACATAATATCATACTTAAGAACATTAATAAATCGTTGCATTTTAAAAAGAGTAGCGCAATACTTGAAGCAATAATCAAAAAATAAAAATCCAGCAGGATTGGGTTTTGAAGTGACAATACTGGTTTCAACTCTCAAAAACCCTTAGGGGTGAAAAAGAGCGTGCTAAAGAAACGCAAGAAGTATGAACTAGTAACAGTTGTCAAATATTATGATAAAGCTAAATCATAGTATTGGCATGAATTAAATCGAAAACCAACATGAAGGAATTGTGCTTTATTTACACTGGTTTTATAATTAATTCATATTGTAGCACAAAGCTTATACGATATATTTTAATTCATAGTATTGGTAAATAGACAGTTTTTTAACTATAGGAAGTTAAGATAAAATGATAGGATTAAAATCTCAAAGATTTATGCTGAATCCATATGCAAACACTTTTCGTGTTTTTCCCCTTAATGTTTAAAAACTAAATTTAAATAAACATGCATTTTTCACGCTGTAATTACGTATTAACACTAGATTTGTTTCACACAAATTAAGAATATAAGGAAAAACTATTCTGCCAAGGGCAGGTAAATGGCCGTATCTGCAGAAATGAGTTTTCGAGATATTTGAAGAAACGGGTTTGGGATTCAATATTAACAAAAGGGTAATTTTGGAATTTGACGTTTTTTTCGCGCTTTTTTCCCAGCGGTAACAAAATAAGCACGTTTGTACAATAAAGCTAACGTACAATAGGTGACAAAAATGCAAAAAGAAGAACGAAAATTTTGCAGTTACTGCCCTTTACCTGCGCACGGCGGTATGTATGTATTCATATTTGCATCATGATATCGAGAATAAAATAATGTTTACCTTGGAAGTAAGTAAGAGGGAGACTAGTTATTTAATTGTTGAATATTTAAACATTTAACCCCAACATACTATATTTCGAAGTTTTTGGCTTAACTTCATCCTCCACTTATAAACCAAGCAGTCAACTATATTTGGGGTCAACTATATTGGGATTCAATCGACGAAATAATTTTTAAGACGGTTGCGAGGTAGTATCTTCAATTGACGACATATGCACCACGATGGGAAGTCACTGTGACTTCCCAAAAATGTCCTTACTTTTGAAATTTTGTCCGACTACTCGGCAAAAATTATCATCACTTGATTTATTTTGATTTCGTTTAAAGATTATTTTGTAAGTTTTTGGGTTTTTTTCTATGTGAGCCTTTTTTCATGCGGTCCCTATCCACCGAATAATAAAAAATATTTTAAAACTGTGTTGCGAAAACAACATTTTAAAGCTACTCGCTAAGTTTAAAGCAATTTTTTTTAACGCATTTTGCCTATCCACAGCATAAAAACAGGTTTGGGTGTACCTTAATACAAGTAACATATACTGCAAAAAATATAAAATCAATAGGCATACAATTCATAAATTGTAATCATTTATCACTGGTAGCAAAATAAGGATCAAGTAGTTTTCATTTGTAATGAACCCTACTTTTTACTATTCATTTAAATATTTTCCATAGAATCTGGAGCTTAAAATCCAATCCTTTATTTTCACTCTTATTACAACTTTTCCTTATACATCCTACACTTTCTCCAAGAGTTTAAATAATTTACGCGGCGAAGTTCTTCAGTGTGTCACTCAAGCCCCAAGTATGACAACCCACCCTTTTCCTCGCCCTTGCCAAGTAGGCTTTCCAACCATCACCGTGTGGGGACCACAAAGGGGTAACGCACCGCCAAACCGTAACCGTTGACTGATGACCCGTCGTCAGTTGCTGTCCCCGTTTAAAAGTCCCCCTCCCTTCTCCTCCCTCTTCTTTCACTCTTCCCAAATTCTTGCTCTTTTACTCCTAATTGGTTTCCCAGAAACAGCCTAGAATTTGCATTTTCCGGGATAACTTGTTCTTTCCTCTTTTGCCAAATTGATAATCTAATCTGGTTGATTGAACTTCTTTTTTTCCACTTGTCTCCTTTTTTCATCGTTATTATTTGATTTTTTTTTCAAAACACATCTTCCCATCCCCCATTTTGTTCCTTTTAAAGAAAGTCTGTCCTCTTGCCAAAGTGGCCTTACTTTGGCAAAGAGCACCAAAGTGATGAGTGATTGTTCTGCTGCTTTTTAACAGCCTTAGTTTGCTAAATGCTCTAAGTTACGGGTCAATGAAGATGCGCCATTTTTGGGCTCGCTCATTAACTAGTCAACAATTAGTCACCATCAGACTTATTGGCACCACATACAGCTAACTATTACTATCTTTTCTTTGAAGTATAACACTCTTTAACATTGTTAGCGTTTTCAGCAATGTTGTTTAAATGCGAAATTCTAAACTAATTATACTTTTTCCTTGCTTTCAACATTTGAGTGCAATCAATCACATACTTTAGGCAGTCAATAAAAGTAATTTAGTTTACTGCTTAATTTGTTTTTAATTATTTTAATTACATCATAGCTATATAAATAAGAACAAATTAAAATTTAATTGCCAAATCAATCACAATAATTGTATCCGTAAAACTTTTCATTCAGATTAGACAAAAAATGAAATAAAAATTTATAATAATAATAAAATTTTTGATAAAGTCATATTTTCTAAATCAAAAAACCAATCGTTTTAGAAAGAGTTAAAGTTTCTCATTTGTATTTCTAGATTTTTTTTTTTTTTTAGTGTGTGTTCGTGTGTGTGTGTGTGACTTCTATCTTTACTGTGTTCAAATGATTCTTAGCGCAACATTACCTATTTTTAGGTTACTATTTTTTATCACTAGATGTCTTTAAATGTAACTAGATTACTAGAATAATTCACTTATTTATTGTTCATTTTTTTAAAACTTCCGTTTGAAACTGCAGATCAAGGTAGATAGAGTTTCAAGGTAGTCTCGGTTTTTTCAGAGTAGAAAAACTAATCTTCGTAAAATTTAATACTTTTGTATTGACAAATTTTGTGTCTCGGAACCTCTAAATTGTGTTTGCATATTGAAATATCTAGCAGTTACGTGCTCAACAATTAACCTTGACATTTATCTGCTGAAGGCAACATGTGTAGAAAACACTTATCCGACATAATAGAGACTAGAGGTTGCATGAAATAAAGAAAAAAAACGAAATAAATTGTGAGTACGTACTGATAATGTTTTATTCACAATAATGGCAGTTATATATAAATTATAAAGGTAAAAGATTTTTTTTTTAAATGAATTTTTTTTTTTTTTTACTCTGGCACTCTTCATAAGATAGGGGAAGGGGGTACCTCATACTTGTCACGTTTTTTTTTTGTCCGTATTCATTTTATAGCACAAGGCTAAATCGTTTCTTGCAAGAGCCGGTGGAAAATTACTATCAATAGGATTTAATACTAAAACAACATCACTTACAAAAACATTTACTATTCAAGTTTCACGCATAAAAATTTCAAAGTAAATCACACGTAAACTCGGCATTTAACGCTTGGTCTCAATTAATCAGAAACTATAAAAGGCTACGTCCTCGATGCCGCAAACTGAACAGACCATTCTCAACATCGAGTGAAACGACTTCAAAAATTCACATCAAAATGGTGGGAAAAGATGGTCTTAGTCCAGCTTTTCCCAACTTGGAGAAATGTGTATTCTATTCACGAAGGGTAAAAAATTATGTTGATCCTGAAGTCTTGAAAAATACTACATAGTACATACAAGTAGAATTAGGAAAGAAAGTACATAGTTAAGGGTTTCAATCATTTAAGAAATTTTCATAGAATTTTAAAGTAAGAAATCTAAAATATTATGATAATTAAATTTTGAGAAACTTTAAAATAAATTTAAGCAGAATATCAATTTAGAAATAAAAGAAATTTCATTGTTGCTATCCTTGCTTTAAGATTCGAACTTTTTTTTCGGTATTTATATACAAAAGGATAAAGAAAAAAAATCTGTAAGTTCATTTCCGGAGAAAGAAGCATTCTAAACAGCTACTGGAGAATAATCATTGTTAATAATATTTCTATGCAACATTATTAAACGCATAGATTTACATATCTTTAAAAATGACCACTTAAATGTCAACGAATTAAGAGAAATAACTCGAAACATTCTTGAGCCTATAAAAACTTGGAATTCAGAGATTCGGCAGTTCAGAAAACCAGGAATTGCGGGATTCTTTGATTTGTCAGAGAAAAAGTTCTACCCTCGATTTGCTAATAGTACTAACTTCATACAGAAAGCAACAGCAACGAAAATTCCCGTTTTTTTCCCGCAGACATTCGCTATTATTGCCACCGTTGTGAAGTTGTCTCAACGGTAAGTACTGTAATTCTGCCGAAGTAACGAGACAGACACCTCCTCGATCCCTTATGGTCTGTGACTGGACTGTGTGTCCCAGACTTTCTGGATTTTACGTTTAGTCAATCAAAACAATAACATTGATAATTCTATGGACAAAAATCTTAAAGAAACTTATCTTGTATATTAAATTCGGCACAGATGTGTTCTCATTTCCAAGGGTCCCCCCCCCCTAAAAGCAAGGGTGCACCCACTCCTCCTAAGTATCGCAAAAACAGTCCAATCAAGAGCACCCTCCCCCCCTCCAGAAAAAAAGAGAAAAATACTCCTTAAAACAAACTCCTTAAGAATTTCAATGGCGTATTCTGTGCTATAACCACTCCCCCCCCCCCCTTGGTGAGCACTCCTGTCATTTCTTCTCTACGTTTGCTTTCGTTAACTTGTATTCGTATTTTGCAATTATTTTCAAACACAATTATTATTCTGTAAAAAAAATTGCTTGTTTAGATTAAGAAAGTCATTAATTAATACAGTAAAGTCTCGAAAGTTCTGTCTAATGCGGACAGAAAAGAGAATGTTTTCGTCAAACTGTCGGGTTATCGGAAATGCATGTCAGCAAATTTTTGGAGTTTTTTTTTTTCGCCCTCCAAAATGTTGCCATGTTTTCTCGAATTGGCTGTGTTTTAAGAGCTGAATTTTACAGAGTTTACTATATCACAAGCATTACAATATTTTGTTGGTTTTTTTTTTTTTCAAAATATTTTGATGTTTTCTGTTTTTATGAAGATTAAATTAATCATTCCTTTTTGTTTAGACCTGCTTCGTGGATTTATGAAAAGTAATGAACTATAAAAATCAATGCATATGTGTAAATGCGCATCATTGCAAGTTTACAGCAATCCGAGCATAGGAAAAATTAACATAACTTATTTTTAAAAAGATTTTTTTTTCATTGGTACATGCGAAATTAAAATATTGCTAATAAAAGTGAAAATTTAATTTTTCCTCCTTTTATTTTTTAAAAATATCTTTCTCAATATTCAATTTAAGATCATAATATATAAAAACAACCTATCATATTTTTTTCATTGAAAAGTCATCTGTTCAGTCGAACTTTTTCAATCAATCTGTATGCAATTCTTTCAAGAACAAATTATATTAGAGTTCAAAAACAAACTTTCGGTTTAACTTTACACAGATTTTTTCCTTTATTTTATTTTCCTTATATGACTCAGTTTTAACTTGCAAAATGCTTAGAACGTAATTTCTTTTTGTTGAGACTAATTACATAAATAATTTCTATAAATATAGGTATAGAGTTAATATACAATAAGAAATGCGGTGAAAAAATGTTTACTGAAGTTGTCAAAGTAAGAGTTTAACTAATAGATACGTTAACTAACAGAAAAAAAAATGTCGACTGCAGCATACTTTGTAAATCAAGTCAAGGCTGTTACATTTTTGGTCATCTGCTAAAATTATCTTGAATCCAATCGTATAAAAAACATTGAAATATAAACGATATTTATATTGTTTATGTTCTAAAAAATCATACTATGAATGCTTGAATTACTACCCTACATATATCCTACAACCCTAAAAACATTTTTCTACAGACTAAACGATGTTAATCGCTATGTTTCAATCGTCAGCTGTGAGTGCAATGTACGAATCAAATATTTTTAATAATGTGCTTTAAGAAAACTGCCTCTTTTCCCACGCTTTATTCAGACATATCAAAACATTCTTAACTCTTTACAATGTACTCTTTTACATCAAATTATTGTGTGTTGCACTTTGTAATTATGTCCTTATTTTAAAAAAGTTTAAAACGAAAAGATTGGAAACGTTTTTATCAGATGCTATAATTTATTTTTGAAAAAAAATTATAGAGTGAAATAAACTTCTTTATCGGACTCTTATTTGATGTAACATTAAGAAACTCTGTTGAGAATTGCATATTTTTATCGTATTCATAGCAATTTTTAAAATAGAGTTTCCAATGTGTCTAATCAGTAATATGAATTTTAAGTTTCTCAAAATGAAAATCGGAAATTTGTGACCGAATCATACATTAAAGGGCTGTTTTCATTTAGTGACAGTTGGGGTAAATGGGAACAAACTTTAGTACCACATGTGTGGTAGTTTTTGAACTTAAACTATTGGTAAGCAAAGACTTGCCAACATAAAAAAAAAGACATAAGAAGAGTTCCGCTTGCTCCAGACAGCAATGCAGGCGTTATCAATGTTTGAAGATTACTAAGAGAAAAATGTTGCTTACAGTTTAGTAGTCATACGTTTTCCTCTTCAACAGGTCTACAAATGCGAAGTATCTAGTTTTCATTGTCCTGTGTCCCAAAAAACATTTATTTATGATTTTCGCCTTCCCAGCTATTTTTATTGTATAATTAATGGGTTTCGATTTGCTACGTAAATACTGTAAAATTGAGTAAAGGTAAAAAAAAGACTGAATTTTTCATTCTTCATATTTTTTGAATGATTGCATTTTAGCGTATTAAGTGTTACCTTGCAGACGTGTTGTTTACATCCAATGAAATAGGTTACGGTGTGCTTTAAACTTAACAGCACTTTAAGCTTCGGTCATATTTTAACTAAAAGTCTGACGTTTTAACTGTAAATAGATTTAATTTATTTCATACTAGTGGTACCCTCACGGCTTTCCCCGTAGTTGAAAATTAAAAGGTCATTCGGTTCGCCTGTATATTTACAAATAATGGATGATGAGTTTCTCGCCAATTGGCTATGCTCATTCGCTCTCCCATTCCACGTCATAATAATTTCGTAATTTACTCGTCCATCTTATGATAACTTTGCCCCGAAAAATATTCTTAAAATTGAATAAACAAAGAATAAATCGAATTTTCGAAAAACCGCTTCGAGGTGCAAACTGCCATGCTACAAACTAACTTTGTGCCAAATTTCATGAAAATCGGCCAAACGGTCTAGGCGCTATGCGCGTCACAGACATCCTACAGACATCCAGACGGATAGACTTTTCGCTTTATTATTAGTAACTAATGGTACCCGCACGGCTTTGCTCGTAATAGAAAAATTAAAAAAGATCTTTTGGTTCGCCTGTACATTTACAAATAATGTATGGTGAATTTTCTCGTCCATTGGCTTGTACCATGTTACGGTTCCGCGTTATGATAATTTCGTATCTCGCCAATTGGCTTGTGCCCATGTTACGGTTCCACGTTATGATAATTTCGTAATTTACTCGTCCATCTTATGATAATTATGCTCGGGAAAATGTTCTTAAAATTGGAATAGAAAAAGAACAAAATCGAATTTTCGAAAAATCGCTTCGAGGTGCACACCCCCACGATACAAACTAACTTTGTGCCAAATTTCATGAAAATCGGCCGAACGTTCTAGGCGCTATGCGCGTCACAGAGATCCTGACAGACAGAGATCCGGACAGAGAGAGATCCTGACAGACAGAGAGACTTTCTGCTTTATTATTAGTAAAGAAGATAAATTGCACAGTAGGGGAGAGTGATGTAACTTAGGATTTTTGTACCTTGGGACACAGATAATTTCTAAGAATCTATTTTTAGCAGCCATCTTTTGTAATCTCTAATAGTAACCTTCACCTCTAAATGGTGCCATAATAAAAATTAGCATCAATTGATTAAAATTGACGATTTTGTGAGAGAAATAAAATTTCTTGACTCGAAAGTAAATATGTTCCTCATTTTTATTTCATTTTTTGTCTTTGTATTTGTAAAACTAATCAACTAATTTTTATTTTGTTATAAAAGAGAAGTACTTTAAAGATTTTGGTTGTGAGAAAATGATCATAGTGCATCTAGATTGACCACTATTTCGGTTTTTCTTAAACCGCGTGGTGATTGTACTTTGGAACAACCAAACATATTGTAAATTAAGACACGTTAAGGCGTAACTTATGCATAGCTCCTGATATTCAAGAAATGTTTAAGAACATGGAACAATGTTCTAATATTACGTAGCCTTTTAAACACATTTAATGTTAGATAATAATTCGTTATTCATAAATTATTATTCATTATTCATGATTTAATTTATTGCCAAGATTTTTTTTTTTTTTTTGATGCAAAGTTGGTTTACGTATATGGCTGCTTCCTGAATCTTGAAGACTTTCCTATAGTACAGAAGGATGTGTCACAAGGTACAATAGGATGTTGTACCTTGGGACAGCTTGGGACTCTTACTAAAAATGGCTGGCAATATTTTATTTTCAAACTGTCTGAATTAAAAATATATATATATATATATATATATCGCATAGAAATTTGTTGGGGTATTTTAATGTGACTTTTAGATTTAAACTTTATTCAAATAAATGAAGTTGAAAATTAAAATATGAAAGATGTCCGAAGGTACAACACTCTGGCCTAACATTTTGACTACACAGCCGGAGTAATCATTTAACATCAGATATTCTTTATTGGATGTGTTTCTTTGGTTCTGAGTTTAGGAAGTTTTTTTGAGAATTCATTTATTCATTTATTTATATACGGAAAGTTTGGGCTGTTTTAACCCTGTAATGTGGTCGTTTCCAAAATTTTAAAAGCATTTTTTTCTGAAAGAGCATGCTTAAAAACATAGGATCGGACCATTTCTTAAATAATTTGTTTAATATTTTTAAAAAAATTACTTAAATCGGAGCACTTTCATTGTTTATGCTTCTGTCCGATGACATCACAAATGATGAAATGCCATTCTGTGTTGCCATTCACAGAGAAAAATATTTAATTCGCATCTTCACTCGCGTGTATTGGAAACGATATAGTTGATAGCAAACGTAGAGCGCAATTTTGATTCGCTTCTTGATTATCATAACGTGGAATCGTGGTTGAAAGATGCAGCAAAGTGCATCATTTGTGACGTCATCAAGACCACGCCTTGTATCAAAAATTGGACATTTTAAAAAATTAATTAAAAAACAACTTTTGAGAAAATGAAAGTTTTTTCTGGGTCCATGTTTTTTTTTTTTTTTTTTTGCTTATTCTATCTATTTCAGTGACAGAAAGTACTACTTTTGACTGAAGGAAACAACCCCATTATTGTTGATTGCTTGAAAAAGGTCTCCATTAGGTTTCAGGGTTTCCTTATTCAACTTTTATTGAGTATTTGCAATTTTGTTCCTTGACTTGTCTGTTTTCCTCCAGCTCTTTACCATGTGTTTGTTATGTATTACGCAAAGTCACACCACTTGACAATTTGAAATCAATTTTGGCCCAAAATTCAACTGTCTCCCGGAAGAGAAAATGTGCTAAATACCATTTGAAACTCCGAATAAACATTATTTTTGTCATTCAGGACATATTTGCGTCACTTTTATTTTTTTCTAAGTCAAATAAACTAAGAAATATGAAGTCTCATACTTCATTCTTCTGATGAAGTCATAAAAATAAATTTCTGCTCTTTACGGTTTAAAAATACAGTGTACTATAAAAATATATATAAAAAGTTATCTGAACTGGCTCAAAGATTAATTGAGCGGCAATATCGTTTGCAACCGGGAAAAAAACACAGAACTGATAATAGGGATTGCTGAGATCAAATACAAAATACAGAAGCACGTTTAAAGTATAAATGTTTTGAATATTTAATTCAAAATTAAAAAAAAAGTTTACTTTAGATGGTAAAAAAAAGAGCGAGAGATTTAATAGCCAGGTATAACAGGTTTTGTAGAGTTGGTACCACCACATCTAGGTGGTACATCACTCTCCCCTACTATGCAATTTATATGAAACTAGAGGACCCGACAGAGGTTGTTCTGTTCAAAATTTGTAAATTGAAAAGTTAAAAAATTTCAATAAACTACCAAGTGTTATAACCGTTCTGTTTAAAAAATAAGTAAAAAGAAAATGTTTTAAGTTGCTTGGTGTCAGAATGCGTATATTTATTACAACTTGATTTATCTAATGCCTACTGAGCAGTTGTTTTATTAACTATTTTTTCTCCCGTACTTGATGGTTTGTTCCTTCAGCCATACTAAAAGGATAAAAAGCGTCCTCAGATATTAAGTGTAAAAAACTATCTACCCATCTAGAACGAACGGGAAAGCGGGAAATCCCGCTGAAACATCCCCCATATGAAAAAGAATAAAACAATCGAAAGGATATCGTTTTAAAAAATGATAAAGGTAAAAAAAAACAGCTCATTGAATAAGCGAAAATCACTCATCCCCCCCCCCTCCCGATGTAAAATATACACATTCTTCAACTAAAATGACTAAACACTCTTTAAAAGCGAAAAACAATTCTTTGCAATTTGAAATATTTCGCCAAATAAACAAAAAATACAATTAATTACATTAACAGTAGCTTTCAAATGTAAACAAATGATCACGCAACTCTATTGTTTAAAGCCAAAGTCGCCAAGCCACCACGTTACTGTAATCCAGCTAACATTGAGCGAAGCTAACTCCGACCGAATAGCGATCCGATCTTTTGAACGAAGACTTTTAAAACTTCAAATATTGCCTAATATGTTATTTCCACCAAAGATAAAGATCTTCCACGGCACTGATCTTTTGTGTACAGAACTACCCTGTTGTAATTTATGTGGACGAAAATAAAATTTGTTTCGTCTTTAAAGTCCATCATCTTTTCCTTTAAGGATTATCAAACTAATCAGTTTATTATTGAAGTATTCTTGACATTGGTGCTTAAACTCAGATGGATTTGAGCCGAGAAACAAATGTTGCTGGGGCGGTACTTTCTGATCATTTGGGGTTAGGAAAACCTAAAGCACCGATCTGGTCACATGGTTCAACTATGACGACAGACCACACGTTTTGCGTGAACTTTACTTTACCAGTACTTTACTTTAAAATATATCTCGGGACCTAAAATCGTTGCTTTCAAGAAATGAAGGCTTCACTCTCTCTCTCTCTCTCTCTCCGTTTTATCTATTCTCAATTGACATACCACAATAGGAAATTTCATTACAAAAAGCAGAACTGGCTTTTTTATTGTCATTTGGCAACGGGTTAAATATTTATTTCAGTTCTCGCTCAACAATAGATTAAAATAAATATTAATCATTTGGGAGATATAGCCATCCAATGTTGAAATTAATTAATTAATTAACAAAAACGTTTACAATTCGATCCATCGCGCTTCGAAACCATGCTTGCCACAACTCAATTACACACAAAAAATTTGATCAAAATCGGTCCAGCCGTTTAAAAGCCTGATGGTGACAAACGTCCGCACAGAAGATTTTTATATATTAAGATAAATGAAATGTATTTACACTAAAAGCATCAGACTTTTTGCTAAAATATGACCGAAGCTTAAACCCTGGAATGTCATTTGCACATAACATGTTGCAAATCGTGAACTGAATTAACATTACTTGTATTTTCCCCCTCTAATGCATAGAAAAGAATAGAAAAATTTGTATTGAATACATACTGTTAGTAAAAGAACATTAAATCCAATGTCATGGATTACGGTGATAGTCGACTATAATATACCTGAATTAAATTATTACAATGTGAAAACCTTTAAACGTATTCTCATTTCGATCGAAAATTCTCCGACTATAATTTTATGGTGCAGATGCAAGCTTTTTACTGTGTTAAATTTTAGCGGCTTGATTATTGAGCTCGTAATAAAAGTGATGAAAGCGTTTGAATATATGACATGTTTAGATATCAGCCGCATGGCTATCTGTGATGTGAGTGAAAGACTTTTGCAAGAAATCTGGAACATTTGCTTAATGAAAACTCAGTACGCTGCACCAATCAAACGTTTTGGAAAACAAATCGGATGATTCAGGCATTCAACACATCTCCTTTACTTCGGAAAATCCGTGATAGTTTTTCAGGAAGAGCTATTGTTGGTATACCATCGAGGATAACTGGGGGTGTAGAAAAGACCTTCATGAGTAATCATGAGATATTAATTTAGTATTAGAACAGGAGGAGAATTCTTGTTACCATATAGGATAACTGGGGGTACAGAAAATACCTTCATGATTAACCTTGGGATATTAATTAATATTAAAACAGGAGGGGCATTCTTGTGTTACCGTATAGGATAACTGGGGGTGTAGAAAAGACCTTCGTGAGTAATCATGAGATATTAATTAATATTATAACAGGAGGGGCATTCTTATGTTTAAAAGTTTGATAAGAAAAAGTGTGCAATGCATGCCTTATTATACAATAGTATGCATCCCGTGTTTTCATACACGGATATCATTTATGGAACATTTGCTTATTATAGTATATTTCCGTTAGCATTTTCAATAATCGTCATTTTGATTAAGTCTTCATTGTCTTTTTAAGATAACAAGGTTTAAATGCCCTGGCAATCATTGTAGATGTAGAAAAGATTTTCAAAGGGAAGATCTTTTCTTCAATTTGAAAATCAGACAAAAAAAAAGTGTTTGTTCTTTGAATCGAACAAAATAAGATGATTCATGGATAAACACGAGTCATTTTAACACTGAAACAGAGGAGGCATTCTTTTCAAAAGCTAGACAAGAAAATGGCTGCTTGCGTGCCTTGTTTGCATAAGTCCACATCATGTTACACAAAATTCCATATTTTTCATTCTTGTGGGAAACGTTGCTGCAAATTACTCCAAAGCAATACATTTTCAGGAATATTCCGATGTCTACCATTTCACTCACCTATATACCGTCCTCAGGAGATTTCTAGCAACCTGGTCGTTTCTACACTTCAAGTAACCCCCCTATGGAACACCGAAAAAATCAAAACATTGCTCTTCCTAATAAACTGTCACGGGTTTTCCGCGAAGATCTTCTGCTGTAGCATACTGTATTTTCATGAAGCAAGAGCTTCATGTACAGTAAAACCTGTAAAGTTGACCACCCTTGTAAGTTGACCTCCTGTTTGAGTTGACCGCTATTTTCAAGCACATGATTAGATCTATGTGATATAATTCAACCTCTATAAGTTGACCAGCTGTTTAAGTTGACCACTAAAGTAGTGCACCGCAAGTGGTCAACTTACACAGGTTTCACTGAATCGCATTCTAACCATCCATCATTTTGATTATATCGGCTTTAGTTTGACTCAGTAAAAGCCACGCATACATATAAATGGCGTAACTACAAAAATTTACAAGAGTTCAGAATACACCATATTTACGAGATAACAACCCTGTTCTGTTACTATCTGGAAATTTAATTTGCATTGACCAAGATGGGCTGACTTATCATACGCAGCGTGGGAAATAACCCAAGGTGTAATCTTTATACTTTGGTCTCATATGTTTAATCACAAATTAGATTATTCCTTGCCTATCCTTAGATGTGTAATCCGTCATACCTTTTAAGGGTGACGACTATTCGGACGATGTTGCTAATCTAAAGTTTTAAAGGCGTGCTGCTTTGGAAATAGGAACTGGCGTTCTACTGAACCGTGATTAGCTAATCAGTTGCAATTTTTTATCCTGCTTGTTTTCGTTCGAAATTTCCATACGACAATTATTTGACGGTGATGTTCTGGAGGTGTGGCTGGAAAAAAAAGCAACTTCAGAAAGGACGACTTGTCCTGTTGAGTATGTCTCAGAGCTGCTCCTCTGACTCTGAGATTAGAATATAATCTCAGTAAGTACGGTCAATTATGTCAAAACGGTCAATTGAGAAATTATTTTAATCTTATATCAAAGCAATTCAAACTCATTCAAGCTTTATATATGAAATCATTTAATGAGTAAACCATTACATAGATAAAATCTTTAACCTCTTCCATTAGATTCCAGTTGCTAAACTTATTTCAAGAATGATGAAATAAAAATCAAATAAAAGAGAAGCACAATACAGAACTAAGCGAGCATAATTTCCCGTATACCAAGACAGGCTTTCTAACAACTGATCAATATTCTCTTAATTAGCTAAGATTGTAAATTATGTCAAACATACCTTTTTTCACATTTTAGATTTACTTCTAAAAAACAAAATAAGAATTTGTCTTCTGATGTAAAATATTCGTGAAAAATAATTACAAAAACAAAGTAGCAGCACCTTGTAAACAATGTAAAAGGAGAAAAATAAAGCGCAACGGATTTCATTTTCCTCCCTTGCCAAAAATTAAAAAAAATAATAAATGAACTTTAGGAAATAAATAAATAAGCACAAAGTTATCAATGCTATTAATATAAAACTGAAGAGTTTGTTTGTTTGAACGTGCTAATCTCAGGAACTACTGGTTTGAATTGAAAAACTCTTTTTGTGTTGAATAGTCCGTTTATTGAGGAAGGCTATAAGCTATAGAACATCACGCTATGACTAATAGGAGTGGAGCACCAATTATTGAAATTAAATCAATAACAATCATTATGCATTTTTTGTTGCATGAATTTTTGTTGCCCAAATAGCTCAGTCGGTAAAGCGCTGGGACGTCAGTCCTAAGGTCTCGGGATCGAACCCGGCTGCGGGATTGACTTGCGCCAATGTTAAATTTACAACCGATGGAAATTTTGGTTTTTGATAATAGCTTTTTTTCCTATTTCTGCAAAAATTGAGAGTATGTTCTGAATATGCGCAATTTTTAAAATTTTTTGGCATTAAAATATATTTTTCATTGTTGTTGGTTTCTTAGACAAAATGTTTGAAATTCTCTTGTAGGCTTTAATGTTAATTTTTTTTAATATTTAAAAAATATGCTTAGAAATGTTAATTAAAAATTTCTTTTCTATACATGTTCGTCATCAGGAGCTTTTTTCAACAAAGATGTTCGAAACAAATCCGTCCCTCATTTCGGGATTTATCCTGGCTATAAATTTCTCCATTGGTTTCTCTATTAAGTTTTTTTTCTTTTTTTTTTTTTTGAACTGTTCAAAATTAGCGAAAAGCTGTTGAAATCAAAAAGTAAAATAGGGAATGAGTTGTCTAATTTTTGTTTGAACCGGACGATTCACTCAAAACTTATTTTTCAAGCAAACAGACCGACAGACGCACAATTTTCCCATCTCAAACTCTTGCTTTTCAATTTTTAATTTTTCAATATTTGTTTAATTATATAGTTTATTTTTTACTTTTTGTTGTATATTTTTGGGATGCATTAAGTTTTCTTTCATGTTTTTTTTTTTTTCTTTTCAGTTTTAAAAAGTAGGCTAAAATGGAATAAGAATGTAAATGTATGCCTGGAGAATTTCTGCTGACCAGGATTCTTACAGCAATTTTTAGAGTTAAGATACTTCAGGAAGTATAGATTATTTTTCAAAACCACATACTTTATTTTATTTTCAAGTCAACTTCATATTAATATGAATGTATTGAAAAATATTCATTTTAAAAAGGTACAAAAACTTAAGTTTACTCAATTTACTTTTAATATCATCACTGAATTATATTTTTATGAATTTTATTTTGTTTATTAAATTTACTTTCTATGATTGAGATCATTTTCGCACATTAGTGCAATATACTAATATTAATTTTCAATTTCGATGTATTTGAAAAAAGTGTAATCTTTATAAATAAAACAAAGAATATACAGGGTGTTCCGTTTTAACCTGCAAGACCTTTATTTTTGCAACCGTTAGACCTAGATGTATACTTTCAATTGCAAAAATGTTCAAAATCATATGCAGAGTTAAGATATTGAAAGTTTGAAGAAAAATAAAAATAAGTTAAAAAACACCTTTATACGGGCCCCAGGTTTCCTAACCTATGCTTAGGGAAATAATCTAAATTCAAAAACAATTCCAACACAAAAAGTTTGAAATTAGGTACGACCAATATTCACCGAGATATGAAACACAGCTTTTTGTGACTTACACCACTTTTCACTTGCTCTCAATAGCACTTTTTTGGGGGAAATACAGTGGTTAACAAGTGTTTAAAATAATATGTGTGTATAGAGTGGTTTTTTAAGTTGCTCGAGGTTTTGTGTGTGTTGTTGCGTATCATGGCGTAACACTTGCATTTATTTTTGAATCGCAATGAAAAATACAAATACCTTCTTTTTCTTATTTTCACAACCTGTCATTCTTTTGAAAGGGTGATAAGTTCCAATTTCATTTTCAGTATGGTCCCTTAAAACTTTGAATTGGAATACAGTCGAATCCCGACTTATGCGAGGGATGCGTTCCAAGACCCCTCGCGTAAGTCGAAATTTCGCGTTGTAGCGAAGGCTACAACGCGAAATTTCGACGTACGCGAGGCTATTGTGTAAATTTTTTTAATAAGTATACCCAATTATTTTAAACAATTGTAAACACCACCTAAAACTGTTAAAATTCATTTCTCAACTATACATTACTGTTTCATACATAAAAAAAATGAATTTTTGTTAGTATTAAAAAAAACTCTTTTATTCAACCCAAAATACTTCTAGGATGCACAAAATCGATGATTAATGCGAAAGAAAGATATAAAATAAACCAGTACAATACACACAGTATGTAGTAAGAAAAACAAATCCGCTAAGTTATAATGTATAGTAGATCCATTAATGATATTTGTAACTTAAAAAAGTGAAGATGATGATGATTTATGCTGCGTGATCAAACCGTTATTCTTATATATTTTTAAATAAACAATACAGTTGCTTCACTAGTTTTTTTTTTTTTTTTTTTTTTTTATTATAACGTTTCTATCTGTGGTAACACCCCTCTTCCTGGTTTCTTACATTCACAATACAAGAGCAGCTTACATTTTCATAATTTTTGCATTTTCCTTGGATATTACTCGGTGAACTTTTACAGATTCCATTTTCTTGACTTTTAATTGTACATATGGAAGATTCACTAATAATTGTCGTGCCACCTCCAACACATTTTATAGTTGTTCATGCACATAATCTTTAGCTTTTCTTTAATTTTCAGAAACTTACTTTTTCTTTCATCTTCACAAACTTTAGATGAAACAGTGCTTTTAGGTGTCATTATTTTACATTTTGAATGAAAAAATAAATGGAAAATGAAAAGTATTTGTATAAGCGATGTTACGACTAGTACGATGTGGGAACTTCCGGTCTCAGTGATGCTAAAGGGATGAAGGTCCATTCACGAAAAACAAATTTTAGCAGCCAATAACAAAGACGATACTTACACAACGCAATTCTCTTTTGAAAATGTTCGCGTTACAGGCGTGGAATTCGCCTTAGATCTAAAATTCTTTACAGGGATAAAAATTGCATTATAGCCATTTCGAGTAAGTCGGATCGCGTTGTAGCGGGAGTCAACTGTATTTCCTTGAGTTTTGGTCGCACAAATGTCAAGTTGAATAAACATTCAAGCTTTATGGTATAAAATTTAATAGGAAAATAAAACTAAATACAAAACAGTTTGTTTCTCCTGCTTGTAAAAATAAGCTTGAAATACCAAAAAAAAAAAAAAAAAAAAAACCATGTTTTTGTGTTATGCACGGGACATCCGATCCTTACTCAAACAAATCCTCCTTTAAAAAAGAAACTAAAGTAACATTTGTTTTTGTTATTGTTTTGTTTGTTAAAGGAAACATAAATGTAAATTTATTAAAAGTTAAGGAAAAAAATGATTTAATGCTTTTTCAATTAGGCAAAAACATGTTGATTGTAATGATAAAATTTAAAAATCGTAGTACTGACTTTCCAGAACTGATTCCATATTAAAAAATTCCGTTAAAACAAATATTTTATCTTCTTTCGTGAGGTTTAACTAACACACATTGATGTTACATGAATAAAAAACATGTATTTTTTTTTTAAATTGGGGTTCAGAGGATTTACAGCGGAGAATGGCCCATTTATTGAATAACGAGGCAAGTTCAAGTTACTCAAAGTGTTATGCAAAAGGGTTTGCTTTTAACATGGTCAAAAATGGATTCCCAATTCGGTTTGGAGTTTTAAGCGATTTCGGGGATAACGGTTGCGGACGCCAGTTGGTGACTTAAACCAAGCTACAAAGAGAGAAAAGAGCTTTTAGTCGAAACTAATTCCTCCCCTTCCCCCCCACACAGTATCTATATAACAACACTTCGCAAATTACACGCCCGAATCATCGCGCCCTACTCAGCGATTTAGCAAATCATCTTTTTTCATCAGTTTTTTTTCCCTCTTTCATGCTACTCATCCATCCTAATTTCCCTTTTTGCTCATTGTTTTTCTTTCATCAGTATGGGGATAATTTTTTTATGAGACCCTTCTCTGAGTGAGACATTTTAAGTTAGCAGAAACAAAATTTGCGTTCGAAGAAGAAAGCATAATATATCGCGGGCGACTAATGGTGCCTGCTAGATTTTGACGAAAAATATCAAATTAGAAAAAAAAAAAAAAAAACTGTTACAAAATTAGAAAAGAGACAAAATGGATTCTTTTTTCAGACATTAAATAGATTTCGAATACAGGGACAGATTAAAAAAATATCATGTCTTCACTTAGAAGATCACATTAGGGAGGAATATGTGTGAAAGAAACTTAAAAAACGGGTGAAAATTTATGAAATTCTGAGGAAGATTGGAAGAAAAAAATGCTAAATGGACACTTTCACTCTGCTAGATTAGGTGTTATTAACGATATTTTTTAGTGCCACTTTTAAATTTTGGTAATGATCAAAATTTAATTTTCGTAATGTCATAAAGTTACAGAAATAATCTTATGTGGATGGTATCTGCAGTCAAACTGTTTTAATTAAGGTAATTAGTGGTTCTGCGTTGCTAATTTTGAGAGTTATTTTTAGATATTTCATATTTATTTTAATACATTACTGTATTTAGAGATTTTTTCAATGAAAAACAAAATTACGGATTACAAGGGCATCAGGTACATCCGTCTCTAGGCGGTTTAGAGAGGGCATGTCTATCCCAGTCAAAACACTTGTTAATGGAATGTAAAGATAGAAAAAGTGACTTTTTTTTAAAAAAAAAGAAAAAGTATACATTATCTGACGGCATTATATTTCTTATTGTATGGCAGTAATATAAATGTTGAAATATTTTTCGTTTGTGCAAGCTAATAATCTGTTTATTAAAGTAGTCAATAGAAAAATCATTTGTAGTTGATAATGTGTAATTTGAACAACGTTGTAATTTGAACGACGTGGGTTAACTTTTCACCAATTTATATTTTTTAGTGCGAGACGTTCATAAGGTCTTGAACTGATAAAGAAAATTCATTAAAAAAACTGTTTAAGATAACATAATTCTTTTGCATTTTGATCCGTGTCTGTTAAAGTTTTTATTTCCCATTGGTACAATTAAGCAAAAGACATATAGGTGGAGTTAACATTGAAAACTAAAAATGCTGCGAATGAGAGAAATAACTCTCTGGTGCGACATAAGGGGGATTTTGAGGGTTTCATCTGATACTGATAATGTAAAATTTTACATGACATCGATTTTTAGTTTTTACAAGTTTACTTATATGTAATAATAATTATTAATGCCCATAAAAATAAAATTTAGGTAGGTGAACAAAATAAGGCTGATCGCACACTTTTTGATGCAGAATAGCAAAAAAATCATTGGATCGTGATTTTATCGTTATTAGAAATCCTTACTTTGACAAGCCGTTTGTTATCGACAGGCCAAAATGTAGCAACAGTTATTACACAAGCGTTGTCAAAAGTACCAGATTTTATTTTAAAGTAAAATTCGTTTCATCATGGTTCACTAGTTATTTTTCAAACGCAACACGTATTTATAATTTATTAATTAACGGTTTTATTATAGCAGACAAGTAGGATTGTATGTAACGAAAATATTCCTTACAGTCTGATTGAAGACTGTGTTTCTGATAAGACTAAATCGCCTTTTTTCTTTTAATGCCTGTGAAACACACGTAATTATTCGAATACTACAAGGGATTCACTTCAAGGTTGAACTTGCTTCACTGATCCCTTACTTTGTTAATTACTTATTCCATATTTTCAATTCTTACAAGCATTTCACTCTCCCTATAATTGTATTTATACTTCTTTTTCAAGTTTTGTGTTGTTAAAAAATTATTTTTTATTAATCCACTCAAGCTCAAATACATTTTTAAGAAGCCCTTGACTATAACTTGATGTTAATACAGTTTTTTCAAGTATTAATTCATTAATTAAATTCAATTTACATTTTGCCATTTAGTATTTTGATTCTGTCAAATGTATATGTTGCGGTAAATGTGATAAATCCGGTGATTTTGAACAGTCCCCGGTGTTTGTCCACAATCCCCAATAAAATTGATAAATGTGATAAATTATTGAATAGTTAGCCATATTTATCACATTTACCGATTAATATATACAACCCCCGACTTGTAATGGGGAATTTAATAAAAGTCGATAGTTAGCCAAAAACTTTTCACTTTGCTCAGCTTTTTGGCCTTTTTTATTTTTATTTTATGACGGATAGTATCTATATCCGACGAGGGCTTTTTGCCAGATGCACTTGTCTGCGTCTACGCATTTATTGACAATGTTAGCATGATTTTAATTTCAGTTAACCTCTCACTAATCCAAACCCTATTAAACTGGATTTTGGTTAATCCAGATAGCCATTTAAATGTCCACTATATGAATAAAATTCAATTTTGCGTAATAATGAATCTTTGTAGGCTATATTTGCTTTATTTTTATTTTATTTATTTTATTTATTTATTTATTTTATTTATTTATTTATTTTATTTATTTATTTATTTTATTTATTTATTTATTTTTTTTTACGTATTTTTAAATTTTACTCTTAAGTTTTATATTTTATTCTCTTTAATTCAAAGCACAATTTTTACTGCCTACAGTAGTTTGTTTATGTAACTTGGATCATTTTTTCATTAATTTTGTTTAAACCGTACTTTCACTAATTCCTACAACCTGGATCACCTTTTTGTAATGATTAATAAGGTTCTGATGCATTTCTGATGTGCTGGCAAGACCTTTTTTTCGGGATTGTTTGCTTTCTCGCTTTTATAGAGTTTCTAATAATGACCGATATGCTTCAGTGTTTCAATTTCAAGCTTTCGTAACTGTCATGAACTCAAAAAAAAAAGTGCACACTTCGTGCACGATTCGTTAATAAAGGTGAATTATAGTAAAAACAAAATTAGTGGAAAAAATTCAGAAGAGTATAGTAGACCAAGAAGATATGACGGGATGACAGTTTTGTCAATGGTTTAAAAACTAATCTATCTCGTAAATAAGACAGTTACAATGTTAGATTTTACGTGTATTTTGAAGAAATGTTTACCGTAATTAATAATGCATATTTATCAGTAGACCATGGTGGCAGAAACAGAACATTAAACGAACCCTTAAGATAGCCCCTAAGAGTATCTTACATAAGTAATATTACCAAAGACGTTTATATCTTTCAATATAATTTACAATACATATTCTACACAAAAAAGTAGGTTTTATAAAATATCTAATTAAAATAAAGGAAAAGAGTTACTTTTATTCATTTATTTTGTTTGAAATATTACTGTATGTTTTAAAATCCAGCACGACGTTTTTCTAATTAACTACTCATTTTCAGAAAAGTTGAAAATAATTTCCCTTCTTTAGCATTAAGACCTTATTCGAAAAATTATCTGAATTTATTACATTTTCTATTACTAGTCGGCGATTGCAGAGAAAAAACCCGTCAATTTAAACATTTTTGCTTGGTTTAATGGTGATCATGTCATCCGGGGCGACAATTTGTAGTACAGCCCCACCCCCAGCCTGAACGCTCCAAAAAAAAAAAAAAAGTTTATGCAAACATGAAGTTCATACAATTGTCAAAAATAAATTACAATTTTTGTGGTAACTCGAGAATTTATATTAAAATATAAGTAAAATTATGAACGCCTTTTATAAAATTGCCCCCGCAAATACTGTTTTCAATTTTCTTTAAAATTTGATAAATTTAGCAATTTCAGATTTTTTGGGGAAATTTATCAGAATTGCAATAGTTGCATTTTTTAAATAAAAACTCTAACTTTTTTGAGTTTCATCCTCCCCCTCCCCATAAAGGTGTAATTTAGAGTAGACCGCTCCTTCCTTTCATTCCCGTAGTGACTCTTCCGATTACATTATTTGCGATATATCATCTAAATTGTTTGTTCTAAGATATTTAGTTAACGCAAAGCAAAGCAAAACCACTTTTATTACTTTTTTTATTGACATATTTTTGTAAGCTTTGATAGATATCAAACCTTGTTTTAATTGCAAGTGTTGAAAATATTATTTTTTTGGAATTAAACAATCGTTACTCTACAGAATTATCCAACTTTATTACATTCCCCATCACTAGTCGGGGATTGTATAAATAAACCGGTAAATGTGATAAATATTGAATAATTGATCACATTTACCTAGTTTTTTGGTAATTGTGTATGATCACCGGTAATTATATACAATCACCAATTTATCATATTTACCGTAACATATATAAATATTTATATTAATTTCTATGATTTAGTAAAAAGTTAAAATATAAAAATGCTCTTCCTTTACCTAAGTAGGGATTAACTATTTTTTTTATATTACTTGAATAGTAACACATTGTAAACTACAGAAACCTTGCATTAAAAAAAACAGGCCATCAAGTTTTTTAACCTTAAGTCATCTTTTAGATATTTCTTCGTTACCACAGCGATATAAAATTTCATGAAAATTATCATTAAGATAATTATAACCATTATAATAATTAATCTCGTAATAACCATCGTATTAGAATGCGGTGGATGCAACAAGACAGTTATTATGACAATAATATTAATTTTTATGCTGGTTATGTTTATCATCATAATTTCAACGCGACACTTAAGCACGATATCGTTAGAAAAGCACATATATTTAGTTGTCTCCGCTGCGTTAAGGCCTAATTTGAGTTTATAACGCAAAAGTTATCTATTTAAGGGACAAACCTATCCTTGTAGCATGGTACTACTGCGATTAGAATATGCGCAGTCTTCATAATGCTGTTACGCTAGGGTTGTCAAACCTATAGTTAACTTAGTTTTGCTGCTCATTTTCAACATGCCTACTTCACAAACCTCGTATCAGAACGAAATTGTATAGTGTTATAACAAGTATAAACACCGGCATTTTGTATTGGTTACCTTCCGTACTTCACGTATATGCGCACACGAGAGCAATACGTTGTAAAAATTCACTTACGTCAAATATGGCTAACATTTCGACTCACCCTAATAAAAGGAAAAATGAAATTTTCTTTTTACAGATAGCCAACTGCAACATGATACCGATGTCAGTGCGTTTTTTTTTTCCTTCCACAAAATATTTTTTTCTCGATTTTTAGTGCCTGACTATCGTTCTTACTAGCTTTGACCTTCAACAATTAATGGCGTACGCATGGCGGTGTTCAGGGGTTCCAGACCGACATACCACCCACGATTATTTTTATTTTCTATAATTCTATTTTAGTAGTATACTCACTACGTGCACATGCAATGACACGTGCCAACAAAGTCAAAAATTATTTTATTAATTTAATTTCACGATTCTACATGACTAAGTAACGCGGATATTCTTTCGATGCAGTGTAAGTTTATTTAGATTTTTAATTGTAAAATATATTTTTAAAAACTCTATTTAAAAAAGGTAATCAATGTCATGAAAGAAAACAAATTACATTATTGTCTTACGTGAAAAACGTATTTTAGTAAAAAACAAAATATTCTGGAAGTGAAAGATGCTTGGTCTGCAGTAAAGGATTTGCGTTTTTCTTCTTTTTGAATCATGAAAAAAGTAAATATATAAGGTATATTAGGTGTAATTTTCGTTTTTAATAATACTTTTATTTAATTAAAGCCAATTTACTTATCATGTAGTTTAATTTTAAATGTTTTTCCTCCCGACAATCGATAAAATCAAAAGAATGTATATGGAGGCGTATTGGCGTGGTACGATACGAGAAAGGTCGACTTTAGACCTTCGACCCCCTCTTTGAAAAATTCCATTGATACCAATACCAGTTGCGATGGCACATCAGTAGAAAAAGCTAAGAAGTTTAATTTGTGTTTTTCCCCCAGCTCCATTTTTTAAAACTTTTCAGGGTCTCACAATTCCTGACTGATGATTTTTTTTAGGTCGCGAGGAGGGTAGAAATCGGAATAAAAAAATTTCCACACTGAAAAATCAGCTTTTTTTTTCTTTCTCTCGTTCCATCATACTTGTACTAGAGCTGTTTCTATTAAAATCAAATTTTTGTCAGCAAAGCTCCACCGTTTTTACTTTTTTCCATCCCCTGCTTTTCCTTCCTTGTTTCTGACTTTTTACTACATCATGTTTAATGTTTGATCAGAGACACGCCTAAGCTAATGCACGAAATGAAGAGATAAAAATAAGGGGAAAAAAACACTCAAAGTAAGGATGAAGGGTTAGGTAGGGAGGAAATTATTCCCCAAAATTTGAATAGTGATGCTTTCATCGGAGTTTGTTATGCTTTGGCTGAAATGCAAATCCTGAAATGTCACTCTTTGGAGTAAAACATAGATTATAGACGAAGATTATTATTTTTGTTTCGAGTTTCTTCGACTGTTACGCTGCGTTTTATTTTTTGTGTGCTTCAAAATGAAATTTTGCATAGGTAGTATGCAGGAGAATTGAATATACGAGAATACTTTTTTGCATATTTCAGTTATGTATATTTTTTGCTTACTGTATATATCATGCGAATTGCTTATCTTAGCAAACGTCAGACATTATGAAGATCATTTAAATTTCGTCAAAAATTTTAAAGTTCCTCGAATTTTGAAAATGTCATAGATATTTGATGAAAAATTCACCCTTTTCCTCCTCGGGCGCAGAGTGAGGCACAGATTTTTTGGCGAATTAGCGTCAATCATATTTTTTTACTTTATGAGAAATCAATGCGAAGAAAACTTCTTTAGTTAAATTTGAAATTATAAAGTGACGATCCTAGTAGTGGTACCCCCCCCCCCTCCTCCTCTCTCCTTCTTAAAAAATAATGTCTTTAAAATTTTTAATGATAGAAAAATATTGTTGAAAACTCCGTTGCATCAATCTGGTAGCACAAAGTTTTAAATTGAAGTTGAGTCCGTATTAAACTTGCGTTAATGTAAAGCAAGAATTTTCTTTAAGCCTAACCAAATATCTGTACTGTCTGCCCACAGAAGACGTGGAATATGGCAAGAGACCTATTTAAGACGCTTCCATCTGAATTAGCACTAGAATTACGGGAGGGGTCATTTTGACCCCAGGCACACTTACTCTGCTAACTGCTCCTCAGAGTTACCATAAAAAGGTTAATTCTACCTTGACTTTTCCTAAATCATCTTGCTGTATTATGATATAAAGTTTTCAAAGAATTGTATTTTTTTTAAACCCGAACCATAGGGTTATACATAGAAGTGTGCAGGTGTAATTTTGACCCCTTTGAGAAAAAAAGAAATCGAAACACGTTTTACACAATATCAGGCCATGCCCCATAATGCGCACTTCTCCAACTCCTTTTCATTCATAATCCGATTCATCTATTTGTTTCAAATAAAATAAATACGCATACTTAACGTCGTATAAAGTAATGATTTTTAACAGATAAGATTGGGACAGCGTGATTATTGCAAAACTAAATGTTTTCCGAAATGTAAAAAAAATCAAAAATTTACAGTGCGACACAAAAGTTTAGACAATGAGCAAATTCACACAGATTTCGAAATCTATTCATTCAGTTTTCCTAAGACTACTTTAGTCTAAGGTGCTATGCATACTATATAATATTTATAGTAATGAAAAGTTGACTTGTGCATTTTACAAGTTTTTACATTGTAACAAAAAATTAACATTTTCTCAAAAGTTTAGACTCAAATGAAATAAAAATTAAATAAAGCCGTTTTAAAACCTGCTTGTGCATCCATTCTTCTTTATCAATTCATAAATACGAGTTTCCATCGAAGAAACTAAATCTTGCATGGTTTGGGGCTGAATTTCGTACCATACTTCCTCAATAGATCTCTTAAGTTCCGATACAGAAGTGTATTGTCAACCATTGCTGTAAACTTTGCGACACATGATGCCCCAAAGATTCTCTATAGGGTTAAGGTCTGGGCTATTTGCTGGCCAATTGAGAACTTTTATATTATTTGAATTTAACCAAAATTTTTGTGTTTCCTGCAGTGTGAACCGAATCATTGTGTTGCTGAAATTCCCACCGAGGGCCCCCTATAAGCTCAGCAAATGGTAGGAGATTATCCTCTAGAGTCTTAGTGCAATGCTGTGATGTTTGGCGACCACTGGTAAAGATCAAAGACACTTGTCCATTGTAGCAAAACGCTTCCGAAACCATCACAGAGCCACCACCTTGTCGGCGACTAAAAAAACATCTGGGTTCCTTCCGTAAGTCATGCCAGTACGATGTCCAGCCATCTGGACCATCCAGATTCCACTTTTTTTCGTCGCTAAATATTACTGATATCCATTTCGATCCATATGAAATTATGGTTTCGAGCCCACAACATTCGTTGTGATTTATGATGTGGCTTTAGAGCTGGTTTCTTTTTCATTTTGCAGTGAACCATTGTCCCTGTTTCCAAAATTCGTCTACGAATCTTATCCTTTGATACCGAAAGCCCCAAGGAGCTTTGAACTTCACGAACAGTCATTTGTTGGGTACTTGCTAGTCTTTGGATCTGACGATCATCCCGTTTATTCGTTACACGCGGCCTCCTAGAGCTGCGTTTTGCTTTATTATTGCAGTGACTTGATAAAACTAGATAAATAGATTTCTTTGATCTATTAATAATAGCCGAAATTTCAGGAACAAACTTACCTTCAGCTTTCAACTGCCAAATCTTAGTTACCTCATCCACTTTAATCTGCTCAGCTCGTAGCATCTCGACTACCAAGTGTTATCGTTGGCAGGCCTTAAGTACAAGAGGTCTGTGATGTCATCTCTTTTAAATTTGCATATACGAAAAAAAATTCACAGAAACTCGTAATAGTGTCTAAACTTTTGCAACAAGCAAATTTCTATTTTTATCCAAATCAGTATTGTTAAAGCATATCAAACAATTGTATTTTGGTTATAGTATTTCAGAAGAGTTTTTGAATATGTTTGCAGACTTTTGTATTTCTACTATCGCAATTCTAAATTCTACAGCTGAAGAACGTCATTATCTAAACTTCTGCATCGCAGTGTATAATCTCTATACTGCGGTTCAGAACTCTCTTTCGACTTACAGATAAAACATCAACTCTAAGTCAAGTGCTTCTGACATCCTCTGTAGCCGTCAGATAAATGTAACCTTTAAAAAAATCACAAGTACCCCATATTAGAAGCGCGTCATAATGGGTGTCTTTATATTACAATAAACATGTAATCACATTAAACTAAGTGGGACAGTTTGACCCATGACCTTTCGGAATGTATTTCAGTTTAAATTTCCGAAATAGCTTTGTTAAATAAAAAAAAAAAGAAAAGTAAAGAAAAAAAAAGTCTATTTGCTACTAAACTAACCTGAGTAAACAAACAACACCTGACTTCTATTTATGACAGTGGCAATTAGCAAATTAAAGAACTTCGAAGAAAAAAGATAACATATTAAAATTTAATCTGCATCATTTACTGACTTGAAAAATCTATGGTGGATCAAATCTCGCCTATGGTCAAACCTGATGAAATCCATTACATAGCTAGTGCTAAATATATCAACAGTTTAATGCTTACAAATTAAAAACAAACAGGAAAACTCCATTCCTTGAACTCCATTCTGAGTACATTTAAATCAAAACCCCTTATTAATTATATGAAAATATCATGTTTGAGATTAGAAAAAATAATTCAAATCGTGAAACAAAGCGTTAACAATGAAGTACTCCTAATATCGCCTCAACCTTTCTGTTTCACAACAGCAGCAAACATCTTTCCTTCTGCGAATAAAACAAAAAGATAAACAGCTTGGTAAATTACAAAGGAAGAACCTAGCTTAAAGTTTATACACATATCCATCTTTACTTCCAGATCATTCAAATTAAATAACAGGTCTCATTACCCGCTTCTCTTGAGCTTCCGCAGCTAACACCTCAATCAAAACTGGCGAACGAACTCGGTCTGGGTTAAAAAATAATTCCTGAAGTCGGGGAGAAAAAAAAATCTGGGCGAAATGACGGGAGAAAAAAAGTAATAATCTGACGTGTATAAAGATGATAGAATTGGAGAATCATTGGAACTCCTTGGGCTGGGAGTTATTCGAATTTTTATATTATTTTATTTAATGTGCGACGATTTTGCTTAAGTACCCCTTTCCGTAACGGCTTACAAGAACTTAACACGCATTTGAAGGTACCAGCGCGAGTATTCCAGGGGGGGGGGGGAGGGGAGTTTCGAAGATCAGAACAAAAAAAAGGTGGGATGTGGGGAGGGGTTTTCCTGAGAACACGCTCTAGTAGACTCTCTTCGCATCATCATGTACGACGGTGTTAAGAGACCTACTCGCGCCTCGTGCAAAAATTTCCCTCGGTGGGAGGGGGCTTGACGGGGGGTCTCCGAGAAGAAGAGATCAAGTGACGATCCTCACTTCGAATATGATTGTGCATTTCGGAATGATGAACTCCAGAAAGTATCAGTGGGAGCGGAATGAGCGAAAGAAAAGAAAAATTGCGAGCGAAGGAAGGAGTTCGAATTTGGAATCCTCGCGGATAAATTTTTTCCTGTAGTTATTGTCTGCTGAGCGGTCGGTGCGAACCAGAAAAGTGACTTATGAAGATGTATCGCGGATCCGGAGATACTTCGTACCTTAATGATTCCACGGACACTGATTTCACGCGCTTTTTTTTCATGTTTTTTGTTCGTTTTCTTGGAATCTTTTTTCACCTCCCCCTGACAATGTCTTCCTTTTTATTTTCCCCATCCCCAGCCTCGGCGGATTTCTGATTCTTCCGAAGCTTTTTTTTTTTCTTTCACGCTTGTCTGCAGTCATCAAGCTTGTCACTGATATCTTTGTCGTTTAGGCATTATGCCCGTGTGTCTGGCACTAAAGAGGAAAATACGAATTGGTTCAAAATGCTGTTAAGAGAGATAGATCATACAGCAGATGACACTTTCCAGCCTTGGCAATGGTCATTGCCAGATGCAAGATGCGACAATTGCTTTTTTAAAGGAGGTAAAAATTATTTCCAGTAACTACCTTCGCGAGAGGAGGGCTGAAGTATCAGAGGCATCGAAAAAACGATACAGAATTGTAAAAAGTATGAATGTTAAGATTTTTATTTTTGGAATGTTATTACGGTTCCTTGAAAGATGCTTAGCGTGAACTCTTGCGCCTTTTTTTTTCTTTTCTTTATAAGTGGACTACTTCTTCAAATTCGGAATCGACAATTGAATAAATGATGCTTAATAGCCATATTTAAAACGGATAGCCTTAATAGCAGTAATCATTTTCGTATTTCCTGTCGGTTGTTAAGGTGGTAATTTTAAGAAAATGATATTGTAAATGGTGGGATGTTAGCGCTGATGGAATTGCATTTTTTAAAATTCCTACTTGAATTTTATTTTTCGTTCCTGTTTTTGGTTTTTATTATAAAATGTATTATTGGTTCTGGTTTCTGAAGTTCACGAAAATTACAATTGAAAGGTAAACATTGTGAATTAATGATATTTATAAGCATTTAATGTTTCTCAATTATTGAAAAGCGCTTTGACTAGTCTCAATTCAGCTTATAATTTTCCTTGTGAATTTCTTCAAAGAATCGTCCGATTTTAAAAACGTTGGATGAAATTTTGTTAATTGACATCATATTACCATCTCTCAAATCTAAGATTCTAGTTTTGAAACCCTGTTAATTTAAACTTTAGAGTCATTTAGAACTATTTTAGATCTTTAATTTCTACAGTAGTTTTACTGCTTTATGGGATTAAGGGATTAATTTATTTAGGGAGTCGTCCGAAAATAATACCAAGCCTTGAAAAAGAATCAGGGGGCCATGAAAATGTGACAAAGGGAGGACAGGAGTAAAATGAAGTGTGACATGACACATTTCGTTTTAGTAATGTGCTTATAAAAAAAACAGCGCGACATGTTTCAAAGAGAGAGGAAGGGAGAAGGAAGTTGGGAAAATTGTGACACTTTGACGCAGGGGGTGGGGGTCAAATTTGTTGAAAATAAGAGCGACATCATTTACGGCCAACCCTTAAGTCATGAAATAATTGAATCGGTAGTTTGAAAAAGGGAACAAGTTCAAGCGAATTGTGTTGACGCTTGTTCCCTTCTTCAAACTACCGATTAACTTTATTGCAGATTCTATTAAGTGTGTCAAGTGTGCTTTGTAAAAATAGTAACCTTTGCTTGAATGCCGAGGTATGTAGTAGTAAAATATTTTTTATCGTAAGATACAGACACCCGTTCAATACTACTCTAAAAATTATCGATTCGCAATGCTATGTCAAGTTTGCTACAAGTGGCCTTTTAAATTGGTACAGTTACGTTATTGTTATTCATTTATTGCAAAATAGCTTAGGAGGATCCGTTCAAGTTCCGTACAGTCATTGGTGACTGGCACTAAGTCTTCTATTCAGGACATGGGTATCATTCGTGACTGACAGTGTTACCGTTTCGTTACACATTTTTCTACTTTGTGAGCCAAATTGTCTACGCAGTAATGTTAAAGTTCATGACATTCTTGAAAGAAAAAGCTTATGTTAAGAAACACATTCGAGATTATTTACATCTATCTAATTAAACTTCTTTAAAAAAAATGGCCAAATTCTTATTATGTCAACTTCATCATAATAAACAAAATCTTATTCTATTTTTTACGCTGTTGCCACAAGTCAAAAGTTAATTTTTGTTGCCTCGAAGTGAAAAGGATGATCATTACTTGGTTTCAAGGCTTATCTCTATCAGATAGTATTAAACGGGATATGAAACTGGGAAAAAAAGCTAGAGAAATCAAAAATTAAGAACGAAATTGATCCCTAAATTGCAGGCCCTCACACGTGGTGAAAGACAGGTTTGCGTTTGGCAAAAAATCTTTTGTTTATCTCGATAAAGTAACAAGGACGGAAATAGCATCACGTTTTTGATAGAAGTCAATTTAAAATGTCTAGCTAAAGTTCATGAAAGTCTAGTTTTCGTAAATCAACTACTTATTCATTTCCTATGCCGCCTGCCTTGTCTAGTGGTCATTGAAGTCTGACTTCGATGAAGAGATCCCGGGTTCGAATCCCGGCTCAGGCATGGATGTACTTTCTCTCTCCTGTCCTTGTCCTTTCTTTGTGTGAATGGGTTGTTATGCTGTTAACGGTTTCCTACCTCAAAACGGGTCCTTATGGTACTTGTGTATTGTGGAAGTCTGACTTCACACCAAATTACGGTACAGTTGGAGCAGTAATGCAGCGCACTCCAAACTACCAGCCTAGCTGTCGCAAGAAAACAACAATACGTTTTCTATCGTAGTTTTTAACTAAGTTTGATGCCTTTTCGGTCATTGGTGGCTGACAATATTTTTTTCATTTATGACTAACAGTATAAAAGATGATATGAAACTAAAAAACGTAAAAAAAAAATAAAATAAACAATCATCGTTATCAGCTTAGGATCTTAGCATTGATGTACTAACATACCAATAAGTTAACTTGATTTTCTTGAAGTAGTATGGACAAAAAATGGTCAAAATTGTTAAAAACGTATGCAGTTGCAGATTATTCACCTACTAGGCTATAAATCATTTGGAAGCAATTGTTAATGAAAAGCATGGAAGAAAACGAGCTGATGTGTGCATCACATGACTTCCTTTTACTCCAATTTAAAGATAATAGTGCCTCGGAGTGAGCAGAAAAACATTTTAAATACTTTCATTCCAAGTCTGTTGCAAACCGAAGCAAAGAAAATGTTAGATACAGATAAATTTTCCCAATATTGGCAGTTTTAATGTGATTCAATGGTTAACTCTCTAAATATGGCTAAATTGAAACCAGATTTTTTAAAAAATCGCCAAATTCGTCGCCAAATTGGCGAAAAAACTTGGCGACCAAAAGCTTGACGATATATTGCCAAGTGTTTGCCAAATTATAGAACCGCTTGAGTTTTCATTGAAATTAACAATGTTTTTACCCCAAAAAGGTGTAAAAGACCCCCTTTGGAACATCCGAATGCAACCAAAAGAGAAGGTGCACAACTAGACCCTATTTGGAGTATGTGTCAAATTTCAACTTTCTAGGATATACCGTTCTTGAGTTTTGCGAGATACATACACACATACACATAAGGACGTCACGAGAAAACTCGTTGTAATTAACTCGGGGATTGTCAAAATGGATTCTTCAGGTGTCTATACGTTCTTAGGCATGTATCCACGTGTGGCCGGGTTGAAAAAAAAAATCAATGCGAGCAAAATGGAAATTAAGGCCGATTTTTGAGTGAAAATTTTTTTGCGAATACAATACTTCCTTTTTTGTAAAAAGAAGCAAAACGTATCAATGAAACTCGTAATTTTGTGGTCTAATTGGGATTTTTACTTTGTCTTCATTTTCACTCATATTTATTGATACTGAGATATAAAGAAATTAAAATATCTCCTCAGCAAAGATACATAGAGATAAACTTTCTATCTTTCGTAAAATTTGAAAAAAAAAAAAAAAAAAAAAGAAAGAACATGAAAAATAACGAAAGTAAAAGATTACACAAATAAAGAAATATACAAAAGTGTGGAAAGTGTTCAAATTTATTTACCACTCCAACAAAAAAATATTCTTTTAATAAAGAAATAAACCAAAATATCTATCCTGGGAAAACAAATTTGACGGTACATTTATACATGATATCTGTTAAATATTTTAACAAAGTTAAAGAAATAATTTTTAACTTTTACTCTTATAATTTCAACAATGGTTTTATAAATCTACATCGTTTTAACGGATTATTTATGATTCATAATTACAAAGAATTCATAAATCTCTCTAAAAGCTATTTGATTTAGAAAATTAATTTCAAAAGAAGCATAAAACTACATTACTTTCATAATTTCAAGATTTGCATTTACATTTGCTGTGTCGTAAAAATCAATTTAACTTCTTGATAGCAAAACAGTTTCTCAAAACGTGCAAAATACTAATATGACCGTTATGAAATGTGCAATTAAATTTATGTGTGAAATTAAACAAAAAAGCAGACATCATCTGGGAGAAGCGATACTTCTTAAAAACACGAACCAAATTCAAGGAAGTGACCTTTTTTTTGAAAATAAGATTGTGCTTCAAAAATAACGATTTCGTTACTTGAATTACCCCAATAATTAAATCACACGTCAATTATTTAAAGCACTTTTTGAAATATTAAAAGAATAGCTTTCAGTAATTGTGACTTCTAAATTATCCGGTTCATTTAAAAACGGCAAACAACATCACGCGATACTTTCTGCCAGGGATCTGGAAAAAGAAAACCATTTTTGACATTACCGTAAAAATCGTTTTCTAAAAATCAATAAAGCAATTGTTGCCAAAATCCGGTGGATAAGAAGCTCATTATAATACAACAATCACAGGTTGTTTGCTAATTCCTTTAAGAAGCTTCTCTCAAGAAAATTTAACTTTTATATTAAAATCTTCTGACATCTTTAATTGTTTCTAACTGCTAACGACTGAACGGAGTTCTTTTTATGCCAAGGAGCGGATTTTTGCCGGCGGCCGTTGGAAAGACGAAAATTTTAAGACATTAACCAGGGATGAAAGCAAAGTTTTCGGAATAATTATCAACAAACAGTAAAAAGCTTCGCAAGTTCGTTTTCCCATTTTAATGAGGGGGGAGACTAATTTTCGTCTCTCCGGCTTTAATTGCCCCAGTCGCACAAATTAGGCGAATCGGTGCTACTGCCTGGGCAATGATTTTCCTTTGCAGTTGTCGGCATTACTTTTGTCGATTTGCACGTAATTGCTCCGATACCTGAAGGCGTGGAAAAATCCGGATTGCATAATTAGATAGAAATGCCGGTGGGGTGTCTTCGCGCGTGGGTTTTGTTGGTGATCGTAAATACAGGGTTCATCAGCAAATTCTTCACCAGAGGTGGGTTACTGCCGCTGTCTACAGTTATTTACCGAGCCGCTGACGAGGGTTTCAATTAATTGCCTCCGTGCAAATAAAAGGGGACAAAAAACAAGAGTAATTTTCCAAGTTTCGAGTCTTTTTGAAAGATTTGGTTTACATAAAATTAATAAGTCATTTTATAAAATGAACATGTAAAAACAATTAGGTATTTCTAGACGGCAGATATTTGAAGAGTGCGCAATAAGCACACATTTATTTCTATTACTACGCGTTTGTAAAGAGCGACAAGTTTTCAAACGGTTAAAATTAATTACCAGTCCAGTAAAAAGGAAAACCTGGTAAACTATTTAGTCGCCAGATGCCAGCAGTAACAATTTCATTAGTAGATTTTTTTCCCAATGGGGCTGTATAAAGACACACCCAAAGAGGCGTCTGGGCCATAACCAGACCTATTGCGCTTCCCTACACTGCATCAGTCTTTTCATGTATCACCATTAAGCCGCTGATGCATGACAAAGCAGGTTTTTTGACGCCCAGTTTCCACCAGATGGAGGCACCTGGGCTCTCTTTGATGCAAAATTGCATTAGCAATTTAATTTTGCCAAGGGAATTCTAAGCCAAACGAATACCCTAGGGATCTTTTACATGCCTCATAATCATATGACATTGGCGCTGATGATTTTCTGCATCTCTAAAATCCACCAACTGGCCATCCCAGGCCAGAACCTGGGTCCACAAGCGTAGAAGGCCAGCGCCTAACTATCACGCCACCAACCGGCTCTTTCATTGGTAGTCGCTGTTTTGAAACATTCGCCATTTTTTTTACTCAAAGTGCAAATTGATATATTATTTAACTTATTGACGCTTATAGAAATAAGTACATTTATTAATGCAAGTAATATGTAAAAAAAAATTTAAAAAGCTCCCTTCTGAGTTTGGTGGAATATATTTTACCAATTTCTGTTTGCCTTTTGTACACTTAAAGGCCAGGCGTTTAATTTTTAAAGCGGCAATCAAGTGGTAATTGTCAGCTTGGTTTGAAATCGTTGTTGTTTTTACCTTTTTGCCCTATGACCTTATGACAACTGCTATTTTTTTCTTCTACATTACAGATACAAGTTCGGAAAATAAAGATCACGATCAAGGCGGCTAAAATCATTCTCACTACTCAACTTATTTACTCGTATTTTGGATGCTTTTACAACTTCAAAAATTGTTTATTATTGTTAACTAGGAAATCGCCCGTCACGGTATGACGGGTGAAAATTGCATCAACATTTGAAAGAAGCAATTGCCTGTTTGTTGATATTTTGACAGGTGAAATTGTAACCCTAACTCCAACTAACCCTAAACTCCAGTAAATAGAGTTTATTGCTGACCACTTTTTTGATTCTTCATTCCCCTAAAACAGTAAAACAGTTAAGTTACATGATCGAGTCCAGCCTTGCCATAATAGAGCATTTCTCTGCATGTCGAAGGTTATCCAAAAAATATTGTTAAATTATCATGGCGTGGCGCGAGTTTCATTGCGGATGACGTCAGGAACGTGACTCGATCAATTGCTATGCTAGATATGAGGATTATTATGAGCAGAAATTTTATTTTATAACCTTGTCAGCAAGAAAGCATCACTGGGACTTTTTTTTCTAAGTCAAAAAAAAATTTAAAACATGAAGTGGAGCAAAGTTATCCAGACTGGCTCAAAGAGACCCTGAGTAACTATAGCACAGTCAAAAGGTTCGCAACTTTTTCTCACATGACTTGCTTGCTTAAAAGAAGAGGCTCTGCTGAAACGTCGAAACACGTGTTTGCAATTTTCTTTGAAAATTAATGACCCTTATTTGTTTGAACAATGCATAATATGGAAAATAAAGTATTGCATTTTTGGAATTCGTAGAAAGGTTTTTGTTTTTAAGACTTTAATAAAGATCTTTGCAATAGTAGGTTACGAAAGTTATAAATATTTATGTAATTATGATTGCTTGCAGGCGGTTGTTAAATTTTCGTATTAGTAATTTTATTTCAATAAGTTATTAAAATTATTGCTCAACATAGAGAACCACAAGGAGTTTTTAATACAATATAAATTAGTAAATAATGTGAACAAAAGTTTATTGAAAATTTATATTTGATTTTTAATAAAGTGAATGAGGGTGAAAATTCGGGAAGGACAATAAATTCAGTCGAAAAAAGAGAGGAGAAAGAAGTGAGTGAAAATAGAAAAAAAAAGAAACGGTGCTATTAAATGGGTTTCATGGAGTAATTTCCAAAGATTTCAATTTTTTAAACAGCAACATTTGTAATGTCATCAAATTAAGACAGCTATTTTAACTGCATGAGATTTCAATAAAGTAAAGAGTTGACAATTTTTGTGTATAATCAGTTAAAAACACCGGAGAATAGGTCTTCGAATCATATGACTGAAACTTTTCCCTGTAAACTATATTGGGGAATGTGGGGAAAAGTGGAATGGTTAAGATGTCTAAGTTTTTTCAAAATGAAAAAATTGAAAGTTTGTTTTGAAAATTACAGTACGCAAAGAAAAAACATTGTGTTTTATAATAAAACTTGCATTGAGACATTATTTTTTATTTTTGGCAGTAAATTTGAATCTTCAAAAAAAAGTGAAAAAATTTCACTTTTTTTTTTTGTGGGGCAACGGGAAAAATAAAATATTTCTTTAATTAGATATTTTCTATTCGATTATAAAATGTATGTTTGATCAAAAGAATCAGTAAATAAAAGATGAATGAATAAATGAAAAGATAATGAAACAATAAACGAATAATTAAATGAATAAATCAATTAATAAATGAAGAAAAATAAATGAGTGAGTTAAACAATGAATGAATAAAAAAATAAGTGAATGAATAAATAAGTGAATTACTAAATGAAGGATTGCAAATGAATTAATTAACAAATGAAAATGTGAGTGATTTATATTAAATGATTGAGTGAGTAAATGAAACTATTTCACTTTGCTCCGCATGTACTTGAATAATAGTACAATTTATTTAAAAAACAAATAATCTTAATATTAACTAAATTTTTACTGCATTGAAAAATAGGAGGTCTCAATGAATACTTAAAATTTTAATAACAAGAATGTTATCATTTTATAGTAAAAAAAGGAATTTTTGACTTACAACAAAATATTACAATATGAGTACCATTTTTTTTAAATTGCCGATATTACCAAATGTTTTCATCTTCGGTGGCATTTTTTTCCTGGCTTGACTAGACTACATATGGTACTATATAGTTAAAATAATACCAGATATGTGTAGCTAAAAGCGGAGGAAATATTCCACCATTTCACTCTGCCCCATGTTCCCCTACCTACTATAAAATTATTCACAAGTTCAAATTAGCATGCTAAAAAAGAGAAAGAGTACGAAAATTAAAATTATCAAACGAAGACCAACCAGTTGAAGCGTACCGACGACAAAAAATAATAATAACATAAAAAAAGCAGAACTCTAAAAAAACTGCACCAAAGAACTGCTGATTTTTGAGTTTGTAATTTCATAGCGTAATGCGAAATGTTTGCACGAAAGTTGCGAGGTAGGAGCGAAAATTTAATTATGATTTTTCGAACGGCAGAAAGCGAAAAGCGGTGCTTTCTCGCCATAATTCAAAATATTTTACAAAAGTTGCAGGATAATTTCACACTTCCAGCAAATACGCGTATATTTGGATACGGACCCCGACTTATGACTTCCACTACATTCGAAGATGGCTTTTCTGCAACTTGCAATACTAGAGTAAACTTCATCACGATTTGAGAAGACACAGGCTCGGCTAAAATTAAAAAACAAGAGACACCCTTTCGCAGAGGCGTCTAATAATAATAATAAAAGAAGGCAAAAAGAGGATAGAAGTTAATGCCACTCTCCTTCGTCGAAAAGCCTCGGAGGTGAACTGCGTGCCTCATTACGGAATCTGTTACAAGATACAGCCGAAATTAAGTTTGCGCCAAGAGCACTCGGCTGAGTCCGTTTGACAGAGAAAGAGAGAGAAAATCACGCCGTCGGTTCTGCGAGAAGGAACCAAGAGTAAGGGTTTAATGAAAACTGAGATCAAAGCAGACGCTTACTAGCATAGTGCACACTGATTGGGGTGGCGAGGGATAAGGATTCACATTTTTATCTCTTTCAGAAATTATCAGCTGATTTTTTTTTTTTTTTTGTCCGGACCTCTTAAGACGCAGAGAGAAGGTTTTCCTCCAAATCTGAAAGCTACTCGCATTAAATGCATGGTAATTCAGATGCAGAGTTAGATAATTAAATTAACGTGCTTCAATGTTTTTCGCGCAGATTCAACACATGTTTTACTTAGAAGCGAATAGATTAACGCACGAAGAACCACTGAATAACAACTTATTTCTGGATTCATGAGTTGAAAACAAGTGACGAACTACAGGGTGTCCTGCAAAAGACTGAGTGTTTTCAAAAATTTATAACAGGAAAATGGTAAATGATAAAAAAAAAAAAAAAAAATTCTTGCAGAAAATTCATGTGGTAGGCAGTAAATTTTTATCCCTGAGTTCCAAATTTTAGTTGAAAAATTTTCCAATAGATGGCGCTGCAGATAGTAAGCTCGTAAATCAAAATAAAAAGATAGAAAACTACATCATATTTTTTCGAAAATAATGAAAAAAAGAACAAAACAATATTTTCAAACAATCGTCGTCTGAAATCACATGTCGCAATTGGAGGAAAAATCGGTGGATTTCAATTCTTTTTTGACTTACAGGCTTATACTATCTGCAACGCCATCTATTAAAACATTTTTGAATAAAAATTAGTAACTCAGAGAAAAAATTTAGCGCCCGCCACATGAATTTTCTGCAAGAATTTGTTTTTTTTTTTTTTTTTTTTTTTATCATTAACCGTTCTCCTGTTATAAATTTTTGAAAACAGTCCGTCTTTTTCAGGACACCCTGTAGTTGCTCTTTACACCTGCATCGTCTAGAAATCCTAAAATTTTATGCTATCAGGTAAAGTCTAAAAGAAAAATAATAAATCTTTTGGTTAATGCCACGAAAAAATGGACATTTTATCCCGCACGGTACAGCTATTTAATTGAAAATAATAGTTTAAAAGGGTAATGAATGAATTTTTGTTGCTTAAGAAATCACAAACTTATGCTGTGATTTACTTATCAATGAAATACATGAGTTGTCAAGTGCTTCTTGAGCTGTCAAATCACTTGATATGTATTTCATTAAAGAGTTATAATTTTAAAAGTAAGGAATAAGATTTAGCGCTTAAGAAATCACAAACTTATGGGTAAATTCTTAAGCATTAAATCTTGTTCATTACTTTTTTAAATTAATACTTTTTAATAAAATACATGAGTTGTCAAGTGCTTATACAAATTTGGCATTTCTTCAATGGAACTGCGTTTTTGAGGAGACTAATTGGGGAAAACAGCGTTGAGTGGGAGTTAAAAATTCAGGGTTCAGGGAATAATCCTTTTACTGCTGTTAACTTCCAAATTTCACATCCATCATTTGTTGAAAAATGGTTTCTTAATAACAACTCAGAAAAAAGAGAGTTCGACTGCGGTCGCAAAATTGTTTTTTTTCCCCTCTAGTTTTATATGCGTTCAAAACAACAATCGTGTGTGAAGTTAATTACATTGTACATATAGAACTATATTGCTTAATAAGCAAAATCAAGTCTTGTATTCTTAACAGTTTAAGTTCCAAAATTTCTCTGTGGTTGTTTTTAATTCCTCAACTGAGTTGCAACCCTATTTCGTTAAAATTCATGCTTAAAATGTTCTAGACATTCTCTATTATAGAGGTAATATCAAAAATGAGAACAAAGCAGCTCAAAATCAATGATTTCAAGATTCAATTCAGTGCTGAATTGCAAGTATAGATTTAGGTCCTGTTCTCAGGGAAAAATTCGATTTTCTCTATCAACAAAACATATAAAGGCGAAAGGATTTGATATCTTTCAGACATATGTGGATTTTTACCAAAAAGTTGAACTACATTACCACTGTACATTCAACGACAAAATACCGTTCTCCTCAGCTTCATAAACATCAGCATGAAGTTGCAAGAGATTGGACTTTGCACGAAATGGATAAATTGGTCTAATTTCCCGTAAAGGTGTTCAAGTCCAGGTCACTGAAGAAACAAGGAATAAAATAGTGATGCTGAGAATAAAAACCTTGCAATGCTGCTTTACATTAAATTTTCGTTCATCATAATCTTACTTTCATGTGGGACTAGAGTAAAAAATTAATTTTGGCGAAATGTTAATATTTTGATTGAGACAGAAACACCAATAAGCTTCGAGTATTGTGTTATTTCGCACAAAATCTTTCCAAAAATTCTTTATTTTCTGTTTTTATATTTCTGTATGAGTAACTTGATTCCATACTTAATTGAGGGCAGTCCCACGAAAAAACGAGTATCTTGTCCCGCACGTGACAGCATACATACTTCATTTAAAAGATAATTGAGGGACGAATTTGAAAAAAAATTGTTGCTTAAGAAAACACAACCGTATGTATGACTCCATAAGCAATAATGTTTGTTTATTACCTTCTTAAACATTTTAATGAAATATAGTTTTCTTGTTGAGAGGTAAAGATTTACTCCTCCCATGCTATCATCGCTGGCTGGAGGATGGTTTTTCTATGAATCTCCAGTCAATGCAATACCGAAGAATGAGAAAGCAGATATCCTTGCCAAAAATAGTTCGAAATTGCAACAGCAGGTCAAAATATTCCTCATCTTTATTTCAAAAAATAGGGGATGGGGAAGTTAGTATCGAACGTCTTTGTTGTAAATGCTGTGCAATGAAACATATAAAGAACAAATGAACAAGTGATAAAATAAAGTTTAAAGGAAATAATTTCAAAGAATAGAAAAAGAAACGCCATACAAAACATACAGCAAAAGACGTGGCAATTTGAGAGCACAACAACTTGAAATGCGGCAAAATTAAGGGTGAAAATTCAAAACAATTACAGTTGAAGTTATTGAAGACTGTGAAATAAATAACTATGAAATGGAGGTAAGTGAATATTATTGAAACTGTATCGTGAAGATGCAAAAATTTAAAAAGAGAAAATTTAAATGTTGCAAAAAAAGCAATAATTTCGAACAATATTTTAAATTACAGGAAACATGAGAAGATGGTTAGCCTTCAGCAACGATTGAGATACTTTTTTACATATTAAAGTATCACCTGCGTAAAAGAGCTAATTTATAATTGTAATCTTTTTTACGTTGAATGAGGTTAACTTCTCGTAATCTAGACTGAAAAGAAGCACCTGACGGAGTACATGAAATACACCGCCAAGGAGCCTTACGGAGTATTAATTCTTTTCAGGACAAAATAATAAACGACATCCAGATAAAAACTCTTCGACGCCAAAAAAGAAAAAAGAGATTTTGAATGAAATAATGAGATTGAAAAGAGGTACTAAAAGGATCAAACATTGTAAAGTGTTCCGAAATTGACGCACCTCACAACGCATTCTTCATTCACTCTTTTCAAATGAGGTCTTAACCATGGACGAATGAAAATTATCCCTTGTGTATTAGTTCCGAAATTCTCCCTGGAGCGCAATCGGGAAAAAGGAGAAAGATGGAAAAAATATTTTTTTTCCAGAAAAAAGGGTCATTGAAAGCTGCAGGAGAAGCCAAAAAAAAAAAAATCTGCATTCTTGCGGAGCCATTGTCTAGGCATGCCGTTCCATTAAAAGCGGGAACCTGGCTTGAAAAGAATTGCGCGGGCCATTCTTTAACGCCCTGAATTAATATCGGCACCGAATCTAAAAGCCCAAAGTTTTGTGGACATTTTTCCCCACCCCCCGCTGCCCTACTAGAAAAGGCTGTAATTTTTTCTTTTTTTTCTACTCTTCTAGGATTAAACCTTACGGAAAAAAAAAAAAAAAAAACTAATCAAGAGCTTTCTTGGCATTTTCAGAAAAGAACGAAATGCCCCCCTCCCCTCCCTCCCATGTCCAGGATTATTATTATTATTATTATTTATTTTCACGATGTTGGAATAATGATCAAGAAAAGAGAAAAAAAAAAAAAACCTGCGGCAACGAATATGGTTGGATATGGCATGAGGTGTGATGGCAATAAAACTGATCTTGGCATAAGAGGAATTATGTGGATTATTTTGCCGCTTCTCTTAGATACTTAATTAAAAGACATGTTGAACACTACTTTATATTTTTTATTCATTTAGTTTTATCCGAGGATTTTTCATTTTTTATCACTTTATTTCTAATAGTGCTAGCATAGTTTTTTTTTTCTTCTAATACATGGATGTAAGCTTGTTAAAAGAGCTGTTGAGCATCTTTTGTGTTATAATAGGAACATTATTTAGTGCGTATAAATTTGCTTCAATTTCTTAGATTACTTGCGACTTTCTTTAATACTTTTCACGTTTTAGACATAAGAGTAATTTCAGATTTGCATTGGTCTTTAACTAAATGTGCTAATTTGTGTACTTTGTGCTCATTCCATTTGCACGTGAGCGACATTCTTAAGTATTTGCAATTTATTCGCAGAACTCAAAATGTTGACTTTTGTTGATATTTCTTTACTAATAATAAAACTGAACGTTTGGTTGCAATGCTAATGTGGCTGCATGAATTCAAGCCACCAAGAAGTCCACGAAGGGAGAGTTATAGCGCAAAATGCCTCAATTAAGTTTTTTTATATGAGGGGGGGAGCAGTTCTTTTAGGGGCATTTTTCTTGTTTTTTGAGAGCTCTCGTTTTTGAGTGGGTACTCTGTATATCCCGTGGGTATCCCTAAATAATCGCCAAACAAATTGCAAAGTGTGCGAAAATATCAAAAAGTATATCGGAGAATGTCAAGCAGCCGCTGCAGGCGGCTAGACAAGCTAGAACAACCAGGTCGGTATTCGCAGCAAGCAGAAGGTAACGACCCTCCGTGCCTTTGATTTCCCTGAAATACGTTGCCAAACTTTTCTGTTTGGGATGCACGCTTGACTAATGATTACCCAGTGAGCACGGGAGTTGGTGAGCACGAAGCAACCCCCCACACCCGGAAATAAATACAGTATACAGTCAACTGTAAATGTTATAAAAAAATATACAGTCAACTCTCGATAACTTGATTTCTCAAGAGACCGGCTAAAACGTTCGAGATATTGGTAGTTCGAGTTATGGGAAGTTTCCACATAAGTCTCAAGAATTCGGGACCCGATGTAAACTTCGAGATAAAAGAATATTTGAGTTACAAGCTTCAAGTTATTAAGATTTGACTGTATGTGGGACTTTTGTGTACATTTTCAATTTTGTTCAAATGCACAGTTCTTATTACGCTTTCCTTTTCAATAATTGCACAAGAGTTTCGTAGAAATTTGCAAACATAACTAAAGCCGTTCTTTTAAAGCCAAATTTTATTTGATCACACTTTCAAAGCAAGACATACGACAAAAATAATTTATCTCCTTAATTCATGCTATCATAAATTTAATTTCATCCACTACACGTCACAGGCAACTTCTAGCGAAAGCTTACAGCTTGTTTAAGAACGGAGAAAGCTTATTTCACAATTTTAACTGTAACAAACACAACTGTACTTCGCGGTGTTAGAAAATATGATGTTTTATGGAAGAAAGTATTTTGCTTGAACTTGCTTTGAAACTCTCAATCCGCACAGGGAACCTGGAAAAGCTTTTTTAATTGAATAAACAAGACATGCTCATAAATTTAATTACTAAGAAAATCTAAGCTTTGAAATAATTACATTAAAATTTGAAGTCAAACTAGAGAGATATTCTAAAGCAAGTCTCGTTTTTGGAAAAAGCCAGTAAAATTTCCAAGTTTCTCCAACGACAATCCATATTTTTTTTCTTTTAAATTTATGATTAATAACTTATGATTATTAATTCATTGATAAATAATGACGTGACAGGAAGCAATAACTCACAAATAGTAATTCGTTCATTATGTATAAATAACAATGCATCAAGAGATAACTTACAAATGAAATTACAACTCTCGATTATTCCATTTGTTTTTCTGACACAATTTTGTTATCTTGTTATTCAGTAAAAGGTGAGTAAATTTTCTGTTGGGTGAAAATTAACTAATTTTTTTGTGAATCGAAAGTTTAGTAAATTTATCGTTGAGTGATAGGAGAATACATTTTTTGTTTAATAACAGGTAAGTTAATTTATTGTCGAGTGAAGATAAGTACGTTTGTTGTTGAGTGAAAGGTAACTGTTTTGTGAAGCTGAAGTTTAGTGAATTTGCTGTTGAGGGAAAGGAAACTTTTTTTTTTTTATGAAGCAGAAAGTTAGTAAATTTGCTGTTGAGTGAAAGGTAACTTATTTGTTTGAAAAGCGAAAGGTTCATGAATTTGTTGTTGTGCAAAAGATAAGTAAATTTGTTGTTCAGTGAAAGATGTGTAAATTTAGTGTTTAGTGAAAGGCGACTAAATTTTTTGTTGATGGAAAAATTAGTAAATTTGTTGTTAAGTAGACATTTACGGGGCAGATAAATTTTCAAATAGTTTCGAAGATCACGCAAATGAAAAAAACTAACGTATTATTAAACTGAAAATTTATTTAAAACGAGCTGATGTGTGCATCATATGACTTTCTTTTACTCCAATTTAAAGTCATTTCCCCATTATTGGCAATTTTAATGTGATTCAATCGTTTACTCTTAAAATATCACCAACAGTGCCAAATTGAAACCAAATTAAAAAAAAAAAAAATCCCCCAAATTTGTCACCAAGTTGGCGACAAAACTTGGCGACCAAAAGACTTTCGATATATCCCCAAGTGTCCGCCAAATTATAGCACCACTTGAGTTTGCATCGAAATTAACAATGATTTTAACCCAAAAAGGTGCAAAAGCCCCTTTAGAAACAACCGAATGCAACCAAAAGGGAAGGTGCGCAATTAGACCCAACTAGGAGTCTACGTACCAAATTTCAACTTTCTAGGACATACCCTTCTTGAGTTATGCGACATACATACGCACATACACACGTACATACAGACGTCACGAGAAAACTCGTTGTAATTAACTCGGGGATCATCAAAATAGATATTTCGCTTGTCTATACGTTCTTAGGCACTTATCCATGTGTGGTCCAGTCGAAAAAAAAAACTCAACATTCATTCGGGGGTGGGCAAAATGGAAATTAAGGTCGATTTTTGAGTGAAAAATTTCTTCGCGAATATAATACTTCCTTTTTTGTAAAAGGGAGTAAAAAATAGTTAAGTTGACTTCCGACAATATCTTCCGATACACAAGCTCACATAGTTTATCGAGGAAAATGATAACCATGAAACAAATGTATGTAATCTCTTAAATTTTTTCTATCTTACAACGCTGTTTAAATTTCTTTATTTCCAGCATTTTTTTTTGTTGTTGTTGTTGTTTCATCACACAAGTTTTCTTGATTTAGCAAAATTATTTTAAAATTTCTCAGGACAGCGACATTAAAATTCAAAGCAAAGCTTTTTTATTGTTCTAAATCATGCTACATAGAAAATAAATGAGACGAGCGAATTCAACAAAAAATGAATATTAGCGACTACATAAAATTTCCAAGAAATAATTCTGCATTTCTTAACAACTTTTTTTCTCCAGAGTCTCGGAAAAGACAATCATTTGATGCAATATTCTGAAAAATGTTGACTCCATTATAAAAACTTATTTCGAAACCTAATTTCCTTCCTGCAAAACAGGAATCTTCCATCTTATTAAAGTGAAGTAGGTGCTCAAAAATTTCGAAAATAATAAACCTGCGACAAAATTGGCTTCCCGTCCTGCTCGCCAAACACAAATTTCCCCGAACGTAAAAAAAACCACTTTTCAAAGGGTTACCACAAGTTATTTTTTTCTTTCATCCAATTTCGATGCATCGGGACGAAGCTATAGGTAACTATACAAAACGAAATTCGCTGCAAATTTTTAGGAAAAGCAATAATCATGGTAATTGAATAGCTTCCTCCCTCATTTCTTCCTCTTTTGTTGAGCAAAAATTAACTTCGAAATTGCAAGGTAAAATGATTGAGCTATAAGTTTCTTGATTGAACGCTTTTCTTAAAAAGTACAAATCATTCTTTTTTTCAGAAGTTTATTGAGAGTAATTGAATGGAGTTTATTAATTCTGTTGGAATAAAGCTGTTGTTGTTAACGTGGAGTGAAATGTGGATATATTGACGTAGTGTCTCAGCTTTTTGAAAAAAGTTTTATTGGGTTCATATTCGACATTCCTGCTTTTTAATGAGGTGCAGGAACTTTATACAAGTATCACTGCTGTTTTTTAGAAGCTTAAAAATTAAGTGCTGTTTATAATTTAAACTGGATTCTTTCAAACAGTAATTACTTTAAATATTCCTATAATACTAATTATGTATTTCAGTTATTATTTCATTTAGTAGTCATTGAGTCGTCCGGCTCTGCACGGTCTACCTCGAAAATAACAGTTTGGTCAAGTGATGCGTGTTCAGCAATCTGGTTTGAACAAAAAAAAAAAAAAAAATCAGTAAAATTTAGCGGCAGATTACAGAAAAATAACCAAAAAGTAAACATTTTAAATCCCCCGATTACAAGAAAATTCTTTAAAACAAAAGCCAGAATTTTATTTGCTCATATTCCAGAAAAAATGGCAGCATATCTTTCTTCTCAGTGATTTTCTTCATGCTACAAATATTAATAAAAGCATTGTTACGGAAAGTTGAGATGAAGCACTGAATAATTATTTGAATGGACGAAATTCTTCGAAAAATAGGGATTTTCTGTCGGTATCTAAGTGTCATAATTCATAGTTTTTAATTGATATCTTCGCTAATATTTATCGGAGGATTATGTTAAATAGCCAAACATAAAGACGGGAAAATTACGAATCCATCGATACCTGGTTCGATGGTCAGTTCACTGGCGCTCGGGAGAAGTAACTCGGGCCTAGATACTGTCCAACCACGGATTGCATGGAATTTTCAAATGTCCAGATAAAACGAATCTATGTGAATAAGGGGGAAAATTAAAAATTTGATGCGCGTATTCCGCTTATTTGAATGAGACTGTGCTTCTGCAAAAGCTGACATCAGTAAAAAATAATAAATTTGTCCATTTCCGGCTGTAAAACGGATGTTTGTCTTTCCATATAATCCGTGGTCAGACAGTACATTCATAGATACATAGGTACATACATAGAAACGCTCAGTTTTTAATTATATAAGAAAGACATCACGTCACCATTTCAAAAGAATTTAAAGAAGTGTGTAGCATATATTAATACTTTACGCTCTAATTTTTGTTTATGAATTAATACAGTGAATATTTTTTGTCATAATTATTATTTTGGTTTTGGGTTTACTTTTGATGACACATGACATCTCAATTTTGAAACACAAAGAATAATGGTAAACTTAAGTACCTGTGTATAATGTAACATGGCTCCACTAGATGACGCTGGGCGCTTAACACGTCTTGACAATTTTTGACTTTTCTGTGTTAAACTGATGTAGCTCGTGCATCCTCCAACCATAATCAATGTTTCAAAGATTGTTTATATTTTTGATTGGACATTGCCCATTTTGACCGCAAGAGGCGGCATTGGGAACCACTGCATCCACCAATGAATGGCAAAGTAATGGAAACAGGGGTGCTCCGTAGCGCCCTCTTTGTGCCATGAGTTTAAGCGATTGCCACGGCCGTAATCATTAAGTGGGGTCATGAATGTAATTAAATTTTCTTCCTACGAAAAAATAGAGAAAATTTTCAGATTGAAGACTATACTGCCATGGTGAGGTAAACGACAGTATATGTAGAAAACAGTTTTCGAAATATTTGAAGAAATGCGTTTCAGATTCGACACTAACAATAAGAAAATGTTCGAATTAGACGGTTTTTTTCGCGCTTTTTCTGCACCTAAACCAAATAAACAAGCTTGTTCAATAAAGCTACCATACAGCAGATGACAAAAATGCAAAAATATGAAAAATGAAAAAAAAAAAGCAGTTACTGCCCTTTACCTGCAAACGCCAGTACACGTTTATGTTGTTCTGTTCACATGACGTCTCAATTTCAAAAACTTAAATGTCAATGTAAACGCTGGTTTATAATCTACGTTGCATTTTTCCAAACAGTTGATTGTATAGACAACAACTGCATTCGTTTAAAGGAAATTTCGCTTTACAAATTTTGTTTGAACATGCGTAATAATACCATTATTATCAAAATTCAATGACTATAAATCGTAAAACATTCACTGACTTTTGTTTGGAAAATCTCGCCCTTAAAAATTCAACATCATGCTTTATTTTTTTTTTCTTTTATTAGAACAATTAGTAATGCCAAAAAAAAAAAAAAAAACTTAAGCACTATGCTTAACGTAAAATTTCGAATTCCATATAGATCCTGATCGATCAGTGGATTTTCTTCAAATAAATTTTATCACAGCGATCTTACGACATAGAGCACCTCAAAGATTTTTTTTTAAAAATTTCGTGTTTAAGAGCATTTTTGGAGCAACTGAAAACAGGATATACGGAATAAGTTCGAATCCCATAATGTAAAAAAAAGAAGAGATTAAAAAAAGTTTTCATAATTAAAAAATCGAAAAAAAATGTTAAAATTCTGAGTTTATTATTTTTTTGCATCTACAATTCGAAAATGAGTTATTAAAAATCGAATTATAATTCACCAAAGACCCTACGTTAGCAAATGCATGGGGTTAATAGGTTGAGTAAACTTAAAACACCATGCTTCGCTATCAAAAGATACAACTATAAGAGTTCTCAAACGCATAGTGAAGCATAATTTTATTTTCAAGCGTTTTTCCTTGACTTTATTTGATGATTTCTTTTTTGTTTCGTGCAATGTTTAACAGTTTTTTTTTTCTTCTTTCAATAACGCGTTGTATATTCAATACATCATGTTTAAAAATGAGTGAAACATTGAGCAAAAACTATATTCATTTTTTTTTTTCACTGCCTTGAGATTTGAAGTCTTGTATTGCGAACATTTTGTTACAGTTAAAATCTGCAATTTATTTTTTACACATTCGTACGCTTACATATAAAAAATTGTTTGAATACAAAATGTTCTTATGAAATGATTATAAATAGTGGAGTTTCGTTGAAATATTACACCTAACAGTTCGAAACAATAGATTTGATATCGTTCATACGGATGAAAAAGCGTTTTCTTTTTTACTTCCTTTTACAAAAAAGGAAGTATTGTGTTCGTGAAAAAATTTTCACTCAAAAATCGACCTTAATTTCCATTTTGCTCAACCCTGAATGAATATTGAGTTTTTTTTTTTTTTTCGACCCTACCACACGTGCATACATACCTAAAAACGTATAGACACCCGAAATATCCATTTTGACGATTCCCAGTTAATTACAACGAGTTTTCTCGTGACGTCTGTATATACATATGTGTGTGCGTATGTGCCTCGCATAACTCAAGAACGGTATGTCCTAAAAAGTTGAAATTTGGTACGTAGACTCCTAGTGGTGTCTAGTTCTGCAGCTCTTTTTTTTTTTTGGTTGCATTCGGGTGTTTCTAAAGGGGTCTTTTGCATATTTGGGGGGAGGGGGAAATCATGGTTAATTTCAATGCAAACTCAAGTGGTGTTATAATTTGGCGGACACTTGGCGATATATCACCAGTCCTTTGGTCGCCAAGTTTTTTTCTCCAATTTGGCGAGAAATTTGGCGATTTTTTTTCCTTAAATCTGGTTTTATTTTGGCCATTGTTGGTGATATTTAGAGTTAACTATTGAATCATATTAAAATTGCCAATAATGGGGAAATAACATTAAATTGGTGTTATGGAAGTCATGTGACGCACACCATCAGCTCGTTTTATTTTTCAAACGGGGCATTTTTTTCCCCCAAAAAAATGAAAATAAGTAAATAAATAGAACAGATGTAAATAAATAAATTTAAAGAATAAATAAAAATAAATGATTGAATAAAAAAAAAAAAAAAAAAAATTAACCAAAAAAAAAAAAAAATAAATAAATAAAATAAAATAAAATGAAAACCGCTAAAAATATGTGCCTTGAAAACATTTTGAGCATAACCCAATTAAGGAAGATACATGATTAATCTTCGAAAATTTATATTTGTAATGGAAAAACTGGGCACTTACATTTCTTAAAAAAACTTCTATTTTCGAGCAGATTGTTTGTGCCTAATAATTAATATTATGCTTCAATATAATGCTTCTCAAAGAAATTACGTTTAAAACAGTACGCTAGATATACTTCATCGATAAAAAACATGGATGCTTGAAATTGAAAAATCAAATAACAACCGTATTTTAATAATAATAATGAGTGATCTAATATTTTTAAATGAAGAAAATCATAATTCTTATATTGAATATACAAAATGTACATTGAATTAGCAACCATAAAAATATATGAATGTTTTTAGAAAAAAAAATATACTCATCAAAATCCTCAACATTGATGTGGCTTCCCTATAATTTGTAAAGGACTTTGCATCAATTTGAAATAAGCACCGTCTCAGACAGTAATTCAAGTTCTGCTTCTGTAAATGATCTTTACTAAAGTAGACGAAAAAAGCAACGATCCTAATAAAAAAAATCAAATCGATAGGAGAATTATCAGTTTCTTATAGGAATTATGTCTTGAAAAAAAATGTATTGAGTTAATGTTATGAGTCAAGTGAGGTCAGTTAATTTCGCCACCAGTTTCAGTTTGTTACTGAGATAACTTTGTACACTGGGATAACCACATATAAGGCAAATATCGCTCTAGAGATGCTGGCCAGTACATGAGAAGAGATTGAATACTGTTTGAGTATACCGTTACTTGCCGTATATAGTAAATACCCTTTGAAAGCAAGTAAATCTTATAAATCTTGTTAAACGAGCTGTTTAGTCCACATTAAATGTATTTTTCAAGCTTAATTTAATGGTAGCTACCAAGATACACCCTGAATTATCTTAGAAAAATTGTTTAAAAAAAGGTAACTGACTGGTAATAAATAAAGCAACATAGCTAACAGTTGCCATGCTGTTAACTTTTTTTTTTTCAAACCATTCAAAATGCATTTTAAAAATTTAACTAAACCATTACATTTGACCTAAAAAATACAACTACCCAGTGAAAAAGATCTTTTGAACAACACCTATTTTCCTTTGAACGTTACAAACCACTTAATGTTTTGCTTTATAAATGTCAGTCAGTTACCAGTGGAATTGATCCTATGCAAAAATAGTCCACAATATATTGATGTAATTCCACCTCTCATAGCTAAACCGAAAATATTGTCAATTTTTACCCGATGCTACTTCTTTACATCAACCTTAATAAAAAGAAAAACTCCCGCGTCTTCTTTCATTTTGTGCCGCAATGTGGTCTCCATCTCAAAACAGAAACCAATTCGTCTCTCTGAGTCTACATCTCCCGAGCGACATTTGCGTGTGTTTTTATCTGTCTTCACAAGATCCCTGCGTGCACGAAATTTAACCTTAGGTTTCATTACCCTCGGGTATCTGAATTCTATTTGGAACACTTAGATGTTCACCGGTTTCCCTTGATTTCATCGAATTTCTCCTAGAAAAACATCATAACAATCAAGAGTAGTAGCTCTATCGAAAGCAACTTCAAGTACTGCCACAAATAAATCGGGAAAAAAGAGATAGTGTTCTTTTAAAATATTTCTTCCGCTTGTAAAGTTGTGCATCGACTTAAACTTGAATACTTATTTAATAAGTTAGGGACTCGCCAAAAGTAATATTATTATGTACTGTCTTTATTTCTGGTTAGATAGCAGTTAAAAAGATCGCCTCTTGCGTTAAAAAATACTTTACTTTAAGTTTTAATTTAAAAAAAAATTCAGTCTAATTTCTTAAAAATTAGTAATTTCAAAGCTTAAAATAACGTTAAAAATTTTAGAGTATATATGAGGTAGTGAGAAGCAAAAGGATGCAAGTAGCAAAATTAAAAATTTGGAGATAACCAGTACAAATGGTAAGTGAACCCCTTCTCTGTCTTGGGGTAAGATATAGTACTAGTAGCCCTGGTAGGTGCTGCTGTATAGCATGACTTAGAAAAAAAAGTCAACGAAAGCCTACCTAGGACGTAATCTTTATGCGCGTTTTACTCGAAACTTGAAAATGCCCAATTAGATCCCTTTGCTTCTCACTGCCCCATATGTATAATGATTACATATAAAATATTGGGCAAGCAAGAGCTTAGGTACATACAGTCTTACTACCGATGAGATGGAAATGTAAACATCCGGTTTACAGGCGGAAATGGATGCATCTATTAGTTTTCAGGGATATCAGCTTCTACAGATGTGAGTTAGCCTTTAAATACTAAAACAGAGTAGCATTAAATTGGCAAAAAATGCGAATCAAATTTTTATCTCCCCTCCCCTCATTCAGATAGGCTTGTCTTCACTGGAAGTTTACCAATTCCATATCATGTGTGCAAACCATCAATATGCAATCATGCTTGCTTAGAGTCTTTTTTTTTTTTTTTAAATGAACCAGGATGTTGAAGGGCACTCCTTGAGGTCAATCATTAATCCCATGGAGGGATTACCTAGAGTCCACTTGAGACCTGAACTTTGAATGCAGGTTAATAAAAACAAAGAATTGCCTGAATATCTACGCCAACTCGCTGTTGAGAGCATCAACGAAATTCCAGCATGTGATATTCAAATTTTTTCTGATGGCAGCAGAAATGAACAAAATTCTTATAGTAGCGGCGTCTTGATAAAGGCTCCTGATTTTACAAATAAAATTAGGATTAGGAATCCTGATTTCTGCTCTGTATTCAGATCGGAGCTAATTGCTATTAATGTGCCTCTTAAAGCCATCATTCCTCTAACTTCTTCTGCAGATATATGGATCTTATTAGATAGCCACAGTGAGATCCAGCACTTAAGTAACTGGTCAGGCATTGGTGTAAGACTTATGTCTCAATCCTTTCCTCTCTTAAAGAGCTTATCCAACGGCACGAGATATTCTTTCAATGGATCCCATCTCACATTGGTATATATGGCAGTGAAATTGCAGATACTTTGGCCAAAGAAGGTGCCTCTGAAGTGCCAGCGACCAGTAGTACTTTGACCTTCACAGAGATCTGCTCCAAAATAACAAACTCAAATTTAGCACCTGTGGAAGACCCCTCCGACTCACTCAGGGTATACTCGGCAGACTCCGGGTGGTGCTTTTAACATCAAGGTGGATAGAGCTATCCAGTCTGCTATTAGTAGACTTGCAAGTGGTCATATCAAGAGCCTTTCTTTTGATAAAGAACAAAAATTATATCTGATGTGTCTATAATGCAACTTACAACAGGCCTCTCCAGAACAGCTGTTTAACTGCGCGGGCCTTATCAGGGAGGACATTTATTCTAGTCCTCTTCTGGTGCTTCACTTTTTGAAGGTTTTTGGACTCGTGGACTTGGTCTAGCCAAGCGGTTAGATAAGGAAATATAAGGCAAAAACAAATTTTTTAAAATAAATTTATAGATGGTTTCTGGTATTAGGAACCTTTTTTATAATTTTTCTCATGTTATCCCGGTTGAGAAAAATACAGCTGTAAAAGGCTGATTATATTAAATGCCTGGTTATATTTAATACCATCGTATTTCAAACATACAATGCAAGTGCATAAAAACAATGAATCAGATATACGTCCGGTCCTAGTATTTCTTTCCAACAGTTTTGTTTTTTATTTTATATGCATTTTGATATTTACTTTGCTACGTAATTGGCTAATGTTTAGTCTTTCAGGATTAAAACTTGAACAGTTATTATCAAACATATTTATTAACATGTTAAAAAAAGATATCTTTATGATGTTCAATATAGTTACAGACAACTTGAGCTGAAGATGTTTTATTCGAAGGATATAACACCCATGCTTTTAAACATTTTTTTAACTAGCAAGTACAAAATAAATTGTTGCATTTATTTATTTTTTTAAATAAAATTAAAGTATTTTGATTTAAAAAATAATAAAATAAAACAGTGGTCTGTTACATTTCCATTATAAATCGTTACAGATACATTTGATACTACCAATAATTTAATTCTTGTCATTTCTAGGTTGCATACTTCGATACGTAGTTTGAAATGAAATTTTTATATTTTAAGATAAAACAAAGGGGCAAAGTACAAACTCTGTCAGCATTTAATTTACAGAGTTGTAAATGACACTGATGATATACACTTCTACTAAATTTGATCGAAAAAATGAAGGGAAATGGATATATAAGAAAGATTAAATTGATAATGCACGTATGATTCAACAAGAATAACTTGTCTCTCATAGCATTTAAAAATATGTGCGAAAATATAACCTAAAAGAAACACGCACATTTTAAATTATTCACTCTCTTTACTCAAAAGTTCAAAGTATATCAACAATCTTTTTCATAATGCATTATAACTAAAAGAGAAAGCTGCATTCAATATTTGTATTTTTAAAGAAATAAGACGTAGCAATAAAATTTACTATCTCTGTAAAAGAGGGAAGAAAATATGATTTCAAAGTTTTACAAAATTTATAAAATGTAAAAAGCTGTAAGTAAAAACCCAGTAAATAGTAAATATCATTTCAATTTTGATTTTTACTTCAAAGTAGAGTTTAATGAAAACAGTAACGCAGTGTGGAACTTCAACTAAATGCAGAATTTTTAGTGTGCAGATAGCCAATCTTCAAACAAAATTTAGAAATTGTTAATAATAAACGAATTCAAAGTGACATCACAACATATTTTTGGCAGTCGTTGCAGATATTTCGCATGAAAACGAAACTTTTATTTGAATAAGTAATAATTTAACCAATTTAAAATGTACTTTCCTTGGCAAAACATGTGTTTCCATTCGAGATATGGCAACCCATAGTCACAAAGTCGGAAATCAAATTCCGAGATACAGATCTGGAAGGGAAAAAATAAGAGCAACGCTTTCGATTGCCTTCCTAACAGAAGAAGGGGAGAGGGGAGGAATCCACACTTTGAGGCAGTTTTCGTATTGCCTCAAATCACTTTTCGAACATCGCGACAAAAATTAACTCAAATAGAACCGTATTTCTGCACAAATTAGCTGTTCTAAGCCCAGGAGGTAGCAAAACTCAACGCTCTGAAAACCGTTAAAAATGCACGAGGTTCTGATTATTCCTGAGAAAAGTCGACGATATTTAAAGGTGTAAAAGCGCAAATATAACGCCTTCCTCGTTAAAAAGAGAGAAGGTATGATATTGAGAATCTCTCGCTCTCTCTCTTACTTTATTTTTTTTTATCTTTTCCCGGAAAATCTTCTCCTATAAATCCTTTTCCTTCGGTTCCTCCGTACACACGCAGCTTCAATTATTCATTGCTTGCTCGCTGTGCGTCTTTAATCTATTTGAGAAAAAGGGGGTGGGGTTGGCTTCTACGTCACTTCAAGGGCTGCATTATACATGGCCGTAGCTTCAGACACGACAGAAAACAGGATGGCGCTCAATTATTAAGGAGCTCTATTTCTTGGCGGTGCTGCTTAGGACAGGCGACGAGGGAGGGGGAATTTTTCTTCTTTTTTAGCCCCCGTTCTTTCTTGAATGGGGGGCTAGATTCTGTTCGCTTTTACGCGAAAGGATGTTTAAAGGAGTTCTTCCATCTACTTACCGAGACCGATTATATTGTTAAAAGCTCTTTAGAATTGGTGGACTTATTGTTTGGAATGCACGTTCTGGGTATGGTAATAGTTATATCGGAAGATACTGAAGTTTTTTCAGTTGTCATTGAAATATCAGCACTGTGTGCTAGAAATGCAGAGAATTCATAGTCCAAGATCTCTTGGACTATGCACAAGATATCTTGTCCAAGAATAAGTATGAGTGATTACAGAGTATCTGGACATCTACTTTTAAATCTTTGAACTAGGAGCTTGCATGACTGTATATCTGCTTAAAATGTTATTCCATTTGGCAAAGAAATATTACGGTCATTTTTAAAACTGAGCGGACAAAAATCATGCTTTTTCATAGAAAAGGGGGAGTTAAAATCGAAATGGTGAGAATCAACTTAAGAATGCAAGAGCGGGAGAACGCTGAGCACACCGTTTCTTCCGATTGAAAAGGAAGTAACATTATCACCTGCTTAAGGTATGTCGAGAGAAGATATTGTAACGGATTCGGTGTGACTTCCAACTTTCTTGAAAGGATGACACAGTTCTTGATTAAAAACACAGAGAATTTATTTACACTATGTACAGGAAAGATCGTTAACAACTGCTAAATTATTCAAGCAATAATCACACAACACCGTAAACTCAACGTTTACACACGTATTTACTTCCAAATACGAAAACAACACAGCGAAATGCCTCGCAATAAACAGAGCTAATACACTCTCAGAACAAATTCTCAATCGAAACTCAACTCTTTATGACGCGGAACCCTTTTATAAACATCGAAAGAAATCTCTCAAATATTCCAAACGCTTCTGGAAAATAGTAGACCGTTATCAAATTTTATCAATGAACAAAAAAAAAAAAACAAAAAAAAAAGAAATAGGGGGCTCGTATACTTTAGCCATATGTTAAGGGGTTGTATATTCATTACGGGAAACAATTTACAGGTTACGTTACTACAATAATTACTATTTACATCATTTGTAACATTGCCCCCTTCCTAAGGACTGCACGTCCCGGGCAGTACAATCCCCAGAAAGGGTGCCAAACTTCTATCACAAGTTTACAAATATACACATTAATTAATAACTAACAGATACAGAAAACACAATAATAACAAGAAATATTACTAAACATTAAAAGCAAAAATTATCTACAACTTTTATGTTATCAACCATGGTTGTTTACGTAATACTCATGAACTATGACCATAGTATGGGGCTAACCGATCATAATGTACAACCCTAGGTTTTGCATTAGGTGATTTTTGGATCCTCACTACGACGTCATTCAGTCGGTTAAGGACTTTGTAGGGTCCATCCCAATGCGACTGCAATTTCGGTGAAAGACCTTTCCGTCGGATGGGATTCCATAACCAAACCTTGTCGCCTTCGTTGAATTCATGTCCAGTAGACCTTGTGTCGTATCGGGTGTTCATCTTCTCCGCCGCGATGTTGATTCGTTCTCGTGCGAAGTTATGAACGTCTTCCAACCGGGCCTGGAGATCCTGGATGTACTCCTCAGGCGATGCAGGCGCATCCAGAGGACGACCGAAGACGAGATCACAAGGTAGCCGAAGCTCTCGTCCGAAGAGCATCTGAGATGGGGCAAATCCGGTAGTCTCGTGGACAGCACTGCGGTAGGCCAGCAGGAACAAAGGTAGCTTCTTGTCCCAATCCTGTTGATTTCCGGAGACCATAAGTGAGAGATTATTCAGGATCGTGCGGTTAAATCTCTCCACCATGCCGTCCGATTGTGGGTGTAGTGGTGTTGTCCTAGTTTTCTCAATTCCGAGAATTTGACATAGGCCCTTAAACACAGCAGAGATGAAATTCCTCCCTTGATCGGAATGAATCTGCAAAGGTGTTCCGTATCTCGAGATCCAATGTTGGACTAGAGTCTCTGCTACGGTGGTAGCCTCTTGATCTGGAATGGGATATGCTTCCGGCCAATTGGTGAAGTAGTCGATGGAAACAAGAATGTATTTGTTCCCATCAGCAGTTCTTGGTAGAGGACCCAGGATGTCGATCCCAATTCGTTCGAAAGGAGCTCCAACGTTGTACAGATGTAGCTTCCCTCTGCTTCTCTTCTTCGGTCCTTTACGAGCAGCACAGGCGTCACAAGAATGGCACCACTTCTCCACGTCATCCTTCGCCTTGCTCCAGAAGAAGCGCTCCCGAACTTTATTGAGGGTTTTCAAGACACCAAAATGTCCTCCAGTCGCACTACTATGTATTTCTTTCAGAACATCTGAAATCCTTGATCGGGGAAGTAGTAACTGCCACCTAGATGTTTTGCCGTCGTCAGATTCCCATTTTCGGTGTAGCACGCCGTTCCATAAATGGAGCGAGTTCCATAAAGCCCAGTATCTTTTTGTTGCAGGATTGAAGATGGAAACGTCCTGCCAGCTATGTCGCCGACTGTCACTTTCCATGAACTCCAAAATTGGTTTTATGTCGGGGTCTTCAAGTTGATCTTTTCGAACTTGGTCGTCACTCCATGGATCAGGTTCTGATGATATTGGAGTCACTGTCACCTAATAGGCGATAGGGCTAGTCGTTCCATACTGTTTCTCGATTCGGGAACAATAGTGGCAGTTCTCAGGACAGGGTCTCCTTGATAAAGCGTCAGCATTACCGTGAGATAACCCTTTTCGATGCTTGATCTCCATGTCATATTCCTGGAGCCGCTGTATCCATCTGGCTATCTGACCTTCCGGATTTTTGAGGTTCAAAAGCCAAGTTAATGAGGCATGATCTGTCCGAAGCAGAAATTTTCGGCCGTAGAGGTAATGATGGAAGTGTTCTACAGCTTTCACTATGGCCAGTAACTCCTTTCTGGTGACGCAGTAATTTCGCTCCGACTTTGATAAGCATTTGCTCCAGTAAGCGATGACATGTTCATTTCCGTCAATTTCTTGGGGTAAAACAGCTCCGATGCTCTCGTTGCTCGCATCAGTGTCCAGGATGAAAGATTTTTCAGGCTGAGGATAGGCGAGGATAGGCGTTGATGTTAAAGCCTCCTTCAGTCGTAGAAATGCATCTTCGCATTCTTTGGACCATTCAAACTTTTGCTTGCTCTCCGTCAGCTTATGCAAAGGTCGTGCAATGTTGGAAAAAACATTTACAAACTTCCTGTAGTACGTGCAGAGCCCCAGGAAACCTCGCAGCTGCTGGATGTTTTCGGGACGACTCCAACTCTTGACCGCAGATACCTTTTTTGGATCGGTTTGTACACCTTCAGAAGAGATGATGTGACCAAGGTAGTTCACTTCCCGGCGGAACAAATTACATTTGGAGGGGCTTAACTTCAGATTGGCTTCCTTAAGCTTTTGCAGCACCTTCCTAAGATTTGCCAGATGTTCTTCGAAACTGCTTCCCACGATGATGATATCATCTAATTAGACCAGACAGGATTCGTAGGAAAGTCCTCTTAACACTGTCTCCATAAGACGCTCGAACGTAGCTGGTGCATTGCAGAGGCCGAAGGGCATCACTTTAAACTGCCATAAGCCTTGTCCAGTTGTAAACGCTGTCTTCTCTCGGTCATCAGGATGTATCTCAACCTGCCAGTAGCCGCTCTTCAAGTCCAGGGTCGAAAACCACTTGTGTCCGGAAAGAGTGTCCAAGGTGTCGTCTATCCGTGGAAGAGGGTAACTGTCTTTCTTGGTGATTTCATTCAGCCGCCGGTAATCGACACAAAATCTGGTTTAGCCATCTTTCTTTCGGACCAAGACGATGGGAGAGGCCCAAGGACTGGACGAGGGTTCGATGACATCATTTTCCTGCATCTCTTTCAGGAGGGTCTCAACCTCTTCCTTCTTGGCGAACGGTAGTCGTCTTGGATGCTGTTTAATAGGGGGTGTTCTCCTGTGTAGATCCTATGCTGCGTTAAATTCGTACGGCCAACATCCTCCGATGTAGATGAAAACAGATGCTTGAAGTCGTCCACCAATTGTTCCGCAGCAGTTCTTTGATCTTTCGATAATGGAGTACTCCCAATTAACTTCGATATAAAGGACTCAGAAGACACAGTCTCGGGGGAACTGACTATTCTAATGATGCAGTTTACTGGAGTACAAGTTGCTAACACTTCACCTTTCCGGATATTCCTTGGCCTTTCACTCACGTTGGCGACTCTCACAGGAATTACACCCTTAGAAAGGTCCACAAGCGTAGATGCTACCAGCACTCCTTTTGGGCTGTTGCTTAAGTTCGGGTATTCAATGAGTCCAAATCGAAAACTATTGCTTTCTTCAATGGAGCCAGGTATTAATGATTCTGACCTTGAGGGAATCGATAAATCTGTTTGGGCTATTATTTGATGAGCGGATTTTACATTACTTTCTGCGGGGAAAACGGCTATGTCTTCTCTCATCGAGTGCAGCTCATTAGTCTTGAAGTCGAGGTTGAAGTCATGCTTCTTTAAAAAGTCCAATCCGAGAATGAAGGGGTCTGTGATAGCAGCAACGAATGCCGTATGATGGTAAGTGGCATTTCCAAACACAATTTCTAAGTTTACTTTACCTTCAAGCTCGATCTTGTCACCTGTCACAGTTTGGAGGGTAACGCAGGGCGGCGTCCATAGAATGTTGAGTCCAAATTGACGAGCCACATCTGTTCTAATGATTGTAACATTGGCTCCAGTGTCAATAATCAGTTCGCAGGGAAACCCGTTTACGTATGCGTAAACAAACAGTCCATTACTGCCGCCACTCGTCGATGAAATCTGAAAAACTTTAAGATGGGGCTCATTCCAATTTGGCGACCTCCGCCCCGCGAGATTGCCATGGCTTAGTTTTCCTGGACCTGAGAGGAAGAGGCGCTCTTCCCTCCGGTTTCTTGGCGAGCTTCACAGTTTCTTCGCAAGTGACCCTCGCCGCCACATTTCCAGCACTTAAGTGGTTGTCGATTTTGGTCCTTGGGAGCCGAAATCCTTTTGAGGGTTCCTGCAATTTCTTTTATTTGCTTTTCCAGTTCAGCAAAGCGTGACGAAACCGGATCAGGCTCATCAGTTTTCACGCCACGGATTGAATGGCGATCCTTGCGGGTTGCTTGCTGGGCGGCCTCCAACTTCATCGCATACACAACAGCAGAATTCAGGTCTTTGATATCCACCATCCGTAGAGCTTTCTGGATTTCCGGATCTCGAACCCCGTCGATGTAGTAGTTGAGTGCCAGGTTGTCTCGAACATCCGCAGGACAGTCGCAAAAAGCAAGATGAGACAGTCTCTCGACGTCCGCAGCTAGCTCTTGCAGGGTTTCTCCGGTTTTCTGGAAACGGGACTTCAACTGGAGTCGGCTGAAATCTTTCTGGCACTTCTCACCGAAGCGAAGCTCCAACGCAGATGTGAGGGCGGCGAAATCCAGGCGCTGGCTGTCCGGAAGGGTCTGAAGAATGTCCGCTGCGTCACCTCTCAGGGATGCTGCAAGATGGCAGGCCTTGGTAGCAGAGTCCCATCCGTTCGCTTCCGCCACTATCATGAATTGAGTTTTGTAAACCTGCCACGAAGTTTTCCCATCAAATGTGGCAAGTTTAATGGACGGTCGAGCAACCGATGTGGGAGCGCCAAACTGTATACAGAGCTGCTTTCCGCGATCGCCAATCTCCTTTCCATGTTTTTAATTTTCTCATCCACATGATTTTCAACTGTTGCGATACGCTTTTCTACTGTTTCAAATTTTTCATCAAAAGCATCAACTCGATGCTCTATCTCATTAAATTTATTTTCCATCATAGTCTTTACCGAAGTAAGGTCGTTTTTAATTTCCTCTTGGTTAGAAGCTAAATCATTTTTCAGTACCATTAAATCACTTTTCAATTGTTCTTGATTAGCCGCAATGTCATTTTTTAATTGTTCTTGATTTGCAGTAAAACTTGCAGTCAAATCACTTTTTAATTGTTCTTGATTAGACGCCATATCATTTTTTAATTGTTCTTTATTAGCCGCCAAACTTTCAGCCAAGTCACTTTTCGCAGCATTAATTGGTTCCAGAAGTTGTTTTAATTGGTCATCCATTGCGCGAGTAATCACCATAAAAACAAAGTCTATAAATTCCAACAGTCTTTATGAAAAAATGTCCAAAGTCACACTTACTCCAAGAAAGTCCAGAAGAAGCCACACGTTGGGCGCCAATTGTAACGGATTCGGTGAGACTTCCAACTTTCTTGAAAGGATGACACAGTTCTTGATTAAAAACACAGAGAATTTATTTACACTATGTACAGGAAAGATCGTTAAAACTGCTAAATTATTCATCAGCAATTAAGCAATTATCACACAACACCGTAAACTCAACGTTTACACACGTATTTACTTCCAAATACGAAAACAACACAGCGAAATGCCTCGCAATAAACAGAGCTAATACACTCTCAGAACAAATTCTCAATCGAAACTCAACTCTTTATCACGCGGGACCCTTTTATAAACATCGAAAGAAATCTCTCAAATATTCCAAACGCTTCTGGAAAATAGTAGACCGTTATCAAATTTTATCAATGAACAAAAAAAAAAAAAAAAAAAAAAGAAGAAATAGGGGGGTCGTATACTTTAGCCATATGTTAAGGGGTTGTATATTCATTACGGGAAACTATTTACAGGTTACGTTACTACAATAATTACTATTTACATCATTTGTAACAATATAATTGCAATAGTTTAGGTGGAAAATTATTAAGTTCCTAAGATTTGTGGGCTCTATAAAAAGTATCTGCCAAATTTGAAGTACCACACATTTAATATTTTATTCCATTTACAATGTGACCTAACTTTTTCCTAGGCTAACTAAACCCCAGACTTTCTAACAAGACTTATGGTCGCTGCCCTTAATGCCAGCAGCACCAGGTATCACCTGATATGTCAAGGACTTAACTATAAAGAAATTAATACTCCCCATCCCCTTATCAGACTTCATTAAGGTCAACGGATTGATCGTTCTTGTATGACTCCGAAAAATCAGATAGGATATGATAAAAAAATTTTTAGTAATGCAGAGTAATATTTAAATTATACAGCCGATGTTACTGACATGCGGTTCTTCTCAGCCTCGACACGTAGCTTTTCCAGAAGCTCTTTATATGCTTTCTAGCACACTATTGTGACGCTTTCTTAACAGCAACATTGATCTCACGAAACTGGTTAATGTTTTAGAAAATCTATCCTTTATTGCATGAAATTCTGAAATTGTCCTTTTTTGGCAGCACTGAGGATTATTCAGAGAATCCAATTCTACTGGCACATACTTACCTCTGCGGGATGCCAGGAACTGAGCAGCACTTTTAACACTGTTCTGAGGCTAGATAGAGCAGGAACAAGTAGAGACATCGTGCTTCTTGACAAATAATAGAAGTATCTTCTTCAGGCTCTCTTTTATACAAATTTTCTTCCCGATTGTTCACTTGGAGTCGAAAATTGAGCTGTTATCGCCTCACGCACAAATGACTTGCAAAACAACAAGATACTGCTTATCAAAATTTTAACATGTAATTGTTGCTCCCGGATCAAGAAGAGTCTTTACATCAGCTGCATCATAATCCTGTCGGCCCAGAAGTGCCTGACAGTAAGACTTGAGGTAGGTTTTGACATCACTTACGAAGTTCTTTTTTTTCCTTCCCTAGAAAGTCCTTTAGATTTTGAGCTCTTACCTAAATGGTATAGCCTGTTTTCTTGAAATTCTTGGTTCTTTTTTCTTCTTGCGGCATTTCAATCTAAAACACTGCACTGTTCTTCATATCAACCACTCTTGCTTGGTCCGCTCTTTACTGAATATTCCAATTTTTACATGTGGTTTGGAAAATTTTTCACACAGGCTAGGATTACTCGGACAAACTTTTCATCCACTGACAGATATTGTGTCAAAAGACAAAAGATTGTAATGTGGCTTTAACATGAAACTGGCTGTTTTTTGAGGCATTTTGTGACCTTTTGCAATCATTTATGCTGAAAGATCTTTATTTTTAAACAACTTTCGCTATTCTACTTAATTATCTGCCCATTAGAACTTCACAACGTTCTTCTACATCCATCGCTGTGGTTTTATGATAGCTTCTAATGAAACAGAACTGTCGTTAGAAGTAAAGAAGGCTTTAAAGAAAGCAGACACTAAAAATGATCAATTTTCATAAAAGCACAGTTACAACCCTTCAAAATTTGCAGATTGTTTTGAGTTCAGGCTCTTTAATCTTTGCCTCTAAGAAGTTGAAGTAAGTTAGTAAGCATATTATTTATTCAAAATATTACAAGCAATTATGTGAAGACAAAAAATCTTTAAAATGGTCTCTTGTCAAACCTACCAACGCATTTCTTTCCTTAAATCAAAATTAATTATTCAAGTTATATTTTCTTTGGTTCGTAAACGACATGAGACTAATATTCAAAACATTGTCAGAAGCAGCAGCCTGAGAAATTTTCAGCAATGTATTGTACTGTACACATCACTGTTAAAAACGGCACTTTGAGAAATTTACAGCATTAGTGGTACTTTTTAGTGCATGATAGACAGCTTGATCGACGCGTGGTATAACTTTTTAAAGGAGGAAGAGGTGAAACTGTTCGTTACAGGTGAGAGCCAGGACACACATCAAATCGTCTAATAAACGATGATAATAATAATATATATATATATATATATATATATATATATATATATATATATATATATATATATATATATATATATATATATATATATAAACTAATAACTACGACTAATAAACCATGGCAAATAAACAATACCCTTATTGTATCAATGAAGATACAGTCGAATAAAACAATGTGAAATACATTTCAAGGTTTTGCGAAGACGACACGGAAATCTGCTATCGCAGTTATGCGTGTGTTGTGATTGAAAATTTTGTTTCTTTGTTTTTTAAATGCGACACAGTTAAGTATTTTTTAGTCGAATGTGAGTTCATACGATTTTCATTTATTCATGTTTAAAACTATTTATACGCAGTTTATGATCAGTTAAAGTCTAATGTGAACATGGTATTTTTGCGGCGGAAGGTTTTATGAAACTTTGTTAGTTCTTTGTATACAATGTCACACGTAATCTAGCAGACGACAACTCATATCAGAAAACTATGCCTAGATTTTGAAAGCTTATATTTAGAAATTAAGAGTTTGTACTAGGTCTAAGTTACTTAGAACGTAATTTTAATCATCAAACAAATTCTTCAATTGACCGAGCTTTTTTAGCTTCTAACATGACAAGTTCAACCTTCTTGATGAGTGAAAATGATGGCTAAAAGTGAGAGATTATTTTTCTAATAACTAACATTACAGAGTTAGTGTTCGTGAGTAATAATTCCGAAAATGTCTACGAAAATAAAGTTGCATTTTGTTTATTCAATATGGGTACCGTAAACGGGGGCTACTTTTGGACCGAAAATTTCATATTTTTTACGAGTTTTACACTTATTTGTTGATTAAATCCATAATGTTTACTGATAACCTTGCCTTTACCACTTTTCAGCCGACCTGCTCTCACCTTACGCCTTTTTTAAACAACAATTTTTTTTATGTGCATTTTTTCTATTTTTAAAAATTGGGTCCAAGCCGCCCCGCGCTAGGACTACTTGGTCCAACTCAGCAAACTCATTAGAACAAGCTGTAAAATAGGTGGTGGTATCAAGAAAGACCAATGATTTTGAAAGAAAACTCAAAACATACATTTTAGTGAGCAAATTATTTATATAAAATGCAAACTATTTATATAAATTAATATAAAATCAAAGTATACATGTAAAAATATTTTTAGGTAAACATAATTTCTCAAATAGAAATATACTCTAACTACAGCTAAAACCAATTGAAATGCTCAAATCAATGAAATTATTTAAACATTAGAAATAAAGAAAAATCCTCTCTTTAATGGCTTGGGTGGATTAATTTTCTCTGATAATATTTTGTACCTGCTCTTCCTCGCTACTAAATACTACAGGATGTCCAGGCTTGTTTTGTGAACGATCTTCTAATTTTCTTTTTCGAGTTCATAGGTATACTTAAGTCAAAATGAGCTGATGCCCCTTTCTAAGATATTTCTCCGGAATTAATTGAATCTGGACACAATTTTAATTTTTCCTCCTAATAATCCGCATATTTCCTACTTCAAAAAGTTCTCTTTTACTTTCGGACTCTTTTTATCCCCAGATCTGCAAGTAAACGGGTATAAATAGTAACTAACCTCTTTATTTTAAGAGATTACAAACCTTACTTAACATAATTTAGTGATGAAATGTGGTCCTGGGCTACTTAAACGCTGTGTTCAAGTAGCCCCATTTTAAGGCAACCAGTGCACTTTTACCAATTTTTATTAGTTGTTGCGTTAATTATATATCTATAACCTTAAAACACTGCTATTTTATTAAGAAATAGAATGCAAACATAAAACTATTTTTACCTTGATGATTTCAGATGTTCCCATAAACTTACATGTGAAAATTTGCAGAAGGTAAAAACAACTTGCAAACATAACCTCAATCAGAAAAAGACGGTATTAGCAGAAACTTTGTTTCATGCACCAGTCTCTGTCTAGTTCTGCTACCTGTCATGGAGAAGGTTTTTTAAGTCTATACATTGAGTTTTTAGGACCAGGACGGATTTTAAACATTTTTTTCTCATTGGTTCAAGTAGCCCCTGGAGGCGTTTACGGTAGTTTACTAATGGCCAATAAGGAAATAAATGGGTATAATCTTTTTAGAATTGGAGTTTGGCTTTATGTGTCAAGATCTTGAGGTAGAAGAAAACAATTTTAATGAATTAACTGAGTGAAGTAGAAATACAAACGAAAGACACTAATATAGAAAAAAGTTTAATGTTAGTTTTATTCTTCAGATATTATTGAAGTGGTTTTTGAGTTCTGCAAATTTGTTCGATCCCTATTGTCAGATAAGACATATATTAGATGTCATAATCCTAAGTATTGCAATTGATTATTATGTCTAATCTTAGTTTGAAGGAAACTCAAAGACCAGTTCCAATACCACCGAGAATAATTGAATTTCAAAAAAAAAAAAAAAAAATCCACTAAAACCTTTCACCCATTGACAGCGCAAACACCAGCAAAATGTAACGGTGAATAAATCCTGACTTCTACCCGAGAAGTCAGACTCTCTCTCCACTGTAGACAATCGATGTTGACCGGCTGAGTGTTAAAAGACTAAAAAAGCAAAAAGCGGGCGAAACAAAAAATAAATCACAGTAAAGAAAAGACATCCTTGGCGTGTGGGGAGGTAAAACAAAATGTAAAGAAAAACGAAGAAAAGGGAAAAAGTCTCAAAGTGGACAGTGTCGCGATAGATGGTGTCTTGCTGTCAGCAGCGGTCACACAACACTTTATTATCGGCCAGGAACAGTTATTGTGGTTCCCTGAAAAGCTATTTTTCCATTCGAAGCCAACAATCTCGCTAGAAAGGATTTTTTCCCACTAGAAGAGGAAAGAGCTTTCACTTCGGTTTTGTTCTTTACACTTGTACCGACCGTGGCTCTTTTGGGGCATTTCTCAGCCAGTCTGGTTTATTTGATTTATTTTCTCCTATGATAAAGAACGCTTCGTGACTGATATTGAACAACATGTTTAAGAAATTTCAATAGATTGTTTGATATGTTTTAAAAACCGAAGTTTTTCTTTTAGCGAAAGAATTTACGGTAACGTTCAAATATGTTGTTTATAGCAGTGACGTACCTAGCATAAGTGATGCCCGGGACGGTAATTTGTGGTGTCACCCCCCCCCCCTTACAAACGCAAAAAAAAAAAAAAAAAAAATCTATGTAATCATGAAAACATTAAATTCATACAATTTTTAGAAACAACAACATTTTAAGTGGGCTAATGTACAAAAGACAAATGAACGCTTTCTATTCAACTTGTCCTAGACACATATAAGGTAGTGAGAAGCAAAGGGATGTAAGTGGACATTTTCAAGTTTTGAGTAAAATGCATTTAAAGATGAAATCCTAGGTAGGCTTTCATTGATTTTTTTTCTAATTCATGCTGTACAGCAGCACCTACCAGGGCTACAAGTACTATCTCCTGCCCCAAGACAGAGGAGAGGTACCCCCTACTATTTGTAATGGTTATCTCCAAATTTTTAGTTTTGCCACTTACATCCCTTTGCTTCAAACTGCCTCATATGTGCAGGCCGTCGAGAGTTCAAAATAATAAGGGGGTTGAGTGTGTATTTCATTGATGGCCCCTTAATTATTTCTAACGTATCTAAAACACAGGGAAAGATAATGGGGTTCAGTTTTTTGGCATAAGAAAAAGTTAATAGAAGGTCAAAGTTGAGACAATATGAATATGAACCTAATCCCCTGTGTGCAGTACTCACTCCATGATGTGGGGTAGAAAAGAGGAGGGGGGTCAGGAGGTTCTCCCTCCCCCCGAAAATTTTCAAATTTGTGTTCTCAAAAATACATTTTAGCTTTATGGTTTTCAAAAGCTTGCAATTTCACTTTGGGTGCCATCCCCAGACAGGTGACACCCGGGGTTGACCCCCCGCTCCCCATAGTGACGCCACTGTTTATAGACTTACCTATTTATGACTAGTAGAAACGATTCCCCAAGATGTCTCTTTTAGTTGGTGCATGTAGCACGTTAGCAGATATGTAATATTCTAAAAGGATACAGTAATGCGATATCATCTTGACGAAATTAAATAAAATAATTGACTCTGTCGATATTTTAGTTTGCTAAACTGTGGACCACCGTCTATACTGATAAATGTTGAAACAGATAGCAACTGACGAAGAAAAAGTGCATTTTATTGTACAGCAAATATATTTGGATCACCTAAGTAGACAGTGACTTGAAAAATTAGTAGGCTTTAAAACAGTTCTGAAATACTGATGACTCTAGATAACACGAAGTCCCAAAAGACCAGTAAAATATTTGAGTTATCAATAGCTCGATTTATCGGAAGTTCATTTCCAAGGCTTCTTAGAAGTAATTTTTATTTTATTTTAAAGATATTGAGTATAATAGATTGAGTAAAACACTTATAGTTTGCATAAAGTTCATTATTAATACTACATCAAAAATATTCTTGAAGATAATAGTTTTTATTGGCAGTTTATTTTAAAAGCAATTTTAACTACTGTTTAAGACTTAGGCTCATTATTGACTTTAGTTCGCATTTATTTTAAACGTCTTCTGTCCTAATACTTTTTTTTCTTTTTTTTTGAAAAAAAAAGGATCCTTCTTTTAATTTTTACCAAACTTTCAAGTTTTTCAAAGATTAGTCAGCTCGTATATTTATTCTGATCTCTTATTATATGAAATTTTAGCTCGTCAACCAAACTAATTGAAGTTTTAGTTGGCAAAAGTTGCCGAATCGGACTCTTTTCAATATGTCTTGCAACACTGTGTGCATTTAGGAGCACTATTGTGAATAAATAATCCCTCTCCTACAAGCTGATAAGTAAAGCAATGTGTTAAAGAATAAAAGCAACTTTTTTTCTTGCTTAGACTGTATTTTCATGCATAAAATGGAAACGGAATCTTCGTAAAAACTTCCGACTTAAAAGGAGTACATTCGAGATATAGAGACAACTTTGTAATAAAAACACTAAATTATGTCGGGACCGAATGAAAACTTCAAGCTAAAGGAATACTCGAGTTATAAGGCGTCGAGTTATCAAGAGTCGACTGTAATTGATATTTGATTTTTTTCTTTTATTCTAATTCATTTAATTTTGTTTACTTATTCATGTATTTGTTTTTATTATTTTTGTATGTTAAGGAATGTCTTTTTAATTTCGTTATGGTTTTGATAAGTGTAAAATATTATTTTTCGAACAAAGTATGTTTTTCCTTATTACGGCGAATGCTCTGGAAAATGAATCTGAAAATAAGTTTGGTATGTAATATCAGTAAGATTTTGAGCAATTTTTTTTAGAACTCATGCATGGATTTATCTAGGAAATTGCGATTTAAGCTTTAAGAAAAAGTTTATTTAGCAAAAAATTGAGACAAAAAGAACATTGACTTGAGATTTTCTCGCACCCTTTCTCTTGTTTACCTTCAAAAAAATGTTTTGGTGCCAATTTTTAATTTTCCAAGAACTGTTTCAAGCCTCATTGCGAGCTGATGTTTCAGTTTTACAGTTTGAGCCAAAACTTTGCGGAATAAAACATGCAGTTTTGTAAGACCAAAGCATTACAAATTGAAATAACACATTGTAATATCACATTCTTTATGTATAAGAGAACGTTCTAAAATCGCAATCTATTTTGAGAAATGCAGTGAAATCCCGCTTCAACGAGCGTCAATGCAAATTTTGTTCGTTGTAACGGAAATTTCGTTGTAATGGAGTTCAAATAATTATATGGCAATTCAATCTGGACTCAAAATGTACTTCTTTGAAACGGACATATCGTTGTATTGATGTTCGTTGTAACGGGATTTCACCGTATTATTTTTTATTTCATACAAAATAAACGCTTTATGTATTTAAATTTAAAAAAAAACAGTTGAGTTGAATGAGAAGATTTTATTTGGAAAAGTGTTTGGATGCTGGGGAATGTGGGCAAAGTGGAATAATTAAGCTAATTTATTATTTTTAAAATTAACATACTGGAAATTTGTTTTGAAAATAAGAGCATATAAAGAGATAAAATGCGTTTTAAAATAAGATTTGCATTGAAATGTTATTTTCTATTTTTAGCAGTAAATTTGTACCTTCAAAAAAATAGTGCATAGAGTAGACCGGGGCACGTTTACGAGGACTTTTTTCCATGAATTTTCTAATTTTTTAGTTTTAACTCAGGAAATTTTAAACATTGCTGTTTTATAAAGCAGTTAATGGTGTCAAAATTGGTATATTTAGTTGTTCAAATTGTGTTTTTGACCGTTAAAAAAAATATTTTTAAGTTCAAGTCGGTTGCGTGAACTTCAACCGGACACGGGACACGTTTACGCATACTTATTTTGACACCTAACGTGGTTCTGTTAGTGTTTTTGACAAAATGACTTACCATCGTTAAAATAAAGCAAATTTATTACAGACTGAATAGTAGATAAAGTAAAAGCTGAACGGGCATGAAGACATCATTACGTACTTGTAAGCTATAAGGTACGAATTTGTAGCTCAATTAAAAACTAAACGGTGATTTTCAAAACTTAATAGCCGGAAAATACTAAACAGGTTTGAAACAGTTTGGAGAGAAAAAAGTGTCCGGCGTCAGGTGCTCCGTAAAGGTGCTCCGACGTCAACGAGTAAGCTTGCCAAGTTTGCATGTATTTTTGGCGTGAAAAAAAAACTAATAACATTTCAGTTCGTACAAATACAGTTCTGAAAAAAGGATGAAATTCTGCTAACTTTTATATATTTGTTCTTTCTTAACTAAGTATTATTTATTCACAATAATATAAAACGTTCCAACACAAAATTTACTCAACTTGGAAAAACAGATTATCCTTTCCGCATGCTACACCGAAGATCGACTGATGCTCAAAAACTTGTGAGAATATTTGCTAGGGAGCAGCATCAATCTGTTATGAATGTTGGCGCTCCAGGTATAACTCGTTTTTAAGAAAGGGCACTGCGTAAACGTGCCCCATGCGTGAACGAACCCTGGTCTACCCTACTTTTCTCTCATTCTTCATGGGACAAAGTGAAAAATAAAAATTTCTAATGTAATATTTTTAATTTTATCATTAAAATATTTTATATTAAATGAATGAATAAATAAAAGGAAAATGAATAAATGATTAGATATTGAAACGATAAACAATAAAAATAAATGAATGATAAAATTAATGTAAAAAAATAAATGAGTGAATGAATAATAAAATGAGTGAAAAAATGCGTGAGCTAATAAAAGAAGGAATGCAAATGAATTAACAAATGAATGAATATTTAAGAGACTTAAGACGTAATTGGATAAGTAAACGATATAAACTATTTCTTTTTGCCACATCCACTTTGCCCCTTTTACTAATTGTACAAAACATTTAAAATAAAATAAGTATCATGTTAAATAAATAAATACTGCACCGAATATTGAAACGTCTCAGTTAATATTTAAGATACCAACTACGATAATTGTATCCTTTTGTAATGACAAAAATAATTTTCGACTTGCAACAAGATATTACAATATGAATATCAATTTTTTAAAAAATGCTTATCGGTGTCATATGCTTTGATCTTAAGAGGTAACTTTTTGCCGACTGAAATAGACTACATTTGTTATTTCAAAGTTAAAATACCACCAGATAGGTAGCGGTAAAAACAGAGAAAATATTTCACCATTTCACTTTACCCCGCTATTTCACTTTTCCCCACAGTCCCCCACATAATGCTGCTTTGGCAATCAAGCTGAATTGGTTGCTCCCTTCTTTTCACAAACTCAAAGATCCTCAAATCAAATCAACAACAGCAACAAGCTACTTAAAAAACCTCTTAGAAATCCTAATCACCCCACATTCAAAGCTCAGAGCTGCTTGCGGTAATTAAGAAATATCTGTCTCGTTTTAAAAGTGAGGTACGCCATGGAAGTGGTCTCCAACAGCCTGCTGATTTATAGCCCTGCATGGGTGTAATTTTTAAACTATCCATTACAGAGCCCCGGCTGCTCTGAGTGCGAACATCAATATTAGAACATTAAGAAATCACAAACTCGGAAACTTTTACACCGTTCTATCTCTTAACAATCTCTCTCCAGAAGCTAGCCCGGCTTAAGATGCTGGAGTTGGAGTAAAATGGGGTAAGTCGATGATTGTGCTTTGGACATCTGATGTGGGATCGCAATTTTTTTTTTTTTTTTTTTACAAGTACTGAAAAGAAGATTCTTGACACTTTCTGATAATTGCTTGCCTTTAATGTATCTATTTTAACTGTGATATGTTTCCAAGAAAGTTACGCAGTTTTCACTTTCTTTAGGAGCATTGTAAAATCTAAGTACACCATGCCAATATTAATCATTTTATTTGAACAGCAGTTTTCTATAAAAATTACGTCAATATAAACTGTACGAACTACGAAAAGGTTATGCAATACAAATCGCATGATATTCTTTCCAGACGGTGCTCCTGTCTGTACTTTTTATTTAAAAAACAGCTAGAACTACGCATATTTTAATGGTTTTTGATTTGTTTCAAATAATCTCCCTTTTTCTTTTAACATTTTTCATCGATTTTACATTCAACATAAGTGTATGAAATTAATCTTTGAATATGCTTTAGTTTACGGAATCACTGTCCATATCGAGTCTGAGATGTATAGATATATTTGATATGTGTGATGCAGTACGATTACAATAGATTAAGCTTGTTATAGTTTACTCTAATAGTCTAACAATCCTGCTTCAATATTTCAGCAATGACTTTTTGATAATTTCTGATATTAAGGCATTTTTATATCAAGGCCATTAATTAAAACGCTCTAAGTGACATTCTTTAGCATCCGAAAATATTTTATTGTTATTTGTCATGTCGTATTTTAGGACAATTCGAAAGCTTTATTTTATTTTGAAAAATTGCGCGAGAAACTTGTTTAAAATAGTTCTAGTTAATAGAAATACTTTAAAATTCTCAGTTCAAATTCAACGGTTCTTTCATGGTTTTGATTTTAACATTCTGCTTCTCGCAGACTAACTGGGGGTGATTTTTTAATAAAACTAGTTCCGTAAATGTTACTGTTACACGAAATTTGTTACTAAGCAACTTGCTAGTATTTACTACACATGGAAATTTCCACAAGATTATTTAATTTCTAAAAGCCTTACTAAGTTCGTTGCGTATTGTAAGTTAGAAAGGTAATTATGTTTCTAGGTTACTCTTTGGTGCTATTTACCGACTCTAAAGTTATTTGCAACAGCTAGAGATTGCAATACCGGACCAAAAATTCAATACCGGTATCCGGTACTTTTAAAACGTGATACCGGTATTACGGTATATCTGGTATTTCTTTTTTAGAAAAATAAATCAAAACATATTGTTTTATTGCCACATTTCATAATTGTGTGCTAATATTGTATTATTTACTAACGTATTGTGAACAAATGTAAAATGAAGGAACAAATGTCCTAAAGAAATAGGAACAATAGTGAGAAAAATAATGCATATATTGAATTGTCTTTGAGACTGGAAGTTATTTTAGTGCCCAACTTTTTGCAGTTAAAAATACTTTTTCTGAATTCACGCAGGTCCCTGGTACTGTTAACAATGTGCGATACATTTCCTCTATTTACCTCCTCCACCTTCAATTAATCCTTCATTCTCAAATAATTTAGTCTCTTGCGTGTTACTTTTGAATAAATCTTTTTGTGTGTGTGCGTGTTTATTTGCATTTTATGGGTTATTTTTATTATTTATTTATTTTTTATTTATTTATTTTTATTTATTTATTTATTTATTTTTTGAATTCATAGCTAGTTCTTATTTTTCTTCGGGAGACGATACTTTTCCAATATTAATATCTTCAACGATTTTCTCTTAATCAGGATGGGCTTGTATTTGCTTTATATTAGCCCATTGGTTAGAAAATTTCGATGAACTTAATTAAATTTGATCTTGTTAGTTTATTTTAATCGTTTTCTTTTCAAATTCTTTACAACTATAGTTTTGTAAGGTGGAATCCATGTCAATTCAACAACGGCTGTAACATGATGGTCGCGGATTTTTAAATTTAACATACGTTAACATTCATAAAAAAAATAAGAAATACGTTTTCTTGTTTTGTTTTGCCCCAAAAAATTCCTGGGTCGAGATACAGGCCGCCAAAGGTGGCGGTCCTGTCATGATTTCTCATTTGGGATTTTCGTCAAAATCTTTAATGTACATTATCTCAGGAACGTTTGAACATATTTTGTTGGGGTTTGTTTTATTTAAAAGGATGTGTTCTTTTGTTTAAATACAAGGACAGCATTTGGAAATATGTGCTTTAATTTTTTTCCCGTAGTGTTTTGAAAAAAAAGTTAAAATAAATGCTTTTGATTTTCTCAAACATGTCAATTTCAAAAATTTCATTTTTTTTTACTGTTTATTAGTACTACTGAGCACTAAGAGCTTCCACGCTTTCGTTTAACAGATTTTAGAGGTATTTACAAAATTGAGGGTTTTTAAGGAACTCTTTACGTAATTGCAGACCTGAAAACTGAATTTTTTTTTTTGCAGAAAGCATTCAGTTCCCCCCCCCCCCCCGCCATATCGCGAAACTTTCACTTTGATTCGCCATTTTATTAAGGATATGAAATTTAGTGAGAACAAGATAGCATTGTGCTTTCCGATTCTGTCGGCGCTACGCTGAAAGGTTGCGTGGGGAAATGCAGCGAATCGGCTAGAGACCACGTTCTAGTTTTCATAAAAAATAAAACTCCTAGATAAAAAAGAGACTAAAAAAAATTTCGCTAAATTATAGCTTAATTTAAAGTGTTTTCTGGCAACTTGTTGCAATTTTTTTTTTTTTTTTTTTTTTTGAACTTTCAGGTCTGCAGTTACGTAAAGAATTCCTTAAAAACCATCATTTTTGCAAATGCCTCTAAAATCTGTTAAACAAAAAAGTGGAAGCTCTCCTTTTCAGGAAACGTGATACTAATAAACTGTGAAAAAATGAAAATTTTTGAAATTGACATAGTTGAGAAAAATCAAAAACATTATTTTAAACTTTTTTTTTTTTAAAAAAGACTGAGGAAAAAACTAAAGCACATATTTCAAAGTGTTGCATTTTTTTTAAACAAAAAAAAAATATCCTTTTTAATAAAACAAACCGCAAGAAAATATGTTCTACCGTTCCTGAGATAATGTACTTTAAAGATTTTGAGGAAAATTCCAAGTGAGAAATCATAACAGGACTGCCATCTTTGGCGGAATGTATCTCGGCCCAGGAGTTTTTTTGGGCAAAACAAAACAAAAAATGGTATTTCTTAATTTTTTATGCATTTTAAAATAGGTTAAATTCAATAAAATCCGAGACCATCATGTTACAGCCCTCGTTGAATTGACATGGATTCTACCGTAAATATCTGAAAATATGTTCCAGAGTATTGTGCTTTATCTGTATACAAATTTTCAAGGCACTATATAATTTCTAAATATTATCTTGCCAAGTATAAAGCTAGATGTTGGCAACACAGGAGAACAAATCAATACCCGGTAACAATAAATTACCATTTGTTATTCTAACAAGAAAAAAAGTTTTTGTTTAAATTCAGTGCAGTTGAGACAAATATTTTAAAAATATATATATAGTATTACTGCAATTGATGATTGGAACAAATTATTTATGGGACAATTAATTACATTCGAAATTATAACTGAAATTAAATTTGAGGTGAGGGATCAGAGAAATGGAAAAAATAAAAACAGTAGCCACGAAAATGCGATTCATCGCACCATCTACCAATGAAAATACCATTTTGCTACCTTTTTGCTACTTTTATTTAACGATATTCTATTAGTTCGTGCTTTTGAAGCCAAATTTTTACATAAGTAGGTTGATTTTGGTTCTGTATCATAGAAAAACAATTTTACATTTAAAAAAAGTACATTTAATAAGTTCAATTGAAAACTCTTTAATCAAAAATATTGATTATTTTCAACTAATACCGAAAATCCCGGTATTTTTATTCAGTAAATGCTGGTATTTCGAAATTGCAAAATTGCTCGAAATACCGGTATTCGGTATATCGGTATTGCAACCACTAGCAACAACTAATTAAAAAGTACTTAGCAATTAGTGGGCTTATTGCAACTATTACAGGTTTTTACTTCAAAAAATTAACACTAAACCAGACACAACTCATTTAATGAAATATCTATGAGAATAATACCGGCAATTCAAGGATAACACTCACAGATCAATTAAAGTGTATATAAATGAGCTTTAAAAAATTTATTCGGTCTACTGCTTTCTGTTAAAAAAAAACCGCACGACTAACACACCCGAATTGAATTTAATAGAAGTGAATAGTATATGTGTTAACACTCAGTGAGATATCAATACCTCTGATGTCACACGAGGCTGCACCTGTTTCAGAAGTCTGTCGTTCTAAAAAAAAATTAGAAATTAAAAACTAGCATACCTGCCAACATCTACTGGGAAAAAAATCCAGTAGATCATTAAAAAATACAGTAGATGTTTACGACGGATTTTTCGTTTTTAGTTAGGAAATAAGATTTTTTTATTTTCCTTCTTAGTATAACCAAATGCTCCTTACATCTTATACACAATCCAGAGAAATTATCAAAATCGAGGAATCTCCTGGAAAAACCAGTAAACTTGGCAGGTATGAACTAGGAAAATTAAAAATAATCCTGATTCAAATTGATTTTTTCTTTCGTCAAATTTCGACTTAAGGAAATAACTCAATCCTGATAAAACGTTGAAGTTTGCCAGAAATGCATTTGATTCAGACCAAGTCCATACCCAAAATTTTTTGATTGGAACGTTTTAATGCTACACAGTAGACCCTCGATTTACGCGGGGGTTACGTTCCACGGAAATACAGCGTAAACCAAAAGCGTGTGAATAAAAACTTAATAGTAGCGTCAAAATATGTGTTAGGTTGTATGGATAAAAAAACTTCATTCTTGGGATGGAAAATATATATATATAATAAGTTTAATGTGAACGTATTCCAACACATGTATACAGAAAACATAAATTAAGTTAGTTTTTACAATAATAATAAAAAAACTGGTTATGATAGTCTTTTGGCAGTCATTATTTATTTTTCTGTAGTTATTTTTGGTCTTGACTGTAGTTTTTTTTTTTGGGCAGTAACGCGTCTATGATAACACGCGTTACTTTCATGACGGGATCTTCCTTCACTAACAATTCAGAAAGATCATTTGCCATTTTCAAGAAAAGACTCAAAACTTTCAATATGAAAGCTGTTGGTTGCGTGTCATCGATGTCAGTATCCTCTTTGGTTTCGTTCTCTTCGTTTAAAAGCGCTTCTTCCAATGAGCTCTGAATTGTGTGAGGTTATTAACTTTACATCTTACAGCTCTGAAAATAATAGCAAAAAATGCTTCAATTGGCCTAATCTCGTTTCTTAGCAAGTGCTTTATTAGGTGTTATGTGCAATCTGAGGAGTTTGGAATTTGAAAGAGGAACAAGTTATATCCGTTTAAAATTCCGCTGTACCGCGTAAAATAAAAACTCATCTCCGTAAAACAAAATAAAGGTGTCAAATCTTAAACCGCGGATAATCAACTCCGTGAAAAATAAATCCTTGTAAAATGAGGGTCTACTGTATTTAAAAAGGTTTAAATATTATGTTATATATATATATATATATATATATATATATATATACTTTTTGTCGTTGAGCAAAGTGTAATTTTTAAAGTTTTTAAATCTGAAGAAGACTAACAATCTAGAAGTCCGAAAAAAAAGAAAAACGAAGCTCGAAAAGTACAGATAGTAGAAATATATTCATAGCAAGAAATTCTTAAATACCTTTGCGCAATAAAGTAACGACGAAAAAAAGCCTAATCATAGAAAAAAAATATTGTTAGAAGTTCGAGACAACCGTTTCTTGGTTTCAAAAAGCCCCTTTTTCAGTATAAAAAAAACCTGAGTTTTTAGATGAAAATTCATCCAAGAAGACCAAAAGGTGGTTTTAAATAGTAAAAATAGAGAATTAATAAAACAACCAAGATAAAAATGAAATCTTAAGCAGAAATTTATCACATATTTCATGTCAAATAATAATTTAAAAAAAAAAACGTTAAAGCAATAAATTTATAAAAAAAAAAGTTATATCAATAAATTTATCAGGGCAAGAAAAAAAAAACTTGTACATCAAACTTTTACTTTATGCATTAAGAACAAATTTCCTTTGGAAAATTTTACGCAATGAATCAGTTGTAACATTTAGAGGAAGGTACAAAAGCGGAATAAAATAAAAATGAAATTTTGACATTTTGAATTCAAATTATGTTTTTCGCAATCACGAGTGTGTGTGTGTATGTAGACGTGCGTGTTTGTGTGTTTTTGGAGGGGGTATGTGTATGTAGGCATGTGTGTGAGGGTAGTTGTGTGTTTGTGTGTGTGGGGGGGGTATGTATATGTGTGGGTAGTTGTGTGTATGTGTTTGTTAGTGTGCGCGTATGTGTGTGTAATTAAGTGCATGTATGCGTGTGTGTATGTACGCGTGTGTGTGTAGGATATGGACGCAACCTGGATAAGGTTTTCGCTAGCGGAACAGCATCGGGAGGCCGGCCGACGGTGGTGCTGGCCGAGGGAGGAGGTGGGAAAATAAAATCATAGGAATTCAAAACCGTCAAGTGAGAACAATAAGCAATCGTAATTGCTCAATAATTTAAATTCAGAAAAAACAAGTCATTTATAGAGAAGATTAAACTAAACTGAGAAATCGGAAAAATAAAAACAAATAACAAGAGTTAAGAACGACGGAATGTTATCAGTTACTCCCAAAACAGCTAACTGCAAACTATAAATCGAGATGATATTCAAACATTTTTTTTTTTTTTTCGTTTTTTCTCCTAGTGTGGAAAAGTTGGGTACAAGTGGCGTGTTACAAATTTCGAGAAAAAACAAAAACTGCTTTCCGCGTCCATTTTTAATGTGATATTTCCGTCATTCTACGTCAAATCAACCATAAAACATTTTTCTCAACTATACCATCACAAATTTTTATTAAACTTTCAGAAATCTTGATTCTTGGCGTCTTGAATTAGAACTTAAAAAAAAAAAGCTCTAATAAATAACGGATGAGAAATAATTTATGAAATTCGCTATAAAACAGTCCTTTTACTTGACATCAGTACTCTAAAATGTTGTAATTCAAGTTCTATGGGAGCTACAAAGTTGTGAAATAGTTTATTTTAAGGAGAGTGTCGTTCCTTTTAACGTGATATGTTACTTGAGTGATTTTCGTCAATCAGGAAATTTTACAACATTTACATTTTTTAAAGAAAAAAATTAATTCTAAAATAATTAAAATTATTTTGAAAAAACACATTTATAATTTTTGACGTCTTTTAATGAATATATCCAAATTTTTTAGAAATGGATTTTTTTAGGAAGGGATATGCAGCTACAGCAAATAATATTTTGCACACACATAAAATCGAAAAAAAAAAAAAAAGAAAAATTTACAAAGTTTTTATTTTTTTAAAAACTTGAAAATTTTTTTCGTAATGCGTGTTTTTAATGTATTTTCACATATGTATCACAAAAATGTGATTAAAAAATGATATAATTAGACATCTTAACATACCTTTTGAGTTTTTCTTTAATGCAAATGTTTTTCAATAATTCATGTTTTGAATGTATTTTGATTTGGAGGCTGACGTCAAATTTGGAAAAATGTGTAACTTAATTTTTTCCGAATTTGTTGAAAAACAAGTTTGACTTCTCCCACCTTGTTCACTCGCTGTTTTTATCTTTACTAATAATAAAGCTGAAAGTCTGTCTGGATCTTTCTGTGTCTGGATATCTCTCTTTCAGGATCTCTGTGATGCGCATAGCGCGCAGACCGTTCGACTGATTTTCATGATATTTGGTACAAAATTAGTTTGTAGCATAGAGGTGTGCACCTAGAAGTGATTTTTCGAAAATTCGATTTTGTTCTTTTTCTATTCCAATTTTAAGAACATTTTACCGAACAAATTATCAAAACGTGGACGAATAAATTACGAAATTATCATAACGTGGAACCGTAACTTGGGCAAGCAAATGAATATAGCAAATTGGCGAGAAATTCATCATCTATTATTTGTAAATATACAGGCGAACCAAATGACCTTTTAATTTTCTACTACGGGCAAAACCGTGCGGGTTCCACTAGTTTGAATAAAATTGCCCAACTACCAGTATATAGGTAAAGGCATGTTTCATTTTATCTATTATCACTTAAGCAAATTGAAAAAAAAAAGGTTGTAAAATTCCCTTTACTTACAAAGTTCTATTTAAAATTAAAGCCTAGGAAAAGTTTGCAATTAGGTATATTAAATACTTTATAAAATAAAAGTTAGTGTAATCACATTATAAAATGTAAAAAACAGCTTTTTATACAGCAGCTGCCATAAACGAGTACATACGTGCCCTTTGATGTCCTAAATAAATGAACAAATCTGAATGACTCATTACTTCCAGTTTCAAACGCAATTGTTCATGTACATTTCAAAAATTGTTATCTGTGTGTTTTAGAAGTCTTTTCTTGTACAGAGATGAATGTAAGAAATAAATGTTCGAAGGGGAAGATTAAAGACGGTTTTATTAACAGTTGATGTTTTAATTTTAATGTGACCCCTTAAACCAGGATATTAATTAAGGTGTCTAAGGACCTTTAACCTTCAAAATCTTCGACTTTCTGGAAAAAAAATATGTTATGCATAATTTAATTCTGAGCACTTTGATACCTTATTTATTACCATATGCAAAATTATTTTCAGGTTATCGTAAAAATGCGTAAACTTTCACCATAGAGATTTATGTTACCAGCAGCTGTTTAAGCTTATTATTTTTAGGTGCCCGTTTCTCGTTTTGCGCGCGTGATATATATATCTCAGAAAGTTTTTAATACATTTCCGTAAAACTTTTCACACATGTTTATCTGGTTTTTTGTTGTGGTCTGAACCTAAATTTTAACTAAAAATGAAAATAAATATTTAAAATATACATATATATTGGAAACTTTTGATATTAACTTATAAAATTTCAAAAAAAATAAATACATAATTTTAAAAAAGAATACATTTTGGTTCAGGTCATAAAAACAAACTAGACAAAAATGCATTAAAAGTATTACGGAAATATATCAGAAACTTCTTGAGATATCATGCACGCAAAACTAGAAACCGACGAAACCGACACCTGAGAAAAAGAGGTTTAAACAGCTGCTGTTAACATAAATCTCTATGGGGAAAGGTTACACATTTTTACAATAACTTGAATAGTTTTTTTTTCTTTTGGGTATAGTAATAAATAAGATATCAAATTGTTCAGAATTAAACTATTCATAACATATATTTTTTCCAGAAAGTCGAACATTTTGTAGGTCAAAGGTCCCTAGACCCCTTAAGTTCAAAAACCAAAAGTTGGGGGAAACAAGAACTCAAAAAAAAAAAAAAAAAAAATCACTCCTGTGCATATGCTACAGGCATTTTAAAAAATCTAGGACAGTGAAAAACTATTTTTATAGTTAATAAGCTCCTTCAAAGTCCTGCAATCCGTATTAGATAAAGCAAGATTCCTAATCTCTCTAAGTTCCACAATACTTGCCTTCAATTTATGTGACAGCTAATTTGCCATAACTGCTAATTGTGTCATGTTTTCAATCATATTTTTGTAATAACGTTATTAAAACACATTAAAAGCAAGCATTATCTAAAAAAAAGTTTGAATGTTGTAAGAAAACCTCCCTCTAGTTCTGTTAATTTTCAAAAATTGCAAAAAAGTGTCCTACATTATTTGCTGTAACTGCTGATCCCTGCATGATCCCATTCAAAAAAACTTTGATGCAATTATTAAAACACATCAAAACGTACATATGAATTTTTCTAAATTTATTTATTAAAACACATTGAAAACAAGAATTATTTTTTAAAAAAAGTTTAAATGTTGTAAGAAAACCTCCCCCTAGTTCTGTTAATTTTCAAAAATTGCAAAAAAAATTGTCCTACATTATTTGCTGTAACTGCTGTTCCCTGCATGATCCCATTCAAAAAACTTTCTGATGCAATTATAAAAGCACATCAAAACGTACATATGAATTTTTTCAAATTTATTATAAAACAATATCTCAAAAACGTTTTGAATTTTTAAATTTCAATAATTTGTGAAATTAATTTCTTGACGAAAAGCGTACAAGCAACACATCAAACTAAACTATTGTGAGGTTCTGATAAGTTAAGCTCCGACTCTGACAATGTTTACCTCTTTTTCGGGAAATAAGGGAGGGGTAATTGGCGCCATTTTGAGTTAGGAAACTTTCTTAGTAGTTTTTCAAAAATATTCAGCTAAAATCCGAGCCAATAACACGTATTTTTTTTCACTAAACTCCCCAAAAATAGGTAAACATAGTCAAGGTCACAGCTCAACTAACCAGAGCTGCGCTGTACCCACATTTATCTTTAAAATATTACTTTAAAAATTACATTTTAAAGTTTTACTGGTAAGTAAAAAGAGTCTCTGTAACGAATTTCATTAATTGATTGCACATCAATAATGATTGGTAGATTTAAAAAAAAAATGTTGTATAAATTTAAGGTGTCAAAAAGAAAAATTTCTGAACTCTTCCTGCAAATCTGCGATGGTGTATTTGAGAAAAATATATTTTGGTTCATTTGATGTGGAATGACCTAAAAATTGGGGAGGGAAGGAGAGATTTTTTGCTTTTCTCAAAGCTTAACAAGCGTAACATACCCACCAGTATTCAATTTTTCCTCACTACGGCAAAAACAAAATCGAACAAAATAGTTTTTACGCTCCTCCCTATTATAAAAGTTGAAACCAATCTGAAAAACACGGAATTTCGTTGAGATTTTTAATTAAATTAGAACGATTGCTCAGAATGTCGAAAGATTCGCATTGAACAGAATCTGATGAATTTAGGCATTTTTCATAATTGCATAAAAATTAAACTTAAAAAAACGGTTTAAATAGTTAATTTAATCATTTTATTTATTTTTGACTTATTTTTCCTGTTTTTGTTTTTAGCGATATTTTTTAGATGCATGAAGCCTTCCTTCATGATTAATTCCTTCTTTAACTAATACGGGAAAGAAGGTTGAAAAAGGTTTTGTTATCCGCAATGCATGAAATTTTTTGGACTAATCTGTTTGTTTCAAATTTGATTTAATCCAGACTAACGTACTGTAATTTTGGCAAATATTACTTTAGATTTAAATCATTTTATATCTGCGTACAACTTGACCCATCTGTAAGTAAACTTTTATTTTATTACAAATTTCCTACAGCAATCAATGTATTAATATTTGAAACTCAATTTAATAAGGAAGCATCTGTAGGAAAGAAACCTGTAACAAAACTATCATTAGCCCACCTATTATCACAGACATATCTTCATTAGCCAGAAGCCCAATGCCATACTTCTCATTCACAAGATAATCGTCGTCGCAGCAAAAACTTGTTTCTCCAATAAAATAATCAGCATTAAAATCGAAATGTATTAAACATTTTTTTTGTTTCAAATTTAATTCAGACGAACACAACTACAACTATAATTTCAGCCAATATTCCTTTAGATTTAAATCTTTTTCTATACATGTACGACTTGATTCATCTGCCGATAAAATTTATTTTATTATAAATATCCTACAGCATTTAATTTATTAATATTTGAAACTCAATTTAATAAGGAAGCATATGTATTAAAGAAACCTGTAACAAAACTGCATAATAACCATTAGTCCACCTATTATTACAGGCGTATCTTCCTTAGCAGAAATTCAATGCCATAGTTCTCATTCGCAAGATAATCGCCGTCCCAGCAAAAACTTTTTTCTCCAATAAAATAATCAGGTTGCGTTCGACGAACCTAATCGGTCGACCGGTGAGTAACCGGTTACTAACTGCAGCATTCTATCATCTACCGGTTACCATTTTAAGCTGTTGATTGGTTGATTGAAGCAAGTGATCATTAGCTGTCACGTGATCGGTTAACCGGTAGCTACCGGTTGAGCTCGTCGAACGCAAGCTCAGCATTAAAATCGAAATGTATTAAATTAATTTATTTGTTTCAAATTTAATTAAATCCAGACAAACACAACTACAACTATAATTTCAGCCAATATTCCTTTAGATTTAAATCATTTTATATCTGTGTACTATCCATCTGCCAATAAAATTTATTTTATTATTAATTTCGTACAGCATTTAATGTATTAATATTTGAAACTCAATTTAATAAGGAAGCATATGTAGGAAAGAAACCTGTAACAAAACTGCATAACAACCATTAGTCCACCTATTATCACAGGCATATCTTCATTAGCAGAAATCCAATGCCATAGTTGACATTCGCAAGATAATCGCCGTCCCAGCAAAAACTTGTTTCTCCAATAAAATAATCAGCATTAAAATCGAACTAAAAATTACTCCTCCTGTACCATTTTCCTTCTCAGCCTCCCTCCCTACGAGCAGCAGCTCAGTGACAGCTCTCGTTTGTCGTGATAGATTCTTGCTAATGACTCCTCCGCATCTCTCTTTTAAAGATGCGGAAAGAGCAAGGATCCTGAGAGGCTGAGAGAGGGATAGAGCGAAGCATCTCCAATTAAGTGGCAGGCTCTGATGTCTTGCGACTCATGTCGTAATAAGATTGATGCGAATCGAAAGTAAGTTGTAGAACAAACCAAATTACTCATATTCCACCCTGCGAAGTTCGAATGCAGTTGGACTCTTGGATGATTGTTCCGTGATGATAACTTCGTGTTTGATGTGGAAAATTTTTAAGTGACGATATTTCCAATCATTTTCAGGGAATAGAGAGGAGTTAAATATTGATGCGATTTAAATTATGGTGTATCAAAAATATTCGATTTTCCCTGTCTCGGTAATGCTTTGGTCCTTGATAAAAATTTGAATACTTTGTTGTTTGTTAGATATATTTTATCCAAATTCATATTATTACAGCTTATTCCTTAGATAAAATATAACAGTACTTTATTTATTTATTTTTTTATAAATTCCAAAGTAATTCCATGAGAAATATTTTGCTCTTCAACAAGAAGAAAATAAAATGCAGATTGTTTTATTCGGGTACGTTTAGTAGCTTTCTAAAAAAATATCGCTTATAATTATTTGTTAACTGTTGAAAAAAAGTTTAGATACACTAAGTGTCAAAAAAAAGTCGCAGTCGAATTTTAAACGTTCCAATTTTGGAAGAAGGTGATTCGATGAGTATTACAGATATTTGCATAAATATTTTCTCGATGCAAGCTTAAAATACGGGCGTTGCACTAGAAGACTGCTTAGTTCGAAGTAAGCATGGATGGAATCGGTAGTTGTGTTCAAGGAAATGATGTAATAGAGTTCAAAAAGGGGCAAATTGTTGGCATGTACCAAAGTGGGACAAAATGCAAAGACATAGTTGAAATTAGTGGTATAGGATTGCGAACTGTTCAACGCATTATTAAAAGGTGGAAAGATGGCGGAGAAGCTACTTGTTCGCGACATCTTTGTAATCCATCCTTTGTAAATCCATTCTGGACGAACGTGACCGGCGTTCTCTGAAGCGATTAGTGAAGAAAAATCGCAAGAATTCAACCATTCAACTCACAGCACTCTTCAACGAGGGAAGTAAAACAATTTCCAAGCGCACGTTGCGACGAGAACTTCAAAAATCGGGACTAAGAAGCTGTGTTGCAATAAGGAAGCCACTTGTGAGTGCCGTTAATCGAAGAAAAAGACTGCAATTTGGAAAAGATCATAAAAATCGAACTGTTGATGATTGAGGAAAGGTTATGTGGTCCGATGAGTCAAGATTTACGCTCTTTTAAATGACGAACGGGTCAAGGTTCGAAGAGAGTCACACGAAGCAATGGAACCTACATGTCTCGTTCCCACTGTGTTCTCTTTCGGAGGCAGTGTAATGATTTGGGGTTGTTTCTGTTCATCTGGACTAGATTCGGCTTCATTGTGCACCAAACAAATGAAGTCTGGACAGTACCTTAACATCTTGGATGATCATGTTGTGCCATCTATTGACTTTTATTTTCCTGACGTTAGTGGTGTATTCCAAGACGATAACGCCAGAGTACACGGGGCTACAATTGTTAAATCTTGGTTCGATGAGCACGAAGCATGATTTCAACACATGATTTGGCCACCACAAAGTCCAAACCTCAATCCAATCTAGAATCTGTGAGACGTACTCGAAAAGGATTTAAGATCACAAACCACACTTCCTTCATCTATCGAACGTTAAGAAGACCTCTTGATGGAATTGAAGGCGAAAATAAAAACGGATACTCTACAAAAACTCACTGAAGCAATGCCACGGCGTATGAAAGCTGTAATACGCGCAAAAGGTAATCCAACTAATTATTAAGGCATGTGACTTTTTTTTTGAACACGTAGTGTATAAGAAACCAACCTTAAAACGAGATTCAATTGAGGTAAAAAAAAAAGTTATAAGCGACAGTGAGGAAGAAATCATTTCAACATCCTTCATCAAACCTTTCACACATAGAAAGGGGTAGGGAGAGCGGGGTACTTTGTCAGAAGTTGAATTTTGAAGACGTGGGACGGCAGACGGAAATTTCACCACCAACCCAAGCGTCCAAAGTTGCTGGCTCCCTGCATAGTCTCAGACACGTGGCGTGCACGTTAAGTGCTGAAAGTAAAGATTTTAGTTGGTGTTTAGCATTTTCTTCCTCTGCCACTATCAATTTAAGATATGTGAATATGATTTTATCCTAAAGTTTGAATAATTTTAAGAGGTTGAAACCGTTGCGAAAACAAAGCAAATATATATACATATATATATATATATATATATATATATATATATATATATATATATATATATATATATATATATATATATATATATATATATATATATACAGGGTGTTCCGATTTAACCTGGAAAACCTTTTTTTTCACAACCATTAGTCCTAGATATATACTTCCAATCGCAAAAATTTTCAAAATCAGATACAGAGTTATGATATTGGAAATTTAAAGCAAAAATAAAAATGAGTCAAAAAATACAGAATTTTACTTTTTATACCGGCCCTAGGACCCTTAAATAATATTTAGAGAAATAATCTCCATTGAAAACTATTACTGACACAAAAAAAAAGATAAACTAAAGATAACTAAAAATGATCAAAGTATACAAGTATTTTTATAGCCTATTGAAAACTTCAAAATATTTCAAACACGTTTAAAAGTTTAGTATTTAAAAATTTATGAATTGCGTCTGGTCACACAAGTTTAGAGACTTAAAGCAAAACAAAACTTGTTCTGCGATTTTTCTCAGTAATACTTTTTTTTAAAACATGCTTTTTGGTCTCTTTAGGTTTTTTTTTTCTGTTGTATATACAGCTTAAAGTAATGTTACTAATAAAGTATAATTTATTTGATAAAGTATATAAAATATTTTTTTTTTTTTTGCCTTTGCTAATATTTTTACAGCATATTAAAATTTTATATGAAACATTTTCTTAATTTTAAATGTATAGTTTTTAGTTAAAAGTGGTTCTATAAAATACATGAGCACAGGGCAGCACAAATTTTCAGTGACTGTTCGGATCATTTAACAAGAAACATTTGACAGAAATGGAACTTCTCTAAAAGATTGAAAGTTTTATATATTTCTCTTCCTTTTTTCGGAATTAAAGCTGAACAGTGGGAACTAAGCACTGTTATCTTGAAAATAAATATTTTTTTGCTAAATTAATGTGCAGAAATGAATACAAAGTTTTTAAAGGATTATTTATTTTATTAAAATTAAAAAACTATCTATATAGGTAAGGCATTCCTTTTAGCCTGGAAAAATTGAGGCCAATTATTAAAGATTTCTCGTGAAAGCATTAAAATTTCCCCCTGAAATTTATATGTCCTGTTTTGTGTTCATGTTTAATGCAGCAATCTTATCCGATTGGTATTTTTTGCAGATTTATTACTGAAAATATAAATGAAAAAGTTACGTTTTTTAAAATTTTTTCTTCAATAGAGTAAACTGGATTTAAGAGACTCAGATCCAGTTATCAAAAAAGGATTTTAAGTTATTTCTTGTTTAAAAATTCAATATTATGAGAATATTGCTAAACTCTCAAAGTAAATTTCACACTGGTTGGATACATTTTTTATTTGCCCTACAACATTCTAAAACATTCTACTTTTAAATGATGATTTTAGGACACTTTGAGCAAAGTTTTAGGCTTCCTACAACCAAAGCGGTTGGTGGAATCAACTTTTCAAAAAAGTTGCTTCATAGTTGACAGGTGTTTTTCGTTGTCTTCACATGAGGCAACTTAGTTGAATCAACTCTTCTTCCAACAGGCCGAGTTTATTCGAGCAGCTGTTAAATAATGCTGTTAAAACTGAACTGAGTTGACTGTCAACCAGTTTACTGGCGTGCAGAGTAACGCTTGGCATTGCCCCTGATGAGTGTAATCAACTGAAAGTTGATTGCACTCATCGGGTTGAGAATGGTAAAGGCACATGTGCCTGGTGTGCCGGGCACATCAGAGACATTAGCCTGTAGTGTGAAAGATCCAGCCGATTCCTTCACGTCTCTACCTGGTTAAACTTCCTAATAACAACCCGTTCGAAAGTTGATTTAACTAAGCTGCGCCATCTGAAGGAAGCCTTATAGGTCTGTGGAGCCCTTACCATCTTATTTACTCTGTTTTGGAATGCTCGAAGGTGAATATTGCATTGTCTACTTAATTTGGAACTAGCTCTAGGTAGGATTTCAAAATAAATAAATAAATAAATAAACTATCGGCAAGGGATTAACAAAACAAAAACTGTTTGGGTACCTCTAATATGGGTCATTCTTCAAAAAGTGTAACTTTTCAGTCAAAAGACTTTTACAGTGAAAACTTTAAGGAACAATTCATTTAACGATGTTTTTTAATTTCATCAAAAATATATCTATTTAAACCTGCCAACAATGTTTTAATAATGATTTATATATTTTAGTATATTTTTGGTTCACTGCATGTGAATGATCACCTTCATGGCATGTCACACACCTAGTGTGACTGTTTATGTTGCTTAATAACTTGTTTAATTAAAAGTATATATTTATTTATTTTTATTACTTTCACAAGTGTCTCACATACTAATTGTTTAAGGATACTTGACTTTTTAATATTGTGCTTTAGTAGAATAAGGAATTACGTCACATAATAAATTCTCACCTCCGTTACCCAAAGTAAAATGCCATTTCTCATTAACAGATGGTGGTAATGACATCACATTTTATTTCCCATGATACAAAGGGGTTCTCGCGCTTATTTCCAGCCATAAGGAAGTTGGGAAATTTTTGTTGAGAAACAAGATATATATAAATATATATATAGATGGCTTAAAAACCAAGTGTGGTTACTGGGAATTCTCACCGCCGTGAACTTTTAATTTCTAAGATGTAAACTAATGAGAAAAAAAAGAAAGAAATCGCACATGTTTTCATATGTTTAACCTATACAGATTGCAGCAACGAAGAAAAAATTTCTTTCCCTGAAAAATGTATCCATTAGACCTATATTAATGGAAAATTCATCACCTCCGTGAATCTCACCTTCGTGACATACCTTATCAATATCATTGTTTCTGGGCTGAGAATAAGCGCTGGAGGAGAAATACACCAATTTTAGACAGTCTACCAAAATTATAAATCACCAATACATTTTCAAATTTACTAATTTGTAAATATATTAATACTATACTACTTTTTAACACAAATTAGAACGAAAAGAATAACAACATTTTAGCCGCATTTTAATTAAGAGAGTTTAATATTAGATTCCCACTAATCATTAAAATAGCTCATTGTTTGCACGATTGACAAAATTACTGCTGTGACATTAAATTGACTTTTAGTTTCAAACACTAAAAGTTTTTATCTTTTTCTTTATTTCCGTGAACAAGGTATTTTGTTTTTATTTATGAGTAAAATAATGATAATTAAGCTGGGTCATTGTTTATGGTTACTTCTAGCAGGTAACTCTTTCATGTAAGAATGAAAAAAAAAAATAAATAAATAAAAGATTTTAAAATTCAAAAATATTTTCGCTCAAAAGTTACACATTCTGGAGAAAGACTCATGTACAAAGTTTAGTTGCTCAATGTGCGGCTTCTGATAGTGTGAGCAAGGAGAGGGACCAAGATATTGTCGGATACACACACTGCATATAATCAATAGATATTTGCTGGGGTCAGGCTTTGCATTCAAAATCTTCTAACGCCATATCCATTAGACTACCCCACAGTCAATTTGGACATTTTTAGTCGGAATGAAAAAAGAAAATATTGAACAAAAATATTAAAAATAATTCAAAACAAAAGGTGCAAAATTGCTTGTCTAGATGAGTTATTGCTGTAATGCCTAAGCTAAAGCAATGAGTTAAGCAAATCACAATCATTAAAAAAAGAAACACTTTCTGATATTTAGAACTGAAGCCCAAAATTTAAAACAATAATATGATTTCCGCAAGATATGTAACAAGCAGCGAGAAAATCAGTTCTAGAAAGAAAACTCTAATTAGTACAAAATTTTATAAATCACTTAAGACTCATTTTAATTCATTTTAGGGATGACTTAGATAATTTCAATGGTAAATCTGCCTTCACACTGTACCAGATAAAATGCGCAACAATAACAAACGCGTGATTTCGCTAAATGTATTCCCCAGTGGCAACGCCAGTCGCGAGAAATTTTCTCTCTCTCTCTCTTTTGCTTCGTGTTTTCCTAGACTCACACTATTCTTATTTAGCGCTGAGAAGGGTAATTAAAATTGATATTATGAATTACCTGCATTGAAAAGGATTACGGAAAAAAAATAAAGTTGAACACATTCAACCGAGCGTAGACCTGCTTTTCGAATATCTCAGGATTTGTGTTTTTCAAAAAATGTCTCCAAAAGTCATAATATAGGTTTAACAAAATCAAATTAGGCATAGGAAAGTTTTGCTTCCTACTAATATAAATATTTTGATTATTTTAAATAATTCTTCCTTTGTACAATTTCCGACATTTTTATTTTTGATGTTCCGAAATAATATTTTTTAAAAGGATTGTATTTGAGATGTTGATAGAATATTTTAATTCGAGCCAGTAAAATGAAATTTTAAAGAAGCAATGATTTTCAAAAGCGATTTTATTTTGTATGGGAAATTAGGTTTTTAAAACTTATCTGCAGTTAAAACCAAAATTCTGGGCTCAAATTGGATTTGAGAAAACATCCAAGCTTTTATTATCTCTTGAGAAATTTTTGACAAATGGAAAGTTTTTTCGGACCCAAACATTATGCCTCGATTTTTTCAAAACAGCGTTCCTTCTATTTATGAAATTTATGCTTTCTTTAATAGACTTTATTGAAGGGGGAAAGTTAATCTTTTTACGGAAAACTGATTGTGAATATTACTTGTTTCATTTTTAAGTGAATTATAATGTTTAATAAAAATAAATATTTTGATATTATTTAATTTCAGAAAATTAATTTTTCAAAAATTATTTATTTTGTAAGTTTGTGTTAGTATATGAATAAAACTTTTTTTAATTTCTATACGTTTTAAAGATTACGTTGGTATTACAGAATGGAGAATGAAATATGTTACTTTTAAGTTAAGAACCTTACGAAAAAATTGCCCTTGCCAAACGAGGAGTTTATTTTATTTATGCCATGTGTACACGGAGAAATCTATTTCCTTAATGTTTATTTTCTGTTTAAAAAAATTAAATAAAATCTGGACGTGTACAAATTCGAAAATAATGTACTCAATTTAAATAAATAAAGCTATTCTGATGCTTAATTAGTGAGACATGAAAAATAAATTCTTAAAGGGGTCCGAAACACAAAAATCGTCAACTTTTGCAATTTTTTTTTATCATGTGAAAAATTACCGTTTTATTCTGCTTAAAAGGACATTTGAATCTTGTTTCTATCTTATATAGAACGAAAAATATAATAATTTTTGTTGCATGCACCTAACTAATGTGTACTAAACTTTAAAACTTTAAACGCGTTTTTCTCCATGATGCAATTTTTCCCGATTTCTTGCATTCAAACTCTTATAAGTCAGGAACCGATAAAGATAAAGTAATGAAAGTTGGAGCATATTTTTTTTTCAAACAGTTTACTTTATTCGGCGAATTTGAAAGAAAAGTTTACTGTAAAAATTATGATTTTTTTTAAAAAAAGTATCTTCGAATTTTTCGAAATTTTTCTTCAAATATTTTTTTATTGAATCAATATTTTTTAAAATCGCCGAATAAAAATTAAAGCTTAGCTATTTGTGCGTAGTTTATTTAAAAAAAAATTATCAAGAACATTTTGAGTTATAGCAATTTAAAGCAACCCCATTTTTTTTTTACAAAAACTAATTAAATTTAAATAAAAATTTTTTTTCCACATTTATGTTATGATTTTGCTTATTAAATAAGTGGTGAATCAATGCAAAATATTTCAAAACTCTAACGTACATAATAAAAAAAATTTCAAAATGTGTCCCGGATCCCCTTAAAAGGATTCTTTTAAATTCTTTAGTTTTGGCACTTTGCGGTACTAAGTGCTATTTCAGAGTTTTCGAATGATGCCGATTAGTCAAGTCATTGAAATGCGTTTGTATTCTTCTATTACACCAATCACTATGAAATTATATCCATTGGTATCAATATTTATTACCTTAATATGTTAACACAGTTATATCTTCCAACTTATGGAGCCGTTTTTTTCGTAATCAATGAAATAATGTTCGCTTTCAGCAGAACGGGCAATTCACCACATTACTCACCACATTGTAAATGCTCTCAGAAAAATAGCAGGCAATATATGCTGAATACACAACTGGGAGTCTTTCTTTAACGCCTTGTTTTTCCCCTTTAAACTTTAAACATTGTTTGCCAAACCAAATCCTTTAAGAGAAAAAACCTCGAATGTTTCAAAAAAATTCTAGAACCTATTTGAGAATGGAGAGAGAGTGAACCCGTTTGATGTTCCAATTGGGTTTCATCCACTGATGGAAACTTCCAGACTATACCCGTTTTATTTCATTCCCTTCCTTCCCTCTTTTCTTTTCAATGGTCCTTTTTCTTCCAGGGCCGCTTGTTGTTGTCTTCTTCCCTTAAGCAAGGCACGAATTCGGGCATCCATTGTCGTAAAACTGTGGCACGGCTTGATGGCGGCTACGGGAAATTGGATTTTATTTTATTTTCTTTCTTTATTTTGTCTGGTTGGAAAAAGAGAGCGGCCGCAGAAATTAGGATGGACGTGGTCACCGAGCACTTCCGAATGATGGAAGGGATAAGATTGCACTCAAACCACAAAGGAAGGAACGTTTTATCCTCTTCCTTTCACAGAAATTTTCACCTACTTCCTTATATCCAACTTTTGGGGATATCTTCGCCCATTTGAGAATTCCCCTTGGAAATGAAAAGATACGTCTACACTAGCAGTTGGGGAAAGCGTCAAAAAAAAAAAAAATCCTTTAAGGATAAATTATGATGAAAATTCATAGTTTGGTTTCAGTCTTTCTTTTGTTTTGAATATCTGTAACAGCGACAGCAGCAAAGATACTTACCCCTCAAAATGTTGAAATTATTAAGTCGGAGTTCTCAATACATTCACATATTACAGAACAGGCTCTTTCAACGCAAAAACATTGAAAAGAATTGATTAACTAGACAAATACGAATAACTTTTGTGAAACCAAAGAAAAACGTCTTGAGTTTTTGAGGAGTCGTGGAAAAGTGCACGTGTTCTACGCAACATTGGATCCAACTTCTGATTTTGCAGGAGATCCGTGCTAAAGTAGGGTAAGCACATAAACCAGGGCGTCTCAGTTCGAGGCGGAGGATCCCCTAAATCTGCCAAATAAGGGAAATTCAGTGCCCTCTCTGTTAATTTAATTAAGAAAATAAAATTTCAAATTGTATCTGTTTTTCGTAAAAACTTATTGACATTTTCCCCCATTGATCTGAATTTGCTAAAACAGTGGTATGGTATTCGAATTTCTATTTAATTTTACTTTCCACATAGCAACGCCATGGGACTAAACAAATGGGCAAAGGAGTTATGAATTTTTAGCTTATTAGTGTTTTATATGCACAATAGTATAACATCGCTTATAAAAAACTAAATATTTAATAACGCTACTATTAATTTTGTTACAACACCATATTCAAAAGTATCAATTCATGGAATGCAGTCTTGTTGCCAATCGCTATTATAACAAGAAGTTCTGTCTAGAACTAGATGAGCCTACTTTCCCGTATACCCATACTACTTTCTAGTACCTGATCAATATTCTCAAAAATAGCTAAAATCGCAAATTTTTTCAAACATATTTTAAAAATACTTTAAGCTGATTTCTAGGAATAAAATAATCCCCACTCATCTAAAAAAAATTTATGCGTAAAAAAAAAAAAGCAGCAACTTTTAAACAAAGAAGCTAATACACTTTTTTCCATTAAAAAAAATCTTTAACAGCTTTCAAAACGAGAAAATAATAATTAAAATTAATCAGCTCATTAAAATAAATACATCATATCAAAAAAAAAATCGTTTCTTTTCCCCTGTTGCCAAAAAACATTTTTTAAATGAATTAATGCACTTACCAAAACACAAAAAAAAAAAAAAAAAAACAATAAAATGTCAACTTAAAGAAATAATTTTCTTTGTCAAAAAAAAAATCGTCTGCGCATATCTTTATGTAGAAACATAAATGACTTCGAGTTTATTCGCCAAAAACTGAGTACCTAAATTGAAACTTTAGCGTAAAAATAAAAACAAGTCATATCAACAATAATTATTTCACAGTTAAAACCATAGCTGCGGAGTCGGAGTCAATCTCATTTTGAGATAAAGGAGTCGGAGTCGAATATTTAAGAATCGGAGTCAGTCATTTGTCCACCGTGTATAAATTTTTGCCAAAACTTCGAAGTCAGAGTCAAAGTCGGGGAGTCGGAGTCCGATTAATTGTCGGGCACAGGAGTCGGAGTCAAGTGCCCCTAAATTCTCGGAGTCGAAGTCTGGAGTTTGACGTCAAGAGTTATTTCCAACAAAATTTGTTTGAAGTAAATCCGCCTTCAAGTACGGAATCTTCATTGACTTTCAGTTTCCCCGTAGGCACTATTGTTAAGGGATTTGAACTGTTCAAAATTAAACGGAAAATTGTTCAAATCAAAAAGATATTTTATATACAAGTTTTTCATCAAAAACTTTTTCCTACAAAGCTTGTTTGAAGCAAATTCGCCTCACAGTTCGGAATTGCTTTGAATTTCCCCGTAGGCGCTAATGTTAAGTTTTTTTGAACTGTTCAAAATTGAACAAAAAATAGTTCAAATCAAAAAGTGAAATATGGGAATGAAGTGTCCTCGCCGAGATCTTTCGAACAAAAAAAGTTTGTTCGAATCGGACTATTCATTCAAAAGTTATTAGGGGGGGACAGACAGACAGACAGACAGACCGACAGACATTTTTCCCCATCTCAATACCCTACTTTCCAATTTTTAATTTTTCAATATTTATTTAATTATTTTATTTATTTTTGACTTTTTTTTGTTTTTTGCGATATTTTTAAGATGCATTAAGCCTTCTTTCATGCTTTTTTCTTCTTTTTCTGACTTTTACTGGGAAAGTAGGCTAAAAAGTCCTGCTGCCGAAACATGCTAATATATTACATTATTCTTCCATTCAAAGTTCCAGAAAAATTACTATAATTTATTTTTGTATAATATGTGTCAGTAACCCAGTCTGTCTGGTGCTTGTCGTATTCTATGAGGGTGCTTGTAAGCACCACTATTGTTGTTGATTTCCCGAGATGTCACGTTTTCATTTTTTTTACAATTTTCTTTAGGGTTTTCTTCTACTGTTTTAATATTTTTATTTTCTAGTTGAACTTCGTTCGCTTCTTCTCTAGATCTGTCTATTTCTGGGATGTATGGCCAAATTTCTTGTGATTCCAACGTTTTGCTATCATGATTATTACGATAATTATTGTCTTCGTCTTCCAATTCTTTTAACTTGATCATATCCTCATTATGACTTCTCCATATTTGATCAATATGTCTCTTCCATACTACACCAGTATCTTTTATTTTGCACAAATATTACACTGTAACCTATTTTATCAAGTACCATTGCTTCAACCCATTTGACATTTCGATCACGATAGTTTCTGACCATAACGTTTTCCCCAATCTCAAAACCTTTCCTAGACTTTCCTCTGTAATTCCTTTCTTGATCAGTTTGGTGGTTTTTCACTCGTTCTTCTAATACCCTTCTTCTTAATTGAACCGGAATAACTACGTGGTAACCCCACAATAAACAACCTTGCTCACAAGTCAGTTCATTTCTACGATACCAATATGGTTTAATCTCATTCTCTACAGTTGATTCATCAATCTCTGGCCATCCATGTAATACGTAGTGCAATACGCTACTTAAAATTTTATCTCGACGTGATTCAAGAGCCACTTGGTTAAAATCAACTGGGACAGTCGAATCCCGACTTACGCGAGGGATGCGTTCCAAGACCCCTCGAGTAAGTCGGAATTTCGCGTTGTAGAACAACGTATGTTTAGAAATTTTTTATAAGCATACCCAATTATTTCAGACATGTATTAACACCCCTCAAATTGTTTCAAACCATTTCTTAGCTATATATTACCGTATGTTTTATAAAGAACTGACTTTTTACTGTATTTTAGAAAAAACGTAACTATTTAACATGATTACTCTGTTATGAAGCACAAAAGCAATGATCAATAAGATACATGTACTTTAACAGTAGGGTACTTACAGAAAGAACATTACTGCAATATAACAGCACTGAGCAGTAGATATCGTAATTTTAATTATAATTTTAAAATTTATGAAGTTTATGTAGTGTGGAAACATTATTTCTGGCTTGACTTCTATTTTCATGATGTTTGTATTTTGCTCAGACACTACTCTGCGAGCTTCATTATTAAAACTAAGTTCTGAACTTTTGCGGATTTCCTTTTCTTGAACTTTAATTGTACGTATCGAAGATTAACTCATACCTAATTGTCGTGCTACCTTCGAGGAACTTGATCATTGTTTGAGCATCGAGAATCTTTACCTTTTCTTGCATTGTCAGAAACTTTCTGTTTTTCTTTCCACTTTTGCTAACTTGAGATGAAAGTCCTTGTTTGGAAACCATTCTGTTTTATCAACGTTCATAATAAGGAAAAAAACCGTTCAGAATCGGAGCGGTAATTTGTATAAATTAAAGCAAAGCGTTGTTTAGACTAATACAATGTGTGAACTTTCGCTGTCAGTGATGCTAAAGGGATGAAAGTCTATTCACGAAACCAATATTTAGTGTCAACGAAGCCCATTCTAATGCTCCGCTGCTCCTTTCCAAAAAATTTCATGATGCAAGCGAGTAATTTGCGTCAGCAATAAAAAATTCATTACTCATGAAAAACTCGCGTTATAGCCATTTCGCGCAAGTCGGATCGCGTTGTAGCGGGATCCGACTGTATTTCGCTATTCATTGCCATTTAATAACGCTACTACTAATTTTGTTACAACACCATATTCAAAATTATCAATTCATGGAATGCAGTCTTGTTGCCAATCGCTATTATAAAAAGTCCCGTTGCCGAAACATGCTAATATATTACATTTAGTATCCCTCCCATTGTTCAATAGCTATGCTAAAAACACACAAGAGTCTTTTAAAGAAATTGTCTTGCTGAATTGTAAAAGATTAAAAAAGATTCGTTCATTCGATGAAAATAAACAAATTGTTAAACTAAGCACGATAGAGAAACATGGCACAATTTTTGGATTTTTCACCAATAATTTTCTCTTTATTAGTTAAATATGAAAAATAATGAAACGAGTAATTTTTGAATTTTTCTCAATCGATTGAAAATTATCGCAAAATCCATTTATTCAGTGTAGTAATAGGTGGATAAAGGAGCCAAAATTTTATGAAAACTTCCTATTTTTCTAAAGTTGTTACTAAAGTAAAATTAATTTAAAACTAAAACTCCCCTTACTTAAAGTAAAAAATTTCAGCGACAAGTTTGAAAGTCTCTCTGTCTGGATGTCTATCTGTCTGGATCTCTGTGACGCGCATTGCGCCAAGACCGTTCGATCGATTTTCATGAAATTTGTCAAAAAGTTAGTTTGTAGCATGGGGGGTGCACCTCGAAGCGATTTTTCGAAAATTCAATTTTGTTCTTTTTCTATTCCAATTTTAAGAACATTTTTCCGAGCAAAATTGTCATAAGATGGACGAGCAAATTACCGAGTTATCACAACGTGGAACCGTAACATGGGCAAGACAATTGGCGAGAAATTCACCATACATTATTTGTAAATATACAGGCGAACCAAAATACATTTTAATTTTCTACTACGAGTAAAGCCGTGCGGGTACCACTAGTAACACATAAAATACGCAAACACAATTCAGTCTCAACGCTAGAAAATTCCAATGCTTGAAAAAAAAAAATCTTCTCCCTTCAACACCAGTATCCTTCTTTTTCTATGTCAAAGATATTAACGTTGATGTTTATTTAAATGTGTATAACTTTACAATAGTCTCGAACCCATGAAATATTTTATCATAAAATCTTTATAATAGATCTTAATTCTCATGTGTACGTAGGAAGTTTTTCAAAATGTAGCAGTCGTCCACGGAAATAATTGAACTTAACTTTTCACTGGTTGAAGCTTGTCTTAACTGAGGCTATGCGGATTGCGATAATCACCTTCCGTTTAAATATGAAACTTAAATTAGAGCATCATTCAAAAAAACATTGATTTTTGGGGATCCTTATAAATTTCTTGAGAAAGAATTAAAGGAAATATATATTTTTTAGCATTAAAATGTAGTAAATATGTTAAGTACATTTAGTATCTATTAAAACTAATCATGTTTTTAGTTTTTAACCGACTTCAGAAATGGAGGTTATGATTTCGATTTGTGGCTTTTTATGTATGTTTTCGTATTTCTCCAAGAATACTGGACCGATTTGAAAAATTATTTTTTTGTTTGGTAGGATATACTTTCCAGATGGTCCTATGTTAATTTTGTATGGATCTGATGAGGGGTCCCGGAGAATTCTAAGAAACTTTAAATTTTATACGTTGTGGCTACGTAGACCAGCTTTCGTCAGATGTGCAATACGTAACAGGTCACGTGGGTTTGGCGTGAACGGTGTATTTTTTCAACGGAGGAATTGATCTTGAATAATATTTAATTATCACGCATCGGGATGTTTGATTTTTATGGTTCCGCCTGTTAATTTTAATTATAGTCTCACTACTGTATTTATTATTCATGCTGCAAATCAGTAAATCTCCCTCCCCCCACCCCCTCCGACGATTAAATTTATATTCCTTAATAAATGTATCGTAACTGGTCTCCAATTTCTGAAATTTTACAAATATTCTAGATTTAATATTTCATGACGCCGTCAGTTTAATTTACAGTTATGGCAATACTAATTAACAGATTTCGTTGAAATTTTTTATGTACTATGCTACCGATCCCTAGAAGACGCCTGGACCGATTAGGAAAATTCTTTATCTGATTCCTGGAGAAACTCGTCAAATTTCCTACTCGCGCTTTGTCGTTTGTAAATTCATAGCGTCTCACTTAGTGAAACGATTTTTATTCTTTTTTTGTTTAATGGATAGGAGTAATCTAACTTAGGTCCCAAACCTTTGCTTTACCACATTTGTTCCTTAGAAAAAAGTTATGGGCAAAAAAAAATCTTCATTTAATTTCAATATTAAACGATTAAATACAAAATCCATTGTTTAAGAAAGTGCCATAAAACAAAGGTACTTTTTTTACTCAGTGTTAAAGAATTTATCATATAAAACATTAATATTAATTCCCCTTTAGAGCGGGGGGGATTTTGAGGGATAGTTTTCCTTCTGAGGGGGGCTCTTGCTTTGAGAGAGTACCCCATCCCCTTAATATTTTCCCTCTTGCCCTATTTCTTTCCTTATTTTGATCATCTTAGCTATTTTCAAACTAATGTGTTTGACCCTTTCTCCCTCGAGATATACGTAACTAGTGTAACACATAATCTACCCTACATGCTTATTTTATATTTACACCACTAAAAAGCAAAGAATAAATTATTTTCAAATAAAAAAAGAACCGACTTCAAAAAACAAAGAGGAACTAAAAAGTTCAAAATAATTGGTCATACTTGCATTTGATTTCCTATCCAATTGTGTAAATCAAATTTATTTTACAATTTCAGTACAAAAATCTACTAAACTAAATACCCAATTTTAAAAGAAACACTTTGATTTTAATTAGTATACGATGAATTATTTCAATACCTAACTAATTATATACAATCTCTTAATTTTTAATAACCATTTGAAGTCGGGACCTCCGATAAACTACTACCGAACGTAACTGACATCCCACCAGATCCTGAGTTAAACGCTAATTTAACAAAACACGAAAGTCTTTAAAACTAAACGTACTCAGTTACGTTATATAGCAGTTTATAGGAGGCCCCGACTTCAAATGGTTATTAAAAATTAAGAGATCGTATATAACTATTTAGGTATTAAAATAATTCATCGTATAGTAATTAAAATCAGTGTTTATTTTATTATTGGGCGTTTAGTTTAGTTGATTTTCGTACTGGAATTGTAAAATAAATTTGATTTATACGTTTGGGTAGGAAATCAAATGTAAGTATGACTCATCATTTTTTTTTAAATTTTTAGTTCCTCTTTGTTTTTTGAAGTCGGTTCTTTTTTTATTTGAAAATAATTTATAGTACATTATATCAATAGGTTAAGCGTGTTCAGTAAAGTCCAGGATTAATTATGTTACCAAGTACATATCGTCGCCTCAGAGCAACAGTAAGTTATCCTATCCCAGAAATAACACTAAGATATCTTACTGTTGCTCCGAGGCGACGATATGTACTTTAAGAGTATTTATATAAAGGATATCGCATTCATAACGTAATGCTTTATTTAAATTTTGGTGCACATAGTAATAACTTAAACTATGATATAACCTTAACTTCTTTTATCGTAACTCAACATATGATAAATTTATTTCATTCTTGTTTATCAATAATCAACACGAGAATAAGTATATATATATATATATATATATATATATATAAAGCTTTTATTACAATATGATACGAAAGCATTTATGAAATAAACCTAATGAAATAAACTGATAATAACACTCATTACTCCATCAACCAATGTTCCCATCATTCAACTTCAATATATTTGTGAAAGCAGATACAGAAAAACGAAAATAACGAGTACATCTTAAAATAAATAAAATGCAATTTCATTCCTTATTTCAACCACCAGTCGAAATTCAATACTTTTCTTGTTAGTCAACCATTTTGCTTGATTCTCCAAGTTGAATTAATAACGAACCCAAAAGCTTAAAATAAATCGACAAACAAAATAAAAATCGGAAGTCTGAATTTACAAATATCAATTTAAGCAGGAAAAATAATCCCATTTCGAACAACCCACAAAACCTTAATAACACTCAAACAATACAAGCAATTCTTAAATCACGTCATCTTAAATTGGAATATACTTTTAAAAAACGAATGTCTCGAAAAACAAAAACATTAGAAATTCGTTATTCCTGCGACCTGCCTTTTTTTTTCTTTTTTATCCAGATCGAAACCGCGAAAATAAGATTTTGTCTTTCAAAATTTCCATCATGGAATAAAAATATCATTAAGGAATATTCTTGAAACAATCCAATTTCTTTACAGCAGCAATTAAGGAATTCGTACAAAGGAGAAATATAAAATGTTTTAAAAGAATATATATATATCTATATAAATGGAAGAAAAAACTGTATTTTTCCAATGAAATATTTTTTTACTTGAACATTTTTTCCTTGTATCGTTCTTTCTTCTGTCTTGCTTCTAAAAACCTCATGAAATTAATCACGTCGGAACCTGAAAATAGAAATTACCGATCTATGCATTCCTCTATTAAAGCCGTTAACATGGGATGGCTGGAACCCCCCCCCCCTCCCCTCACTAAACCGTGAAAATGGGGGCGGGGTGTGAAATGGGGGTTTCTCTGCCTTCATTAAGACTAGATGGCGTATCGAACGATTTCGGGGGACAGGGGGTTGCAGACGATATTAGTCCCCAGGGCGCTCGTTCTATTCCGCCGACAGCTGCCTACGGCGTTCGTTCCGTTTGTGGAAAAGGCAGGTTGTATGTATTGATCTATCTTCCTTTGCTTAGGAACAAGGGATTGTAAATAAGCGTGTTAGGTGCCTGTGTCATAAACATCCGAATTAACGTCTGGACACTTAGTAGCCTAGTCTCTCTCTACTTAGCCCCCTCCCCTCTCCCTCCTCCGTCTTTTACATCTTTCATACTTTTGCAATTCCAATCGCATCGGTTAATGTTCAGCAATTCGCAAAATCACGAAAGATAAGTTAACATTAATTAAAAGAAGAATAAAAGTTCTACTGCTGCATTGCTTTCACCCACTTTTAGCATGCTTTAAGTTCAAAAGAAGTCGACCGTGATTTATGGGTAATCATCGTAATGTAATCGTATGGGCAATTAGTAAAAATAGGGCTAAAAAATTCAGAAGTTAAATTAGGTATTTTTTAAATCTAGTAAAGATTTAAAATAAAAATTAAGCAGCGGGGGTGTAAATGATAATGATGTATAATAATGTTCTGTATTTTTTTTCATTCGGCTAAAGTTCTTATCGAAATGGAATTCAAAAACAGTGCACAGTAAAAATATATATAAAGTGGGTAGCAAAGTGGATCTATCCACACTAACTATGGGGCAGTAAACAAATGATGTCACGCTTTGAAGGGGGAGGGGGATTTCTTGCTCAACAGACCTCGGACTTGACACAATCATTTCAATGTTTCGTTTTTTGGCTTAAAGAATTTTTTTTTTAAGTTTAAACCGTTGATAATTTATATTAGCGTCAACGGGGGAGATTGAAGTTAAATAAATCGTTAAATAAACTTCGGTTTTTGTTTTAAATAGCTTAAAAAAAATTAATTAGTAAGCTTCAGTGGAACGACAGATGTAAAATTCGTAACTCTAGATGTGAAATATGTAAAAAATAGATTTTTAGAGTATTTTAGGGTAGTATTCTTATTTTTTTTACATTTTTTTTAACAGTTCGACACTTTAAGATTAACCTCTGTCAAAGCAAGTCAAATCTTTCTATTTCATAAAACAATAACACTATGTAATACTTTTTCTCAAGGACGATTACTGAAATTGCAGAGATTTTCAGAGTTTTGTTTCTAAAAATGTTGAGAAAAAAAAAAGAAGAGTTATTAATGCGAATGACAGGCGATTAGCCCCGTATACCTTACATCGACGAAAATTGATTGAAGAGACTTGTTGATTAAATCAAAAGAAATGCACAACACTTCGTGTATCATTAAAACGCTATATCTGGCAGAGATCTTATTGCTAATATGTTTTTTTTATAAAAAAAATTCATTTTCATGTTTCACATTTATTTATAATTATAGCTTTAATGTTACTTTTAATTAATGTAGTTATTGTTATTACTATTATTATATTTGTTATTTTGACATTATTATTATTTTAATATTTATTACTATTACATTATTATTATCATTATTATGTATTGTTTTTAGTATTACATTATTATTGTTAATATTATTATTTATTACTATTATTATTATGACAATAGTTGGTTTTGATAAACAGGAATCACGGACTCTATGAGAAACGGATTTATTAAAGATACGCAATATAACAAAAAATGAGTAGCAATCTCCACGTAAAAAAGAGAGAAGCTGTAAATGAGGCATTTTATATCAAAACCAGTAGTTCAATCAGGTTGAATTGCACAGAAAAACCTGTTGACTTTTTTTCTAAAAAACAGTTCAATCAAGGATTTTTTTTTTTTTTTTGAATCTCTCACGTAAAATTTTAGCAAAGGTATTAAGCTGATCTTCATCCTATGAATTTTCAATTTCAATTTATTTATATTTTCTTTATTTTTATTTAGTAACCATTTTTCAAAAATGAAATCAACAGATTCTGTCCTAAACTAAGCCACAGTTTATACGTAATATTGAGTAAACGAGTTCTCTTTATTTTTAAAATTAATTTTACCTATTCAATTTCAGTTTTATGCAGATAGTAATTTTGTTGACATTCAGCATTACTTTTTCTAATACATTGGACGACTATTTGTTTTAAAAAATAAATCCCATTAAATAACTTAGCAGTAAAAATATTTAAATGCATAAAAAATATTTAAAAAATCTTAAAACCTATCTATTTTGAGAAAGGAATGACTGTCGTCCTAATGAGAGACAGTATTTTTATTTTTTTTTAAATTCAAAATGGAGCTGTTTTTCGTTTTATATAGGCGAAGGTGCCCGTCAATGGTCCAGTTCCATGACTGGACTTCAAAGATATTTTCCCCACCAGAGTTTTTTCAGGCATGAAATCAGTTTTAGTGTCTTCTTTCGTGGGGGTCATGGCACACTAACGAGGTACGGGGAGATATACCGTATGTCACGGTGAGCAAGACCCACACATTAAGGGGTAAACACCCAGCTGAACGGAAGCTCAGTATGGTGACCTTCCCCGGCGCAACAAACACCAAGCCCGTCCGTAGCACAGACGACTATCGACCGCCGCACTCAGTCCCGCGAAGGGCCCGCTACGCGGACCCCCCGTGAGATGGAACCTAAGGCCTACGGCTAAGAGGTGGGGTGTGTGCGGAGAAAAGTGTCTTCTTTCGTTTCAGAAGAGTCCAATGCAGAGTCATCAAGGAGCTTGAATCAATACATCATATTGTTAAACGTCCGAATAAGATTTATACTGTTCACTTACTAATTATTGACATTTACATTTGTTTTTACATTCTCTGAAGATTACTGGACATCTAAATGGAAATATTGACTTGAAAGAGTACATTTTCCAAAACAATTCCCCATATTTAAAGTGTCATCATGAATCGTCACAGCAGTGACAACTATGAGAACATTCAAAATCACAGTTGCTATTATTGAACTAGGTACACAGCTAACACAGTGGTTCATTCAAGGAATCTTGCAAATATTAGTAAAGTTTCAGCTCAATTAATAACCATTTATATTTTACGGTTTGATTTTCTTATTTGTGAATGTGGTCCATCGATAGAAACTCAATGGTCTATCCATAGCAATTGGTTCTCATGAATGAACCGCATGCTAAAATATTTCTTCTTAATTTTTATTCTTTATTGAATACAGTTAACATAAAAGTGAATGTTTTTATTAAATGAGAAATATACTGAATAATTATTCTTATCGTGAATATTAAGTTTAAGTCTGAACTACTTCCTAAAAAAGGTCAAAAGTGTTACGTGGTTCACGGACGCAAACCTTTCCCTATACAGTTGTTTTAACCGCATTAAATTAGAGGAATGTGGAGTGAAGTGAAATAGTTAAGATATCTTACTTTTTTCAGAATGAACAATTGTAAATTTGCTCTGAAAATGATGGTACATAAAAAAAAGAACAATGTATTTACAATAAAACTCGCTTTAAAAAATCATTTTTAATTTTTGACATTAATTTTCACTTAAAAAAATGGAAAAACCATCACCTTTGTTTTTTTAAAGGGGCAAAGTAAAAAATAAAATATTCTTCAAAAAAATAATTTTTTATATTATATTTAAAATATGTTTGGTCAAATGGATGAGTAAATAAAATAATGAATAAAGGAACAAATACATAATGAAACACATAAATGAATAAAATAATAAATGAATTATTAAATGAAGGAATAAAAAAGTTAATTAATAAATGAATACGTAAGTGATTTAATAAATGTTTGAATAAGTAAACGAAACGAATTATTTCACTTTACACCATCCACTTTGCCCCGAATGCACTAGATTAATTGTAAAAAACATTTAAAATAAAAATCAGTTTAATATTAAATAAATAAATACTGCAAGAAAAAAAAGAGTTCCGTTCAATATTGAAAATGATAATAAATATAACTTTATCATTTCATAGTAACAAAATTAATTTTTGACTTATTGCAAAATATTTTAAACTGCGCGTAAATAATCTTCAGATATACTTTTTCCTGACTAAAATAAACTACAGAAGGTACTACATGGTTAAAGTATTACCAGATATGTAGCGCTAAAAACAAAGTTAATATTCCACCATTTCATTTTGCCACATATGCCTCTATTAAGAAATTCGTTGCAATGAGTACTAATCTGTTGAGTGAGAAATCTATATACAACTTGATGTACAAATGTCTCTATTGTGCTGACGCATGCTCTGAAGTGACCTGAGATATGTCAGTCCAAACGTCGTCAGTCGGATTTCTTGATGGGACTACCGCTTACTAGGAAAATAGTTACATTATTTATAGTTTAATTTTTTTACGTTTTTCACTTTTTAGTTTTAGTTTTCTATTTTTAGTTATCATTATTGTATTATTTATAAATGATTTTTTTTTTCATTTTTTAGTTATTCATTAGTTTTTACTTTCAAGGTTTTTTTTTTTTTTTTTTTGAGCAATCATATTGCTTATTGTTCTTATTTGACTGTTCTAATGTCCTATGTTTTTAATTTCCACCCGCCCTTCTCTGCAACACCACCTTCGACCGGCCCCTCCCAATGCTGCTCCTCTAGCGAAAATAGTCTCCAGGTTGCGTCTATATCCTACACATACACGCCTACATACACACACCTACACACTCACACATACATATTCCTGCCTGCACACAAACACATACGCATACATACACACGCCTACACACACACTCATGCATACACATAGATACAAACACACACGCATACACACTCATGTCTGGACACAAACACATACCCCTACATACACACACACTCGTGATTGCGAAAAATATAATTTGAATTTAAGATGTCAAAATTCAAATTATTGATTTTTTGTTGGTTTTTATCTCTCCGAATTATTATAATTATTTTTTTTTTAGTTTTTGTTTTTAAGTTTTTCTTTTCAAATACCTAATTATTTCTCTGTATGATTTAGTTAACATTTAGTCGTTGTCAATTATTGTTAACGATGTAAACAAACATTATTATTTTTTTTAAATTATTGAACGAGAATATACCAATATCAGATAACTCTACTGCCCAAGCTAATGGACAAGACATAAAAAAAGAGTTTGTGCAAGAAGTACTGAACTTAGATTATATTATTTAAAATAAAAAACAAAAAGGAGGATATTATAGCAGAATGTGAACAATAAAGAAATGGTTCATTCTAATAAAATATTAAAGTCAATGCAAGAAATAGATAGTACTTCTTAAATTTTACTACATCATTCGGCGTGTCTGCTTCAAGGGTTTGGTTCACCATCAATTTCGTTCTACACGATTATCACAATAAACCAATCCTCCAGTTACCGTCATTCGGAAAGTCGGCTAATCTGAATCATACATCTTTATGCTAATTGAGCACTAAATCATTCGTCGAGTCATTTGCTATCATTTAATTTACAGAAAACTTGAGTTTGCAGCTTCTGCTCTTTTGTTCTTTGGGAAAAATGAACTAATGTGAAATCAATCTTTAATTATCATTAGTGGGAATGTTCGATGGCAAAAGGAATATTTATTGTAATGTTATTGAGGATAATTATTAATTTCCAAAAGGTTTAATTGAACTGAAAAATGATAGATTGGAGACTAAGCTAAATATGTTTTCGTATTTTTTAAATTAAATTTTGTATACTTTTTGATAATCTTAAATTTTAATGTACCTTTATTTTACCTTTGTGGATATGACTTAGTAGTTTTTTGTACCAATTAGAATGATTAATTTAATATTGAATTTTCTAATTACTGCACCATTCTCATGATGATTGTTTTGCATCAATTCATTTAATTTTTTTATTTAAATGGGGATAAAATGTTGCTAGCAATGTTTCTGATTTTCATAACTTATTAATTTTTTTTATTTGGATAAGTGCGGGAAACTTTAATTTAAGCAATGCAAACTTTTATATCTTAAATACTAGTTAAATATGACAAGCAGTAACTGCAGGGAAAATTTTGATAGAAATTTCCCACTAAGTATTAAAACAATATGCTTTTTTCTTTTTAATACATACACTGTTTTTTTTTTCTTTTTAAAGCGTAACTACCTTAATATAATCACATTAACATATGAAATAAAATTTGAATCTGATAGCTAATGTCACGAAATAGATATTGTTTTAATCAGTTTTCTAACCGAAAGCTCGAATATTCCTGAAAGTACACTTTATTAACATCTTTTGCATTAGTTGTTATATTTTAATCTTATTCGTTTTGTTTTTCCTGAAATTGATTGCAACTGAACTATTGTAAAAACTCTTTTGTCCATAAAAGAGCACAAGTAATAAAATTTACATTCCTTTATCGAAAGAAGTAAAAATGTAATCAACAACGTTAAAGAGCACACATCTTGTAAAACATTGGAAACACATGCTTTTGGAGTAATAAGAAACCAATTTTTCAACGCAAAACGACGTGGAGTTACATTTTACAAAAGCTAAGAATTTAGAAGAGGCTTCCAATCAAATTGTTGCAATCTGATAGAAATTAATCATTTGAGACAAAAATACAATATTCCAGCAAATACTTCACACAGAAATTAATCGTTAAAAACTGAGCATAATAAAGATGCTAGCTTCAAATGATTGTTTTAATCAGTTGTTGGAAATTAACAAGAATGACTATTTCTTATAAATGAATAAAATAAAAATTAATGCAGAATAAACTCACAAAATGAATAAAAAGAGAACAAAATAATTAATAAACTTCCTCCCTTTCAAAAAAAAAAATTATATAAAATCCCAAATGAACGAATTTAAGTGGAGTATCAAAATTCATAAGAAACTAATTTAAGTAATAAATTGTACAGATACTAAATTAATATATGAAACACAATATTTTTGAAATATGGACTTAAACTTCCAAAAAAGAATGTTAAAAAAAAAAAAAAAAAATAAAAAATGCTTTATCTAGTGTCAATCAAATTATCATTTGTACGTCTGTTTTCAGATAGAGTTTTTACTTCCAGAGGTTAACTTTTTTTTACATTCAAGGAGCTCCCTGTAAATCCAAACATGTGTAGGCTATTTTCTTGCCAATTTTGAGTTTCTTTGGCTTTGTTATTTGCATTTTTAATTATATAAACAATAAATATAATGACGGAACTACTCTTTACTTTTAAAATCAAATATATACAGTGGCTCCCAAAAGTTTTCCTACACCTTGAAATTTTGTAGTAAAACCAAAATAACGTGAAACTGAGTTCAAATATGAAGTCTAATTTTTTTTCACACCATTCCTATGCCATTATAGATACAACTCAGTAGTCTTTTTCAAAACATTGCCTGATTTTATTTTTGAAATTTGTCAAAAAAAAAAGAGAGAGAGACAAAAGAAATATGCCACAAAAGACATAGTACACTGACATATTTTCGTACAATTTCATGTTTAAAACTATCACATGTCGTTTTTTATTATTTTTGCATTGTGTTGACACTAAGGTCATTTGGCTTTAATTTTTGTTTATTTATTCACTAATATTCTGCTTATTATTTTTAAATGGTTGTTATTCGAAAAAAAAAACACCATTTGAAATTTGATTTTTTCCCTCACAGTAGCGGTAAATTGGCTCGAAATGCCTCTAAATCAGTTAATTTATACTATTCTATAGTGAAGTGCTCAATGAAATGCTTAAAACGAAAGAATCGGAACGAAAACAAGGTAAGAAAAAGTCAATCGGTAAAGTTAAAGCGTAATCGGAGATTTACAGTTAAAAAAATTATGAAAAATATACATTTGAATGCTGTAAAAGTTTCTGCCGAATTTAATGAAACATTTTACTTTAAATTTTCACCTAAAATTGTTCTCCAAGATTTCTGACTAGCTGCATTAAATGGGACCTCCTCCCGCAGAAATTTTCTTGTTCGTGCGAAAAACAGAAAGCTCACGCTTTTCGTCGCAAAATAAAAGATAAATAAGCTCAAAACGTTTTGGAATAATATCTTACTTACACACGAAAATAAATTTCATATTTTGGGTTAAATCGTTATATAATTGTAAATAGAAGAAAAAAAATGAGAAATTTAATCTAAAGAACTTAGTTGGGTCAGTTAATCAGGACAGTAAAGGTGTTCTTGTCTGAGGGTGCATTTCAGCATCAGGACTTAGTAGTTTAGAATTTTTTAATGAAATAATGAATCCCACTGTTCGTTCAAATATTTTAAAAAATAATTTTAAACAATTGCCCCAAAATGTGGTTATCGGATGCAACTTTGACTTTTATCAAGATAAAAATAAAGAAGCACACGGCTTCCAACGTTTGCGTCTGGTGCCTCAAAAAGTGTCCTCATTAGAAATATCTCCTCAATCGCCAGATTTAAACTTAATGTAACATATTTAGAGATATCTGGAGGCTAGATTGCGAAAATACGGCTTTGAAACGAAAAGCGTTAGAAGCAGTAAGACTCGAAGTGTGGTTGAATACTTACTCAGAAATTGCACAAAAAAAAAAAAAAAAAAAGAAAAAAAAAAGAAAAAGAAAAACATTGAAATCTGATCGCAGACGTTCAAATGTTGTTGTGGATGTTGAATGATATTCTAATAAATAATAACTTAGAAAAAAGTTAGTTTATGTGTTAGTTAATGTGCTGTTAAACTTTTTTCATGTAGTTTTGTCAAAAATAGATCATTGATCTTATAATTAAATACCTATTCCGAAATATTAATTTTAACCAATGGATAAGAGCCTATTTCATTGAAAGTCGAAGGTGTACCAACCAGGGCTGCAAATTCGGAAGAAAAATTGCCGACTCTGATCCCCGGATTTTGAAACGGCCGATTCCGACTCCAATTTCGACTCCGCGGCTTATTTATTTTTTCAATTTACCCCTTTATGATGAGTGGAAAAAACCTATAACAGAAAATTAAATATTTATCCTTTTTATGAAGTTTTCGCGTTGCATTCTATGGTGAGCCTACGATGCATACAACAATAGAAATTCAATTTGAAAAAGAAATTTTCCAATAGTTACGATTTTAAAAGTAGGATTACTTCAAAATCCCATTTTTCAAAAAAAGAAAAGGATTAATTTGCTCCCCATTTATAATTAACAAATAGATGTTGATCAAATCGTGTGTATTTGATTTTTGAAAGCTGTAACTTGAGAGAAAAAAAAACTATTTTGCAAAGTCAAAAAAACCTTTCTTAAGAGGGAGAGGTCCGCTCCGCTGGACATCCATCTGGTAGGTGACACCCTATATCTTTTCAATGCTCAATTTTTAATTTTACTTTTATTGACTGCTTTAGAATTAACCTTAATATAAGGATTTTAAGATTAACTGATATTATTTAGTGCTGTAACCGAGAAATCATATACTTTTATATCATACATTCTAGTGAGAACCAAGCTTATAGACCTAGTCTTTAAAGTAAAAAGCAGATAGTATATTTTATCGGATCTTTTGGATTGGAACTTTCGCGCCAACACTTAGATATGAATTTACCGAACACTTCAAAAGTTACTTCCCAAGCTACGGACCCTACCTTGCATAAGGGATACATACCTTGTACTATTAAACTGATATCGAAGTAAAAAATGTAGTATTATTTTTATTTGAAAGTGATTTCTGTAAATGTTGGGCAACAAAACCTGAGAGTTGCTTTTAAGTTCAAGAAAGTTAAAAAAAAACAAAAAAACAAGCAAACTATCGGATTGGTGAAAGTAGCTGTTACAGAAAGTGAAAGTTTGATAAATAAAGAAGCAGTTAGTTGCCAAAGGCAGTTATTTTCCTATTAATAGGTCTTTGTACATAAATCAAACCAATTTGTAGTCAGTTTCTTTTAAAAATGTAAGGCGAGTTAATGAAAATTAGAGAGAAAAAAATAAGCTCGGAGCAGGAGTAGGTGTGTTTTTCAACGACTCAGACTCCGACTCCTTTTCCCCAAAATCAGTCCGACTTCACAGCCATGGTATGAACACTTTTGGGAACTACTGTATATATAAATTTGAGTTTTAAAAAACTCCATGACTGCTTTGAAAGCCACAAATGTATCAAAAGAAATAATTATTTCCCTAAAAAATCAAATGGTAATCAACAACGTTTTGACGCACAATTCTGCTAATTTTGTGCGTCAAGACGATGTTGATCACCATTTACATTTTTAATTGTTTTTTTTTTCACATTCTTTTTTGGAATTTGAGTCGATGTTTCAAACATATCGTGTTTCATATATTAATTAAGGATCTTTACAATTCATTACTTAAATTAGTTTCTTTTGAATCTTGATACTCCACATAAATTTGTTCATTTGAGATGATATAATTTTCTTTTCGGAAGAGAGAAAGTTTATTAATTACTTCTATTCTATTCATTTTTTGCTATTCTTGTTCATTTTATGAGTTTCTTCGGCATTAATTTTAATTTTATTTACAAGAAATAGTAAATCTTGTTAATTTAAATTCGTTTTTTTTTCTTTAGTTATTCGTTTTCCTGACATAAACAATAAAACATGGACAATTACCGAAAATTCCTTATGAAACAAATCATTAGAAATAAACCACGTTCAATAGAAGCATTAAATAAAATTTAATCCACCCGAAACCTTTTCCCCCGTATCCTCGCTTGCATTTATATTCGTAACTAAGATGGCTGGACGGTAACTTCTCGAACATCCCAAAATAAAATCCGATAAAACCCACTCTCGATCCATGCTTTGGATATCAAAGACGATATAGAGTGGAAAAGCTGAACCTTAAGTTGTTCCCGGTCAATATTTTCCCTCGCTCTCCCGTGAAAACTCTCCTGAAAACCCTCCCCGCAAAAACCCAACATTACACAGTTGGCCGTGTCTCCAGCAGACAGAGGCCACCCTATTCCTACCACAAGGAAGATCAGGGGGTTACAGCAGGAAGGGGCTTCAAATGGTGAGTGTAGGCGGGAATTTCGGAGCCAAAACACGCCAAAAATAAAAGATAAAGAAAAAAATCGCAGCTATGACATGCAGTAAAAAGGTTTCGAAATAATAGTTTAGGGTTTGAATAACTGACTGGGGACTGATTTAACTGTTCTAATAACTGACAAGCTAATTCTAATAACTGACATAGGATAGTTAGAGACTGAAAAATCAGATGTGTGTTAATATATACAGAAATGTCAAATTCAATATATAAAAACTTGAAATAAGAAAAAAAAAATAAATGGAGTTTCAGTTCAAGAAATTGTACATTGTGTTATTTTATCGCGGGTATTTTTTTTTCTTAAATATTAAAGACGATGGTGCATGAAGAATTCATGTATTTTCTTAGAATAAAAAAAATATGTTTAAAAAATGTCGGATGTCATTAATAACTTGAGAACCCCACAATGGATACAAAACTGGATTTGAAGGATACTAAGTAAATTGCGAAATTAATTTCGGTAGTTTGACGACTAGAAATACTTCCTGTGTGATAAAATGTCACGATTCTAGCAACATTTAAAACAGAATCTGAATTTTTTTTTAAAACAATTATAAAAAACTGAGCAGTACAAAAATTTCCGCAGTTTCAAACAATAAAGTGCCACTACTTGTAGGGCCGCAATTCAAATCGAGATTTAATCTCGCGTTTTTTATCAAGTTTCGAATATTTTTCGATATGTTAAAAAAAATTCCTTAAAAAGGTCCAACGGAATAACTTTTAAAAATTTTAAATGAAAATAATCTTCAATGAATTCAAAATATTCGAAACTCGGTAAAAAAAAAGTTTGAAAAATGATAAACGCTTAAAATTGAGAGAAATATGAAACTTGGGAGTTATGTTTGAAATTACGCTCAATTTTTATTGTTCGCAGCAAAAGGAATAAAGAGGAAGATAAGAAGAACGAAAGGAAAAATATGTAATTATTTCAAAACGAAGTCGTTAAAAACATATTCCTGCGCTACTGAAACAACACTTATAATCATGTTTACATTTTTTCATTTATTAAAATTAATGAACAGATTTTTATTTAGTTTAAGTGCAAAGTAATAACTTAACCCTTCAGAGCTCGTCTCAAAGTCCACCTGACAGCTCACGCGTGATAATTTTTCACACATCATTTATACCCCCCCCCCCTAAAAAAGAAATTAAATTTTTTTTTAGCTGAAAACGTTTCATTTACCATTTATTCTAATCTCAAAGTTATATACAGGTACACTTGTCTTGGCCAAGCTCATATGCTAAGAGTTTCTCGCATCCTGGCAATCAAACTTGTTAAAAAAAGGCTCCTTTTACAATAGATAGAAAATTACTAAGTAAATCAAAACTTCCCTTAGGGACTGTCCATAAATGTCACACTTTTTCCAATATTTTAGACCCCCCCCCCTCTTTTCCCTTTTTTCACAAAGTGTCACGCTTCACCTTAACCCCTCCCCTCGTTTTGTCATATGTTACTTTATTCTTCATAAACGTAAGAAAATAATGTGTGATGTCACACTTCTTGTTATCCCCTCCATCCCTCCCTCTTTTCCCACGCTGTCACAATTTCATGAACCTAACTTCTCCTATAAAGTGTGACATCATTGGTGGACGACCTTATATGTCAAAACAAACGTTATGAATTAAAACAAGAAGCAAAATATTCTTTTATATATAACGCAAGTGGGCCATTCCACCGTCACGTGAAGGACAATCCGACTCGATTATTTCACCAACATTTTGTTATAGAGAATAATATTTTTAATATTACTAAGCAGGAGTAGGCATATTTTTCAATCTTTACAATTGATACAAAAATACTACTGACACAGTTGTGTTTTTATTAAATAACTTTATTACTTAAATTTTTTTTTTTTTCATGCGTCACTTGCGAGACTTAGTGGCAGTATCTTCTTTTGTAAAATTTATCATTTAGGACTCAAAAATCAAACGGGTAAAAAGACATTCATTATTCAAAAAGTAACATACTGTCAAAATTTAAAGTAGTACAAAATCTGAAAACCTTAAGCAATAACTGGCAATATTATTTATAGCTGAAAATGTCACGACGCATTCACATTTTAGCTCTACTCTATGGCTTTATTAGGCAAAGTTTTAGGATTGTGAACGATAAAACTAAATTTCAATAAAAATAATAATTTATTTAGGTTTTATCGGAACAAAAAGGGTTTTGCCTTTGTTAAATGCATTTTGATACATACCTAGTTCTAACTTTAACTCATTATCCGAAGTTTTTATTTTAGTATGCGTAAAAAAAAACAACCTTTAAAAAAAAATTAGTGAATAGAAAAACAAATTTAAGTTTTTACAAATTTGGAATTAATCAAATAATCGGTACTTGAAATTAAAAAAAAACGTACCACTAATTTTTTCAGCTACAAATATTAAATGCGTGAGTCTTTTGTTACAAGACAAACATCTGATCTGTTCTGTATATTAGTTCGTTTCATATGCCGTTTTTTTTTTTTTTTCTTTTTTTAATTTTTAATTTTTTTATGGGTTGCTTTAAAAAACACGCTATCTATCCTCTACCGATATCAAAGAGAGTTAAAAAGTTCAAAAACGTATTTGTGCAGCATTACAAAGCATTCACAGAATGATACCACAAAACACGGGGAACGAACTGGATTCCGTAGTTGAAAATAATGGTGTGAAAAAAGGCTCACATATTGAATGTACGTAATTGGGGAAAAAAAAAAAACTATTTTTCCTTTACTCCGTGCATCATTTTTCTCAATATCTGTAATAGTTTCAATTTTATTTTTCTCTTTTTTATATATTTTTTGACAATCATGCATTATAGAATGTATTGCATTTAAAACCAATAACCCCATCTATTGTGAAAAACCGCCAAAAGTAAGAAGCTCCAATGCCAAAAATAGGAGTTTGGCAAAACCATCTATCTTTGACTGATGTTTACCATAGAAAAGCGGACTACCTAGTAACAGTACTTCACCAGGAAAGTATGTAGCGAGCCCCCCTGTGCCAGGGCCCCGTGTGTATAAGGCTCTTTTCCATCGCTGTGGGTAAATATTTGCCGATCCTTGCCGCTTTTCCCACTCTATTGCTGCATCTAGCCACCGTAGGAACGCAAACCAATCATTTCTTCTGTCTCCCGCCTTTTATATAGAAGTAGATGCCTGCATGGATCCAAATCTGGCGAAGGATAAAGACAGATTCCACCCCCCTGCCGAAAGGGGATATATATATCTATATATATAGACACATATGGAAAACGTTCCAGAGGAACAGTGGTTCAAGAAAGAGTTATCCAACCACTGAAGAAAAAGTTAACTTCTGCATTAACCTCAAAAGCCAAAACATAGATTTATGACTTTTTTTTATTCCAGTCAACAAATTAAGAAAGACTGTATGATGTTTTATTTTGGAACAAAAAATAAAAGAAATATATATTAGTTTCATGTAAGAATTACTTCAGCACTTCAGATGAGGTATATGCTTTATAAAGTGACGTTTCAAATAAAAACCAATAAGTTGCAGTGGTGATTGCATCACAAGTAATTTATAAAACTACGTTGCGATAATTTTTAAAAAATGAAGCTCAGAAATTCAGAATGTGTATTGGCTAGTCACGGTATGAATCTCTGCTCATAAGTTTTTTTACGAAAATATCTAAAAGGTTTTAAAATGTTTAAAAAACAAAACGAAATTATGAGACTGTTAAACTGCTCTTAGAAAACAATACCCAACATCTTTTAAAAAAGCCCACAGCTCATACGAGATTGTGGCATCTTGTTCATCATCTGTATGAAGTGATTTGCCTGAGATTTTTTATGCACATCAACTCATCCGCAGAACTTAAACTTAAATTTTACGCACTTTGCACCAATTAAGCTTTATTCCAAGCCTTCAGTTCCCAATTATTTTAAACTTGCTTATTTTAAAAAACTAAAACAATTCCTTACAAATTAATCAGATTTAATGCCTAAAACGATACACAACCTATTAAGAGCCATGTTTGAGCAAAGTACAATTGTCTGAACATTTTAAACTGCAGCTTAAGTAAAATAATATAAATAAAGAGATTGAAAAATCATTATACGAGAGCATAAAGAAAAAAAATAAAACTTTTGAAAATTGCTGTCAAATTTTAAAAAATATATGTAAGTAATATTAAGGCATGTTCCCATGCCTTAAAGATTAAGTCTAAAAATCTTTTATATTATTTTTCGAGCCTGTGTTTCTGTCGATCCGCGAGATCTTCCTTATTATCAAACCCCATGATTTACCTCTGATTTAAAAGTGTATCATGCCGGCTACTGACGAGAAATAGATTTAAAATCATCCAAGAAATACCCTTCTTGGATTGTCAGAGAGCCAGGTAACTCAGTCGGTAGAACATTCTGCTTTCAACAGTCCTGGGGATGAGTCTCTGTTCAAGTGGTCTGCCGTTGTAGCATTTTTAAAGCATTTTGCCTGTAAAATCTTAGGCGTTAAAATTAATGCAACGGGAATGCTCTTCGCTTTACTGAAGCTTGATGTAGCCTTCATTAAGCATACTGAACTATGACACATGATGTATTTTCAAATCATCATCCTAATGTAGTTCGTGAGTTATTGAGTTCGGTAATTTTCTACCTAGCGAATATGTTTATTTTTACATAGGGTATTTTTACAAGATATTTTTACAGCGGGGCTCTAAATTTCGAGAGTGAATGCTTTGCACAGGTCAGATAGAATATTTATAACTTTAAAAATTTAAAGTTAAAAACAAATCTTTTGCCGAGTACTCTTTTGAATTTAATTTTTGTTTTGCTCATGTTTGTATTTTTATTTTTAATTAATTAATTTTTTTTGTGTTTCATGATCAAAAAATAAGAATTATATATCTGCAGCGAGTAATTGCAATGCCGGACCGAGAATGTCACATCGTTATTTGGTATTTTTAAAAACAAGATACTGGAATGCCAGTATTAGGAATTTCTCATAAGATGATCAAAAAAAATATTGTTTCGTTGCCACTTTTCTTTACTTTTTTTTTTTCTTTTTTTTTTTTTTTTTTTTTTTTTTTTTGTTGTTGAAAAAAATGCATTCCTTTGAAAATTTATTGTGTACAAATTTAAAGTGAAAAATCAGACATTATATTAAGCAATCAATAGTAAGAAACATAATACATTTATTGAACTTTCACTAAGTTCTCATTTTAATACATCAATTTCCTGAAGTTGAAAATACTGTTTCTGAATTTAATTGGTTCGATGGAACGCTAATTGCTTCGAAGGCCTTCATTTTCAAATAATTCGGTATCTTGCGCGATAGTTTTGAGTACATCATCGTGTGTGTGTGTGTGTGTTTCTTTGATATTGAGTGCCTTTTTTTCATTATTATTATTTTTACCATAGCTAGTTGTAATTTCTCTTTAAGATATAGCTTTTTTCAATATAAACATCATCTTCATTTTCAACCTTTTTTTTCTCGATCAAGATAGGTTGGTGTTTGGTGTTATAAACCCTTCGGTTTGAAAATTACGAAAAATACATTTTGATACATATTTTTTTTTTTTTTAGTTTACATTATCTGTTTTCTTTTCGAAATTATTGACGGTTTAAAAAAATTTCACAGCAGGAATACATTTATGACTATACTGAAAATTAACTTTTACAAAAGGGCAAGTGAGTGATTGGTCAAGGACATTTTTAAAATTAATAAAAAGTGCACAAAAGCGCATGAAAATGCATTTCATCACACCATCTAGTGATGAAAATATTATCTTGTAATCTTTCCGCTACTTTCCTTCATTAATATTCAATTAATTCGTACATTTGAAGCAAAATTTACCTAAACATTAATTTGATTTTTGTGCTGTCTTATTATAAATAAAATTGCACATCTTTACTAATAATAAAGCTGAAAGTCTCTCTGTCCGGAGGATGTCTGGATCTCTGTGACGCGCATAGCGCCTAGACCGTTCGGCCGATTTTCATTAAATTTGGCGCAAAGTTAGTTTGTAGCATGGGGGTGTGCACCTCGAAGTGATTTTTCCAAAATTCGAGTTTGTTCTTTTTCTATTTCAATTTTAAGAACATTTTCCCAAGCAAGATTATCATAAAATGGACGAGTAAATTACCAAGTTATCATAACGTGGAACCGTAACATGGGCAAGCCAATTGGCGATAAATTCATCATACATTATTTATAAATATACAGGCGAACCAAAAGACTTTTTAATTTTTTCTACTACGGGCAAAGCCGTGCGGGTACCACTGGTTTAAAATAACCGTAGATACATAATAAGTAAATTGGAAACTGTTTAATTTAAAACTATTTCTACTTTTCAGCAAAAACCGAAAAGGCCCGTATTGTACCTCAGCAAATACTGGTATTACGAAAATTTAAAACAGCCTTTGAAATAACGGTATTGCGATCAATATCTGCAACCCTAAGCTACAGATATATTTCTATTTTCTGAGCATGAAACACACAATCGCTCGTGTATGTAATTTGGTTTAGCTTTTGGGGACATAATGGCAAAGTTGCGACTATTTGGCGGCAGCCTTGCAAATTCTAGTCTAATTCGGAGTTTTGGAAAGACTTTAAAAAAAATCACTCTTTAAGCTGTAGTTTTAAAATTACATAAAAATACAATAACTGCTCATTAAAATAACTTTAAAAAAATCTTCCATTAAGTTAAAAATTATGCAGTGTGCCAGCTTAAGTCCTGTGCCACCCCAATAATTTCTTAAAGACAAGAATATATTCTTAAAGTGGGGTCTAGGTATAAGATCTCATTACCGTTAGCTGATCTCCAAACCTATCCTCCTACCAACATCACCAAAGGTTGCCTACACCGGTGGATATAGAACTGCAATTTCAAAATATTTACGGAGCCCCAAACCCCACCTCCGCCTAACATCTTCAAAGAACTACAGTTTTAAGATTTTTAAACCACAATTTTGAAATTTAAATTTCGAAAAATTTCCAGGACAAAACCATCGAACTTACCCTGTTCTTAACGTCACCAATTATTGACTGAAGTGAGTTTTCTAGCAATAATTTTAAAAAAATGTCGAGCCTATTCCTTGAGATTTCAATTTCGAAAAATTTCTGGCCGAAGGTCCCAGAACCTTTCTTGCTCTTATCACCACCAAAGATCTTCTATATAAAAGAGGGCTTTAGCAACAATATTGCAAAATTGCCAGAGTTGCTTGCTTGAAACTGCTTTTTCCCAAGTGTACGCAAAGTTTTTTAGACCTAAATTTTAAAAAAAATTCCGGGGTGAGCCCCCAAAGCTCTTTTTCCTCTAACATCACCGAAGTCATTTCAAATTGCGTTTATTTTACATCCATAATTCAGAAAAATGTCCCACGGATCATCCCCAATCCCTAATTTCCAAGCTCAGCCTGTACTTACAACTAGGATCATATTACTAGCCTAAAGGTTTGATTAAACTTGTTGTATTTGTAACAAAATATACATTAGTTAATATTTGAAATTTATTTTATTCACCGTAGATTTATTTGTACTCTAATGATTTTAAAATTGAGATCAAATGCTAAGGGCGGCAAAAATTCAATCATCTTCACCAAAAAAAATCGCATGGCACTTGTATTGCATTATCTACAATTTTATACTTAGTTTAGTTTGGGAGGCAGGAAGGGGGGGGGAGAGAACGGTTGTATATATATTTGGGGAAAAATTGAACTGCTCCTTGAGAAAATCCTGCATGTGTGTGTGTGTAGTCAATTTGTATCAGCCATTTTATCCCTAAATATAGTCCGTGGTTATATTAAATTGATATATACTTTTATGTATGTATACTTTATAGCAAAGCAATCAACTGCAAAACTGATATGCAAATTCATGAATGCAAAAGATTCACAGCTGTTATCTTTACTTTTTGGTCGTCCCTTTTAAACCTCTATGACTTTTGCGACTCCCCGAATTCAATCACTCAAAATCTTCAAACGTGTCGAGACGCCTGAATTTCGCCGCAAACGTGCTCTCAAAAGACAAGGCTCGAGCTCCTCGGGGACTTACCCCGCTTGTGCTCTGAACCCCATCCCAGGCATCCAGCAAAAGAGTGTGTCTCAATAGCGTCTGTTGTCCGTTCATCTTGTATTGCCAAGATTACACGATCAAAGCACGTCATGATACCTCTCCTTCCCATCACCAGGATAGAGAAATAAAAGAAAGATACACCGGGGAAATGTCTTTTGCCTCTCACGACAAAGTATTGAGGACGAGTGTGTATTGAAAAGGTACGGATAAAATCGTCTAATAAACAATCTATACCGCTTGTTTGGCGCTGTATACAGAGAACAGTTTAAAAGTTTTCGGAAGGAGTTGGTTTTCGTTTTGCTGTTCCCGGCAAAAGATCTGAAAGACTTGAAAGATATTTTAATAGGTTTCTTGAATTTACGTAGGAAGTTTTGAATCGGTGCTGTGTCAATGTTTGTGTAAAATTATATTCAGAGATTTCCGGAAACACATTTTTCTAAGTAAAATTTGTAATTTGTTTGTTTTGTTAATGTACAAAGGCAACTCAGCGGAGTGGAGGCATTCGTAGTAATTTTAGTTTGACATGCTTCAAAACTTAAAAGTAATTGTTCTAATCTGTGTATGTGGACGTGTAATAAGAGCAGTAAATTACAAGTAATGAAGGAAATAATATTTATTCTAACTTCCAAGAACGTATGTTAAAAATAACATAAAGAACAGACCATTATTTAAAATAACGATCGTTAAAGTAAGAGTTACAAGAAATTAAAAAAGACCAAAAAATGCTTTTTTTTCAAAAATAATAATAATAATAATAAAATAAATTCTGAAACATTCTAAAGTATTTTTAATCAATGTCCTGAAAAAAAAAAAAAAAAAATCTTCAAACTCATTTTTTACAACCACATTTTTTTGAATTAATCTAATATACTCGTACAGCTATAGAATACTCATTCACAACTGCATTTTTTTTTCTGTTTCGCAATTATTTATTTACTTTTTCTAATAAATAAAACTGCAAGCCTCTATATGTATTGGAGAATGCAAACAATTGCTTTACAGTGCTCTAAACTGTATATTTCCTAAGTAAAAGCCTAAAAGTTGTAAAAGTTTTTAATGGAAGAACCATTTCTCGAGTTTCTCTTAAATGTTTCTCTTATATTGTTCTTCATCTTTCAACTCGTTCTATTACGATTTCAATAGACAAATAATATGAAATTCCAGGAGTTTGCCAGAACTTATTCATACATAAATAACTTCTTCTTTTTAGCAGCATCCATTCCAAAAATAATTAATATTCACTGTTTTTAAATGCTCTCGAACGTTTCAAACTTGATGCAACTTTCCTTTCCAAATATCAGTCCTTAAAAATACAACAGATCTTGGCGTTTTTATAGCATTCCAAAAGCAATGCATATTAATGTGACAAATTGATAATATTTTTCAAAAAAGGAAGATCTTGTCTTATATTCAATTGTTCACGGTCTCATAACTTCTTCATTACAAGGAAAAATATTTAAAAAATGGAAAACCGTACTTAATTGTACCATCTGCTTAAAGAAGTATAATAAATTTATTGCACGCATTCATAAATGTTATAATAATAAGTAAGTCTTATTGAAGTTCAGTTCAATATACAGGAAACGCACTTCGCGAGGTTGTTTTTGCTTGTTATTTATTTTCATAATACCTAAATTGCGGCAAAAATTATAATCCACACAGCAAAAGATTTACATTTCTTTGAGAAATAGCTCTACCACTTTGTTAAACACAAAGACGTCATAATAAAAGAAAAAGCAGTTTATTATTGCTTTTCTAAAAGGTTAAATTAATACATCTCTTTCACGATCTTTTAGAGCAACCGGCAATCAAGCTGTGGATTTTTTTTTTTTGTTCATTACCTTTTCTCCATTATTAAAGCCATTTCTTTTGTTTCATATTTTTCTTTATTATAAGCACTTACAAAGTTATTAGTCTTTCGTTTCATAAATGAGTGTGGCGAAGATTACTTGATATCTTAAGCATTGATAAAAGGGCGTGAAAAATTGTTTAATAAATACTTGTGTGTCAATGAACGAACTAAAAATGAAGATAGTATTAATTTATTTTTGCATAAGATTCATTAAATGTGAATGCAGAAATGAAATATACTCACTTCATATTTCTTATATATAAAAGTAGGAAAAAATACAATCAAAAAGGAGCGAATAATTAGAGGTTTTTTTCGTAACTATTACAACAAGATTTCTAATTCAACAGCAACCAGTTTATTTACATACATATTTTAGTTTGATTAATGAACACAGTTTGGAACAATTTACGTTTTCATGAGCATAATTTTTTAAAAGTTTGCAATGTGTTTGAGACAATCATAAACAGTTCTTTCATATATTGTATACATTGAAAAAACATTTCATACTTTCTTATCATAAATGGTGGATTTTTAAAAGATTTTTATTATTACCTCCTGAAAACACAAATTAATTTCAAGTGTATATGAGTTAAAAGCAGCAGTATTGAAACTCTTAATAGAGAAATGAAAATAGAGTTTTTTCAGAATCAAGCGAGTCTATTTCAAGTTTATACATCTAAATATGGTGCATAGTTTTTTTATATTAGAAAATTAAACTTTTCGTTCCAATATTTAAATATTTTTTAATACATCAAGTGATTGAATGGTAAGTGAAATTTCAAGTAGTAATTTCTTTAGGATTAATCAATTTCAGATCCGTCGAGTTCAATATTGGGTAAGATGGGGTTAAGTTATATAAAAATCAATAGTAACGAAGAGGGTCTATAAAATGGTTACATGTAATAAAATATAATTTTTTCTTTTAGCCAAAATTGTGCTTATATTAGTAGTGTAAATATTTAAAAGGTATAAGAATTTTACCTTATATATATATATATATATATATATATATATATATATATATATATATATATATATATATATATATATATATATATATATATATATATATATATCTTATATATATATATAAGATATATTAAATTTAAGCGATAATTAATTTTTGCCATAAGAGTTTTTTTTTTTCTTCTAAAAACAACCATTACAATCATATTTCTTCAGTATGTACTACTGCTTCAACTCACTCCAAGCCACTGTTTGAAATAGCTTCTAATTGAAGGAAACTCAATGACTATCTGAACCCAGAAACCTTCCCTTAATTATAGCAGACAGTAACGTGATGACCACACGCACATATATAGGCCAACCTCTAAATTGAAAGGGAGAAACCCCAGAGATAGAGTGGATAATAAATTACGGCTTTAAATTACTTCTCTGTTATGGTCAGTTGCTGTTAAGCCGGTTTCGAAATGAAGGTACAAACAACCAATAGATAGTAAAAGGGTTATGTTGGTGGGGAAAGTCAGTTTGATGGAAAACCTGACGCCCATGGGGTTTTCGTCAGTGGGAAATTAGGTTCAAAATCAAGGTTAGAACATTAACGTGTTGCAAAATTTACTTTTATATTTATTATTTGCAATGCTACTGAGCATTATTTAATCTGGGTTCGTTCGACAAGGAAGAACGACATAATGAAAATTTTGATATTGACGATTGCAGAATGTAGACTTAGGATGTTTGAATCGCAAATTAGAAAAACTTGAATCCCTATGAAACAACTACATTTTAAAAGGAAATTAAACACAAATTACTGCTGCTATGAAATACTCCTTTTTTTTGGTGAGAATTTTACTTAATCGATAATTTTAAAATGTAAAAAACAGAAAACAATGACACAAAGTTTCCTTAACTACTCGAGAGTAATTAATTTAAGTACAAACAATTTTTTCTTTAGAGGAAAACGGTTAAAACATAATTTTAATGTACTTACTGTAGCCCTGAACTCCGTATTTAAATTGCTTTCATATAGCAAGAAAGCTGGTATAACACATAATGTTGGGTCAGAGGGAGTAAGGGAAAACAATATCATCGCTTCAAATTTAGATTCTTTTCTTTCTTTCTTTCTTTTGAATAAATTCAGAAATAAATATCTTGTGCATTGTGACTAAGACTGCACTCTCTGAGTGTAACTGGATATGAAAAATTTTATTTTAACCCTATAGAGCCTTAATATAACCCTATAGATGGTAAATGAAAATAGTGGCTTTTTTCCACATGAAGTTGATGGAGGTAGATATTTGCAATGTAGATAATCAGTTTGAAAAAGCTTAAAGGGTTATAAACAAACAATATTTAATCTGTAACAAATAGATCACATGCGACCTGCTGAATCTTCTAAGCGTAATCTGAATTCATTTAATATCAAAAAACCTACAGGAAAGTTAATTATGACCTAAACTTATCAGTTGTTCACAAAGATTTGAATTTCATCAAAAAACTGTGTTCAAAAAATAATGGGAAGAATCACAAAGTTGTTTACAATAAACCCCGAGTACAGCATTTATGAGATAGATGAAAATTCATGAATTGGACATTGAAAATAATGGTGAAGGCGAAATGAATAACTAAGTAGTGGCTATGGCTTCAGTAGTGGCCACTTCAAGGTTTATATTAGAAAAAATAGGATTCCAGATCTCCAAATGGAATTGAAAGTGCATCAAACATGCAGGAAGTATCACCTACTGCATATTTATATCCATTGGGAAACGAGGAATCCTATTTTTTTTTTTTTTAATATAAACCTTGAAGTGACCCTTACTGAAGCACCACCAAGCACTGGCCACTACTAGTGTGTTTACCTTAAATGTTTTTCGTAAGCTGAAACATGTCGAATGAAATTAGTTGAAACTACACTTTAAAAGAGAACTTTTTTCAGTGTCTTTTTCAAGCGATGGCGGCAAGTTATACAATTATTTGGGAAGATGCGAAACTCACTGAATGTCTTCTTTGTTACCTAGTCTTTACTCACTACTAATAGTTTATGTTCAAAAATCACCAGATGTGCGGCAATAAGAGTTTGTTTATATTTACTTTATATTTCCTTGCACCCTCAATGATCCTACCAGGTTCATTGCCTTCACTGAATGTCTTTTCCGGTGAAAAGGTTAATCCTGAGCAATCGTAGTAACTTTCCAACTATGCTTAATTTTTGCTGATGGAAATATTGTAAAGAGTATAGAACACTGCCATTGTTTTAATTTACCTTATTTCTTCAATAGTTAATTAAATCATTAAAGAATAACTCCGCCTTATTTCGAAAATGTGTATTTCAACCGCTGAATAATTTGTCGAGTAATGACAAGTTTTCAACAAGTGCATTGTCAAACGCTAAACAGTTTCTTAAGACATATGCCAAAGTTTACGGCCAACTGGGCTGGCACTAAGTGATTGCTAAAAATTGAGAAGCCGGCTGACTTGAACACAACTAACCTAGTAAGCTCTGCTTTGAACCCAGTAATAACTTCTTTAAAATTCAAAAACCTAGACTCCTTCAAGAAAAGGGATTGAAAATCAGGCAGAAGAATGACACGATAGAATAACAGATTATTACGGGTGGATTTAGAGTTTTATGGTATTACAGTAAAGAAGCAACTTTCAGCATTTACCCTTAAACTACACCAATTGTGTATTTATACTAATAAATATCATTTATATTGTTTAACGCAATTATTATTAATAAAAAAAAAAGCTCAGACTAACTCGTTCTTGAGTAGTTCTTTTTAGTCTGAGCAACAAGGAACGAAAAGATATTAGTTGAAAATAGTCAATTTGGATAATTATGTGAAAATATTAACATTATTCAATACATAATTTTGTTACTCAATTTCATGTAGCAAAAGTTTGCCCAAAATTTATTTCATTGAGACCAATGACTACAGAACTACCACATATTTCAGGAGTTAATCATCAAAAGTTAATTATCTTTCGAATAAAGGAAGGGAGAAGAATTTATAAAATAAACTAAAGAATTCAACCAATGATTGAAATACCAGTATACCAGTTTACCGAATACTGGTATTTCGAGAAATTTTGCAACTTCGTAATATCGGTATTTGCGGAGGTAAGATACCGGTATTTTCGGTATTAGCTGAAAATAATATATAGTTTCAATTAAAGAATTTTCAAATTGTCTTATTAAATAGCTATTAATATTTTAAATGTACAGTTCTTTTTCCATGACACAGAACCAAAGTCAATCCATTAATGTAAAAATTTCGCTTCAAAAGCACGAACTAATAGAACATCATTAAGCAAAAGTAGTGGAAAAATTGCAAAATGATATTGTCATTACTAAATGGTGAGATGAATCGCGTTAACTTTTTAACCGCGTAAATTTTCGTTAACTTTTGTGCACCATGTTTCTGTTTTTTTCCATTTCCCTGATCAGTCACTTTCATTTTTGTGAAACTTAATTTCGAGTGTAATTTTGAATGCATTTGTCCTAAGAACAATTTCTTCCTACCATCAATTGCAATAGTAACTTATGATTTCTTTCTTTTCTAATTATTTGTCTCAACGGTACTAAATTTTGACAAGAACCTTTTCCTTTTCGCATAACAAATGGTAATTTTTTGTCACCAGTATAGTGTTGTTGTTCTGTCTCGCTATTTAGCTTTCTACTTGACGAGATTTGGCTTTCGAAATTATGTAGTGCCTTGAAAATTTGCATAGAGATAAAGCATAATCAATTGAAGCAAATTTTCAGATATTTGCATAATTATAATTGTGAAGAATTTTGAAAGGAAGCGAAAACAAATAAGAGAAACTGACAAAAGATCAAATTTACTCAAATTTATCGCAAATTTCAAACCAATAGGCAAAGAAAAAGCAAACACAAACATATCTTGCGCAAGAGTAAATGATGTTAGTATTGGAAAGGTATCGTCTCTCATAAAAAATATTACAACTAGCTATAATTAAAAAATAAATAAATACAAAAGAAAACACACAAACACAAAGGATTTATTCAAAAATAACACTCGAGAGACCTAATTGTTTTCAGATGAAGGACTTCTAGACAATTAAAGGAAGTGTATCTTGTATTGTTAATAGTAGCATCGACTTGCGTGAAATCAGAAATATCGTTTTCAACTGTTGGAAAGTTGAGCACTAAAATGAGGTCCAGCCTTACACAATTCAATCGATGCATTATGTTTTTTACTATTATTGTTTTTTATTATGACATTTGTTCCTACATTTTAAATTTGTTCACAATACGTTTTTCATGAATAATACATTTTTCGTACAAAATTATGACATGTGGCAAAGAAGCAATGTGTTTTTAAGCATTTTTTGATAAATTTCAAATACCGGTAGTAATACCGGTATTCCGGTATCACGTTTTAAAAATACCGAATACCGGTATTAAATGTTTGGTCCGGTATTCCAATCCCTAGATTCAACTAAAAGTATCATGATGTTTGAAAAAAACTACTTGTTTTAAACCAGATAATGATGATTTATACCCATTCTAAATAATTTTATTTAAATACACTTGGTGCAAAAAATCCTGAAGCTAGATGCGATTCAAAGGACCATCATTTACAAGCTATTTACCGTATATCAGGACATGATGTCCACTCGCAACATACAGCAATAAGTTGCTATCCACCAATAAGAATATAACAAAGTGAACAACGCATCGTGTTATTTACTCTCTACCAATCACAAACACAATAAGTTGGAGAATTTTTTACCCTAAACTAATAGAATGCTCAAAAAAAAACATCAAAAACTAAACCCGTTTCCTGCTTTCTGTTTAAAGTCTGGTACAAAACTCATATCACTCCAGCGAAGGAAACAGCGAACCGCAAAATCCTTTCCTCATCCATGATCTGTTGCCAGAGAGACCTTAATTGCAGTAAATTGAATTGATTTAGGAAGGACTAGCGGCTTCCTTTAATTGTGGCCGCGACAAAGGGTAGCCTCAAAATTAAAGTGAATCTTGTGTTAGTACAGAACTCTCTGTGTCGTATGCGAGGAAACAGATCTCCAAATCATTTCGTTCCATCCGTCGTTTAAGTTGGAGCTAGAACTTGATTAAAAACTAAATTTGTAAAAAAAAAAAAAAAAAAAAATGGCGAAAATTTTTTTTATTTTTTTATTTAGAACTTGACAAGTAGGTTTTCATTCAAATATTAAATGAAATGTATGTGTATTATTGCTGTGAGAAAGTAAAGCGCAGTATCTGCATTTTTTTTTTTTTTTTGTACTTAAGCTTCTTACTGTACAAGGTTGCTTATTTAGGTTCCACTGGAAAATTAATCACGATAAAAACATCGAATTTTAACATTGCGTTTCTTCAAAAGTCTCAAAATACATTTCTGCAGATTTTGAGCTTTACCTTTCTACGGCAGTGTAGAAAATGATTTAGTATTAATTGTCCATATCATCACTAAATTCAAATATCATAATTTAAAAATTATTTGTTCTTTATGTTTCAAAGTTGTAAGATAAATTTAAAAAATCTATACATATAATAAAATAAGATGTTTGTGTGTGTGTGTGTGTGTGGCGCGCATCCCGAGAAAACAGTAAGGCCTAGAAAGATGAAATTTGGTATACAGGTGCAGTTTTTGCTGAAGATGTGCACCTCGGGCTTCGATTTTCGATATTTTAATTAGAAAAAAAGTTTTTTTAATGTTTTATGTGTTTTTTTGCACTTTTTACCTCACAGACCCCCGAACCAATCGCACCACACAAAAATTTTTTGCACTATAAGGTAGGAGATTTAATTTTAAATATAATGAATGAAAAAATTTGAAGATAGAGCAATTTTTGTATTTTAATGAATTTTTTAAAAAACCTTTAATTTGCATTTTTTCTGGGTTTTGTTTTTTTTTTAAATATCATCCTGCGAGAAGTATCAAAGCCCCATTTCTAAAATTTAAGTTGGTAATAGTAAAACCATTTCGCCCTCTTCAGAAGAAAAAAGTTCTTAAAAATACGCAATAGTTTTTTTTTTAACAATTTTTTAATGCTGAACACATTATGTCTTTCCACGCATCGGTTGAAAAAAGCGTTCTTCAATCTTTTATGCCTTTGACGTCACTACTTGGATTTCGATTCGGGTATTTACGATGGAATCTTAATCGCAAACAATGTTTATCTTTTGTTTTTACTATACAGCTTACTTCTACATTTTATGACGTGATGACCGCGTGTTTTCCGACAGAGCTTGCTTTTTTTCTTTCCTTTTTTTTCTTTTATTTAGGGATGGCATTTATTTCTTTTTTCCTTCCCCCCCCCCCCCAAGCTGCAACGTTTTGCTGCATCTATATCACATTACATTTCATAGTTATGCACATTTTAATTCAATAATAACAGAGATTTTTTTTTTCTTTGTCAAACGCTACTTTTTGCACACTATGGGGAATTTGGAAGATAACTTTTTTTTTCTTTTTTTTTTTTTTTTGCTCTACTTAAATAAAAAAAAAAAGGTGGTTTTTTTTTTTTTTTGAGTGATCTTTGTTTTTATCAGAAAATGGGCGGGGAGGTTAAAATAAATAGAGATGGATAAGAAAATTTAGAGATAGATCGTAAAGGAAGATAGCCGCCGAAGGCGGCAATCTTGGCTTAAAAAATGTGAATGGCACAACAAAAGATAGAGATATATTGATTAATACTGCTGCCAAATTTATTTAAACAGCCGCCGAAGTCGGCAAACTTGAAGTAAAAATTTAAATGACAAGTTAGCCAAACAGCCGCCGTAGGTGGCTGCTTGCATAGAAAGGCGAATGGCGTAAGAAAGCGGACCGGCTGGTCGCCGCAGGCGGCTAGTAAATAAAGGTAATCATTCATTTAATTTAAAAAAAGAAATAGCTCTTTAGCTATTTCACATGGCATGCTTTCTTTTTTCTTTTTCTTTTCTTTTTTTTTTTGAACCTAATTTAAATAATCTTTGTTTGGGACAGTAGATAGTTTAGAATGAATTGAAAAGGTATTTCTAATATGTGCTTATAGTTTTGGGATTTAAGCAATAAAGACCTCACTCGGTGACTTAAAAATCTCAGAACTTTATTCATTTTAACAAGAAATCCTTACAACTCAAAATGTGCGAGTTTTTTTTTTTTTTTTGTATTTAATGCTATAAATTAGTTTTCATGGCATTAAAACATGCATTTAAATATAAAATTATCATCTTAACGATCATTCCAACTTTTGGTAGATGTATTTTCTCATTTACTATCCCAATCTGCTGAAATTCTTTTATGATTAACATTTTAAGTGCAATGATAGGTGTGACAGTTGATACGTCCCATTAATGTAGTAACAAAGTACTCCATTTTCCCTAATAAATTGGAGAGTCAAAAATGTTACACCGGTACAAATGGTTCACTTACCATTTGTACTGGTTATCTCCAAATTTTTATTATTGGCACTTGCATCCTTATGCTTCTCTCTGCCTCAAATGCTATCATTACTGAACACTTACACGATTACGCGTAACAAACTATCAAAAACAATGTTATATATATTTAATTATGCTTATTCTAACTTAATTGGCATTAGAGTTAAAATTTTAAAAGGGTATGTATGTATCAGTTATTTAAGAAAAAAACAACACTTTTTTTTAAATTAATGGTATGAAATGGATTGTTTGAGGAATTGTAGAAGGAAAATTGAATGCTATCGATTTGTCACTGTACAGTACTTAAAATACGAAACATATACAGGGTGTTCCGTTTTAACCTGCAAAACCTCTATTTTCGCAACTGATAGTCCTAGATACATGCTTCCAATAGTAAAAATGTTCAAAATCAGATGCAGGGTTAAGACATTGAAAGTTTGAAGCAAAAATAAAAATGAGTCCAAAAATACAAAATTTAACTTTTTATACGGACCCTAGGTCCACTAACTTATATTCAGGGAAATAATCTCCACTGAAACATAATTCTAACGCAAAAAGTTTAGTATGACCAATATTCACCGAGATATGAATCGTAGCGTTCCATGACTTACACCACTTTACATCCGCCGTCAATAGCACCTTTTTGGGGGAAATATAGCGGTTAACAAGGGTTTAAAATTGTATGTGTGCATAAAGTGGTTTTTCAAATTGATTGGGGTGTAGTGTGTTTTAGCGTATCATGGCAAAACATATACATTTATTTTTGAATAGCAATGAAAAATATTAATACTTTGTTCTTTTATTTCGACAACCTGTCATTCTTCTGAAAGGACGAGAAGTTCAAATCTCATCTTCTATATGGTCCCTTTAAACTCTAATATCTCCTTGAGTTTTGATCGCACAAAAGTCAAATTTTTTGTGTTAGTAATATCTTTCAATAGAGATTATTTCCCTAAATATAAGTTAGGGCACCTAGGGCTCGTATAAAAAGTTAAACTTGATATTTTTTTATTCATTTTTATTTTTGCTTCAAACTTTCAATACCTTAGCTCTGCATCTGACTTTGAACATTTTTGCAATTGGAAGTATACATTTAGGACTAATGGTTGCGAAAAAAGAGGTCTTGCAGGTTAAAACGGAACACTCTGTATATAAACCCACTTCAAATTGCGCTCTCAAAGTTTTGAGATTCGAAGAATTTATTTTAAAGTTAATAAAACCTTTAACATGTTAAAAAAATTTTGTAGTGCGTACTTTTACAACGTTGTGTGCGAATAACTCTTTTTATTCTGTAGTTACAAACAAATTTTCCAAAAGCACATTTTACCCTATTTTTGTGTCAATTTATATTGTATTGGTATGTTTTATTGCATAATAAGAGAAGTTTACACCTTTTGTGTCAAGTTATTATTACGTATTTCATTGCTTTGTCTTATTTTTTAAACGCACTTATTTTCGCGAGACTAATTCTAGCGAGCATTGTAATCATGAAAATTTAAACTTCGAAAAATAATTCAGCTTCATATATATATATATATATATATATATATATATATATATATATATATATATATATATATATATATATATATATATATATATACACAAAATTTGCGAAATCACCCATGTTACATCAACAAATCGGCCGTGCAACACCATTTTTGATTTTGAAAGAATTTGGAAGGTAATTGTGTGCTAATATTCTGTACTCCCAAACTGTTTTATTTTTCTTCTTGGGAAAATTTTATAGCTATTTTTCTACTCTACAGATGAGTAAAATTTGGCATTTTTTATCCTTTTTCAAAGAGCTTTAATACATTTATTTAAAATAGTCAAAAGATCAAATGCGGCTTATTTCAAAGTTTAAAAAATGAACTTTTATTTGTGAATAAAAAGAAACAATTTGAGTTAAGCCTAATTAGAAATTTTCCGGGCTCAAGTTATGGTTAAAAAAGTACAGTCATCGTCATTTTGAGCCTAAAAAAGCCAATGAAGGACTTACAATTGGAGGCTATTTTTTTTCCAATTAGTTAGTCTATACATACAAGAAGCTCAGAAAAAAATAGACTGATATTAGTAGTCCTTCGTGATAAAAATATAGCTTAAACGTAAGAAAAAATTAAAAATGTGCTTTTTCACTGGCCTTAAAAGACATGTGGGTCAGGTGATAAGAATGTGATAAGGCTAGGGTAAGCTGTTATTTTGCTCTTTAAAGCGAAACAAACACTATCCTAATTTTCTTAGGCGTAGAAAACATGTAGGGGAAAAGAGGGCACATGTGAACATTTTTTTTTTCCATTTCTTAATTTCTCAGTAAATATTATTAATTTCTCACAGAAAAAGGGTCCCCATGATTGAATAGTCTTTTCTTGATGCCATGGAATTTTTTCAGATTTTTTTTAAAAAAAATTCTATATTTTATGGAATTTTTTTAAAATGTCTTCAATTGTACACATGTGCCCCTATAGGGGGGTGAATGAAAATAGATGTGAATGAAAAATGCAGGACGAGCATAATATTTCAAGAAAAAACTCGTTATAATGAAGCATATACGTACATACTAATTACATTCTAGGGCTTGTAACCTGAGCTGTCAGTTTGAATTGCACAGTAGCTGTTATTCGGGGGGGGGGGGGGGGAATTCTGAATTACAGAACTCTGCTCACTGTCAAATTTTAAAGTTTCGTAGCATGTTCTAATCAGTAGATCGACAAGAAAAAATCTTATAAGACTACTAAACAATACAAAAAATATTTTATTACGTAAAGTTTATTCTTGTTTTATAATACGTTTAAGCTTCATACAGAATATGCTGATGAATTTTAAAATTTCTCTAAACTTCAGTTTTTAGTTTAAAGGGAAATATTTTGTCTTTATTTTCCATGCACATATTATGTACCACTACATTTTTAGCCAGCTACTTAGTAATTAACGAATTTCACAATAATAATAATAATAATAATACAATTAGTAATTATGTAATAATAATTAACAATAAATTTAAAAACTGATTGCAGCAAAACAATATTTATAAATCTCTACATCTCTTTTAGCACTTATAATAAGCCTACACTAATATTTATATTTGCGGAGAGGATATGGGAGCTGTTCACATGTGCCCCTTTTCCCCTAAACCTTTGAAAAACACATGTTTTTTGTGAAAAATTTTGATTTGTAAATTAAGTTAATAAAAAAAATGAATGCGATTTGTCGCGTAAAATTATATTTTGTATATATATTTGAATAAAATATGATTAGATGGTGTTTAATTAGGTATTCATTACAAAGACCTTTTTTAAGTATTACTACTAAGACTTTTTAAGTAGTGTGCAAAAGTAAATATTGTATTACTTCAAAGTCTCATATCTCTTTTACGCCTTTGAATAACAAGACATTTTGTTTTCGTTTTAAAGAGCAACATAACAGCTTCCCACATTAGCATTTTCAACTTTTTTAGCACTTAATCCTTAAGCATAAGCCTATTTATGGCTAATGATAGAGTAATTCAGCACTAAGTAATTACAAGCCGTTTTAGTACGAAAAAATGCTTTTCAAATTGAAACGTTTTTGGTACAAATGATGTTATACACAATACAAACAGCTCATCACAAAATTGTGGAAAATGTTCAAAGTGACTTTTATAAATAAATAAACCAAAAGTTAGCTTCAAGCTATATTTAAAAGCCAAATGTTAAAAATGTGAAAGATAAGCCTAAATCAAAATCTCAATTTAAAGATATTTGTATTCCATACAAGAGTTCAGAATTTCGAGTATCTCAAAATATTGACTTAGTTACCCCATTATCGATTCAATGAAACTATAAGCTTCATTCTAAACTACTGAACTTATACTCTAATTTGAAAATCACTTCAGCAATTTAATGCATTCAAAGCAAACGATTTTTCAGGAACACCTCGGAAAATATCAAAACGCGCTGTTTAAACAAGCCGAGTTATTCCACGAAGAGATTCTCGAATGTCCGTTCATGCCTGAAATTGTTCGAACGCATTTTAATCGAATATTTTCTGATTCTTCCATCAGACAAGCGAGAGGCGAACCGCAAGAACCTTCCACCTCCCTGAATTGTTGCCAGAGAGACCTTAATTGCTGCAAATCGAAATGATTTAGAGGGGTCGTGTGGCCAGCCTTAATTGCGGCGCCGTCCACTGCGGACAGCCTTTCGAAATTGGAAAGCGTTGATAGAGTGAGGAATAAATTGCGGCTCCAAATTGCTTTTACCTCATACGGGTAGCTGGACACTGGACATTCACCTGAAGACTAAAGGGGGGTTGTGTTCATTGGAAACTATTTGCGGAATGCCGCCCTGATCTGTGAACAGCGTTGGATTAAATTTTAGAACATTTTACGCACCCTCCTCGGAATTGAAAATTATTTTCCGGGTGAATTTTGAGCGTTTTTGCAGTGACCAAAAAGATTGTTACCAAAGATGTACAAATAGGAGACATTTTAATTTTAATATACACCAAATCTTTTTATGCAGATAGGAACTGCATGTAAAAAAAAAAAAACGCATTTAAAAAATTGTTCGAAATTTCACGAGTAGCTTTAAAAAGTTGTTTTTGAAACACAGTTTTTTTTTTTAACGCGGTAGATAAGGACCGCATAAAAAAAAAAGTCTCAAGTAGAAAATAAACCAAAAACTTACAAAATAACTAGGAATTTCCTTTTTTGAAAACAAATAGTAAACCAAGCGATGATAATTTTGCCGAGTAGTCGGACAAAAATTTCCGAATAAATAATTTTTTGGGAGGTCACAGTGACTTCCCATCGGGACGTCCCTGTCATCACTTGAAGATACTACCTCGCACTCGTTTTAAAAATAATGCGGTCGAGTCCCAATCTGATTGATTTTTTTATATGCCGCACAAAAAATAAATAAAATCGCACAAAAAAAGATCGCACAAAAACAGGTTTGGGTGTATTATAAATTTCTAAAATTTAGGGAGCAAAATCCGGTGAGGAAAATAGCATTTATAAAACCAGAGGAAAGTAAAGGAGAGATCTGCAGCGTACAAGATAATTGGCAACGCACAAAAAATGGTTCTAGAATCTTAGTGTAAATATAAATGCATTGCATTGGCGTCAAAACATCAAGATGTGGCAAGCTCACTGATAAATCCTTGTCTGGGATTCGGTTGTAGAGCTTACGATGAAAAAAAGTCATCCATCACGAAGTTTTTCATAACAAAGACTTTAAAACTAGTATCTATTGTTACACGTAACATTGTCGAGATGTGGGGTGTAGTTTCATGAAAACCCCTTAAAACGACTGACATTTTTAAATTTGACAGAAAAGTACAACAAAAGTAGATGAAATGTTGATAGTTAAAATAATTAGAGAAAGACACAGAAGAAGATATTTAAGGTCTGGACAACGTGAAATAATCCTTATATATTATTTCTGTAGCCTGTTTTTGGTTTCTACGCCAGATTTTCCTCAATTCTTGATCGATTTCTTTGATTTACGCCTTATTTTAAAGCTTATGGTGCTGGCTACTGACGAAAAATAGACCCACGATCTAAAAATTGGTTTTTTCAGCCGAAAAACTTGTTTTAAAGAACCAGAATGAGGTTTTCGGTTAAACTTATAACTTTAATTTCCGCTATGACCGACAGAGCTGAATAGCTTGATCGGCAGAGCGTTCTCTTCGTAACCAGGAGAATGCGTGTTCGGGCCCGCGTCCGGACAATCTGCAACAAAAAAATTAGAGAAATATCGCGTACTACATAAACCCTTAATTAAGTGAATAACAACTATGAAGGAATAGAATAAGTAAGAAGGAAATGCTTCTTGCTGATATGAACACTTGAAGTGACTTTGTGCTAAATTACTTCGGAATTGTACGTTTTTCTTTTTAAGCTTTGGCTCTGGTAAGAAAATTAAAGCATAATGTAAGCGAAAATATAGTCACAGGTTTAAGATTTCAGACTACAATAGAAATGTTTTTTGTTCAGAAAAAAATAATAAATCGTATATTGAAATATATATTCTTCTAATGAGTTTTTGACTCTTTGTACAAATTTAAAAAATTACTACCTCAATTTGAAGGGTAAAATGTATATTTTTCTTCTTTTTGCAAAAAAACAAATAGCTTATCACATTTTTACTACATTCGAAAAGCTACGCTTAAAAAAGAGCATAGTTTAATTTATTTTGTATTTTAACCGTGCTGTTAAATGATGAACACGTGCTGCCATCTAAGTCATAACGGTTCAAGTAGCCTGCGGTAACAAATTGTAAAAATTTTCAAAAATAAAACCATTTTTCTTCATTATCTTATCTTATATATTATTCCCCTCTCATTTTAAAACTTATCAGGCTGGCTAATGACGAAAAATAGACTTACGGTCGGAAAATCAAGTTTTCGAAAACACCCCTTGCTGTTTCAAAACCTTGATGCCTGCAGTTCTTATGATTTTTTTTTTTTTTTTTCAGTAAAGTTCTAATGCAGTTTTCCAATTTTTTACGTCGCTTTCGGCAAAAAAAAAAAAAAAAAAGCCTGTGTGTGTGTGTTCATATTTTAATAAAACTTAAAAGCACCGGACTTAGTTCTTCGGTTAAACTGATAAGTTTTTTTTCGGTAGAGCGTTCGGCTATAAACTATCTGAACTTCGGGCAAGCTTGGGCTGTTCGACATAATATCAAATTTATATTAGTATTACGCATTACATATACACATAACATACACACGTAATAAAATTAATGCAGTGGGAATGCTACTTGGTGTTTTGACTCCTTTATGCAGGCTGCAGTTATCATTCGGATAAGTTGACTGTTAATCGAAAGGTGTTTTCCGCTTTTTTTTAAGCTTTGACTACATCCAGACCACTCAGCATAATGTAAGCATAAAAAAGTATTAGAATTACCTAAAGGAAATCCTTTTTGCGCAGAAAAACATTTTCATTATATGCTGAAATGTAGATGTTTCTAATAGCAATGTTTGACCTTTTGTACAAATGAAAAAATACTACGCCAAATTAAAACTACGAGTTTCATCCAGTAAACCTTTAATTTTTTATTCGCGCGAATACGATATAAAGCATTAAAATTATTATGAACTTCATTAGCAAGAAATCATTTTCTACTCCTCTGCTTTCTGCTGAAAAAAAAAAAAAAAAAAAAACATTTTGTCTACGTTCGAAAAATTACACTTAAAAAACGGACTCAATTCAACTGGTTTTGGTTCTGAATTTTAAGTGTTCGATTAAAAGAGAAACATGTACGGGCATTTAAGCCGTAACGGTTAAAGCAACCTTCTATGTGAAATAGTTCAATATTCAAAGATAAAAACACTTATTTTCAATCTAATTTATTACTTCTCTAGAATGTTTGTTTTAATCGCTACGTGTGAGATCTTCGTCATTCTTTATTCAAATTCCATGCTTTACGAATAATTTTAAATCGAATCATGCTGGTTAATGACATAACATGGAAGCATGATCTTATTATTATTATTATTATTATTTTGGCAAAAAGCTTTTTTGCTGTTTTTTACTACGCATTCCTTCAATGAATAGCTTTCAAAAAGGAAGGCGCACATACTAGGTTTGTTGGGGTGTCGGGTTGTTAATTAGACTGGCGCCAATTCGAATCCGTGCCAATAAATATCTCTTCAATGTTTCTTTTTTTCCCGTCAGATGCTCACATGGGCAGGACTGTATTTGCCACAACCTGTTTTTTCACATGCACAATTATTGCTTTTTCACGAGTCACTACTCAGCCACACTTTTAATGATATTTATGTTTGCATTGAAAATATGTACGACCAAAAGGTGAGCGATGATCAAATTATCACAACGTTGTATTTAACGAGGCTTTGTTACTGATGTCTTTAAATTACATGCGTTCTCTTCTGCGCTTACTTTTTTTCGGTTCTTCTTCATAATGTTCTTTCTTTGAAAATTTTAAAGAGCGAAATGTCTTATGAAACGATTCGAAGCACAGTGCGGAGTTCCGCACGGGTCGACTAGTAACTAGATATTGCTCCGTAGAAACGTTGCATAAAATGCTTGTAGTGAATCTATACATAGGGCTTGGGAATACATATGTATTTTTTTAATTACCTTTTAGCATAACTAAAAGGTAACCCTATAAAGGTAACTTATAAATAAATACCTAAATCATAATTTTGCGTATTATGCCGCATAAATAGGACAAAATAATGTCTAGGGGTCAATTAAATTCGAAACAAGTCGGTAAAGTTGAACTAATAGTGGAAAAAGCAAAATAAAGTGTGCATTTTCTTTGACAGTTGATTGTACTTGTTTTAAAGCTGCAAAAATTATTTTTTAGCACGTTGAGCAATATTTACATACAAAATTTTATTTAGCGTTTTATTTAAAGTTTTACTAATGGTTACCAGTTTACCACCCAAGTTTTGCAAATTCTATGCTGTCCAAGGAAGTTTTGCGATTGAGTCACAAACTCATAACCATTTCCAGTGTTTTTATCAAAGTAGGAAACAAAAACCTAAGAATTAATGCTTAATAAAATACCGTCAGCTCTCAATACTCATAGTTGCCAGGGACTGGCAAAAATCTTCGGATTATTGGTAGTTCGAGTAATGGGAAGATCATATAGCCATCTGAAGAGCTTGGAACCAAGGAAAGCTTCGATATAAAAGAATATTACAGTTATATGGCTTTGAGTTATCGATAGTTGACAGGATAAAGAAATTCAAATGCTGACAGGAGATAGTTGACTTACAATTATTTACACCTTCTTTTGGATAAATGATTGTTGCGATAGTTAAAACTTTTTGTAGTCAAGTTGCGTGTTAAACTTGTAAAAATATTCTATATTTTAGACCATTGCATTACTACACTTAATTATTAGTAACGTGTTTTGACTTGAAGCATTGATTTTATGTCCTCCTTCAATATCTTAGTGAATTTTAATGGGTTAGTTGTGAACTTATCGTAAATGTCGTATGGCGATTCCAAAGTGCAACAAATCAAAAATTTTGATAATTTCATCATTTATACTATTTTGTTTCCCGTTATGCAAAGACTAAGGATACAATTAATGCTCATTTGTGTTTATAATCCCAATAAACATACCCATTAGAATTATTTTTAATAATTCCTTTTCCATTTTTTAATTTTTCCATTCCATTTTTTAATAATGCCTTGAAATAAAATATTGTATGGTTCAAAACATTCTTACGTTTGCCCTTTTTCTTTATTTTATATTTAATTTATGGGTTTTACGAGCAAGCTTTGAGATTAATTGAGATAGATTAATATTAATACATCCTCAATTAGGACCAAAGGTTACTAATTACCTTGAAAAAAAATTATTTTTGTTTTCTAGTTTTTTAAAATACCCTTATGTGAGTTAAATTTTTGTGCATAAAAAGTAAAATAAGAAATAACAACGTCAAGTGGCACAAATTGCAGTTTACTACAGACACGTGCGTCGGCGTTACAAAGAACACCTTTTTCAATGCAAAAGAACTGAGCTTTTGGATGAAAAGACATCCGACAAAAGCTTTTTTTTTTTTTTTTTTTTTGGTCGAATGTCCTTTTGTATGATTTTTCACTGAATAAGTGTCCACTTTTTTGCATTGAAAAAGGCGTTCCTTGTAACGCTGAAACTCGTGTCTGTCATAATCTGCAATTTGTGCTATTTGACATTGTAATTTCTTATTTTACCCTTATGTTATTTTCTTGCATTAATATTGTGTATAATATTGCAAATAATTCTGTTTTTTCACTGTAAAAAAAGAAACGGATCGATTTTTTCCCATAGAATGTAAATAACTTTTCAATGGACTTGTTTCATTAGTTTTCTCAAATATATGAATCAGAAAGCTAACAATAATTTTTCTGAAAACAAAATCAAGATGCAACACTAGATTTCTTAATGCAAGGTTGTCTTGCATACCAAATACTAATTGAATTTACTAATGTAAGAAAGTTTTTTGAAAGCTCAATACAAAAGAAAGGATGCTAGCTCGCAAAATTATCAAAGCACAAAAATTTGCAAATGATACTTTAAGTGCATCCATATTCAAAGTACTTTTTCTCATAGACTGAAGTAAAATTTTAAAGTTCTGATTCTGCATTAGAGTGATTTCTTCTTGAAATCCAGCAGAATTATTCATTGGTCGAAGCTATTTAATGCATATTATTATTAGTATTCCTTTGTTGTCAACACTTGCTTCTTGACTTTTGTATGAACCATTGTTTTCCACGCCTGTGATTGTCTTTTTTTTTTTTTTTTTTTTCAGCAGCCCCCATTTTTTGTTTATTTTTCCCTTTGCATTATTCTTTGCCTTCGAGGTGACTTCACGCGCTTTTGCTGTCCTCATTATGTACAAAGAATTTTTAGCGAATGGCGTTCGGTATGCAAAAATAACAAATAACTGATTCTTTATGCCTTTCTAGATTCCGAACACATATATTCCGAGTATCGTCTGCATCGCGTATTTCGAATTAACATTTTAGAAGCACTATGTTCTATAAAGGACGCTGGAAATTAAAGCTTCAGAAATTTTAAGCTGGTGACAATAAAGAGTTTCAAAGATTCCACGTGGCGGCAGCGATGTTCTGGAAAAAACATTAACGAAATTGTCGCTAGCGAAATCTCCAAGTGCAACTCCGCGTTTGTTTTCAACGTATTAGTGCATTGCATATGATCAGATTTCGCATTCATTTGCTGTATGCCTCATCTACAATGGAAGGCACAGCAGAAAGGTTTTTCATATGGCGATGGGTGATTTGAGAAGTTAGAAACTTTTTAGCACTTTCTTTTATGAGTTTTGAAGTTTTGTGATTACTTGCAGGTACGACTCGAATCTAAGAATAGCGTTTCTTGGGTTAAAATTACTTTTACAGTAATAAAATACCCCTTGCTCTCCACTTTTCCATTAAAAACGGAACATCTAGAACTTTGGAAACAGTGATTTTCAAAGAGTAAATTATCCCATCGCAACTAATTTCGCTATAATTTGAGCACAACAAACAAAAGAAAAACAGGTTCCTGAAATTAGTTGCTGTACTTGATATTTTCAAATCTTACAAATACTGACTTGTTTTTCAGAAAACAATTTGAAACACCGCTCAAAATTTTTACTTTAATGTATTGAAATTCGGAGGAGGTCTAATTTTTCGCAAATTTCCCGTTTTCAAGACATGCGTAATTGAACTATAGCGCATAATGATATGTTTCAATGGTGTAAGTCTCGGTGCATCGGACAAGATGCGAGAAATTTTCATGCACCTTTTAAATGGTAATTCATAGAACTAAACAATTAAATATTTTATTTGCAATAACAAATATTTCGGTCAATCTGGTTTTAAAATATAGCCTTCCTCAATAAATGGACTATTCAACACAAAAAGAATTTCTTAACTCGAACCAGTAGTTCCTGATATGAGCGCGTTCAAACAAACAAACTATTAAGCTTTTTTAAATAAATAATTAATAAGAAAAATAAGACAATGTTAAGTCATATTTTTTTTACAAATAATTTTTAGCAGTTTAAGATGTTCTCTAAAAAGTACCCTCGAGATTTGCCCCATGGCTGATGCGAACCTACACTAGAGAGTAAAGATTACTTTTGTGTTTTAGCATCCCGAGATGGAGGCCTATTAGCTCAGTTGGTAAGAACATCGTGCTTATAACGCGAAGATCTTGGGCGTGATCCTCCGACGGGGCACAAAAGATATTTTTTGAACGACTAATTTTACTTAGCGGAATTCGGATTCAAATTTCAATGAATATGTAATCCTTAACCGTTGGTGGGGGGGGGGGGGGTGTTCTAAACCATAGTTGTTCGTTGTTGCATTAAAATCCGAAAACAAAACGCTTATTTTTTTATTATGATAAAAATCGCAGAATCGTACCCCCTTCCCCCACCCATACTATTTCTTAATTAACACTTCATTAAATATCATAAGTAAGGTATCATTTCCAAGATTTTTCAAAGTTGTCAGCAATAAATAAACATGTAACTTTTCACTGTTTTTCAAACAATTTACGCTTAAAAACTGGATTTTGAGCTTTTGCTGCGATTCAGTTAGTGATCTCTAGTTTTTTACTCACAAATGTAAGTATTATTCTACAACAGTGGCTAGTAATGCACGGCTGAATTTTCTGATACAGAATTAACTGTAAGGAAAACGTTCGTTTTGAAAATGAAGTTATTTTCACAATATTTTCTTTCACCAATCGCACGGATTAAAAAAAAAAATCCAATAATTATACGGCTTTAAATTGATCGACATGGAAAGAAATGTGATTATGTATTTTCAAAATTTTAATTGTACTTTTATTGTTTCGTACAAGCAAAAAGGAAAAGTGTAGACGAATAAAAAGCCCACAGATCTACCTTTTCGAAATAATAAGCGGTATCCCTGACTTCGTGCTCGATACCAAATGCAGCCAATCAAAAAATACCTACGAAGCATGCCACCAATATTTGTTATTGAAGCTTACTGCACGAATCTCGTGCTTAAAGAAATTGCTCCCTCCAAATATTTCATTCTGCTTCTATTTTCCACCCAAGTATACAATGACAATATTTATTTATTTTTCGGTGAATTAAATGTCTTCCTTTTCCAGCTACTGAAAACTTAAATAATTTAGACTTGAAGAAAACTAAAAGACATCCAGTTAAAGGGTATTGTTTTTTTTAATGGTTTTTATATGCGAAGAATTTATCAAGAAACGGAACGAAATTTTATAGGTTCTTCTGAAAAGAAGGCTTTTATCAAAAACGTGCTTTTTATTCTGTGCAAAATTTTTCATTTCAGAAACAAATGCTCTTGATTATCATCGTTTTCGGCTAAAAGCATTTTATTACTAAACATTTACTTAAAGGACATTCATTGAAAAAAAAAATTCCCTTTTGTTTTAGTGTGAATTTTGTTTTGTTAGTTCAGAGAGAAAACTCCGTTTTCAAAACAAAGCAATTTAAAAAAAAATGCGTTGCTTAAAGACACACGATAACAGTGGAACTTTTATTTCTTTTTTTTTCCTCTACATTCTGAACTGTCACTTCACTCACGTGTTTTCCCTCGCGCAACGCTCAGTGATTTACTTAGGCACATTCACAACAAAATAAAATCTTTTACACTAAATAATATTCTAGTTGTTGCCAAAACAATGAAAACTATCACTAAGTATAAAGTTGAAGTTTAGCTTTAAAATAAAGTTGTTAAATTTGCTAACAAAACTAACTTTGTAATTAATATTATTTTTTATTCGAAACTCCAATAAACTATAGGCGGCGCTGCAGCTGCTGTCTAATGGCAGATGAAAAGGTAAAACAAACAAGTGCCGTAACTTATAACTTGCTTCGACGCTTAGTGAATGACAGTAATTTTCCATCGTGTTTGTGGAAAGCTTTCTTTTCTATTCTTCTGAAATTACATTACAGCATAAACTGTCTGAAGCCTGTAATTTATCCCAAAGAAAACACGTGGAATGGAATGTTTTACCTTTTTCGGTAGTAGTGTTAATCACTGCAAGGTAGCGTATTCGAACTCTGGAGTTGCAAATTGTTTTAGGAAACAATTGAAAAACAACAATATCACTTTCGTCACAAATAAAGGCAACGAAGTCCTGGTATAAAACGTTTCACTTCAAAATTGAAACGAATATATCTAACGTGTTAACATTAGTTTTAAATTTCTGTATTTACTGAAAACATGGAAATTTATTTCTTCTTCATGAGTTTATTTATACTTAATCAATAACGTGGGTGAAAAGTTCACGTATGCGCGTATCTGAGCAATGTACTGCTACTTACTGAAAGTTGTTAAGTATTCTGCATTCGTTTTTTTTACTAATAATAAAGCTGAAAATATCTCTGTCTGGATATCTCTCGGTCCAGATCTCTCACAGTCCGGATCTCTCTTAGTCCGGATCTCTGTGTGCGTCAGGATCTCTGTGACGCGCATAGCGCCTAGACCGTTCCGCCGATTTTCATGAAATTTGCACAGAATTAGTTTGTAGCGTGGGGGTGTGCACCTTGAAGCGATTTTTCGAAAATTCGATTCTGTTCTTTTTCTATTCCAATTTTAAGAACATTTTCCCGAGCAAAATTATCATAAGACGGACGAGTAAATTACCAAGTAATCATAACGTGGAATCGTAACATGGTCAAGCCAATTGTCGAGAAATTCATCATGCATTATTTGTAAATGTACAGGCGAACCAAAAGACCTTTTAATTTTCTACTACGTGCAAAGTCGTGCGGGCGCCACTAGCACTGAATAAATCATAACATTTAATAACCAATGTGACCCACGCGTTGAACTGCCCGCCTTATCTGGTGGTCAGATGGATGTACTTTCTCCTGTCCTTGTCTTCCCTTTGTGTGAATCATTGAGAAGAGATAAAATGGAAGGAGTGAAGACTTTCATTCATGAAACCCACACCCCAAGTCACGAGATCGATTTTAAAGCAAAGCAGTGAAATACATCAGGTTTCTTTCGCTTGTTTCACGCAAAACGTGCCAACCATTCGCCGTTGTTGAGTCACGTGACTTGGGGGTCCTTGGGTCAGTTTTTGCGGAGCCAATGATTGGACTAGCTCCCTCCATTTTAATTCCTGCTCTAAGGTGTGAATACGTTGTTGTGCAATGAATGGTTTCCTACTCTATAAACCGGTCATTATAGCGTCTGCGTATTGTAGAAGTCGGACTTCACACCAAATTACGGTACAGTTGGAAAAGTGAAGCAGCACACCCCAAATTGCCAGAAGAGCTCCCCCCCCCCCCCACACACAAGACGACACCAGCAACAAACAGGTCGTTTATGTTCCTGATAATTGAAAGCAGTTCTATCATTATTGCACAGCACGATGTTGCAATATAAAGGCCAAAACATCCTAATGTACATAGCATGTCTTTTCAGTGCAAGTTGTCAAAATCAGCTTCAGAATAAAATATTTGTGCGCTTTTGATCATTCAACACAAGTTGCATAAGTATTCAAAAACTAGAGGGTGTCCCAAAATTAACGCAAGATTTGAATTTGCCACCATTTTTTCCATAAATTGCTGGCAGCCATGAAAAAAGAACAATTTGACAGTCGAGAGTTTAGGGTTAGTAAAAATGGGGTGTTATTGTACCATACAGCTAGAGAGAGTGAAACATTTCAATTACTGCATAAGGCATTTCCTAGTCGCGTACTCTCTCACTTCGGTGATCAGAATTGGCACCCTAGATCGTGTGATTTAACATTTTTAAATTTCTTCTTATGGGGTTATTTGAATTCAAAGGTCTATGTCAACAAGCCCACAACCACCCGTGCATTACGTGTTACGATACCGAGCGCCAATAACAGTAACTGCTTGACCAGCCTCAACTTTCATTATTTTTGAAACAATTGTTCAATAATGAAAGAGCGTTATTGTATCGTATAACGCTCCATTTTTGATTACCCTAAACTCTCAGCTGTCAAATTGTTCTTTTTTCAGGGTTGCCAACCATTTATTGCAAAAATGGCGGCAAATTCAAATCTTGCGTTAATTTTGGGACACCCTTTATATTTTAGATATTTTTTGAAGAATTAATATCATAAATTTTCGTCAGAAGATATTCAGTTCTAAATGTTGTAATCAATAGAAATTCTTCCAACAAGAAGAAGACCTCTTATATCCTTTTCACGCTGTCACAATAGAATGTCATACTAGAATTAAAAGATTTTAACTGTCTAAAAACTTGTCTTTTACTGACAGATATACTAAAAATCGATAACTTAAGGGCAATATTTTGCTATCATCTTTAACCCGTAACAGGAGAGGTGAAAAAGTAGGACGTAACAGGGGACGTGAGGTCTGAGAAACCGCTCTATTAAAAAAATTCTTAAAAATCGTGTAATTAAGATACAGTCCTGTAATTTCCCTTAGATTTTCTTTTAACTTTTATTAGCACGGGGAAAAACATTTTTTAATTTTTAACCGAAATACAAATTTTCCGATTAAATTTTGCTAGAGTCTTAAGATTTTTCGAGAAAGTCATATGCTATAGTGAATAACTCACTATTTGTAATAAAAATGAATCTATTATTTATTAATGATTTCATTTTAGTTATTTAATATATACAGAACATTTTAGTACTAGAAAATTGATTATATCAAGTTACGGGAAAATTTTGACAACCCTTTAACTACTAGTATTTCGCGTCGTATTTGCAGAAATAATTCCGTCTTCATTCTCCCTAGAATACCATTGCGTAACGTTTGTGAACATTTCAAACAACTCGCAACCTCATCTAGAATATTTTGCATCTCTTCCACATAACGCGGATAAGATTCAGTGAACCTATATCAGCGGTTTCTAACGCTAAGAGCCATGTCTACTACTGACGAAAATTGTAACACTGAAGGCAGGTGCGGTCTCACAAACCGCTTCTAAGAATTCAATGAAATTTAAACCAGATGCACTTGCCTAAAGATACTGATAAGCAAGGAGAGTGTTTAAGGGCACAAAACAAAAAGTTATTGGGGGAAAACCATTCAATCGGACTGAAACTGAAATAGGGGTGATCGGATGAACTTTTGAGCGGTCTGAGAGACCGCACCTCCCCTGTTAAGGGTTAAAGCTTCGTACGCGGATAGTAAACCCAAGTCCTCTTGAAAGTTAAAAAAAATGTATTTGAAATTGTCCAATCTGTGTAACAATTCTGCAAAAGAACAGTTTAGCTTCTTGACAGCTGATGCCAAATATTTGAAAGAAACAAAATAGGAAAATAGGATAGGAAAAAAAAACAGAAAAAAAGGGGGAGAATTTTACTTTAATACAGAATCATAAGCATTAAATCGTTAAGGAGTAACAGAATTGCCAAAAAAAAACTAAGTCAATAGATAAATAAAATAAAAAAATAAATGAGCAATTAAAATTAAAAAAAATCAGGAGTTTAAAGATGAGAGAATGATTTTATAGCTATTGTTATTTTTAAAACTCAAAAAACCGTGTGCCATCTATACATGTTTAAAAATAAGTAATGATGTACGCAGAAATTGATAATCTACTTAATTTACTATGTATAACACATGTAAATAATGATACCAGATTCCAAAAGCGAAACGCATAGTTGTTCAACCAAATTACTCTTTGAGCTCTATAAGGGGGATAGGTTCGAATCTCACCTTCTGAACGGTTCACACGAATTTCGAACTGCAATAATGCCCTTCAATTTCGGTCGCAAATGGTTGATGGATGAGAGATAAAATATTACTGAACTAAAATAAATAAATGAAAGAATCAATGAATTAATGAACTGAATGATTGAAAGAGATAAATGATTGTTTGAATGAAGGAGTGTAAGAATGAGGGATTTAATACATAAGTGACTGAATAAATTAATGAGCGAGTGAACGAAACAACCAGTCATTTAATGAAAGAATGAGTCTATTAGTAAATTTGGCCAGTGAATAAATGAGAGAATGAATAAATGATTAAATGAATGATTGGTTCGAATGAATGAGTCATTGATTGAATAAGTGGAGGAATGAATGTATAAAAACGGAATAAATTGATAAATATGTTGGCACTGTTTTTCAATAAAAGCTGATTTACCTGAATAAAATAAAGGAGACTTTGAGACCACGTAAAAAGTTAAGTTTTCTTATTTTTTCACTCTTTTTTTTCTCGCTTCGGACTTTTAATATCTTTACACCTTATTTTGACTATTTTTTGTAATTAGAAGTATTCATCTAGGACTAGCGGTTGAAGAAATAGAGGCCTAGGCAGTCTGAATGCGCTGTATACTTAAGTACAAAAACAAGTTAAACGACCTTAGCTTTCACAAGTATTATCACGAATATTCCCATCTTTTTTTTTTCTTGATGCTATAAAATTTCATTTTTGAAGTACTTAAAAAACTAATTTATATGAATATTGAGACCGTCTGGCCAGTAAATAAATTCTTAAACACATTTCATTTTCAAGAATTCCTATCATTGTGAGAAACAGTACCATTTGATGTATGATGTTAGAAATATTTTTTGACGCGTATTATTTTTTTAAGAGGAAAAAAAATGAAAAAAATTTATGATCTCAGAGTTTTTTTTGAGAGAGAGAGAGAGAGAGAGAAATTTAAATGAAAAGTAGAGTAGAATTACGGTAAACAAACACGCTAACACGTCTGTCAAGATTAGAAACACAGTATTCTCGTACATGAAATACACCGCCAGCTTAGTCATTTCCAGCCGAGGACTGCAGTTTCGTGCTTATTAGCACTCATCAGCCCGGCATAGTAAAGTGTCTAAGCTGGAGATGGAAAAGCTCTAAAGGAAGCCAAGAGTGCCAAACAAACTGGTAGCTAATATAATTAGCACAACCAGACGAGTGACCGAAGCAATGGTTCGGTTCAACTCGAAGATTGAAGGCAAGTCATGGTATAATTCAGTAAATTTACTGAATATACCATACCATATACTCACTCGTCTGGTTGTGCTAATTATATTAGCTACAGTTTGTTTGGCACTCTTGGCTTCCTTAAGAGGTTTTCCATCTCCAGCTCAGTCACTTTCCTATGCCGGGCTGATGAGTGCTAATAAGCACGAAACTGCAGTCCTCGGCTGGAATTGACTGAGCTGGCGGTGTATTTCTTGTATTTCTGCTTTAGCCCTGGGTAATGGGTGTAATTTACTGAATATACCATGTCTTGCCTTTAATCTTCGAGTTGAACCGAACCATTGCTTCGGTCACTCGTCTGGTTGTGCTAATTATATTAGCTACCAGTTTGTTTGGCACTCTTGGCTTCCTTTAGAGGTTTTCCATCTCCAGCTTAGACACTTTCCTATGCCGGGCTGATGAGTGCTAATAAGCACGAAACTGCAGTCCTCGGCTGAAAATGACTGGGCTGGCGTTGTATTTCATGTATTTCTACTTTAGCCCTGGCTAATGTGTGTAATTTACTGAATATACAGTATTCTCGTCTTTGTATTTTTAGAATTTACGAAAGGAAGTAACTGTCACCAACTCTAAGATAAAATGTCACTTTTCAACCTTACTTTTAAAGTTCCGAACTGTTTCATTCACTAGTATGACTAAACTATAAAGCATATTCAATAAAAATTAAACAGTTGTACTACTTCATTTAAAGACTTTTTTACTACGTTTTGTTTAACAAAACTATATTTTTGATGCTCAAGTTTACATTCAATAGAATTTTCAACGCGGTCATGTAAACCTTGCTCCAAAAATAATATGTAATGTTCCCAAAACTGACATCCCGTAAACAAAATCTTAAGGATCGTTAAAGACTCGAACACTTTGCAGTCACTCTCGTATACCGTTATTACGATTTGAGTCAGAAAAAATAGCAGCTCTGTTGAGAGTTAAATAAAAAAAAAAATAAAGAGAAATAGAAGGCCTTCGTGAAATAAGGAGCAATAACAGAATGTATCTTGATCATACAGCTGGCAGCGGTAGCGCTGATCGCAATGATGATTCCAATCAAAATATTCCGCTTTGATGTGACATCCTCCCCAAGTCTTATGCTGAGTATACAAGAAATAAAAAAATATGCTCTTCCAGAGTCACTAATCAAGCCAATAAATGCTCAGAGTCAAAGGGTAACAGTATGCCTGCGTGACTTCGGCATTCATTCATATTTTGATTTGCTTTTTCAGATGCGGATTTTTTAAAAAAGGCACGCGTTCTTTCCAAGAGGAAGTTTTAAGGGGGAATAGGGATGAGGCTTGTTTTAGACGATTTGAATAAAGTTGATAGAAAAATGTATGATCAGAAGAAACAAATATGCAGTGTGTGTATAAAAGCGTGGGGGGCTTCTTGTCAGTTTTCTTAAATTTCTTCCACTTGTTATCCATGCAAATTTGTAAATAGGCAGCCCCCCACACTTTTTTTTATTACAGTACAATTAAGTGTTTGGTCAATTACTTTATATACTTGTCATCCAAAGATTATTCTTATCTTTTTAGTTCATTTTGCTACCAAAGCGTGTTTTTTAGTTTTTTAAACTATTATTTTATTTCTTGTTAAATTTGGTTGCTAACGATATTAAACGAAGTTTTACAAAATCATCAGTAAGGTTAAAAGCAAAAATAAGCTTGGGTGTCCATACATACGTGTTTTAATTTACAGACAAGTTAATGTTCCATGATTATAGCCAGTGGATGGAAAAACTACATTTTTTTTATAGCGAACTACAACTAATTTGTTACAAATGTAGTTAACTACAACTACTTTTTTCAAAATGTAGCAACTACAAACTACTTTTAAAATGTAGTTGCCACTTCCCTACTTTCTAAGAAATAAGTAAATAAAAAGCATACAGAATAGGTTGTCCCTCAAAAAATTAAAGTCAACTTTTCAAGTCGCATACCCTCTTGTATTTTTCCTCTTGTGTCAAAAGAATTGTGAAAGAAAGTTTCATATAATTTGCACAACGGCAACCCGTGCCGACTTGCACCTGAAAGTGTAAAACAGTACTTGTATGCTAAGCCAAATCGAAAAAAGAAAAAAACTTTTTTTTCTTTTTTCGAAACTTGGAATTTTCTGTTGATAAAACCTTTCCCCTTTACACAACACCTCACATGTACCACAAGAACATCTATTCAAATTAAACATTTAGATATGCCACACTTGACCCAAAATTTATAATTTTATTTAAAAAATTGATTTTTTTTCAGTTATCTTTTAAAAAATTACATATAAATTTAAATAGAATATCAAGTTCAAAAATTACTGGCGAACACATTTACAAATCAACAATTACAAACGAATAATAAATACATAATATATTTTAAATGAAAAATTTAACTCAACCTGGAAAAAATCCATATCTTTGAGTACTATGTGGAAGACTTAAAAATTGCAGGAAAACAAAAATTTCTATTTTAACGCTAATTACCCAATTTTTTTTTACTGGTTTTTTTTTCAGCTGGATAATTTTGTAAAATCTTACATTTCTGAAAATGTGTACCAAAAGATTATTTTTTTGGTGAAAATTATAAATGTTAAGCCACGTGTTGGACATCTAACTGGCTTTTAATTTGAATAAATGTTTTTGTGGTGCATATGTAGGGTATAGGAGCAACGTTTTATCAACATAAATTTTGAGTTTCTAAAAAAAAACATTTTATTTTAATTTGACCTAGCATTACAAATGCTGGTTCTTACTTTCAGGCATAATCGGCACTTGCCGTTGTTCAAATTATATGATTTTTTTTTTTTTTTTTGACGTAAAAGGATAAAATATAAGAGTGTGCAACTTGAAAAATCAATTTTCTTTCTTTTTTTTTTGGGGGGGGGGGACACCCTAATACACACACACACACACACACACACACACACACACCATAAGAGGATTGAACAAAAAAAGCTTGAAATTAGCTCATCAGAAGACACTATGAAAAATGCCCGTTATCATACTCTCATACACTGAAATGCTCGTATTTATTGTAAATCCTCCAGAACAGTTCTATTTTTTCCTTTTGTATAACATTTTCAGTAGCTTCTTTTTATTTGGTGAATACTGTCGAAAATTTAAGCCTCGCTAAAATATTTTTGTTTTTCAATCTTCGGTCTGTTCATATAAAAATTCACAAAATTTTCAACTCGCGAAATCACCGCTATCTTCATTTTCGCGAAAATAAGTGCTTTTTTCCATATAAATATTGTTGAAATATGAAAATTACGATGACAAACTAATGGCGTCAAACAGATAGAACGTATGGCGTCAAAATGAAATGCCTGAGGTCAGCTCGTATTTTTATGAGTCTTATTTCTCATTGCATCTGATGATGTACCTTGTGTAAAATTTGCGCCAGTCAAAGTCGTTTGAACCTTGATTTTTTTTTCAGTTTATTTAAAATTAGTTTCCAGGAATCGCTACAAACTATTTTTTTGTAGTTAACTACTCACTACACTACCTTTTTAAAAAGTAGTGCTCTACACTACAAACTACTAAAAAATGTAGCTACTACAGTGGCGTCGCTACTTGTAGCGCACTACTTCCAACCACTGATTATAGCCGCATGATTATAAAAAGTGGTTCTTCGTTTAGAAAATAATCCTATTAAAACAGAAAAAAAAAACTTAAAAATATATTTAATTCATAGTAAAATGATTTTTCGTCAGGGAGCTTAAAGAAATTTGGTCCAATTTTCTGTCTTATTTGCTAATACCAAATTTATGAAAAAAGTACTCATTAAATATTCAATTAAAGAATTCCATAATTACGCAAATCTAAAAACAGATCTTTAGTTTGAGGAAAAAGAAATCAACACACATTAGCATCTGAAATCATTTCTTGATGTTCGCTGCGAAAAAAAAATAATAATACGCCTTGTAAAGATCAGGAAGAAAAAGAAACTTACACAGAAAAAAAAAAAAAGACATTCCAAACATGATGATTAGCAAAAGTGAAAGAACAGAAAGAACAACTAAGCAAGAAACATTAAGTTCGTCCAAAAAATGCTAACTGATGACGGAGCGATGAAGAAAACGAAGAATAAGAACTGGGGCTTTGGCGAAGGCCATAAGAACTGACATATGTGTCGCCAAATCACGTAGGGATTTGAGGGGGATTTAGAAAATAATGCTTCCTTTATTAATTATTTATGGTCCTTTTTCGATGATAGGTCTTTTTCCATTAAATATTAAAACTTTACTTCTAGCGTGCATGGAAAAAAAAAGCCAAGAGGCCTAGTCGTGTCTTGCTCAAAAAGACATGCTGGAACGAAAGCAACAGGGATTAAGTGAAAATACTTCCAAAGCTGCTGTTATTAGTTCAAAGCTTAATATTCATAAAAAGAGGTAAAGAAGCGGAAATGAGGGAAAAACTGTTTCTTAATTATTGTTAATGAACAAATTCATTTGGTATAAGAAGATGATGATGCAACTTTAATTATTTCTGTGAGGAAGAAAACGGTTCTCGGGGAAGGTATGAGTTGAATTAAAGAGGATATGTTTTGATTGCTTGGAGTTGTAAAAAAATTTTTTTTTTCTTTTTTATTGAAACTTAAAAAGAAAACAAAGCTGTTGTTTTATGAAAAGAGATTTACATTTTGTTTTGTTACTTATGTTTATCAAAGCGTTGGTAAAATTTATAACATTGTGCAAAATGAAATTTCGTTTAACAGCCTCAAAACGTGTAACAGGTCCACTTTTGAGAGCGGTAGAATTTTTTCTTTTAAAATTCATCGCTATAATAGTACATCTTCATCAAAAGCTGTCCTTTTTTTATTTTAGTGCGAAATTTGAGAGGAAGCGAACTAAAATTTTGTATCATTTGAATTATACTACGTCGCTGATGTGAGTAAAGGATTTTTTTTTTTTTTAGTTTTTATTTTATTTATTTACTTTTTTTTTTTTTTTTTTTGAAATTCAAAATGAAACAAGATGTAGACAAATTTTCTATTTTCATGGCCAAAATTTCTGGCATGTTGTACATTTTCCTATTAATGGAAAATACGATTTTTTTTCCTCAGAAGAGCTGCATTCAACTTCATTAATTCGACTAGAGCGGCTGTTATAATTGAAGTTTAAAGAATAAAAAAAAACTAAGGCTTAACGATAATTCTACTTCCATAATACGAAGTACAGGAACTGTTGTATTCGCGAAATTTTTTTCACTCAAATTTCATCATCAGTTTTATTTTACTCATCCACGAATGAATGTTGAGTTTCCTAAAAAATGAATGTTGAACTGCAGGCCATCCGCACATACTTATGTATTTACGAACGAATTGACCCCCAGAAGATATATTCATTTTGATTCTTCCCAACTTAATAGTTTCGAATTTTCTATCGGCATCTGAAACTGTGTACGTACGTATCTTGCGCACTTCGAAAACGGTACATCGTAGTAAATTGAAATTTCGTATGTAGAGTTCGTCAAAAAATCAAGTTTTGCACTCTCTTTGCTTTTTGTTGCATTCCGTTATTTGCAAAAGAGTACTTTTTTGTGGCAAATAGATGTTAATTTCAATGATGACTAAAGTAATGTAATAATTTGCTGCCCAATTGGAGATCTATCGGCAAGATGTGTCACAAATTATTTGTTGTCAACTGAACGATCCATTGGCAAGTTTATGACAAAAATAAAAATGAATCTTGGGTCAATTTAATAATATTTTATGAAATTCCCAAGGTATCATATCAAGGTATAAATATTATTCAATATTAATAAACTGAGTTTTTTTTGAAAAAAAAATATTCTGTATTGGTTCATCACAAACTTAATGTTTAATAATTCAAAATGCTTTGTTGCTCGAAGACACGATTATAATTTTGCACTTGACGAGCGTTCGATAGTTTTTGTTAATACAATTTTAAATCGACGATGCAAACAAAAACATTGAATTTCTTGAAATTTAAGTTTTTTTAAGTGGTTTTCTCCACTTCTGGTCTTTTATTCTTTATTCTATTCTCCCTTTCGTTTCTCTTTTTCTTCTGGCTTTTGATGACTAAACGTTTCCCTCCATTATGGTTTCCATTTTTTTAAAAAAAATCCAAGGGTCATGAAATTTGGATCAGCACACATTAAGATTATTCAGACACAAGCCTTAGCTGGAGGCGATTTTCTTCTTCTTTTGATTTGTTCTTCAATTTTTAAGCAAAATTTTCACAGAAATGCCTTATTTTGGAGATAAAAAAGTTTTTTTAACGCTTTAAATTGCGATGTCTAGCTTTTACGCTTAGATATTGTTAAGACAGTTCTGAAACTATGAAATTCATTAAATGCTTAACTCCAAAAACACTGATTTTTTTTTATGTTTCAAATGCCGAGCTTCGAAAATTAGGCACAGACTATGTTCATCGTCAGTGACGTCACTAGGATCTACGCCACTCACTCTCTTCCGTTAATCTTAAGATTTACTTATAAGGTTTGCTTCTGTTCCAGCTTTTGATTAATACCATTTGGAATATAATGACTTTATTTTTGACACTGGCTTCTTTGAAGGCTATACCAATTTTATTAATTCATCTTCACAAAGTTTACGTCGATGGAGTTTATAGGGGAAATTACGAGATTCACTACTGCAAAAAGTTTATTTATCCAATTTTTTTTCAAAGCGGAAAGGTGTTCTAAATCTGCTGAAGTGGATCAAAGTACAGACTAACTAAAGCACGTTTGGTAAGTTTTATCTTTGTTGGTGATAATTTTAGCACATCGCACACGGAGATCCATAACGGAGACGAAACACCGAGGTAGAAAAAAAATAGGATTTTCGGTCAACGTGGAAGAAGAGGTCTAGTACCATTTAGCAAATTAGTTTCTCTCCACTTTTTGCGTCATATTTATGAAAAAATTAAGGAAGGGAGAGTCTTTTGACACTGCCAGTTGTCAACTAGTGACACAAATGGACCCAGTGCACTAAAATTCGTTTTTATGCCCCTACGCACGACCTTTTGAAAAATACTTAAAAGTTAAATACCTGGGTAACAAAAAAAAAATCATGGATGATATTTTCATGCGCCATTCTATTAACTAAAAATGAAAACAAAAAATTGATTATAAATTGTCATGATAACTTTTTTTTTTGAACCTTGTACGGAAAACTTGAATGCGTTTTCCAAGTTAACTTTTTTAAAGACTACACTGCGTCATATGTGCCCAATTAGTCAAACTTTATTTTGTAATTTTTTCAACACAAATAATTTGTATTTTTTTTTAGTTTAACTGAGATTTTAGAATCATAAAATTAGCACAAAAAAGGCTATACGTTTAGTATTTCAACGTTTTTTCTCTCTCTCTCCTTTTTTTTAAGTACCTCTAACTTGCTTATTTTTTTGGAAAAGCGTATAGTCCCCAACGGGTTAAAAGGTTAGACGATTTACTGACATCACACAGTTGTCAAAATAAAATAAAAACATAAATTTACGCATTTAAGAATTACAGCCTTTAAACTAATTGAGTATTGTTCAATAATTGCTCAAACTATTTTAGAGTTTGCGATAAAACAAACATTTCGTCATCCTTTACTTCTCTTTTAATTTTTGAAAGAAAAGGTGTATGAACGAATTATATTGCTATTTGATAAAATGAAATTTATTTGACTTAAATGCTCAATTCTTTCTTTTAAAAGCATATCCTCACTTAATAATGTCCTTAATTTCTAAAATAAAGCATTAGTAATTAGTTAAAACTAATACATAGTGCATATTATCCAAATTTTTTTAAATAACAAAAGCCGGATTCATAATTCAATACTCATCTGTACGACCAAAACAATCAAAGTGAGATAAATAATTTTAAAATGTTCTTTATTGTTCTAAAGATTTCGTCAACTTCAAAACGAACTGAGCGCAATGTAATGCGCTTTTTCGTTTGCTTATTAAGCATTTAATTATGTGAATTATAGCAATCAAAACGCTAATAAATATAACGATTTTAATTATTTCAACCGCTTTGTGTCTTCTACGTGAGAATTGCTTCAAAATTACAACTATGACTGAACTTTTCTGCTCTAATTGTTTGATCTAATAACAATAATAGTTCTTTAAAACAATAAGTAATTTTGCATTCAGTAATTCAAAAATTTTGCGAAACGTATTATGACGTACTTTTTTTTAACCTCTAGGTTTATATGAAGAGGTATTTAAACACCTATCGAGCTACAAATCTCTTAAATGGAAAATATTTTTGAACCAGAAAAGTTCGGTTTACAATAGAAATTCAATTATGTTAAATATGTTGATAAACTTACATTGTGTGTAAAAGTTTGTCCAGATTAAGCATCTGCAGGAGCATTTAGAGGTAATGAACGCGTAGTATCTGCTCGATTTATAACCAAACATCCAATTAATTATTTTCACAGTTTTTGAACTTTATTTTGTTTTGTCTTATTTGATGTAAAAGAAGACAGGAAGTTCGTCCAAAACTAAACGAGCATATTTCAAGGCATATAATTTTCAAAGAGCAAGTATTTGTATCTATGGTCATAGGCTCCATATTAATTTAAATAGATATTTTCAGAATATAGAAATAAATAAATGAATAAATAAAAAGGACAACTAACTTAAGTATAAAGAAATTAATTAAGGTAGTACAAAAATATATTAAATTCATCCGTTCTGTTTCATTATTTTTCATTAAATTCCAATTCTTTTAAAAACAGGTATGTATTAAATCAAGCAATGTTGCTTGATCTATGACTTTTTCTCTGTATATCTAACGAGGCAGAGATAGGGAAAGCAAAAATACAAAATTAGAAGTCCACACGGTAATCAGTGACCTTTTGAACAGGTATAAATCATAAAATGCGGCATTCGTTGAAGAAAAAGAAATGTTTAGAAAACAAGGTACATGTACTCATGTAAAAGTTGTACTTCCATAATTCATAACTTTTAATTTCGATGAAAATGAGATTTCCGCATGCGAAATAATTTGTTCGAGCTGTGTGCATGAAAAATTTTGTATTCAATCAGAGATACCACCCCGAAAAATTCAATTATAAAATGAAAAAGAAAATTCGTAGGGAATTAAATCCAGTAGTCACAATCACAACCGTTGTTGAAGTTAAGAAATGAGTTCTGTGAATGTAGCAAATGAAACATTTTGAATTCACGACAAAATGTTGATTTGTTTTATTTTAAGTACAGTACAACCTCGTTTACCCGGACTAACAGGGACCAAAGGCAGTTTGGATCAGGGTTTTATGAAGAATGAGCAAAAAAAAAAAACTCTTTAAAAAATTACAAAGCGAAAAACCATATTTTTTAAGCAAAAATGCACAGAACCGTTAAAAAGTTATTTGAAAAAAAAAAAAAAAAAAAACACTTTTTCTCATAATTTTTTAACGAATATATGGTCCACTGTTTTTTGGTTCAAATACATGTAACGTTTGAATAAAACATTCTCAATGGGGTCGTTTCCAAAATTTTAAAAGTTTTTTTTTTCTGAAAGAGAAAGCTTAAAAACATAGGATCTGACCATTTTTTAAATAATTTGTTTAATATTTTTAAAAAAATACTTAAATCGTTGCGCTTTCATTGTTGACGCTTCTGTCGTGTGACATCACAAATAATGAAATGCCCTTCAGTGTTTCCATTCAGAGAAAAATATTTAATTCACATCTTTACTCACGTGTATTGGCAACGATATGGTTGATAGCAAGCGTAAAGCGCTATAGTTAATTCGCTTCTTGATTATTATAACGTGGAAACGTGATAAAAAGATGCGCCAAATCGCATCATTTATGACGTCATAAAAACCACGCTTTGTTTTCAAACTCGGACATTTGAAAAAAAATAACTAAAAAACAACTGTTGGGAAAGTTAAAGTATTTTCTGGGTGCATGTTGTTCTTTTGAGCAATCACGATTGCTTATTGCTTTCATTTGACCGTCCTTGATTTTACGGTTCCTTTTTCAGCTTGGACCAAGGGACCACCGCCCGCCTGTCCCCCGGTCCTGAGCTATCCGCTTCTCCTGGTCGGAGGCGTCCATGTCCTACACACACGCACGCTCACACACATACAAACACACGACTTCACACACATACACTACGCTCACGCCTACGTGCATACACACAAGTCTACGCACACACACAAGCCTTCACACACACACAACTATGCACACGTAACTGCACAGAAAGAGGGGCAGGCTTGGGGGGACAGGAGCCGTTTCTAGAAAGAATAACTCCAATGAGTAGGGTCCTGTCGTGATGGCGAAAAACATAATTTCAATGAAAAATTTCAAAATTCAAATTAATTTTTTTTTTTACTCCTAACAATTTCAGTGACTAAAAGTTGTACTTTTGACTGAAGGAAACAACCATTTGACATTTTATCTTTATAGTTCAGCTGCAGTGGTGTTCGTTAGATTACCATAATTTACAGCATAATCTATGCAGGGCTGTAATTTTAATCAAGACAAAAAGTGAATATTTGGCGTACTTATAGTTATGTTCTTGCTGTCATAGTTTTAAATTTTCTTTGTAAGCATAAAAAACTTTAAGCAACAAATTTGATCCGGATAATCTGGAGATTCGGATAAATGAGGGCCGGATAAACGACGTTGCACTGCATATTCCTTAATGAGTTTTCAATTATATTGAAACATATATCTGAATAGTTGTATGCATTACTTGTGAAACTACAGCCAAAAAACTTCGCTTTAGTTTGAAAATTGTTAAGAAAATTTCATTTTAGTGTGAACTAAAATTTTTACCCTAATGAAAGTAAATATTATAAATATATTTTTTTTGATGACGTAAGTTCTAACGTACTAAACTGCACTCGTTCCCATACGTAAGCATACGATGCGTATTATCCACATCCAATTTCCACCCCCCCCCTCCCCTCAATTCCTGTAAACCTAACTTGTAAAAATGTTGTGTTTTCTGTAGAAAGTGAGGCCTTATCAACACATCAAGTAACATAATAGTTACATATAATCACAAGAGTTAATAATAAGAACAGCTTCCGAAACATGCACACACGAAGAGTGAAATAGTTCTACAGAAATTAAAACATTTCTTCAAAAATAATCCAAGACTAAGATGTATAGGTCTGCAACATTAGTTACATGGATACAGCCAGTTGAGTATATATTGAATGCTACTTATTATTCTAACTGAAAATTTTTTGGTAAAGAAAATTTCGTTTCGAAAAGACTTCATTGAGCTGGGAATCTACTTTGTATCAGAGATTACTAATTTAGAAGGCGTAAGTAATCATTCTTACCTAAACTGAAATAATAACAATGGGATTGTTTCCTTCAGTCAAAAGTAGTACTTTTTGTCACTGAAATTGATAGAATAAGCAAAAAAAAAAAAAAACATGGACCCAGAAAATACTTTCATTTTCCCAACAGTTATTTTTTAATTAATTTTTTTAACTGTCCAATTTTGAAAACAAGGCGTGGTCTTTATGACGTCACAAATGATGCTCTTTGGCGCATCTTTCTACAGCGTTTTCACGTTATGATAATCAAGAAGCGAATTAAAATTGCGATCTACGCTTGCTATCAACCATATCGTTGCCAATACACGTGAATAAAGATGCGAATTAAACATTTTGTTCTGTGAACAACACTGTGTGGCAACACTGAATGGCATTTCATCATTTGTGATGTCATTGGCAGAAGCATAAAGAGTAAAAACGCACCGATTTAAGTATTTTTTTTAAATATTAAACTTGAACAAGATATTAAAAAACGGTCAGTTCCAATGTTTTTAAGCATGCTTTTTCAGAAAAAAAAACACTTTTAAAATTTTGGAAACGACCTTATTACTGAACGAAATTTTCAATAGAAACAAACTGTTTTTTTTTTTTTTTTTAAAGTGCATTAGAGCTAGAACAGGAATTTATTAACTTAGCTTCTTGCAAAACTTGTTTATGGTTTCCCAAATTTTGTAGTTTTAATACAGAACTAGTTTAAACCACTTTTAAAGAGGATAACACAAAATGCGCGAAATTTAAAATAATTTACGTTGTACGAGGGTATGAGAACCAAGTATATAAAGAACTTACACAGCAATTTGTAAATTGAGCTTAGGTACTAAAGATTTCAAATTAAACAAAAACAAGGAGGGAAAACTAGGACGAAGCAAAACAAATACCGAGATGAAAATAAGTCGATACAAAGTCGTAAATTCAAACACAGTCATTCTTTTTTGCTGACATCGACGAAACACTGCTAAACACTAATTCAGACAAATACACGCAGTGAAACGTGAATCTGCGATCATAAAATATAACCCAGCTATAGACAACCCCCGTGATAACAGCATGGCAAAACAATAACTGGAGTAGAAAGAAATAAAAACTCACCCAGCTATGCTTGCATGAGAAACACTACAAAATATCATTAGCTTATTGAAAAATCGGCAAAGTGCTGGGTTTCAAAAACCTTTCATTTTTTTGAATAAATCTGATCCCTACCCCCAGGATCCCAGTTCCCCACACCCACGAAGTGATAAATGCTCCAGAGCAGTGGGCATTATTTACCTGTTTTTATTCCTCTGTCATTATTTCTCTACAATTCTGGACCGGAGTCCCTTCTGGAAGTAAGTTGAAAATTATAACTCAGTTTATTGTGAAGCAGTTACAGCGTTTGCAATTATTCAAAACTGACAGCACCGGTCATGGAGTTCCAAGTGCGGAGAGTTTTTTTTTTCTTTTTTTCGATTTGATATTTTTTATTCATATTTATGATGCGAAGAGCCCCCGACCGAACTATTTGTTATTATGTATGCATTTTCGATTTCACGCCTGCCGTGATGATTTTTTTCATCATGGGCGGCATGTTTTTCGGCTGAAATCTTTGAGTTTTTTGACACCCTCCCTCACTCTGCAAACGGAAATCGATGTTTGCCGTCGTTTGGAGCAATGTTTTAGCAGCCTGGCCATTAATAATCGTCCGGATTATTATATTTTTTCAATGCAAGCGTCAGTGTGCTTATGTTTTTTTTTCTTCTGTGTTTCAATGCAAATCGATGTCCGGGAGTGGGGATTACAGTCTAACAGAACCACCGCTTTGGTTTTTGCTAACTGCACTTGCAAAAAAAGCGAAAAAAAAAATCAAGAGCTTATGAAGACTACGCTTGTTTTTATTGCTGCAATTGGTATACTCATTGACATTGAGTGAGAGAGATAGCTATTGGGTTTTTTTTTCAAGGTCCAAAAAATACTACAGTCGAAACTCGATTTAACGAATTCATCGTGATCGAAACATTTATACGTTAAATCGGGGTTTTTTGTAATATTGGGGCGTGAAAAAAAAACTGCACTCACCTTATCTAAAACCCTTAAAAAGCAACTGCGAAAAAATATCCATAATAAGAAAGTGTACATTTTTTATTCAGCATTTTACCACTTCTTAGTTAAGTAAGACAAAACAACGTAAGCAGAAGCACAAATTTGTAATTTACAAATTTGTGCTTCTGCTTAAGTTGTTTTGTCTTACTTTACTGTTCAGCACAAAGGTATTTATTTATCTCACTTCTTAGTTAGTTTGAAATTTTAAACTGCTGAGTAATAGATGTTTGACAATTTCCTTGATACTTGACTTGAAATAGTTCTCTTTCAACTTTGTGGAAAGAAGATGATTTTGTGTCATTTGCAGCCTGCTGCATGAGATATGTTTTTACAGTTTCCAGGCCATGTAAAGCATTTGAAAAAACAAGTTTTAATGGGAGTTTCATTATCGCTTTCTGAATCGGAATCACTATTCGTTGGTTGCCCGTTTGCACGTCAAAAATTTATTGATTCCAAGAGATGTCTTTTTTTTTTGCTTAGGACAATATGGGTATGACATTTGCAAAACAATCTAGTATTTCCTAACTCAAACAACAAAAATATTTTTTTTCGGCTGTTGGAATAATTCGATTATTCGGGGTTAATTATTCGGTAAATAGGGGTTTTTGCCTTCATTTTAGTCAAGGAAAAAGAAAAATTCTCTAAATCGCGAAATTCGTTAAATTGAGGATCGTTAATTCGGGATCCGACTTTATTTACTATTTGATATTTTTAAAGTATTTAAAGTCATTTTGGAGGAGAAGGAAAATATACGAGAACAACAAAGACCTGAAATAAAACAGAAAATAAACTAAATAACTTATAATGAAATGGAACATTGACAGGGTAAGACTATTTTGATTTTAACATTAAGAATGTATGATGACTTTTATTAAAAAAAAAAAAACATTCACGTGTAAACTTTTACAAATTCCAATTTTTCCCCCTCCCCTTTTTCAAGATGCAAGTGGAAGAAAATACAATGCACTAAATTTGTAAGGCTTACTTCTGATTTTGCAAGAATGGAATACTTAGTGTAAAATTTCGTTGCTGTTGAACTTTTCAAAAAAAAAATGAAAAATTTAAAATCAAATGAAAAAACGGGAAAAGCTGAAGTACAAAATAAAAGGGTGAACATTTTCTTCATTTCAACAAAACACGCTAGTCAGTTAAGGTATCTAACGAGGAAGAAAAACGAAAAGTCGCTGTGATATACTGTATTACATACGAGGCACGAGGGGGGGGGGGCATTTTACGCTTTACGCATATATTTCCGCTTTAATCCCGGAATTTTAAACTCTAGCCTTTAGCTGTCATGCATTTGAATATAAAGAACCAGTATGTATCATAATTATTAAGTATCAACTCTCCGAAAAACAGGTTAGGGCTTGAAAGCAAAATATACTGATATAAATTTCTAAAAAAAATATGTCCCTATATTTTTCTATATCTTGGTACAGTTCTTGATTGTTTTACCCACAGTCTATGACATTATTTATGGTGTTTAGTGGGTCTAAGAGAAAAAAATTATACAAACCAAGCAGAAAACATGATTTGTAAGTCAAGTATGAAGTAAAAGCATGTTTGTTCTTTTTTATAATATTTACAAAGTAAATAAAGGCAGGAATAAATGTTTAAAAGTAGTTACCAATAAATTATCACTTAGGAAAAGATCAATACTTTCTTACTTCAAGCTAAAGTGAAAATAAAGATACAGCAGTGTCAACACTGCTTCTATATATTTTTTAATTATTATTTTCTTACTATTATTTATTTCTTTTTATCAACTCAATATTCTATTAAACACGGCAAAAATATTTAGATCACCTAATTTTTGTCATGTAATAGTGTTTTACAGTGCTTTCTTTGTTGAATTAGCACAGCAAAAACAATTTCTTGATATTACTTTAATTTGAATGCATATTAATAGCTGCTGCGATTGCAATATCTAAGTCTAAAATATCTTTCACTCCATTAAATTAGTCATCAAACGATTACTATTAATAGGAATTAATAGATTAAAATGTTACTTAAATTCCATAATTTTTCCTTAAGAACAAATATGCATATCAAAGAATGTTGCAAACGCATAAAATATATTTACAAGAAACAGACTGTGTAACAAAAAAAAAACGAATTATTTTCCTGTAGTATACCATTAAAAATATGCTTAAAACACAGGTAAATTAAATTTCCCCATGGCATTAAAAGAAACATAGCTTTCAAACAAAACAAAAACAAGGAATAAAAAAAAGTGAAGAAGAATTTATTTCAGTAGTCTAAAACTGGATACACTAGGAAGAAATGGTTTTAGAAAATGAAGATTGCACTTCTAAAAGAAATGAAGTTTAATAGAGTGTTAAATGAAAGAACGAACAGATAAATATGCAAATGAGATCAAGAAAGAGAGAAGCTACGTATTATTTTGTGAAGAAGTGTTTGACTAGTTTTGGATGAGGATGGAACATTTTGCGTAGCAAAATTTTGTGAGAAACATTTAAACGTTCATCGCTTTGACCAAAAATAGTTTTTTTTTTCTTTTCTTTTTAGTAAAATGTGTTTTACTTCAAAGGACATTTCAAAATTTTTTGGTATCGTTTATTTCTCTTCAAATAGTGTAAAATTTAAATAAGTAATATTTTTTAAGAAATTAAATCAATTCTTACTTTTCTTGTCTTTAATTTGCAAAGGTTTTGATTTTCTATTTTAATTTATTCCTAGATTAATTAAATTTAATTGATGATTTCTTTTTTGAAAATTCTATTAGGATCAAGTATTATTTATTACAAGTTTTAAAAAATGTATTGAACTTAATTTGATGAATAAAAATTATGTTATTAACGATTGACAATTTGAACAAAAAATAAAAATATATACAGAAAGAGTGCACTAATAGTAAGTGCTAAAAAATAGGAAGCAAAAACAAGACGAAAACATCAAAGCATATATCATACAGCATGCAAAAAAAGAATTAGCTTTTTATTAATGTTTCATTTATTTTTTACTGTTTTTCTCTTTTTTTAAGTTAGGTAATAAAAAGTTAAAGTTAGGTAATTGGCAAGTGAAGTAGGTCTAAATTACTAATATGAAAATATTTTATTTTATACTAAAAAAACTCAGCTGAAAACAAATATTATGTATTGCTATATGAATATTTAAAAGATGTATGAAATTCTTTTATGATTATATATTAGACTTATTTTAAAATTTAAGTTTGACTGATACTTAAAATGCTTAACTCCTATTTAAATGGAAAGTTTTGGTGTGCTTAAAGCGTCAACTGATGGAGATAAATCATAAACTCTTTACTATGAGTACTAATATGTAGTTTCCATTACGAAGAGCTACTGAATTATTTATATCAAAAAGTAAACCCTTGTTCTAGATACTGCATTTAAATTTTGAAACAAATTTCAAAACTTAGTCAGATAAATGCTAGTTTTAAGAACTTTAGATATTAAGTACACTTTGATGCGAAGTCCAAGAAGTTTAAAGACATCTGACAGTTAAAAGACATTTTTTGGCTGTCGACTTTTCCAGCAAACAATCAGGTCTTGCACCATTTTAGCTCTGCCCATTTAGTGATAAAGGACGCGTCTATATTTCGTCTTCCAAATTGGTATCTAAGCCCTTTTCGTAAGAATGCGCAAAAGTTGGACGACGTCAAAACTATGAAGACGCGAATGGTAAAGAAAACTTTTGGAAAACTGCGAGTTTTCGCCTCCGGTGGTACATGGGAGTCCTGGCACAAGGAGGTCACGTTAAAATGTGCATACGTAATCATTATTTCGGGTTCTATCTCAGCTTGATGAGATACAGATGAGAGGGGGGAGGGAGGGAGAGAAAAGGAAAGGGGGGTGTATTATCATAAGATGCCAGAGAAGCGAACGGGCTTTTCTGCTTAAATGAGCTACACCGGAAAGACTTGTACAAACAAGAAGGAGAAAGCAAAGACAGAGTCGAAAAGAGCAACAAGCACAGATAGAGGCACACATCCACGCAGCCTCGCTTGTTAAGACTGCGTGTGTCAATTTAAAAGTCTTGCCTCTCGCGATCCCGCACCGCATCCCGGAGGATGCTCGAAAAGATGAAAATGTACGGAATAAATGACAACATGATGCTGATGAGAGCGAGAGAGCTACGGCGGACGGCGAAAAAGGAATGGGGGCGGAGGGAAAATAGCTTGCCTAAAATCTAATGCGACAGTTGCTTTTTAACATGCAAAGCTATATCCTCTTCCCAATGTCGTCTTCATACACGTCTGCCTTAACGAGAGACCCTTTCGCAAGGCTCTCGTCTAAATTATTCATCAAAAAGTGGCTCAGATGGATTGCTTCGCCTGCCCTCTCGACCCCCCACCCCCACCCCTCCCCCTCCCGCCTCTCGATTCCTATTGCTGGCGCTCTTTGGTGAGCTCCGAAAGCTTCTTGCCTCTCTCTCTCTCCTTGTCGTCACATTGAGGTTTTATTGCAGGGTGATATTCTAATTAAGAACCCGGCCATATTTATCGGCGTCGTTAATAAGGAAGCTGGAGGATGTAGAGGTTTTGTTACACCATGTCGTGAACGGTGGGGAGTGGAATGAAGCTTTTAATGTATGCAAGAGGGAAAAACAGTTTTTGAGAAATTAAAACTTTGCGAAAATAAAAGCTCGCCCATGAATAATGTATTAAGTCGAATGAGAAGTTCTAATTCCGAACGTTTAAAGCACGTGCTTGAAATTACGTTTCATCTAAAAGTTTCAATTAGAGATTTTTTTTGTACGTGTCTCTCTTTAAAAGATTAGATATCAAAGTTGTCTCGCGGGGGGGGGGGGGGGGGGGTAATGTATCATTTTGAATTTCATCCTGATTAATGCTTTGTTTATATTTTTATTTTTTGTCTTTATGGGGTAATTGTCATTGAATTATTTGCATTTAAGTCCACACTTAATGGACATTTCAGTATGCTTTCAAATCGACATAAATGGATAAATAAAAGTGAAAAGACTATATTTCGTGTGATGAAGTGCTAGCGATCTAAATATACTCGTCTTTCTCTCTTTTTTTTCGGAGAATATGACCAGCTGACTTTTTTCATCATAACAAACTTGATATTTACATACATTAAGCTTTTTTAAGCTGATGAACGTATGCACACAATGTATAAAACATAACAGTCCTTATTTTACATATTGACGTACGCTCCTTTAGCTATATTTTGTCAGTTAAAAATGAAAAGCAGTACAAAAATTTAACTTGAAATGCAGAGGTCCGTTAATCAGAGCTAAAACATATGCCATGACATTAAAAAAAAAAAAACCTCATAGACACCCCCCCCCCCTCCAAAAAAAAGCGGGAGGCGGCCGCAAAATTTTATTTTACATTCTTCTACAACGATACGATATTATATACTTCACAGTTGAAACTGACTTCAGGAATAGTTTCCCAAAACAATTAATTAAAATTTAATACAAATATTTACATTAACGTAATTCTTTAATTCATTTAAAATACTATACTAATTTTTAATCGGAAATTTTTTTTAATTGAAATCTACTTTCTGTTTAAATTTTTGTGCCGAAAAGTGAGAATTTATGAAAATCAAAATTGCATCTGATTTTTCAGCGAGAAGTTGCTTTTGCACAATCTCAGATGTGAATATTGGTTTAAAGCGTAGTTATTCCTTCATTTTTTTGTGCTACTAATTGCACGAATTTTACAAAATACTTTTGAAAATAAGCAGAACAAAAGAAACACAAACTGTGCAAATCAATTTCAACATATTAGGAAATAGCTGAAATCGGTTTTCCTCTTTTACTGGAAAATATATATCAAATATCACGCATGCAATTATTATAATAAATAATAATACTTAAAAATAACAATTTATTTTATTTATAAGCAATTTTTTATTCCGAAAAACATGAACTCATTTCATTCAAATATTTAGGTTAATATATAGAATGTTTTTTAAATCTTGCACAAATAAAAAACAGTAAAAAAACTACTCCCACCCCCCTTAAACCCGACTCCATTTTTATTTTGATCCTTATCTCTTCTTTTTTTTTACATGTGCACTTTCTGCAGTTCTGAAAAGATTTAGATTATTTTCTGCTTCGAAACTGACACTATCTCAGCAGATTTTATTTTCTGAGGAGAGCTTGATCATCAGAGCTAGATGGACATAAATGTTCATATTAGAATTGGCAATGGTTTTAGTGAGTTGACCCTCAAAACTTTTGTTCGCAATAATTGGCGAATAATAATTAGGCGAATAAAACTGTTGATAGTCATGTCAGTATTTCTTTATTTGCATTTAACATCATATGAAAAGAATATTAATAGTTATATTTTAAATGCTATACCATATTATAAAGCAATTATCAAAAATTAATTTAACCATGCAATAAGAAATATGCCCCATGCAGTGGGTAATTGCAATATTTAATAAAAGATACTATTAATTGTAATATTAAAAAAGAAAGCAGTTTATTTAAAAACAGATAAAATTAAAATTAAAAAAAAGATATGAATCAATTCATTTAAATATCTTAAGCATCGGAAACTCTGAAGTAAGATATGAACTAGAAAACGAGACTTAATTTATCAAGCGTTTAAAATAAAAAATTCAAAAAATGTACAGAAACAATTAAAATAGAGAACACATTATATACACCTTTGGTGTAAACACATTTCGTTGGATTTAAGTAACTTTGGTGTAAGTAATTCTAAAGATAGATTTGATTTAAAGTATAATCACGCATAATTATCTAGTTTAAGCTATTAAAGTTAAAAAATAAAATAGTTACACATAAAAATATGCAATACAAAAGGAAATTGCAAGGAAAAAATGAATAAGTTACGAATCAATAGATCGATACGCAGAAAATAAATAAAACAGTTGTAAAATACATAACGAAAACCAAAAATGATCACTTAAAATAAAACCAATAATTATTCATGCGAAAAAAGAGACAGTCGTTAATATCAATTTCCAGAGACCCGATTTTATTATCAAGTGACAGTGTGCCGCGCGACTCGCTATTTACCAACCACGAAGATTTGAGAAACACCATGTCATGGACAAAATCAAATAAGTGTGATCATGACTCCTAAAACAAATTCGGCATCCTTTCTACGCAATACTTAAAATGAAAACCGAATAGAGCATTTATTCAAGAGGTTATTATACATTTCAATTAACACATTTATTCGACCACCCCTCCATTTTTTTTCAAATTGAATGCTACAACTCTTATTGAAATGATTTTGGCTATTACCTGAACATGCTTACACTCTTTAATTCCTAAAGAAAAACAACACTTTACTTAAAGAATAATCAATGAGGCTACTTTCAGTCTTAAGAATAATCTATTAGCAAAAAAAAAAAAAAATGAATATAAATATTTTTTAATTCTTTATTTCATTAAATTCTAGTATGTTGCTTGTATTGTATTTATTTATCATTTCACAGAAAATGAGACCGGTTTTGCTTAAGATCAAAGCTCGAATTTTTCAATAACGTTTTTTCTCATTTTATCCGGTCATTTTCATAAGGTCATCAATTTATGTTAATTAGAATACAAATTATAAGAATAAATGATTTTTGTCGCATAAATAACACTCTAGAATACATTCATGCATAAATTCCCTGTGAGTATGTAAAGTATCAATACGAATTCGAGCTTACTAAGCGATTTCTTCCGCAGAAATACTACTTTCCTGTCAGTAGATAAACCCAAACAGAAAGCTCGTTTTACAGTTTACGTTATTTTCTCCGGCAGAAGTATAGCTTTCCCTTCAGTTGATGAACCCAATCAGAAAGCTCGTTTTACAGTAAAGAGAAGTGTCAACTTGCGGTTTATGCTATACCAAACGTAGATAGATATGCGTTGTAAAAAAAATAGGAATTATCTGTGACGGCCAATTAGGACATATTCTTGTTTGTAGATATCTTTTTTGTGTATGTATAGCAATATTTATTAGCCTTTGTAATCTAGTGAGGCTAAAAATAACCATGAGCCAAATTATACGCTTCAAAATACTATTAGGACCACATGAGATTCGAACAGTAATCAAATGTCTGTTTCATAAAAGTAAATACAAATTGATTCTAAAAAGCAAATATATGTAATCCAAGGAGAAGAAAAAACTCACCGTGAAACATATTGGTGCAATAAATTACTAAAATTATTAGATTCACATGCAATTTCAAAGAACAATTAATTTTGTACTCAGTAAAATAAAACATACATTGATTCAACGTGATTCGAAAAAAAAATTTTCGTCTTTATGAGCAATAAAGTTAAAAAATTATACATATTAAGGTAACAAGCGATTAATCTAATTTAACAAATCTTCGGAAGATTCTGATTTATTTAAAAAAGAAAAAAATTAAAGTTTCCTAAAATCAAGTCAAAAAATGTATTTTCCTCTGACAATAAATAAACTTTCAATTAAATATAATAAAATATCAATTTATTCAAATCCTAAAATTAGTTCAGTCTCCCTATTATATATTTATATATCTTGATCAAATTTTCAATCGTTACCAAAATACTTTTATTTATCCACTGAAGTTCAAACACATTTTTTTTTCTTTTTTAACTTTTAGTGAATGACATGTTAATACAGTTTTTTCAAACATAATTTCATTAATTAAATTCTATTTCTATTTTGCTACTTAATATTCTGATTCTGTCATATATATTGTTATGATTTAATAAAAATTTATTGTTATTATTTAATAAAAAAAAACTTAAATAATTTCTTTGTTGACCCAAGTGGGAACTGACTTTCAAAAATATTTTTTCTGTTGCTTGTTTTAATACAAAACGCTATATTTTGTTTCTAACTAAGCTTTTTGTTTCACACAAGAATCGGATCATAAATATGTTATCATTCCACGGCTCCAGTTCCATAAATCTAGGAATCTGTATGACATTTTATTTGGAAAAGAATTTTTGAAAATTTATGTAACAAATCCATCTCATGTTTCCTTTCTACGGAAAACATAAATGATACCGCTTATCCCTTTAAAATAGAATTCGGAAAGGAATCTATTTCTTCGTGGAATTCCAAATCCGTGTTCTGCGGGGTCGGTCGCTTCAACCGAACCTTCCAGTTCGTTCGTGGTCCTAAAAATCCAAACTAAGCCATTTCATCGGATGGAGAGCAATTTAAATTATATCCCATATCCATCTTCAAAGATTTTTTCTCCCTTCCAAAACTTCTTAAATCCCAAATCCAAAATGTGTTCCGCTCGAACCGCAGCTGCATGCTCCTTACCGCCATAACCTCAGGGTTGGCGGCAGCTGAGGTTCCTATTAAGGTTAATGTTGCGGCAAGGGTCAACCTATGGAAGCGGTTAGCCCTCTTCATCCCTTTTATTGGCCATAAAATTTATGCCGCGACACTCAAGATAGGGTTGCTGCAGGCACCCTTTGGCTGAATCACGGCTGAAAGCGTCGCCAAGATCTATTGCAACTTCATAAAAGAGGCGCAGATTTTTGGACAGCCAACATTCAGGAATATGGACTGTTATTAGCAATGACAGTTAGTACAGCAAACTCTCGATTATCCACATGTCAATGAGCAAGCAGGAACACATATTTTCGTTGTAAAAAACAAATACCACTAGCTTTATTTTTTTTTATTTTTTTTATTTATTTTTTTTTGTCGAAAAATTGTAGATTAAACTCAGTTATTATTATTATTATTTTTGTGTTTTATTCATTGTACATACACTTGTTCAAAATTGGGTCGTTTCCAAAATTTTAAAAGTATTTTTTTTTTCTGAAAGAGCATGCTCAAAAATATAGGATCTGACCATTTTTTAAATAACTTGTTCCAAGTTTAATATTTAAAAAAAAAATACTTAAATCGGTGCGCCTTCATTGTTTAAGTTTCTGTCGTGTGACATCACAAATGATGAAATGCCATTCAGTGTTGCCATTCACGGAGAAAAATACTTAATTCGTATCTTTACTCACGTGTATTGGCAACCATATGGTTGATAGCAAGTGTAGAGTGCAATTTTAATTCGCTTCTTGATTATCATAACGCGGAAACGTGGAGAAAGATGCGCCAAAGAGCATCATTTGTGACGTCATCAAGACCACGTCTTGTTTGAAAAATCGGACATTTTAAAAAATTAACTAATAAATAACTGTTGGGAAAATGAAAGTATTTTTTGGGTCCATGCTATTTTTTTTACTCATTCTATCAGTTTCAGTGACTAAAAGTAGTACTTCTGACTGAAGGAAACAACCCCATTGATGTTAAGTTCTGTTGTGCAAAAATACAAAGCATTTATACTGTACTGCATATATTTTCACTGTTTGCAGAAAATATTATGCATTAATTCTGCTTAAGTTATTGAGAAAGCACAATTTTTACCTTATTTTCCCCTCATTTTAGCGTTTTTGCTGTTTATCCGCGATTTTTATAATCTGCGGCTCTTATGCCACCGAATTCCACGGATGATCGGGAGTTTACCGCTAGACATTTTGAATTTGCTTTGATTATTGTTATATTTCTGACAAAAATATTTATTTGTTAATTCAATAAATTTCTTTTAGGATTATTTAATAACTGATTATGTTTAAATTTTTAGAACCACCAGTTTTTGTTTATTATTGCTTTTGATCATTTTAATATTTGAAATGACTAAAAGAATTCAAAACTTTTAGTATATCATTGGTCAGGTGTATTCAAGTATTCTATTTTATACAACGAAGAAGAAATCTAGAAATAGAAAAATTAACATCCTCTTTCGGAGTTGTATTAATTGCTAACTCTAAAAAGACGACGCTAAGTATGACATGGTTAACAAATTAAATAAACTATATCGTGCTTTTTTTCTTTCTTTATTATTTTTTTTTCTTGTGTGAGTAACAAATATTCAACTAAAAATACGTAACTTTGAATTATTTTTATAACTATTTTTGTTGATCTGGAACTTTAATATATGAGATTTTTCAGATGGAAAAAACATTTTAAAAGTTCAATTTTCATAGCAGGAGTATATATCTACACCATGATTTGTGTGAGTAACACAAATTTCACCGTAACTATAACTTAATAGATTGATTTTTGAATTCTTAGAGATATATAGGAATACAAGATATATATAAATGTAAGCTTCAAACTAATCAAAATTTTAAAACTCTGAGCAATGTATTTAAACTCCTAAAGTGAATGCTAAATTTTCCACTTTTAGATTGATTCTTCGTAGTAGAAAATAGATTAAGTATTTCTTGGATACATCCGACCAATAACATAATAAAATTTTGAATTATTTTAGTAATTTAAATGTTAAATTTATCTAAAACTAAAACAAAAAAAAACACAAAAACTGGTGATTCTAAAATTTTATAAATAAGTGGTTAATAAAAAATCCTGAAAAAGATTTATTTAATTAAAAAATGAATAGTTTAGTCCGAATACAATAGTAAGTACAACTTAAAATAGCTACTGAGTGGAAAATTTAAAAATCAAATTGATTTATTTAACTTTGAGTCTTTTGTATACATCTCCACTTTCTCAGTGATGCATTACCTTCTCCTTTGTGTTTTACTTGTGTTGTTCATAGAATTAAAAAAAAGAAAAAAAACGTTTAAAAGTCGAGGCCAATTTAATATCAAAGTAGTAATTTTGTTACTTGTGCAAAAAATGAGCTTTTTTAATGATTAGTGTGAATCTAATATTAAGCTCTCCTAATTAAAGTACGGCACAATTTTTAGTTATCCTTTTAGTTCAAATGCATGTTAAAAAAAGTATTTAGTAAATTTGCTAACACACTGGCAATTTAGAAGTTTGGTAGAATGCCTAATATTGATGTATTTCCCCTTCATTTATTTTCACCTCAGAAATAATGAGATTGATATGATCTGTCACGGAGGTGAGGAATTTTCCATCAATATGGGCCTAATGGATACATTTCAGGAAAATATTTTATATTCTTCGTTGCTACAATTTGCACATGTTAAACATGTGAAAACATGTTCACTTTTTTTTTTTACATTAATTGACATCCCCGAAATTCAAGTTCACGGAGGTGAGAGTTCACAATAACCACACTTAGTTTTTCAAACAAAATCTATCTTCTTTTTTTCGACAAAAATCTCACAACTTCTTTCTGGCTGAAAATAAACAAGAGGGCTCCCTTGTATCATGGAAAATAAAATGTGATTTCTTTACTGCCACGTATTAATGAGAAATGACGTTTTGCGTTTAGGTAACGGAGGTGAGGCATGTCACACAATTTATTGTGTGACATGATAACTTATCTAAAACGAACTAAAACACAATGTTAAACAATAAAATATATACTTAATTAGTATTTTAGACACTTGTGAAAAGAATAATCAATATAAGTATGTACTTTTAATTAAACAAGTTATTAAGCAATATAACAGTCACATCAGGTGCGTGACATGCAACGGAGGTGAGAATTTACATGTTGTGAACCAAAAATATACTAAAATAAAAATTATTATTAAAAAATTGTTGGCAGATTTAACTAGATATATTTTTGATGAAATTAAAAAGCACTGTTAAATGAATAGTTCCTTAAAAGTTTCACAGTAAGAGGCGTGAGACAGAAAAGTTACACTTTTTGAAGAATGACCCACATATATGAGGATTTTAGAAATTCCCCTTTTCACATATGGCGATCATTCAGTCAAAAACTGAAAGAAAATATTTAACCTTTAAGAGCCCAGAGAATACGAAAATTCAAAGCCAGAAAATTCAAAGCCTCTCACAACACGTTCAATCAAAAATAGAAGAAAAGTGACCTTTGAAAACTCTAAGACATAGAAAAGTTTCTTTTCAAAGCTCGAGTGATGAGTCACCAATTGTGGCACCCGCGACCTCTTCTTCTCTTTCTGCTGGTCCTGGAATAAATCAACCTCGTGCACAGACCATAAAGTCAACCAAACGCAACCCTCTGGGGGATGGGGAAGTATATAGGCCCTCGGATCAGATAGGGGGAATTTCTTTGCCAAGCATGTTCGGTACTAAAAGGGAGGGAAAGAACAGTTTCTGATAGACACAGTGGGCTTGATTTGAACTATTGATTTAAAGCCTCGTCGACTATGAAAGTTTGTCAAATATTTGTTAGATTTTATTTGTGTTATCATACATTTTATTACTTTGACAAAGTTGGCGAATACATGCAGTGATGAAGTAGGGAATTTTATACCAGTTGCAAAATAAAACTTTGCTTATGCATTCTGTTGTGAGAAAACTTTCTGCACTTTTTGAACAATATGAAACGTATTAAAACAAAAAAATGAAGTAAGAAAAGGAGAAAAAGCTGTTGTTATTTTTTTTTTTTTTTACATTTGACTTTCCCAAAAACTGACACACAACTAGTTTAAATCATGTATTTCAGCAAGTTTTGTTTTTTTTTTCTTATGAAACAATATTTACTTTTAAAAAAAATAGTATTCTGTTCAACCTTTTATAATTAACTATAAGATGATAGATTCTAACTATAGAGATATAATTCAGCAAGTTTTGTATTTTTTTCTCATGAAACAATATTTACTTGTCAAAAAATAGTCTTAATGTTAAACCTTTTAAAATTATTTTCTGACTATTAAAATATCACAAGAGCAAATTTATATTACTGTGAATAACTCTTAAAACGGAATTTCATATATTTCACCTTTTCACCTTAGTAATGTACTTCTGTGTTTCCGAATTAAAAATAAAAAATATTTTACGATGTGTATCCATCTAAATCCACCAGAAAAGCACCTTTTTTTCTGCTTTTTTATTTTTTCTTGAGTGTGTGTGGGTTTTTTTTTTTTTTTTTTCAAAACAGACGAACTTTGCTAAACTAATTTCATACTAGGTCAAAAAACCTCCAATTTGCGACATGAATCACAAAATATTTTATTAAATATTAAAGAAATTTTTTATTCAATAAAAGTTATGACTAATTTTACAATGGGCAAGATTCTTTCAGTTATTTATAATTAATTATCAAAGCACCCATCACTAATGTATTTTGTTTTTGTTTTAAACTAGTAATAAACACCAATATTTTTGCATTTTGTTAAATATCTGAAATGCATCACTCACTAATCAATCAACACAAAAAACATTTTTCCAATGCACATATCTATATTGAGTAATTTATTGTAAATATTAATAACCTTTCAATATTATTTATCGATGACAAAAAAAAAACTTTATATTTTTCCCGTAATAAGTTAATGAGGAAAAACATTTTTTTTTTAATGTTTTCAAAAAAAAATAAATAATATTGAAAAACCAACAACATTATTTCTGCAATGTATAATTTAATATTATTACTTTTACTTACTAGATTTATTGAAAACCCTCAGTATTGCTGAAAGAAATATTGATTTCAATATATTTATGTGTATCGTAACTGCATGTGCTATTTTCAGAAAATTTGCAATTCAGTCCACAGCTCAAAAAAGTTCATAAAAACGTCCTTTATTTTACTTAAAACATTAAAAGCAACTAAAACTTTTGTAAATAATACTAAAGAAATTAAAGTTAATCATTTGATTTCAAGAGTCAAGAGATAACGTTCAAACCAAGACTAAATGAACTAAGTACAAGAACGCAGAAGAAACAAAATAACAGAGCAAGACAAATTAAACAGACATGCAATATATATATATATATATATATATATATATATATATATATATATATATATATATATATATATATATATATATATATATATATATATATATATATATATATATATATATATATATATATATATATATATATATATATATATATATGTATATATATATATATCAGTTTCCCAACTGCGCCACCTACAGTTGAAATTAAAGTTACAATGCTTGAACAATATATGATATGTGTTACAAATAAATAATAAGTAACAGAGAGCAGCAAAAGCTTCTTTTTTTCATGAATTAAAAATTAACAATAACCTTGTACTGTCTGTTCAATGATATTTTTTTTCTAATTTTGTTCCAGGTAATCGCAAAATAATTTAATTTCTAAACGTGCAATAAACATTTTATTTATTAGAAACATACAACGAAAACATTTCCTTGGAGGTCGGCAAGAGGTGGCCAGCTGGGAGAAACAGCTCTCTTGATATTTTCCTCACCATAATCACCGTTATTATAATGGCTTCAAATAACTATTTGAGTATGAGCTTTTTACTCTGTTCTCAAATTGGATTATAAATTTATTTTCAAAAAGCATCTGATTTAGAAAAAAAAAAAAAAAGAAACGAGCAGGATAGAGATTGCAAGTTATTTGTAGCACTACTGGATGATACAAAGAAACACGTTTTCAACGATATTTTTAATCCCAAAATATCAAACTAATTTACAGTAAAACAATGAAGAAAAAGAGAGAAAAAAAATGAACAAAAAAGTAAGAATTTTCAAAAAAAAATACGAATTCTTTAATATTTAAATTATCTTGAAGGAAAATGGCATGGATTCTCGCAAAATGTAGACTGTATATTTGATCATCTACAAAAAAAATCATCAAATGTTTTAATAAAATAATTAAGCATATCTTTCTAAGGAGCAGCATTTACCCTGTTGAAAACTAGAAAAAAATAACTAGGGTCTGATGTTGTAAAGTGGTCATAAAATCGTAGGTTTTCAACTTAGGTGGATAATAAATACAACAAATTCTTTAAACACTTCAACTTTTTTTGTTGTTATTTTACATTACATTATTAAAGAACACAGTACATTGAATTTTAGGAAGAAAAATATTGATTTTAGTAGTTTTATAGCACTTTCTTTTCCCTATGTTTTTATGACCACTTTACCCCATGGGGTGGGGGAAAGTGGTCACAGCATGGGGTAAAGTGGTCATAATTTAACATAGATGCAAAACCATTATAAATAACCCTAAAACTTGTATATTTCGGTTGTTTTTATAGTTACAAGTATATTCACGAGTACATTCGTGTATACAAGAATATATACGTGTCGTTTTATACACAAGTAAACACGTTCCTATATGAGTAGATACATGTATACATCAGATACATGCATGCACGTGCCTACTCAAGTACATACGTGTATATACGAGTACATAAGCATATATACGAGTATATAAGCATGTATACGTGATTACCTATAGGAGTGTATATGTGTCTACATGAGTACATACGTGTCACGTGTATATACGAGTATAAACGAACATCATATGCGCGTATGCACTTGTATCTCGAGAAAACCCGTGCATACTTGAGTATATATGTGTATAGTAGACGTATATACGCATATGTAAGTGTACATACCTACATATACGAGTATACACGCGTTAATTCGTGGATACATCCAGTGCGTCTTTGTACGTATCTACTGACGTATATATAATATGGAAGCACGAGTACATACAAATGTATACGGGTAAACACGATTATATACCTGTATAGACGTTTATACGTACATTTACGTGCATACTTCAGTACATGTATGTATACACGAGAATATACGCTTATACACATGTCGGCCTACAGAGTGAATCTAAGTTGTTAAGCAAAAATCAAATGGGTGTGAGAGGGGAAAATAAGAAGCAAAGAATCATAAGGAAGTTATAATCACTGACGCGCTACATGCACACAAAGCGAGAAACTGATGGATGCCAAGCAGGGCACAAATTTTTTGCACAAAGATGATTTTACCTAACATTTTAGTTTTTAAGAAATATTTAGAGCAGTTGTTAAACGTTACGGCCTGTAGTAGCTCTAATCCACGCATCGCAACAAAGGCGTAGCGGCTGATGAAAGTTTTCAAAAGTCTCGTTATTGCAACAGTGAGTGATCTGTGAATGCGACGCATGTATTACAGCTGCAGGCCGCAAATTTCATCAATCGCTTTAAAACTTTCTTAAGACCTAAAATGTTGTGTAAAATTGTCTTTAATGAATTTGTGACTTTTTTTTTTGCATCCCTCTGTTTCTAGCTTTGCGTGCATGTAGCGCGTCAGCATTGTGTTTGTGACCATATGTTCCTTACCTCGTCTCTAACACCTTTTAATAATAGGCTGAAGAGTTTGAACTCACCCTGTATACTTATCTTTCTTATGCTTGTATGTAAGCGTCTACTCGAGTACGTACGCGTATATACGTGTCTACCTGAGTATATAAGTGTTCTTATCCATACGAGTATAAGCGAGCATATACGTGTATAGTAGAATGTATAGCTGTATGGATAAAAAATACTTGCAGATACCCATATATGTATTTATTGGCATATTTATGTGAATACGTTTAAGTACGTGTCTACACGAGTATTTATGAGTATATATATGCATATACTCGTATAATTAACCCCGTTTACTGTAAAAACAATACATATTAAGTAAAATTAATATTTAATTTGTATCTGCCTTATACTTAAAGATTAAGTGACATTAGAAGAACAATATTCGTTAAGCCTAATATTATGACCACTTTACCCCATCTTACTTAAATTGTTCTAAAAAATTATCTATAATAGATTCAGCTAACTGCTAATGAGTAAGAGTTCTTGAGACATGTAGGAAGCTTCCTGTGCAGTCAATCTGTTCCTAATTCCAACAAACAAAATTTCCCAAGGAAGTTAAAATAGGTGTTTAGATTTTAAAATTTTTCATATTCACGCAAAATATTTTCTTTTTACCAAATAAAATTTTGCCAGTTGTAAAATTTTGTATTCAAAATGTAGTTTCGAACTGCCTTACTCTAAAATAAAATTTTCACATTCATTCGAATATTTATTTCCAAGCTATAGCCATTTATTTGACGTATGACCACTTTACCCCATTGACCACTTTCCCCCACCAGACCCTACCTAATAATGAATAATATGAGTTTAAAGTAAAGAAATTGTGAATACGCAAATAGAAGAAAGTTTTATGTTAGCTGTTAAAAAAGGACTGAATAGTAGTTTTAGTGTTAACTCAGTTTCTAAAGTTCGCTTCCGAATTGCAATTATTATTCGAATTGAAAATTAGTCAAATGATTCAATGACGCGGTGGAATTCATTATGTGTTATATGAACATCTAGGATTACTGATATAGTACTATTAAATAGCTAAACATATTTCGATTGTTTATATATATACATATATACAGTAAACTCGATTATCGGTGGTTTGGATTATTTTTTTGTTTAACAGTCGTTAAATATTGTTAAACTGATGATTGTATTTTTGTTCGTTTTCAACTTTTATGTATATTTTTTACATTCAATGTTAGTAGATGCAATTTTTTAGCTATAGCTTAAATGTCTGTATGAGTGTTATTCATCTTTTTTAGCTATTGTGTGCAGTAGTATCGTTTTTTAACTATTATTCGGATTATCCGCAGTTTTCGCTTATCCGTGGTTACCGTACCACCCTATTCCGCGGATAATCGCGGGAGTTTACTGTATATTATATATTCGATTTAATAGAAAGTTTGTTACTTTCATGAAAATATAAAGTGTATGATACTAACTAGGGTCCTTACTAAATTATTTTGATTAAAAACCAATTGTTTTTTCTTGTGCGACAGAAAAAAAATCATGAAACCACGATAGTAGGCACAAAGTAAAATAAAAATTGCAGATATGTGTTTCAGTATTACAGTAATTCAATATGAAAGAATTTATGGATGTCTTTGTCGGATATTTTTTGTGAATAAGTTCACTCATTATTTGCACTGAAAAAGAGAGGCCTTGTAACCTCGAAAGATGTGTCCGGGAATGTAACTTTTATTTACACATTTCTGACGTTGCTTTTACAATATTCCCTTCAGTTGGTTATGTATTAAAGCAAGCAAAAAGACGCATTTGTAAAAAAAAAATATTTTAACGGATTTTATTATAAATTTCAATTACTACTTTAATGCTTAAAATTAGTAAAAGAAAAGTAGGCTTCAATATTATAAATCAATCACTAATACATTAAACAAGGTTTAATTTAATTTAATACTAGAGATTTTTCTTTGAAGATGCATTTGTGTTTCAAAATCACGCAAATAAAAACATTTGAAAAGGGTATAACATATTCTTCTTTTCTGTAATTTATAAGTTTACAATGCAACTGCTTTGTGTTATTTTTTTTAAAAAATTTTTCATTATTTTTATTTTTTGGCAAAAGTAAATAGGGCAAAGTGAAATAGCTCATTTCGTTTACTCACTCAATCATTTGCTAAAAGAATTACGTATTCATTTATCAATTAATTCATTTACATTCCTTCCTTTAGTAATTCATTTATTCATCCATTCACTTATTTTCTTATTCATTCACTCTTTTACTCACTCATTTGATTTTATTCATATACTAATTTATTTAATTATTTCATTTTCTTTTCATTTATTCATTCAAAATTTTCTTTACAGATTCATTTATTCAAAAATTCTTTCTGTAAGCAAACAGGAAATATTTCATTACAAAAATATTGCATTTTTCTCCTTGCCCCATTATAAAAAAAGTTCAAATTTTCCATTTTTATTTGAAAGCTCAAAATTACTCTCAAAAATAAAAAAATAATAATGTTACAGTGCAAGTTATATAAAATACAATTTTATTACTTTTTAGTCTGTAATTTTCAAAACTAATTTATAATTTTCTATTTCGAAAAAGCTCAGTCATCCTTAGCCATTTCATTTTGCGCCACATTCCCCTACTATAAACGAAATCCACTAAATTATAAATGTCAAAAAATCTCTCATAAAGCTTTATCCATCAGCTGTTTAATGTGTTTTATAAATTTAATACCATTGACAAAATCTTCACGTTGCACAAAAAAAAGGAAAGTAACCATTTTCGTTCGGAAACCATCCACAAATTTGAAAAAAAAAAAGTCCTCCTTTTTTTCTGATTTTGTCATCTCCTTCATTGCAATCAAAGCTGAGTGGACTGTCAACTTTTCAAGGCACCCAGAGGTTGTTTTATAACAACTCCACACTCTCCCATATTGATCCACAAAAGGATGTGGGTTGAATAAGGGTATGGAAAGGCTGGCCAAAAAGTTCCAAACTGTGAGGAGGGGCGCAATCTCCCCTCCCCCCCATCAGCTCCGTCCTTCCTCTGTCCGAGTCTTGCGGTTCGCCGGTCGTAATAACTCGGCCGATGAAATTGCTCCTGGGGCTTCATGGTAGCCTTGATTTTAAAGATCTCATTTCCTTTCAGAATCACGTCTTTTTCCACACTTCAGAATCTCCCAGGGAGGCCGAATCCCCCCAGGGAGATGAAGAGAACGGATGGTACCCCCTCCCGTACATCCCTAGCCCCCTGTATCCGACCTTTTATACAGGAATAGGCAGACTTTTCTGAAAAGAAAATTTGAAAGCGTCTGCTGGTGTAAGTCTACTTTACGGGTGGATTATTTTGTCGAAGAGGTTCTAAATGATACATTTAACAAGTTTCCAGTTCAATGTTATACACATTTGAAAGAACAGAATCTAGGTAAAATGTTTTAATTTGTAAATTGTAGCAATGCATATTTATATATTCACTGTATAATTGTTTTTTTTTCCCCCCTTTTCGAATTCTGCTTTGTTCAATTTAATATCTTGTATTATTTGCTCAGAGTTTTTTTTTCTTTGTAAAAGCAAAATTGAATTGCGTTGTTGAAGTTTAAAAAGGAGGGGGGGGGTGAGGCGGAGGTAATGCTTATTTAAGTAGCATTACAGATAGTTTTGCTTCATTCTAAAACTTGATTTTAAAACGTTGATTATAACTAGAGTTTTCCACTTTGATAGCATTATTAAAGGTTGTTTCTGGCATTTTTAAATGTCTCCAGAAAATATTATCAAACCTACTTCTTGGTTGTATTTATTGTTTCATACAATGTAACATTATAAAGTATTCAGATTTGAAAAAAATGCTACCAATGTTTCCGTTTCGTACACAATTAAAAGAGTAGTTGTTACTGATAAAAATGCGTTTTAGGTCTAGAAACAATTTACGCTTACAGGTTCCGAGTCATTTTCAAAATATTCATACGTATAATCCTGAAGTGAAATGGATGACTGTAATTTTAGTATGATATTTGAAACTGATTGCAAATATTACTATCCCCCATTTAGGGAAAACTACATAACATACCAAACAGAAAAGTATCACATGTTATAACCTTAAATATGTAGACTTCTGTATCTAGTAGATGAAAAAACAGTTGTCTCTCATCCATATTCTGCGATTTTTTTTATTTATTTATTATTTATTTTACTTATTTATTTTGTGCAAGGATATCTGCAAAAGCATTTTATTCCTCGAATGTTTTCAAGTTCATTACCTAGATAGAAGTTTTGGTAAAAATTTAAACTTTTTTTCCATAGACATCGCATTTTCAATAAAGGCATTTATACTTGTTAAATATTTACCAGTAGAAATTCCCTAGAACTACCCTAGAACTATAGTTTGCAGAAGAGAAGGAGAAATTATAAGGGATACAGAAGAGCTTTTCGTTAGATGGCATGGACATTTTAAGACTCTGCTGAAGGGCGAAGATAGTTATGAAGAAATAAGTGCAAATAATGTACACTCCATCTTTTGTGGTGAAAATATAGAGCATGAGCCACCAACTATCTATGAGGTTGAGACCGTAATCAAAAAACTAAACAGTAATAAATCTTCTGGACCTTAATGTTTAAACACTGAACTCATAAATATCAATGACAGTAAGCTGAATAAAGAATTCCATAAAGGTATTTGTTGTATTTGGACACAGGAACGAATGTAAACTGAGTGGGAAGAAGGATCTGTCCGTCCTATTTTTAACGACCTGATGTGTACATCACATGACTACCTTTTACTCCAACTTAATGTCATTTCCCCATTATTGGCCTTTTTAATGTGAATCAATAGTTTACTCTCTAAATATCACCAACGGTGGGCAAATTAAAACCAGATTTCAAAAAAAAATTTAAAAACAAAATCGCCAAATTTGTTGCCAAGTTGGCGACCAAAATACTGGCGATATATCGCCAAATGTCCTCCAAATTATAACACCACTTGAGTTTACATCGAAATTAACAATGATTTCCCCTCAAAAAGGGGCAAAAGACCCCTTTAGAATCTCTAATGCAACCGAAAGGTGAGATGCGCAACTAGACCCCACTAGGAGTCTACGTACCGAATTCCAACTTCCTAGGAAATACCGTTCTTGAGTTATGCGGCATACATACGCACATCCGCATGTACAGACGTCACGAGAAAACTCGTTGTAATTAAATCGGGAATCGTCAAAATTGATATTTCGGGGGTCTATACGTTCTTAGGCCCTTATCCTCGTGTGGTCGAGTCGAAAAAAAAACTCAACATTCAATCGAGGGTGAGTAAAATGGAAATTAAGGTCGATTTGAGTAAAATATATTTCGCAAATACAAAAAATACTTCCTTTTTTGTAAAAAAAAAAGTAAAAATCGAAGAGATTTGTCGCATAAATTATATTCTGTAAATGAATTTGAATGAAATATTAGATGGTATTTTATTAAGTATTCATTACTAAGACCTTTTTTAAGTACTACTAAAAATGGAATGTTATATTTACAGGGTCATCTCCCTACTGAATACAGCATATAAAATCTTCACCATTATTTATCGCCGATTACTTCCTTACTCCTCCAAAGTTTTTGGCAATTATCAATGTGGTTTCCAGAAAGGAAAAACAACAGATCAAATACATTCGATTAAACAAATTCTTGAAATAATAGAGAATAATAACAAATTGATGCCTAGTCATCTCATCGATTTTAATGGTGCATATAACAGCATTTTGAGAAACAAACCATTCGAAACCCATGGAAGAATTTAATATACCAACAAAATTAATAAACCTTACTAGAATGACTTAAAAGATTAAAATGCAGAACTAAAATTATGTCGCGGGGGCCGTGGTAGCCCTATCGGTAGAGTGTCGGATTCGGGGCCGGAGGTTCCTGAGTTCGAACCTCGACGGTCGAAGACCCACCGTCGTCATTAAAGGGGACTGGACGACGTTAAATATGCTCGTGGTCTCAATGTCCTCCAAGTGAAACGATACCTCTGGAGGTGCTAGCACCAGGTAGCTATTAGCTCCTGGACTAGTTCTAAATTCTCATTAACTGTTCGATCCGGTGATGGTGCTGCCATCTATCGGTATATAAAATAATGGAGGCAAGGCACTTAGTATGCAGTCCTCGACATAAATACAGTTGTAGTCAGTTGTGACTCTGAATAGGAATAGGAAAATTATGTCGCATCTCTCGAGACCTTTCTATACTGAGAGGGGTTTCCGACAAGGTGATGCTCTCTCGTGCCTCCTGTTCAACTCTGCTCTAGAAAAAGCAGTTCGAGACTCAGAACTAAATCCTAGCGGAACCATCCTACAAAGAACAGTCCAACTGCTTACTTTTGCGGATGACACTGATATTATTGGGCGAACGAAGCAAGCTGTTTTTGAAGCTTTTATCTCGCTTGAGAATGCAGCAGGTAAGATGGGTCTAACCATCAATGAAAATAAAACTAAATTTATGTTTGCATCAAACAGAAATGTAGATACAGCCTCTTTGAAGGTAAATAGCTACACATTTGAGAATGTCAAGCAGTTTAAATACCTGGGCATAATGATCTCAAGATGCAATGACCTATATATTGAAATTAAAGCAGGCTATCCATGGCTAATAGGTGCTTCTATGGCATTAAAAACCAATTAAATTCAAATTACATCAGCATTAAAACTAAAATAATTCTATATAAAACATTGATAAGACCTGCTGTCCTGTATGGGAATGTTGAGCTCTCACCAGGGCAGAAGAAAAGATTTTATGGATTTTCGAGAAACATTTTAAGAAAGATTTTTAGACCAATAAAACAAGATAACTAATGGAGAAGTGTTTATAACCATGAAATTTACAAAAACGTATGGTGACCCTAATATCTTTTTTACTAATAATAAAGCTGAGAGTCTCTCTGTCCGGAGGATGTCTGTAGGATGTCTGTGATGCGCATAGCGCCTAGACCGTTCGGCCGATTTTCATGAAATTTGGCACAAAGTTAGTTTGTAGCATGGGGGTGTGCACCTAGAAGCGATTTTTCGAAAATTCGATGTGGTTCTTTTTCTATTCCAATTTTAAAAACAAAAATATTATAAAATGGACGAGTAATTTACGAAATTATCATAACGTGGAACCGTAACATGGGTACAAGCCAATTGGCGAGAAAATTCACCATACATTTGAAAATATACAGGCAAACCAAAAGACTTTTAATTTTTCTATTACGGGCGAAGCCGTGCGGGTACCACTAGTAGAGTTATCAAGGCGTCTCGCATTAGGTGGCTGGGCCACATATGTGGATATGCAGATGCGTTCCCCACAAAAAGAGTTACCTATTCCAACATTGAAGGAAAACGCCGAAGAGACCCCTGTCAGGTGGCTGGATGGGGTAGAAAAGGACTTAAAAGTAGTAGGAGTGAACCGATGGAGTGCCATTGCACGGGATAGGGTTAGGTGGGAAAGACTTCAAGAGACGGTCTTGGCCTGCAACTGGCTGTAATACCAGCGAAGAAGAAGCATTTCCCTTACAGTTGAAAAAGAACACTGTAGTAATATAAGTAGGGGCCGTGGTAGCCCGATAAGTAGAGTGTCAGATTCGGGGCCGGAGGGTCCTGAGTTCGAACCTCGATGGTCGAAGACCCACCGTCGTCATTAAAGGGGACTGGGCGACGTTAAATATGCTCGTGGTCTCAATGTCCTCCAAGTGAAACGATACCTCTGGAGGTGCTAGCACCAGGTAGCTATTAGCTCCTGGACTAGTTCTAAATTCTCATTAACTGTTCGATCCGGTGATGGTGCTGCCATCTATCGGTACATAAAATAATGGAGGCAAGGCACTTAGTATGCAGTCCTCGACATAAATACAGTTGTAGTCAGTTGTGACTCTGAATAGGAATAGGAAAATTATGTCGCATCTCTCGAGACCTTTCTATACTGAGAGGGATTTCCGACAAGGTGATGCTCTCTCGTGCCTCCTGTTCAACTCTGCTCTAGAAAAAGCAGTTCGAGACTCAGAATTAAATCCTAGCGGAACCATCCTACAAAGAATAGTCCAACTGCTTACTTTTGCGGATGACACTGATATTATTGAGCGAACGAAGCAAGCTGTTGTTGAAGCTTTTATCTCGCTTGAGAATGCAGCAGGTAAGATGGGTCTAACCATCAATGAAAATAAAACTAAATTCATGATTGCATCAAATATAAATGTAAATACAGCCCCTTTGAAGGTAAATAACTACATATTTGAGAATGTCAAGCAGTTTAAATACCTGAACACAATGATCTCAAGATGCAATGACCTATATATTGAAATTAAAACAGGCTATCCATGGCTAATAGGTGCTTCTATGGCATTAAAAACCAATTTAATTCAAATTACATCATCATTAAAACTATAATAATTCTATATAAAACATTGAAAAGACCTGCTGTCCTGTATGGGAATGTTGGGCTTTCAACAGGGCAGAAGAAAAGATTTTATGGATTTGAGAAACATTTCAAGAAAGATTTTTAGACCAACAAAACAAGATAACTAATGGAGAAGTGTTTATAACCATGAAATTTGCAAAAACGTATGGTGACCCTAACATCTTAGAGTTATAAAGGCGTCTCGCATTAGGTGGCTGGGCCACATATGTCGATATGCAGATGCGTTCCCCACAAAAAGAGTCACCAACTCCAACATTGAAGGAAAACGCCGAAGAGACCCCTGTCAGGTGTCTGGATGGGGTTAAGGCCTCTATAACTAGGGAGCCGACGCATGCGCCATTTTGTATCAAAGTGACCGTCTGTTCTTGAGCCACTGCCATAGGGTGAATTATTATAAGACGCAAGAAAGAATGTTGAGATCATAAAAATAAGTGAATGTGCCGCAGTGTACTGTACGAATAGTTCACAGAAAGGATTTTGTTTCTTTAAATTTCAAAATTAATAACCCAAGATGAAAAACCAATTTTATTGACAATTTGCTGCAAATCCGAAGCTAAAACTCGACAGTGCGAAAGCAGTAAACATTGTTTGTGTAAATTCTCGGTGCTACTTTTATTGCAATGGAGTAATTTAGTTTGAAAAAAAAAATGTTTTTTTTAATACAACTGTTACATTTTTAAATCAGTTGATAATTTAATTGCTAAGGTCTAAAAATGCAATGTAGCCAAAAATAGGACTAATTCACTTTATTGGAAATTCAAGTATATAGTATTAGCACATAAAAATATATATTTACACTAACACTACTAAGAGCATTAATAATGTAAAGTAATACTAGTTTCATAATTAATTAGCAAGTTAATTAATCATACAACTAACCGAATAATATATGTAATATTTCACCAATTGAAATGCTTTCGATTTCTTGATGTTTTGTTGGTTTGTTTATTTTTTTGCAAAATATGACACTCTGTTGTTCTAATGTCAATTTGGGACAAAAACAAATGCATTACGCTAACATAAAATGAAGCTGAAAGGAAGTGAAAAGACATCCAGAGTGGTAATATTTCTCCGACTTTTGATCCAAAATGGCGGAAAATTCGACCTGGTATATGTAGGCGCTCTAAATGGGGTAGAAAAGGACTTAAAAGTAGTAGGAGTGAACCGATGGAGTGCCATTGCACGGGATAGGGTTAGGTGGGAAAGACTTCAAGAGATCGTCTTGACCTGCAACTGGCTGTAATACCAGCGAAGAAGAAGCATTCCCCTTACAGTTGAAAAAGAACACTGTAGTAATATAAGTAATTTATTTCAAAGCTCAGTATTTGAATTCAATGTCAAGGCTGCTACCTTTTTTTTTTTGTATGTGTGTGCGCTCTTAATTAATATGTAGGGTTTAAAAGATATTTTGCCGATAATATGAAATCCGTTAACAGTCAAGTCCATTACCAAATTATTAGTGATGGACTTGTCTGGTCAATGCTAATTCTGTATTAGCTACCAGTTTGTTTGGCACTCTTGGCTTCCTTAAGACGTTTTCCATCTCCAGCTCAGTCACTCCTATGCCGGGCTGATGAGTGCTAATAAGCACGAAACTGCAGTCCTCGGCTGGAATTGACTGAGCTGGCGGGGTTTTTCATGTATTAGTAATGGATTTGACTGCAGTTCCAAACATCTTAGGGTACGTTGTTTCATTCGAAGACAAACATTTATACAAGTATTAAAATATTCCGTTCATAGCTGAAGGGATATAAAAACAAAACATTACAACAAAGTTTCGGATTCTTTTACTTATTCGTGTGCCTAAAATCAATAAAAAAACGGCTGGCAACGAATTTGATAAATTAATAATTAGCTTAATAAGAAACAGTTCTCAATATAAATATGTAGCAAAAGTTCTTAATGAAATATGTTTTCAGATGCATAAATAACTTTTAATGTGATTTTTAATGCGTTCCTGAATCTCATGAATTTTTTGCAAAGGAGTCTTAGTGCTTAAAATAATTTATATTTGCAAAATAATAATATTATTATTAATAACTGGATAATTGCGCTCAGAGGGCAAAGTACACAAAGTAAGCAAAACTCATGTATCTTTTAACAGAACAGAATTGACAACCCGTGATAGGTACCCCCATATTGAAAACAGTATAGTAAGTGCGCAGTTAAGGATATCGTTTACGTATACTCCACTATTGACTACGTGTGGACAATTTTCCGACTTGAATGCTCTATCCAAAGTTTGAGTGCAATTACCCTCCATCAATGTTGTATTTAAACGAGCTGATGTGTGCATTACATGACATCCTTTTACACCAATTCAATGTTATTTCTCCATTACTGCAATTTTAATGTGATTCAATAGTTAACTCTGTAAATATCCCCAACAGTGGCCAACTTGAAACTAGATTTAAAAAAGAAAAAGAAAAATTAATTTGAATTTTGACATCTTGAATTCAAGTTATGTTTTTCGCAATCACAAGTGTGTGTATGTAGGCGTGTGTGATTGTGTGTGGGGTATGTGTGTTTGTGTGTAGGGGTATGTGTATGTGTGTAGGCATGTGTGTTTGTCTGTGTGCTGGCATAAGTGTGTGGGTAGTTGTGTATATGAATGTGTGTATGTGTGTAGGGGGGGGGGTATGTGTAAGTGTGTGTAGGCATATGTGTTTGTGTCAGTGTGAAGGCATGAATGTGTGGGTAGTTGTGTATGTGTGTGTGTGTGCGTAAGTGTGTGTATGTAGCTGCGTATGTATGCACGGGTGTGTAGGACATGGATGCAACCTGGAGACGGCTTTCGCTATAGGAGCAGCATCGTGAGGAGCCGGTCGACGGTGACAGGGTGCGGAGGGTGGCGGTGGGAAAATAAAAAGATAGGACATCAAAACAGTCAAATGAGAACAATAAGCAATCGTGATTGCTCAAAAAAATCGCCAAATTTGTCGTCAAGTTGGCGACAAAGCTTGGCGACCAAAAGACTGGCGATGTATCGCCAAGTTTCCGTCAAATTATAACACCACTTGAGTTTGCATCGAAATTAACAATGATTTCCTCCAAAAAAGGTGCAAAAGACCCCTTTAGAAACGCCCAAAAGCAACCAAAAGGAGAGGTGGACAACTAGACCCCACTAGGAGTCTACGTACCAAATTTCAACTTTCTAGGACATACTGTTTTTAAGTTATACGACATACATACGAACATACAGACGTCACGAGAAAACTCGTTGTAATTAACTCGGGGAACGTCAAAATGGATATTTCGGGCGTCTATACGTTCTTAGGTATATATGCACGTGTGATCGGGACGAAAAAAAAAATCAACATTCATTCGGAGGTGAGCAAAATGGAAATTAAGGTCGATTTTTGAGTGAAAATTTTTTTGCGGATACAATACTTCCTTTTTTGTAAAAGGGAGTAAAACAACTTTTAAAAATATATCCTGAAGCGTTTACGCAAATGAGCTGTTTGCAATTTGCATCTTCAGAAGTTTAAAATATACCTCTTTGCTTTAAAAGTAAAGTTTAAAAAAAAGTAATTGCATAAAACTGCAAACACGTATTTCGGGTCGCTGAATTGCTGAACAAACTAAATATTTTTTAATTTTAATTTATATAAAATGCAATTATGTTTAGTTAATATAATAAATGCAGCTGCTCCAATCCTCCCAACAATTGATAAATTCAACAAAAAATCATAAACAGAAACTCATAATCATGACATTATAATCCGTAAATCAACCTCTTCCATATTGATTAGTAACTTATTGAGCAAAAAATGGGTTCAGATTTAGAAACGAAAATGTTAGGGTTATTGATATTTTTCAAAATCTTTTTTTTTTTTCAATTTATTTCCAAACCAAAAACTAGAGTATTTGCCTGCTTTAACTTCGGTTGGTTCAATATCAGTATGATTCATCAACAAGTGTCGAAGAAAAATACTTTCTTAATAACTCAATGAATATCCATCCTGATCATCATAAAAGGTCAATAAACTACTTCCAATTGATTCAGAATAGCGCTCAAGTTCTCGATCAAACTCTAATTTCCACCTTTACGAAAATCCACCAGCAAACTGGCCCCGAAAATACCCCTGTCATTAAGTGTCATTAAGTCAAGAGCAAACTCATCAAGGATTCCGTCAAAGAATTTGTCTTTCTTGAGAGCAGGGGATCGTGTTTGACCACACCATTCCCTGTTTACTCACCCCCGTGTAGACTTTTCTCGAGACGAGGAACTTCACTTTGGATCGTTCTTTGCAGAGCTTACCAATGTTCTACGGAGAACGGTGGTACATTCACAGCTATGAAATGAATATTAAACGGGAATAAAGGGCAAACGGAAACCTTTCGCGAAACTTTCGTGGAATAAAATCTACGCAGTTAGAGAGATTCGGGTAATAGAATTTTCTGAACTGAAATAACTTCTCTTTTACTAAATAATTGGCAATGGAAAATAGTGGTTGATTTGAATTGAATGGAAGAATTTAAAAAAAAATGTTTATTAGATTTAATATATGGAACAAATAAAAAAAATTATATATCAGATTCAATAAAAAATCGTTAAAATTATTCAATAAGAAAAACTTGGTTCAAAACGTTAATTAGCTTAAATTTTTGCAATTTCGATTGAAATAAAATCGTTTGCTGCATTAAATGTGCTCGTTTAGTTGGTTCTAATTTTATAAGCACTCTAATGGCCCCGTGGGTAGGGTAAGGGGTAAGACAGCAACGGTATTCAGACAGAGAAAGGGTTCACGAAAAAAAATACCTTTATTTTTATGAGTATACAGAAAATTATCGATTATCCGCTGAATAAGGGGATATAGTGGCCGCGGATAAGCGAATTTCGCGGATAATTCGCAAAAATCCTGAAAAGCGATACTAATGTATGCAGCAGCTTAAAACAATTAATAACTCTCGCATACATTTAAACTGTCGCTAAAAATGGCAACAGTGTATGTGAAAAATCTATGTTCGAGAGATCTTTAAGTTTCAGTCAAATTCTTGTCTAGTTATGATGTCACTTCCGTCCTATTACTCCCCTGATTTTACTCCCAATGTAAGTGGAAATTTTACCTTTTCATCAGACAAAAATTAGTGCATAACTTAAAGATTAATGATATTTAAGATTATTTTGTTCATTAAAATAAAATTCGTTAAAACGGTTCGTTTTAAAATGAAATGTAATATTTGGTATTGTTTTAATTGTAATACATTACAATAAAAATAAACCTAACACCAAACCGGAAACTTTAAACGAAAGAAGAAGTAAACTTTTTCCCTTTCATTAGCTTAAATTAACAATTTCTCTATTATGTTAAAAGGAACGCTAAGTGTTTAAATCAGAATGAGGAGCAATAACAGACATCACACAATTAAAGGATTTTCAATTTTAGCTTTATTTCAACAATTTTTCATTAAAAGTATAAAAAAAAAGAAAAAAAGGGGGGAAAATTGCTGCTTACAGAAACCAGAGGAAGCCTTAAAGAAAATTTAAAAGAGGAATGAAGTTTTACTTTCAAGCTTAAAAAGCAAAATCAAGCATTTTCCCGAAACATAAAAGTTTAGATAGACCGATGTAATAGCGCTTATTAGGTATATAATATTTTAATAATTTACTGAACGAAATTCTATAAAAACTGAGAAACTAAAAGCAAAAGACTTGTATTTAAAAGTTAAAATATCTGAATTCAATTGATTTTTATTGAGACAAAAGTGCTTGCATTGCTATAAATAAAATACAGTGTTAAAAAAAAGAAACGAAACAAAGCGACTCGTAACCATTGCAATGAACAAAACGTTAATTTTAGTTTCGAAACAGAATTTCATTCATCTTTGATTTATTCTTGAGCTCAACCATTAAGAATCGTTTGGCTTGCTCAAGGTAAGCCTCGGATTCCGGGTTTGTAAAAATAATTCTTACATCTTTCCATAGAAACTTCAAACCAATTTCATCTTATGCATCAAAAAAATTTCCGAGCTTTCGAATGATTTATAAATTAAAACTCTACATGAAATACTTCATCCTTAAGAGAGCAAATTTACGCGAAAAAAATGAGCAGAAAACTTGAATAAAAAAAAAAGAGATATACATCCAGACACCCGAACTTGTTGCTCAGTAGAGATTAGCTTATCGTATGACAAAAAACTGTGTTGAATCCAAAAAAAAATCAATCAACCTCTTTAATAACTTAGATTTAAGTGCTATTGTGCTTTATGTCGCTATCTGTTATACATTTGAATGTTTACAGTTTTTAGATTCAAGGATTTTTTTAAATATTTCTGCCATCAAATAAGGAGCTGCAAAGCAAGCGTCATCACTCTCAAAAGGAAACTATCTACACGCCGTCAATGCTCAGATATCTAATGGCAAGTTAACTGAATAGCTTGCAGAAGAATTTAATTTCATAAGGGAAACATAATTTTTAATTCATTGGAAACTACTCATTTATGAAATAATAACAACAGCAAGCCTGTGAAACGGTGCGTGACGAGCAGTGACTCAACTCCCCACAGCAAATGGCAAAGCTCGGTCTTTTCTGGCACAGTTCAATGCGTCCCACCCGCCCAGATATACATGCACTAAGTGAAGCACAAAGATGGGGTCCAGAGGCACAATTACAATTTTCGACGCCTTGTGGCACGAAGTCGGTTAAAACAGATGCCTCTTCCATCCAAGCCGAGACGAGGAATGGTAATTAATTTTGACACCCTTTTCGGCTCCGACTTTTGGTTCTTGGAAAATTTTCGACGTCGCGGTCCAGTGGCCAAGCTGCCAATCTTCAAGCGGGAAAGGAATGGTTTGTTGTTGGCATGGTCTCTTTTTCCTCCTGGATTTAACCCCTGCTGGTTTATTTGAGGAAGAGATCCGTAAGTAAGAGCTATTTTGCGAAATTGCCGATGCAAGAAAAAAATTTCACGCCGACAGCATTGCATTGCTGAAAGGTTTTGCGATTTCCCTTTTGGAAATATGCAGGAAAATGAGGTTTAAAATCACTGAAGAAAAGAGGGCAAACCATTCATGCCATGTTAGAGGCTTCACCAGCGCTACCGTAATTTTCCTTGGGGGTTGAGGGGGGATTTCCCTTCTGCGGAGTACGGATAAACTACAGTTAATAACTGTCCCTCTCTGCATAAAAACTAAGCTATTAGGATTGGCAATAAAGCTTAAACCAAGGACCTTATTGGAGGTGAATCCTAAACTTCTCTTCGCTGCGCTTCTGAAAAGCTTTAATGAACATGTTAACACACAGATACACTACTTCGCTTTTAGAAAAAAAAATTTATTTTGATAGTTTTGCTATCTGAACGTTACGTAGTATAATATTATTAATATTACGTATCTGTATAATATTAATATTTGAATATCTTTGAGTTTTTAGGATTTTCAGGTTCCAAAAATCATTTGTTTTGACTTTGTGATGTCTTTCACATAAAAACTCCCTTGCTGCTTCAGTTTTTACTTTGATAAGACAGCTAAGAATGTGTAGGACGGGTTCTTTTTTTTTTCTCTTCACATTCCTTATTACAAAACAAGATTCAGATCATTTGAGTAACAGCATTAATTTAGCTTTTTATACTTGCACCCCTTCCGCCCTGCTAATTGTTTCTTTTAAAATTCTGTCTTAATAGCGTTTTTTTTTTTTTAATCCTAGTTTATGTCTGGGATGTTGACGAAGAGAGAAAACCATGTAGTAAAACCCAATTTTTTCAAATGTTTTAAAAAAGTCAGAGTAATGTTTTGAGTTACTATTTTCGTCAACAATTTTTGCAAAGTACTCTCAAAACACTTTTTAACGGAGGTTCAGTTTGTGTAAATTCTAGCCTTCACCAGTATACCCTTCACCCTTTATACACTTATATAATTTCTAGGAACAGAAAAATTGTAAAAATATTTTTTTTTACATCACTTAAGAAATAAAAAAAAATAATATAAATATATATTAATACAATAATATAAATATATATTAATACAATAATCCAAATATATATAATAATACAATAATTTAAATATATAATACCGTTGCTCTTGTAGCAACGATATCAATTACTGGATCCAACAAAGAACTCCTTTCTGTTTCTCTGCTATTCGGTTTGGTTGTTTGTTAGTTTTTACTCAAAAAAAAAAAAAAAACATGTCTAATTGTTCACGTAGAAATAGTCAAGAAACCATAAATCACCATTTATAGCAAAAGGCTTCCCCTGTCAAATTCTTCAAAATCATGAATTATTTAGTTAATAAAAAAATCATTTATTAAAAAAGGCAACCCGCTTAGATGATCATGCTTCAGATGGGTAAAGTCAAGATGAACATATACAAATAAAAAATTTTCTTTTCAGAAAATATTTACCAAAATAAATATTATAATCAATTAATGATAAAACTAACTATGCGTACGCTTCTGTATTATTATTATTTTGTTAAATACCATCGTATTTCAATGTAACCCCTATTACAAAACAGAATTGTTTGAATTTCAGTTTAAATTTAATAAAGCAATAACCAAATAAAATAAGAACGATTTATATAAATTAGTATATTCGAGTGGTGCTCAACCTACGGCTCATGGGCCACATCCATCCCACGAAGCTGATCTACGTAGTCTGTTACTATGTTAATGTTACTAAACGAAAAGCACGATTGATGATAATATTTTAATATGGAGCCAAATATTCAGATATTGGTTATCGAAAAACAATTGCATTCCAAACTAAAAAAAGCATATTAATGATAATAACAATTATTGGCTTTTAATTTTCTTTCCTTTTCCATACCTTCCCATGTTATTCAGAACAAAAATAATAAATATTTTTAAATTTTAACCATGCTCTGACCCGCGAGAATCATTTCAATATGAGGTGCGGCCCTCGGGTAGAAAAAGTTTGGACACCACTGGTGTACTCGAATGAAACCTCATTTTTAACAGGTAACCATAAAGAATAAAATTCATTTTTTGGGGAAAGATTTATCTTGTTTCAGCCATTACCAAACAAAAAAGAAAAAAAACTAAAAATTTTATTCAGAAGGACTTTATTATTTATTTTAATCTGTGCAACAATTAATATAAAAAATAAAAAAAAGATAGTGCAATGGAATTTTAACCGTCGTCACTTTCATTTCCTATAAAAAGATTTTGTCGTCTTAAATTTATGAAATAGAATATAATTTTTTTCTGTCTTACAAGGTCATTTTTACAGTGAATTTTAATTTTGAAAAAAACTAGCGATCAACCTTTCTTTTCCTTTTTTTATGCTTCATGAATACAAAAACCACTTGAATAATTCTTCATGTGAGTCAGTAAATATACTGAACTTAAAAAAAATAACTCAGCAGCATTTATAAACTATCGTAATCCTTAGTATTCGAAATTTAAAATACATTAATGGTAGAAATAATGATGTTGTACATAACCATATGTGGCACGTCAGGGGGACTACGGGGTAACTGCTCTCTCTCTCTCTCTTTCTAAAATGAAGGGGCCTTGCCTCTTCACTTTTCAAATCCAAATGGTCAAAAAAAAAAAAAAAAAAAAAAAATTACAGTATCCATGACACGAAAGTAAATGTTAATTTTCACAATTCCAGATAATCCGGAATGGGCACTCGGGGCACCAAATTTGTTCTTAAGTTTTTAAAAAATAAGTATTCTTTCATATCGCATTAATGCAAGATGTAAAATATTAAATCTGAAAAAAAAAATACATCTATAAATTTTAATCTTTTTTTCAACTGCCAAATTTCTCAGACTTAGCTCTATTATTTTTTTAAAAATTATATAGTAGATACTTCCGCTATGTCCGCCTTTATGCAAACAGGCAAAATGTGATGACATCTTAAATTTTTAAGTACCTTTCACATATATTACGGCTATACATATATTATTGCAACTTATTAATATATTTGGGGCAGAATTTACAGTTCGTGCCCAGCATCCTGAAAAGTTTTAGTGTGCCCCTTAATGCCTCACTCTATCACCTCACCATAATCCCTTTTTGAATCCCAATTTTGTTTGAGCACCATCTTTCTATTTACAAGGCAAATCCACGAAGCTATGGTGAAATCAGACAGGAAGTAGTTATACAAAAAGAAGAACATACTGTATTTGGCGCAGGGGCGCCAAATACAGTTCGAGTCCAGCATTATAAAAGTCATAGTGGACCCTAGGTGCCACATCCTAGCCCCTAACCAGAATCCCTTATGACACCCTACTTTTTTGATGCATCGTCTTACAATGCAACAAGCCAAGTCCGAGAAGGCGGTAAGGGGGTAAGGGCGGAAAGGAAGTAATTATGCAAAAAGCAGAGAAGACATTTTCTTCGAATCAAGTTATTCTATTGACGAATCAAAATTAACTTCATTCATGCGGTTATGAATGGAAAGAAGTACGGCTGAGAAATGTGTGTTTTAAGAATCTTTATCTCCCCACCTTCTTTGTGCTGTCACTCATTGGTTCACCTTCCTGTTAGCAGCACCCGAACTGCTGCTTCCTGTTTCTACGAGCCCTGATAATTCTCGAGAATTGTGCTGGCTTCAACAATGTGACATTAAATGTAACTTGCATGGCAATTTTTTCTTCAAGTGAAAATTTGCGGTTCTGTGCGAACGCGCCGGGTAATGAGTCAGGCCTCTTTGTTGTGTACCGGGTGGTAATTTGCTGATTTGCATCGTCACTTGTTGTGGTTGAAGTCACGTGCAAATTGCTTCCTTTACAATTTGGAGCTGCAACAGGTCGATAAAGTGGGTTCTTGAGTTTATATTTAACTCATATGTATCAGTTTTGATTGAAAATCGCAAGTTCTACGGAGTAGGAGTCTTTGATCCTTTTGCATTAAAGTGGAAATTTTATATACGCAAAACATAAATATCAAAAACAACATACATTTAAAATTTTGTAAAGGATTGGTTAACTAAATTTTGTGTGAATTGATGGTACATATGTGTCTATATAGCCTGAACCAGAGACAGATACAAGGGGAGGGTCATGATCCCCCCCGTCCAAAACACTATTCATCTATCATGTTTTAATAATTTAATAATGAGATCATAATTTAATAATTGCGCACAAGATGGATATCATACAAACATATTATTACACATTGTGGTCAAATACTTTATGAGAGTTTGCACTAATCTCTTTCTTTCAGTGTTTCTGAACTTAAAAATTGAAGCTTATACCCCACTAGGTACCTTATTCCTAGCCAATCAGATACTTTTTATATGCACCCAAACAGTTCCAGAAATTTTGCGTACTCAAAAATTCGTACGGGCTATCGTACTCAAAAACATTTCAGCATGACCCCTCCCCCCCTTAAATGCTAGTCTATATCCACCCCTTTACTACATTAGATGTCAATCTATAATTATTTTCAAAATTTCATCACTTAATTATTTAAATCAGAATAATTGGATACGTTTAGGTAACTACGTTACCTAAATTTGATACTCAACTAAAAGCTTATCTCGAAGAAAAATACAAGCATGAATGCCATTATTCTACTTTTCATATACGTTGCATTTCACTTCTATATTTTCAAAAAATGGAGGTCCTTTGAAAATAGATAATGTAGTTAAAAGCCAGAAATAAAAATCATAAACATTGAGAATTTTAGTCATAGTTTTAAGATTTTTAAGGGTTAACTTCTTATATCATGTACAAAGGAAAAAAAGTGTGAAGTATGTGTTAGAAAAACTTAATGCAGAAGATTGTTATTTATTCTAATACAGGACACTTCACAGAAAACATCCACCTTTGTGACTGCATTTTACATGGTGTAGTTAGAATGAGAGTTGTGCAAGTCCTCCTAACTTAGTCTCAAGATTCTGAACTCGAATGGGAAAGAATAAAAGTGTTCAGGTTAAGGGAGAGGGATGGGGCGTCATTATAGCGGAAGATTGGATAATGCATTTATATTCAGCGGAATCATCGAAATGTGTTCGGAATATCAGAGCGTTTACATTGTGTTCAGGTAGAGAGTGGTCAATGTAATTGCAGGTTTGTAGTAACACATGTAGCAAAATTCAAGACTACGTAGATTTTTACTTCTAGAGAAGGATTTATATTAGCGTTTGTAATGAGCTTTTATCAAAAGTTACTCCAAGTTGTTCTAAAGTTACCTTTAACGGCTAACCAATCATTCTGCATTTCACAGTATGCAAGTAGAAGCAAAGACTTGACATACTTATTAATACTGATATGAATTAAAAGAAATCCTCCATAAAAGAAAATTATAGCAGGCGTGGTGGTCCAATCAACGGCGTGAAAAATGATTTACACCACTGCTATGTTCTTCTTGACAGTAGTTTATGCTTACAAGTAACTAGGTATGCGTCGATAAGCAAATTGGCCGTTTACCGATTTACTGGCTGTTGATGATCGGCCGAGTAATCGAGAGAGCCCATACTTTATAATAATAATTATTTTTTGTGCTATGAATTTTTCCACCATTTTTTTCTTTTATAATTTTGATTTTAGAAAGGTAATAGTTTGTTTCTGAGAGACTATTCATTTTCTCTACTTCTCATTCAATGTCTTTGAGCCAGTTTTCATGTTATTGTTACTGAAATTACATTAGATTAATTAATCGTAAAAAATTAAAAATATTAGGAAGTAGCTTGGGTTCAGCAGTCTAATTTAGAAGCACTTTCAATGTAAATACGCGAGTTTATTTTTTAATTATCAGTAGCCAAGATGGAAAATTAGTAGCCAATCCAAGACTTTTCTTTTTAGAATTGCAACTATAGAAAAAATTATAACGACGCGTTGAAAAATGAGAGTTATGTATGAAAGTAATCATCAACTGCAAACAAAATCATACATAATTTACTACTTGTAAGTAGGAAACATTAGAAACCTGTTAGTATGAAATTACAATATGATTGTTAAATCACAAATTAACATGAATGAATTAGGTGAAACACTGAAAAAATTATAAGGACATTAACAAATATGTCCTGAAAAAAAATTAATATTCTAAAAAATCGCTTTTTTTTTCAATTACCCTCATCAATCGTCCAGTCGTTCAATCAATCTCAGAAAGTTCAGTTAAAGTTTATTTAAAAGTGTTTCTACACTTCAATTCAATTCAATGGATGACGTCCGTTTGTCTTTATTTGCATATTGGGCCCCATACATACACTTTTCACGTTAAAATTCCCCACAGATTCTCTACGGGGTTTAAATAAAGACTTCTTGTGGGCCAGTCCAGAATTTTCACTGAATTAGCCTCGAACCATTGAATGTGATGCACAAGACAAATGGCAACTTGCTTTGTCTTGTTGAAACAAATAACAAATGATTACCCCCTGTGATAAGGGGTGCTTAAAGTAATACATTTTCAACTAGTATATCAACATATAATTCCGCGTTCAAGGGATCTCGAATAAACATAATTGGTGGTGCTCCATTAGCAGTAAAACCTGTCCACACCCCTCCTAAAACCGCTTCCGAAATGTCGTTTGGGAAAAAAAAAAGGTTTCGTTTTGCAAATTATGGCAGCAATGGTGAAAATCATCTGGTCCGTATAAATAAAAGTTTTTTTCATCAGAAAATACGACATATTTCTATCGATACCCAAAAGAAATGTGTTTCTTAGCGAATTCCAATCAAAGCTTCTTTTGAAGATTTCTAAACAGCAAATGTCACCGTAATTCAGCATATGTAACATCGGAATTCTTTAGCAAAACATTACGCACTGTTCGGCCAGAGCAAGGTACATTCATTTATCCTTTAGTTTGAGAAGAACTCTGTTTTATTAAGCAAGCTCCATGAACAATTGCTCGTTTCTGGCGCTTAGTGAGAGTTAAAAGCTTGCCTGTACGCTTTTTTTTTTTTTTTTTTTTTTGCCCTACTTTTTTTTGGATTCTTCAAAAAAAATTATAAATTACTGTTTTAGATCTGTTAACTTCCTTACAATTTCACATCCACTTATTCTACATTGTTTGTAAGCAACAATTTGTTATTTTCACATTTGGTAGTTGTGTTCTGTTCGGCCTAACAAAGAACGAGATAAATCGAACAATCTTAATGCGTAATGGTTTTGGGATATTGTAAATAATCATATAATTACGACTAAATATGCAAAATTTTGTTTCCGGTCTCAAAATAAATGTGTGTTCTTATAATTGTTTCCAAGTGGCAAACTAGAAAAATTTTACAAATTCATGCATTTTAATTATTTTTAAAAAATTTTAGGCGAAGTTTGTTTGAAAATATTTTATTTCATGTATTCTTATCATAAAAATATTTGCATGTTTTTCCAATCAAGTGGCGCCTAGAATTGCCGACTTTTTTTCCTGTCCTCATAATTTTTTTTGGCTGTATAAGGTTATCTAAAAGCACTATACACAAAGGAGAAAAGTATCAACACGTAAAAAATATTCCAACATTCTATAAATATTGTTATTGTGTATTTATTCAAAATAGAAAACATAAATTTAAAAAAAACATTACTTCAAACAATAGTTTGTAAAAAATTTTAGTAATAAAGTATGTACATATTTATTTTAAAAATCATATATTTAACAACAATTTATTTATTTATTTATTTATTTTTTTAATTAAAAATTAAGAAATGAAAGAGAAAGTTGTAAAATCTATGATGTAATCGTATGCAAAGTTAGAAGGAAAAAAATAACTTTAAAAAATAAAAATGTTTCATCAAAAACTGGGAGTTGGGGTTATTATAAGATCAACTGATTAAATAATCCTGATTTTCATTACAAAATGAAACGAAAGCGTTAGGAAGCCTTTTCTTTTTCGTTGGAAAGAGTTATTAAGGGAGGTTGTAGTGGGATCGTGTACACTTTTGTTTATCTCTGTTACATATAATTTTGATGACGTTAAAGAAGGGAATGGGGTTCGAATCTCCCTCCCAGAAACTTCTTGAAATTGAAGTGTTAAATATGCAATTTTAGACGATTTTCGACGATGTTAGAAAAAAAAGTTCGGAGGCCTTCCCCCGGGAATTTTGCAAAATTTATATCCTAAACACACGACTGTACACATCTCATGTAGTGTTAGGGGAAATAATGGGTTCAGAGATTTTCCTCCGGTAATTTTTTGAAAATGAAGTACCAAAAAGCGGAGTTTTAGACGACAGTCAATAATGTTGGGGGAGGAGAGGATTGTCGAAGCATTCCCACAGACTTATTACGAAATTGAAGTTTTAACATACCTCTTTTAAGGAATAGATTGGGGGACCTCCTTGGATAAATCTTTATATTTCAGTTGTTTATGATAAAAATGCCGTGGCAGCTCCCCCTCCCCCAAGCGTGTATAATTCCGATACGTAGTAAGGAGTAAGTTAAAAAATCAATCGACCCTCCTTGAAAAATTTCTGGATCCGTCCTTGATGTGAATACCGGCTGTGAGTGTTATTCTTCAATATTTTCTTTAGCTTTAAGCACTTTTTACATTTTTTTTTAACACTTTGCTCGTATATACATGTTATTGCAATGTTTTCAGAAATTTGTATTTATTTATTGTTAATAAATGCATTCATCTTTATGTTTTTTGTTGAAAACATACTTTTAAGAAATACAGCTTGGTAAATATTTTTCCTCCGATAAATCGGCAAAATTTTGACGATTAAAAATCATCGGCAAACAGGCTGATTATGAAAAGTCCCTAGCGTGTACCAAATTTCGTTCAAATTCATGCAGTATTTTTTTGCCTAAGGCTGCCTCAAAAAATTGGTCACACACACCGAAAGACGTAAGTTGAATTCCATAAATGGTCCAAATCGACTTAGCATAACTCATAACGTGCAAATCTGTCAAAATTCGAAAACTTTAACGAATCCAATGCATTTCTTCTTAGTGTTAAATGTAGAAAAAAGTAAAGAAATACTAGCTGACCCATGTAAACGACCCATGTGTCGAGCATTCGCGCTCGACAGAAAGAATTCAAAACCCCGCTTTTTAAATATTTTTTGAGTAACAGCGATTTTTTTTCTGAGCAATCACGATTTCTTATTGTTCTCACTTGATAGTCCTTGATGTTAAGGTTCCTTTTTCAGCTTGGACCAGGGGCCTCTGCAGCACTACCGCCCACTAGCATGGCTCCTCTGGTCATGAGCACTGTGCCCCGGAATCCACTTCTGCTGGGTGGTGGCGTCCATGTCCTACACATGCATGCTCATACACACTCACACGCGCGCCTTTACACACATACACACGCCTACGGGCACAGACGTAAGCCTACACACACACACACACATACACACTCAACTATACACACGTAACCACCCAGGAGGAGGGACATGCTTGGGGGGGGGGGAGAGTCGTTTCTAGAAACAATAACTGTAATGAGTAGGGTCTTGTCGCAACTCATGATGGCGAAAAACATAATTTGAATTCAAAGCTTCAGAATTCAAATTAGAGTTGATTGGGGGAAGTGGGCCACAAGTTTTTTTTTTTTTTTTTTTTTTGTGAGTGTGTGTGTGTTTACGTTTCGAAAATAGCGGTGCAAAAATCTTTTCCGTGATGGCTTACGTTTGAAGTTTGGTGAAAAATTAAATAATTATAGCGTACCCACAAAAAACCAATTCGAGAAAGAATAAATAAGATGCTCCGATTTACCATGTGAAAATGAAGAGTGGGTTTCTGCCTGACAGTGATTAGGATTTGCATTGCAGGGAGTAGTACTCATGAATTATTTAAATCAAAATTTTCTCAAAAGTTTTTTACTGCCACATTTTCAAATGTTTTTTTTTTTTCAAACCTAATATTAAATTTTGAACTAATGCGAACAAATGCTAAACTAATGTTTTGAAAAAGTAATCCGAATGCAACTAATGTAGCTGGAGAAATAAGTGAAAATAATTTAAACCAGACTTCAGAAATCTATATTTCACTTGATGACGAATGTATGGCGATTCAAAGCCTTATTATTTGATTTGAAAAAAATAATAATAATAACTTTAAGCAAGTAATAGTAAGTATTAAACATATTCTTCATTAACTTTTAAAAATGATCGAATATTTCAGTAACGTGATATATTTATAAATAAAATACATTTAAAAAACGTAACTTACTATAGTTTCTCACATAACGTAAAAATATATTCCTGATGAATAAAAGAAATACCTCAAATAATATTATTAAATTCTGAAATTCCTAATCAAAGACTTCACATAATGTACTACAGAATCGTGTCCTATTAACAACAGATAGTAATAGAGTTCACAAAACAGTCGCATTTGAAGTTATAAAGTACGCAACATTAGTGCTGACAGGGATTCTCAAACAAGGTGCCACACAGACAGGCGAGTAGTGCCTCAAAATACCAAGATATCAGTACATATAATATGACACACGTTGGCTAGATTGCGGCTAGAAATTCCTAATTCTTCAAAGGGTGCTGCGAATCAAAAACTTTTGGGAACCCCTGAGCTGATGCATAAAATTTCAAATACACATTACAAACTAAAACTATAAGACAATATTTGGCAGTGGGGAGCGTAGTGGATAAGATATCGGACTCGGGGTCGAAGAATCCCGGGTTCGATGAACAAAACTGCCCAACCCCAGCGATTAGGTGCAGAATTCGTTCTTGTAAAATCAGCAGAATGGACGTTATTCAGTACGACGAGCACAGGAGATTAAAGAATCCCCCCCCCCTTCTCGTCAACAGCCTCGTGTCCGAATTGCGGAGATGGTGATCACTGGTGGCGACATCTCTGGTACGTGTCTTCTGTTAGCCTTCTGTGTCTTCTGTTAGCAGTCCAACTTCTCAAAGCAATGGCACCACTACTTATCATAGTGTTACCCATAGGTATCAAAATAGCACTGCAAACACATTTGATTTTTAAACGATGTATACAGGAGTAAAAATTTAAAATTAACAACTCGGGTACCACATTTCGTTTTAATCAAGAATTTGCAGTAGTTTTGGAATCGACTGGTTCTCCCCCGCAGTAAAACATCTGCAGCTTCGAACCAGTTGCTCGACCCCTAGTCCCACTGTCCTGATCAAGAGTCCACCTAAGCAATGCACCACCACTTTCCATATTATTACTCATAGACATGACACTAGAACAACAAACGAAAATGGATTTTTAAAAACATATATACAACAGATGAAAGACTTAAAATTAACAACTAAGGTACAACATTTCGTTTTAATCAAGTCTCAGTAGTTTCGGAACCGACTGGATCGCTGAAAAAAATCTGCAGCTTCGAACCAGTTGCTCGATCCCTAGTCCCACTGCCTTCACCAAGACTCAGTGAATCTGGAAATATTTCACTGAAGTAAGCAAGCAATGTCAACTCAATCATCTTCAAAAACAAAAGCAATTCCACTACCTTTTATAAACTGTATACATGTATAAAGCAATAAAATAGGAAAATAAAATACAATTCGTAAGTACACTAATTTTAAAGCATTTGAACTAGTTTCTCTTTCACATGCATTTTTATGACAAGGTTTAATTTTTTTTTTTTGGTATTTGACAATTGATGAAGTTAGTTTTCATACACGTAACTGTAAAGAAAGCTCCATTTTTATAAACATTAGTAGTTGACAATAAAAATAGTATGTTAAGCTCATGCTTGAACACTTCACTCAAATTTAAACACAGTATTTTAAATATTCAACTCAATCATATGAAAAGCTATATAAAAGGCTATTTTTTTAAGTAGCTTTATCAAGAAAACTTATTTTTAAGAAGATTAAGGAAATAAAACTGATTGTTATGAAAGGTTTTTTCACCCCCTTTGAACAATGGAAGGTCTGAAGGTTCCTAAATGCTGTCTTCTTCCAAACAAATTTTTTACTGGCATTCATATACAAAGCAACAATACAACAGAGACTACAATTAAATTTTGAAAAATTATGCATTGGGTAAGAACCGTGAAATAAAAACCACTTGGGAACTACAATCTGTTTTGTTTCTAATCAAGAGGTCTCAGTAACTTCGGAACCGACTGATCTCTCCCACAGAGAAAAACTGCAGCTTCTACGAACCAGTTGCTCGATTCCTAGTCCCACTGCTCTGATTAAGAACCTGAACAATGTGAACAGTACCCAGAAGGGTGCTTACAAGGATATCAAGCTCATCTCCAAAAATCCAGAAAATTCTTACGATCTTTATCTAATTCATTTTTCTATAATGCTTAAAAATTGGAAAATACAAAGCAAATTAAGAGAACTATTTTTAAAGAAATTGTGCAAATTCGTCCCCAAAATACACTTTTAAGATGTTTTTTTCTTTTTTAAGTATTTTACAATCGTATACAGGTAAGTAAAATTTCACATATGTTACTCCGTAAAGAAAATTGCAATTTCACAAACACATTAGTTATTGATCATAGGAGCATGCTGTGCACACGCATAAATGCTTAAATAAACAAATTTGACACTTAAATGGATCATTAAACTTTAAAATTTTTTCTCATATACTTACATTTTAGGTAATAGGTTAGTATTTTAAGTAGCTTTATCCAAAAACTTGATTTCATAGAAAATAAAAAACTTTCAGTAATAGAAAGGGGGATTATTCACACTCTCTGAATAAGCCTTTAAATTGAGCCTAATTTGAGATAATGTGAGCTCTAATAAAAATTTTCGACAGCTAAATTATTATATTTTTAACTTAATCCTAGTCACTCAAATTTTAAATAAAAGGCTCTTATTATAGGTAGCTTAATCAAGAAAACCTGTTTTGTGGTACTTAAGGAAAAGCTACTGTCACTGTTAAGACGGGGTTTTTTCACCCCTTCTGAACAATGAAATGCTAGAAATCTCTTAATGCAGCCTTCCTCCTCCTAACAAATTTTTAAAAAATTAAGTGAAGCTACCAGCCATAATAGCATGCCTCCTGCTCCAGAAAGACATTCTCGCGAATTTAATACAGCATATGCCCTGCACGTGCTCACAAGTCTGAATTGACAGGCACTGTGTCAAAAATTATCAAATTCATATAACAAAAAGCTTACGGTAATTTTTCTATTAGTTACATATGGAATTTGCCAAAACAGGCAAGTCCAAAAAAGAAGAGCTGCTTTCTCAAACACATTATCTAGTAAGATAATTACAAATTAAGAGATCTTGTGAGCACTAATAAGGATTATTGAAAGCTAAGCGGAGCACTTTATTTTTTAACTTAATCCTAGTCACTCAAATTTTAAATAAAAGGCTATTATTTTAGGTAGCTTAATCAAGAAAACCTGTTTTGTGGTACTTAAGGAAAAACTACTGTCACTGTTAAGACGGGGTTTTTTCACCCCTTCTGAACAATGAAATGCTAGAAATCTCTTAATGCAGCCTTCCTCCTCCTAACAAATTTTAAATAATTAAGTGAAGCTACCAGCCATAATAGCATGCCTCCTGCTCCAGAAAGACATTCTCGCGAATTTAATACAGCATATGCCCTGCACGTGCTCACAAGTCTGAATTGACAGGCACTGTGTCAAAAATTATCAAATTCATATAACAAAAAGCTTACGGTAATTTTTCTATTAGTTACATATGGAATTTGCCAAAACAGGCAAGTCCAAAAAAGAAGAGCTGCTTTCTCAAACACATTATCTAGTAAGATAATTACAAATAAAGAGATCATGTGAGCACTAATAAGGATTATTGAAAGCTAAGAGGAGCACTTTATTTTTAACTTAATCCTAGTCACTCAAATTTTAAATAAAAGGCTATTATTTTAGGTAGCTTAATCAAGAAAACCTGTTTTGTGGTACTTAAGGAAAAGCTACTGTCACTGTTAAGACGGGGTTTTTTCACCCCTTCTGAACAATGAAATGCTAGAAATCTCTTAATGCAGCCTTCCTCCTCCTAACAAATTTTTAAAAAATTAAGTGAAGCTACCAGCCATAATAGCATGCCTCCTGCTCCGGAAAGACATTCTTGCGAATTTAATACAGCATATGCCCTGCACGTGCTCACAAGTCTGAATTGACATGCACTGTGTCACAAATTATCAAATTCATATAACAAAAAGCTTACGGTAATTTTTCTATTAGTTACATATGGAATTTGCCAAAACAGGCAAGTCCAAAAAAGAAGAGCTGCTTTCTCAAACACATTATCTAGTACGATAATTACAAATTAAGAGATCCTGTAAGCACTAATAAGGATTATTGAAAGCTAAGAGGAGCACTTTATTTTTAACTTAATCCTAGTCACTCAAATTTTAAATAAAAGGCTATTACATTAGGTAGCTCAATCAAGAAAACCTGTTTTGTGGTACTTAAGGAAAAGCTACTGTCAGTCTTAAGATGGGGCTTTTTTCATCCCCTCTGAACAATGAAATGCTAGAAGGCTCTGAATTTAGCCTCCTTCCTAACAAATTATGAAAAATTAAGTGAAGCTACCAGCCATAATAGCATGCCTCCTGCTCCGGAGAGACATTCACGCGAATTTAATACAGCATATATCATGCATGTGCTCACAAGTCTGAATTAACATGCATTGTGTTACACATTCTCAAATTCAGACAACAAAAAGCTTACGGTAATTTTTCTATTAGTTACATTTGGAATTTGCAAAAACAGGTAAGTCCAAAAAAGGAAAGCTGCTTTTTCAAGTACATTAACTAGTAAGATAATTATAAATGAAAAAACTCTGTGAGCACTAATAAAGATTATTAAATTCTAAGAGGAGCACTTTATTTTTCTTATTTTATTTAGTCACTCAAATTTTATATAAAAGGCTATTATTTTAGGTAGCTTTATCAAGAAACCTGTTTCGTGCTTAAGGAAATAAACTTTACAGTTCAGAAAGAGCAATTTTGACCATCTCTGAACAATGAAATATATGAAGGCTCTTGATTGAGCCTTACTCGTAACAAATTTTGAAAATTAAATGAAGCTACCTACCCTAATAGCAAGCCTCCTGCTCCAGAGAGACCTTCGCGCGAATTTAATACAACATATACCCTACATGTGCTCACAAGTCTGAAGTAACATGCATTGTGTCATACATTATCAAATTCATATAATAAAAAGGTTATGTTGGTTTTTCCATTAGTTACATATGGAATTTGACAAAACAGGCAAGTCTAAAAGGAAAAGCTGCATTTTTAAGCACATTTTCTAGTAAGAGAATTACAAATTAAAAGACCCTGTGAGCACTAATAAAGATTATTGAAAGCTAAGAGGAGCACTTTTTTTTAACTTAATCCTAGTCACTCAAATTTTTAATAAAAGGCTATTATTTTAGGTAGCTTAATCAAGAAAACCTGTTTTGTGGTGCTTAAGGAAAAGCTACTGTCACTTTAAGACGGGGCTTTTTTCACCCCTTCTGAACAACGAAATGCTTGAAGGTTCTTGATTGAGCCTTCCTCCTAACAAATTTTGAAAATTAACTGAAGCTACCAGCCATAATAGCATGAATCCTGATCTGAGGAGACATTCACGCGAATTTTATACAGCCTGCATTTGCTCGCAGGTCTGAATTTACAGTTTTATTATCACAGAACATCACATTCTTTGAACAAATAAAATGTAACAGAAATATAGTTCTTTTTCAAGATATATATTTTGCCACAAAAGCAAGAAATTCAAGAAAGTAGACTTCAATCTGTGAATTTCTGGAATCATCCCTCTTTCTACCGGTGCTGTGGTAAATATGAATATTAATATTAACCGTGTAGTGTTAACATTTACCACATTTTGAACTTTCACATTAACATATACTTTCTTTGTTGCACAAATCCATAAAGAACAGTTTGCCTTCGTTAACACAATGTCTAGTTTAATATAATTTTACAGGCATCGGATCACCATTAAATACGTTTTATAATTACAAAGGACTTATCTCCATAATTATTTTCAAAATCCCTTTTTTCAAGAACATATGTTCATGAAGATTTCTAAGTTTTAGGAACTTGTAACATTTGGTCATAGATAAAATCATTTTTAAATTTTTTTATAGCACCGTACACATAATACAGCGCATTTTTTTCTTGGTTTTTAATAATCTCCGTTGAGCGTATTTGAAGTCAAGCCACAAAATGAATTTCAGAATTTAAAACACAATGTTTAGGCTAACATCAAATAAACCTTACGTGAAAATGCCAATTACAAATAATGATTGTCTGCCTCTTTTTTTTTCCCTCTCCTCAATGTTTTTTTTCCCGTCTTATTCATTCTTTAAACATTTTACGACACGTTATTTTCTTGAACCTTATTTTTCCACATGCTTCATAACATTCCACAAGTTTTAAAAAAAATAAATAAAAATAACCGTCCAGTAGGGAAAAAACCGTATCACAAGTTTCTTCACCAGCTTACCTCTTTGTTAGAAGTAAGGCAAATGGTTTCGTGTTTTTAACTTTCACTCTTGAAGTAGGGAAATGTGACAATGAAGCAAAATGAAATGGTGAAATGTTTTTTTGTTTTTAGCACCATGATCAAATTTTCTATGAATATTTAGTGTCAACTAGTTGGACCAGGAACCTATACAACAGTTGTATTGTTGTATTGAAATGAGAAAAGAACCTACATTAACATGTTAAATCGCAGTATCAAATATAATGTGTAGCTGTTCTCGGGGGGGGGGGGTAAAAGCAGGAATTACTAAATGGAGGGAGCGAGTCAAATCATTGGCTTAGCAAAAGCTAGTGCAAAGACGCCGCGTAACGTTACTCAACAAAGAAACTAGCTAAAAAAAATCTGATTTCTTCCAATGCTTTGCTTTAAAATCTATCATGTGACTTGGGATCTTTGGTTCACGAATGGAAGTATTCACGCCCTTCCTTTATCTCTTCTCAATGGGGGATACGCCAAAACATTCTTACTGCTTCAAACTTCAAAAATAAAATAGATTTTTTCCTAGCTATCAGTGTAAAATAAGCAAGCAAGCCATATTTTTATATTATACAAAAAAATTACTTAAAAAATCGGTTCAACTCCTTTTGCCGAGCCCGAATGATTTGCACAGGTCAGCTTTTAAACAAAAATTGATAAAAATGCAAAACGCTTCATATTCACGATAATATATTCACGTTCAATATTCACGAACCACTCTTCTCGATCTAGGAAAATGTTAAAGCTTTCGCAAGTAGCAAAGCCTGATTAATAACATCACCGTAACTGCTTTTTGGGTCTCGAAGACCAAAATTTTTTAGCATTGAAAAAGTAAGTCCTTGTAACACTGACATACATGGATGCATTCTTTTTTTTTTTTGCGAGGATTTTCTTTTACTAATCAACTTTCCTTCTCCTAGTTAAGCATTTTTACTAAGGATTTTTCATTCAGTCACTTTTCATGTCTTTGAACTTTTGTCATTAAAATTTCTCCACTGGGTTTTCCTTTAAAATGCTTTGAATATTATTTGGGATATGCCGATAGCAAATTGGCCGATTACTGATTAACCGTCTGTTGATAATCGGCTGATAAATCAGCAGAGCCGATTAACTACCAATATCTCAACTACTACCAATTTCTTAATCTATTTTTTCTTTTCTAATTTATAGTTTAGAAATAGTTAATAGTTTATTTTTGAGAGACGATTTATTTGTCTACAAATAATTTCAAAATTCCATCCAATTTCGTTGAGCCAATTTTTCACATTATTTTTAATAAAACTACATTATGCGAACTAGACATGAAGATGTAAAATATTAACTGTAGGCTGTGGTCAGCAGGCTAATTTAGACGCCCTTTTTCAAGGACGGATCCAGAAAGTTTTCACGGAGGGAACGGTTGGTTTTTTTACTGATATCTTACAATGTAACCAATTTATGTCTGCTGGGGGCGGGGGGAAATGCCATAGTATTTTTGTCTAAACATTACCCGAGGTGACTATATTCGTGTCTTTAAGACTTAAATTTCGCAAAATGACCGGGGGAAAGCTTTTAAACTTCTAAGTCCTACACTTCCGTTTTAGTACTCCATTACCGAAAAATTTCTGTTGCAGGGTCCCTCAAGGGAGGGGTGATCGATACATTGCCCCTCCTTTGCATCCGTCCTTGGTCCTTTTAATTTAATTTTATTTTTTATCTATTAATAGTAATTTAACTTAAGACTTTTATTCTTTATAAAAATTACAAGATTATCTAAAAGAACTATGCTAAAGGAGAAAAGTAGCGACGCATGAAGAATATTGTAACTTTGTAAACAAATAAATTTAAAAAATAACATTACTTCAACCAACAGTTCGTATAAAAAATAATAATAAAGTATGTAAATTTTTTTTAACTAAATAATATTTTATACTAACTAATTTTCTATCGAATCAAAAACTTATCATTAAAGCGCACGTTGTAAAGTGCATGACTTACGTAAAGTTAGAAGAAACAAAATATCTGAAAAACGGTTTTAAAAAAATGTTGTGGCATTAAAAGCTGGGTGAAATTATCACAATCAAATTACGGAATGTCCCTTCAATGTTTCCTTCAGTTTTTAGCTTTTTTTCCCAGTAAAAGTCAGAGAAAGAAGAAAAAAAGCATGAAAGCAGGTTTAATGCATAATAATATCGCAAAAAAAATAAAAGTTAAAAAAAAAAATAAATAAATACCGAAAAAATAGCAATTGGAAAGTAAGGTATAGTGACGGGAAAAAAATGTCTGCCGTTCCCCCCCCCCCCCCTCCGGTTTAATAACTTTTGAGTGAATTGTTCGAGTCGGGAAAAAAAATGTTCGAAAGATCTTTGCGAGGACAACTCATTCCCATATTTCATTTTTTTATTTGATCAATTTTTCATTCAACTTTGAACAGTTCAAAAAATTTAACATTAGCGCCTGCGGAGAAATTAAAGTTAAATATAAATCCTGCACTTATAAGAGACGAACTTGCTTCAAACAAACTTTGCAGGAAAAGGTTTTTAAAAAAGAGCATGTATAGAAAATATCTTTTTGATGTGAACAGTTTTCCGTTCAATTTTGAACAATTCAAATCCCCCAACATTAGTGCCTACGGCAAAACTAAAAGTCAATATAGATCCCAAACTTAAAGGCGGATTTACGTCAAACAAATTTTGCTTGAAATAGCTCTTGATGACAGCCTCCTACTCTTAGCATTTTAGAGCAGACGACTCCAAATCCGACTTAGTTTTAGCTGCATTAGCCAATGATCATAGAATTCCTGTTTTTTTGAGTTAAACCTGAACATTACCCTTCGTCATTTGGCGATTAAATGGTTTACGTTGGAGGTAAGGCAAAAAAGCAATTGAATGAAATCACAGTTAGATCTCATACGGCAATACTTTCTTCCACAGTCATGTTTTGATGTAGTGTTTTTTGTTTTCGCTAAAAGAATTAATGAACAAAAAGTTTTGGATAAAGTGGCTACTTACGATTGGCACTGACAACTAAATAAAAAATTTAATTATATATTTTTTTTTCGCGAACACGCTTCTTTCCGTACTTTATACAAGGAAGTAATAATAACAATAAGAATTAATTGATAATTCCATCACTATTAGTGCTGGATCTACAATTTTTTTTCGAATTGGGGTAAATCTCGAATTGCGCATCCCCCCCCCTCCTTCCCCAGATTCAGCACCGATCTCTGTAGTGAACTTTCAGAGAAAGGATAATTCAAAAAAAAAAAAAAAAAAATTCCACTGCATTTAATTTGTTTAAAAGAACAAGACTTAAGTTCTTTGTCTTATGTTGAGTCATTGATGAAAAACCAAGCAATAGATAGTACTGAGTGGCTAAGTAGTGTGTCAATAAAAAGCAGGAAATCCGTCAAGAATTGGGCAATTAATAGGCATAAACGTTTCAAATTAATTTCATAAGCAATCAAAGAAGAAATTTCAAAAATAATCAATGAATTGAAAGGACAACTGAACTCGTTTAAATTTCACTCATACAGTGTTTAAACACATTCGGGACGGATACTATTCTTGACGGTTTAGAGGGATCATGACCCCCATGACCCTACCCTTGTATCCGCCACTGATTCTGGGAGGATATTAGTGGTAAATAACACTGTGACATGGTTTTTCTAACATGAATACTATCACGTGTATTGAGTTACTTATTTAATTGTTACCAAAATTGCCAATTGATATGGGTGTCTATGGGTATCCATGTTTCTTTGTTATAGCCTTTATAACATTTTCATGCTATAAAATAGCCTATTAGTATACAATGTAGAAAATATCATCTGCAAGTTATTCCTTACTAGAATATTTTTTTTCAATTAGAATTGCTGTAAGTTTCTGAAGTGGCAACACTTATTTATTATTATTATTTTTTTTTTTTTTAAGTTACCTCTTATTCCGCAAGAAAATGATTCTTCCACTCTTACATATAAAACTCGGTTTGACGGAAAATTCTGTTAAACCTAACAGAACCCTACAGTTATCGGCCATAACCCTACAGTTATCGGCCCACAAATAAAAATGCTTATGAAGGACAATGAACGCGATGAAAACTTCACCCAAAAAGAACTATCGACTTGGTTGCGTCTAAAGTAGGTACCTCGAAGGTTTGTAGTCAATCGAAATAACATTAAAAACGTCAAATTTTTAGGGAAAAACTTGTGCAAAAATTTGAAAGGATGGGTTGCAGAACGTCATTGAAGATGATTCTTGCATTCTCACTTTGATTTTTTCCCCCTCCTAATCTTGCAATGGTGAGCAAGATGAAAATATTAAACGTATAGAAGAATTTTACCAAAGAAAATGGAATGCAAAATTGTTCAGAGATTACTGTTGGTTTCTAATTCAAGATGATTTAACTATTAACAGAGGGAGAGTTAATTTTTCATTATTTCTTTTAACATGTGACTTATTTTTCTACTCAGTAATAAAAACTGCGCTGTTTCTCTTCACAATGTATGTATAAGTGTATTACTATATTTGCATTAAGATTCAAATTATAAGTAGATCAACATGGTTAAGTTAGATTTAAAATTTTCAGTTTTTAGCCATTTATAGATATTTAATTTGTCATAACTTTAAAATGATACGTGATACAATAATTTAGTTTATATATTTATGTTTAGCAGGCCCAACTTGACACAAATCAGCTATTTTTCTTAATGTTATAAAAAGAAATAAAATTTTGTCACACAGTGTAACTGTTCTAAAACATATCCTAAAAACTGTACCTAAACGTGTGCCACAAAATGTTAATGTAAGTGTTCAAAACGTTTCTTGAATGCTATCCTATAAGTGTTTATTAAGTGCGCGAAAAAGAGCGCCGAACTAAATATATGTTCCGAACAGTGTTTTTAGAACTGTTTTAAAAACTGTTGCAAAAAAGTTTTCAAAAAAAAATGGGACAAGTGTCCACGTTCAAAAAATGTTTTGAAAAGTGCTCTCACAACGGTTCTAATAAATATTCCAAAAAAAAAAAAAAAAAGTACTCAGAAAGGCGGCAAGAGTCTGTGTGCGAAAATTGTTCAAAAAGTTTGATTATTTACAGTGTGCTATTGAAATTTGTAATACTTAAAAAGTAAAACCTATTTCTTTAAAGGAGGCAAAATAAAAATAAAAAACATGGTGTGAATTTATTTAAATATATTTGGCATAAGAAGTTTTTAAGTTAGATGTGCTTTTAAAGAATCATCCAAACTAAATTCTTAAGAGTTACAGTATTTAAAAGGTTCAGGTCCTCTCGCTACTTAAAGAAATAGATCGTTATCTACCAATCCCAAAGACAATTGATTTGAGAAATGGCAAGGCCTCACGGTAAATCAAAATAATAGTAACAATAATAATAATGGTAACAATAGCACTAATAGTAATAATTATAATAATAGCTAATAAAAAAGTTATAATAATAACAATAAAAATAAAATTAAAACAATAATAATAATTAAAACAATAATAATAATAATAACAATAATAACAATACTAATAGTAATAATAGTTGTAAATTATGAATAATGTGGTAATAATAATATTAATAATCATGATGGTTATGGTAATAATAATATTAACCGTAATAATAGTAATGATCATGATGGGTATGGTAACATAAATAATAGTAAATAACAGTTATAAGAATAACAATGCTAATTGTAATAATAATTATTAAGATTATGGTAATCATAATAATCATAATGATGGTAATAATAGCAATAATAGTAATAATTATAATAATTGCTAATAATAGTTGTAATAATAACAATAATAATAAAATTAAAACAATAATAATAATTAAAACAATAACAATTCTAATAGTAGTAATAGTTGTAAATTATGAATAATGTGGCAATAATAATATTAATAATCATGATGGTTATGGTAATAATAATATTAACCGTAATAATAGTAATGATCATGATGGGTATGGTAACATAAATAATAGTAAATAACAGTTATAAGAATAACAATGCTAATTGTAATAATAATTATTAAGATTATGGTAATAATAATAATCATAATTATGGTAATAATATTAATAACAACCATAATAATAATGATCATGATGAGTACGGTAATAATAAAATTCTGAAAGTAAACAAGAATTAGAACAAACACATAATAGGTGCTTCAATTTTCATATTTAATCGACAAATCGTATGCATTATAATTGACTTGACAATTTTAGGCTACATTATTAAAAGCTATTAAAAGCAGATAATTGACTTATAATTTTTCAGAAGATGAGACCAATATTTTCACACTTAAGGCTTGGTTTATATGTGATACGACGTTTAACAAAATCTAGACAAAACTTTTAAATATTGCTTTAGTAATTTAAACAAAGTACCAAAGCCGCTTTGGTGCAGAGTTAATGCTCAAAAATATTCAGAAGCATACTTAAGAACATTTCAACAGAAGTTCATATCAAAAAGAATGATTTTAAAGTTCTCTCCTACTGGTTGTTGCTTATTCTAGCTAAGATTTTAATCACAGCTTTCATGTCACGTTTTTCTTCTACACATAAAATTTCTTATTACTTAAATCATCTAATCCACTTCAGACATTTCGAAGCAACAAAAGCTTCTTTTTCAGCTCATTTCTGTCTTTAGAGATTTTCTTAATCTTAGTTCCATGATGGAAACTTCTTGCAGTCTCCTTCTTCTGAAAGTGTTCTAATTGTTTCCTGTTTGTTAGCTGGTAAAGAAATCCTAATGGCTGGTTCAAGCGGCTTACCATTGACATTTACCACTTATAGATGTGTTTTTGCTGTTGCCATTCGAAGACAGAAAAGTTCGAAAATCTTATCAGTAAAGCTCCAAAGAGGATTGCAGCTTAGGATTTGCAATTAGTCCACGGAGGTTCTTCAATCTTATTGCTCCTTTTTGAGAAGTATAAAATTATGAAATCAGTTGAGTTTTGTACAGAGCTTAAACGCCCCGTGGGTAGTTTTCGCTTGAGATTTGGCATAACGTCTGAATTTGTTCAATGAAACTTTTCAATGAAAACATAATTTTTCTTTTGAATAGTAGAAAACCTTGTTAATGAAAACTTTTGTTCATCTCAGCTATTTAGCAGAATAATTTTTTCTGCATACTAATCTGTCAAACTTAACGAAAACAACAGTCGTCTGCCTCGCCAAAAAGAGAATTTAACTATCTTCTTTACTAACTAGTGGTATCCGCACGGCTTTGCACGTAGTAGAAAATTAAAAGGTCATTTGGTTCGCCTGTATATTTACAAATAATGGATGATGAATATCTTGCCAATTTGCTATGCTTGCCCATTTTACGGTTCCATGTTATGATAGTTTGGTAATTTACTCGCCCACGTTGTGATAATTTGCTCGGTGAAAAGTTCTTAAAATTAGAATAAAAAGAGAACAAAATCGAATTTTCGAAAAATCGCTTCGAGGTGCAAAGCCCCATAATATAAACTAATTCTGTGCCAAAGTTCATGAAAATCGGCCGAACGATCTGGGTGCTACGTGCATCAGAAATCCTGACGGAGAGACTTTCATCTTCATTAATAGGAAAGATAATAAAGTTGAAAGTGTCTAGATCTCTGTCTGGATGTCTCGATGTCTGGATGTCTGTGACGCGCATAGCGCCAAGATCGTTCTGTCGATTTTCATGAAATTTGTCCCACAATTAGTTTATAGAATGGGGGTGAGCACTTCGAAGCGATTTTACGAAAATTCGATTTTGTTCTTTTTCTATTTCAATTTTGAGAAAATTTTACTGAGCAATTATCATGACGTGAACTAAGTGCAAATTACCATAACGTGGTGGACGAGAAAATTATCATAACGTGGAACGTGGGAGAGCAAAATGAACAAAGCAAATTGGCGAGAAATTCATCATCATTATTTGTAAATATACAAGCTAACCGAATGACCTCTTAATTTTCTACTACGAGCAAAGTCCTGCGGGTAGTTACTAATGTAAGAAAGCTCCAAGTTTTTCTGTACGTCTGTCTGGATCTCTGACTCGCAAAGCGCCTAGACCGTTCGGCCTATTTTCATGAAATTTGGCAAAAAAAAAAAATGTTTATTATAGCATAGGGGTGTGCACCTCGAAGCGATTTTTCGAAATTCGATTTTGTTCTTTTTCTGTTTCAATTTTATGCCAATTTTTCACGTAAATTTGATAATATAGGGAATGAATATATTTTATTCTCATTTTTAAGTTTTATGTTATTTGAAAGCTTGGAATTGTTTGCATAAGAATATGTTTGTTCGAAGTTTCTACGAGTATTTGGAGAGCTGTAGCAATCGTTTAAAGAAAACCTTAGTCCAAGGTTTACCTTCAGCAAGCCAAATGATCCTGAATGATTAAGCTCGAGGATAAAGGAAGAAGGATAAAATCAGGATATTAAAGGATAAAATCAGAAATTAAAGATAAATTAGCTGCGTTGCCCGGCTTTGAACGCTCTACCTCGAAAATAAAAGTTATTCAAGCGACCCGTGTTTAACAATCAGGCTTGAACAAAAAAAAGTCAAATCTTGCGGCAGACAGCGGAAAAATAACCGAAAAGTAAACATTTTAAATCCTCCGAATACAGGAAAAGCCTTTAAAACAAAAGCAAGAGTTTTACTTGTTTATATTCAAAAAAAAAAAAAAAGGCAGCAGATCTTTCGTCTCAATGATTTTCTTCATGCTACAAATTTTAGCAATGCATTGTTGCGGAATGTTAAGAATAAGCACTGAATATACTAATTTGAAAGGAGGAAATCCTTCGCAAAATAGGGATTTTGTGTCGAAATCTAAGTATCACAATTAATAGTTTTTAATTAATATCTCCGTTAATTATTATCAGAGGATTATATTAAATAGCCAAACATTAAGACGGGAAAATTACGAATCTATCAATACTTGGTTTGATGGTCAGTTCACTGGCATTTCGGAGAAGTAGCTCGGACATAGATACATAGATAAGTACATACATAAATACGCTCAGTCTTTTTATTATATAAGGTGGAAATTATTTTCTAACAGAAATTATGTTTTGAATGTTACCATGGTAACATCTTTTACCCGCTTTGATTGTTTCCTTCCCTTTTGGCGGGGGGGGGGGGAGATTTTGGTTTAAGTATTTCTAAAAACATAGTTATTTTTGCTATCAAAATTATTTTATTTTTTGAAAAAGGTTTAAATTCAAATGTTTAAACTGTTATGAAATGATCGTCTGCTTTTATTTTCGTAGTTTTTATGGAATTATGCTCAGTAAATAATTAAAATACGTATTTTATTTCAACATTCTTTCTACAGTGTTTATTTTTTGGAAAAATGTTATTTTGCGTTTTGAGCAAGGAAGGAAGCTTTCTTCCTCTTTTAAAATATGTCTAAGGCTTATGCTGGTTTCTGGCTACATACTAAGTTTTCAAACATGACGAAAATATAAAGAAATTTTGGGGGGAAAAATACTTAACGCATAGTAGCCGTCAACTGTAAGAACAGAGGCGACCAAAATGACCTTTTAATATTCTACTACGTACAAAGTTGAGTGGGTACCGCTAATAATCTATATAAGACTACTTAAATTATATCAAATAAAAAATACCGCACACTATATTTGTACAATTTTACAGTAGGACAATAACCAAAGAGAAAAAAAAATTATTAAATGAAAACAAAAATCCCGACAGCATAAAAACCAAAATGACTAAAAAGAAAAAAAAATGTAAGCCCAGTAGCTTAGAATGTTATTAAGTACTGCTGAATAACTACACCATTGGAATAGTTTTATAATCATACATACATGAGACAAATCATAAGTTCAAAAGCAGAGTAGAAGCAAGGATCAACAGTCGGGGCCCATTCCTTTTTAACCAATCAAGGAACTATGCAAAATTTGAATGGGCCGCGACTGTTGATCCTTCTACTCTGCATTTAAATTTATGCTTTGTCTCATGTATGTTTGATTTTAAAACTATTTCAATGGTGTAGTTATTCAGCAGTACTTAATAACATTCTAAGCTACTGGGCTTACATTTTTTTTTTCTTTTTAGTCTTTTTGGTTTTTATGATGTCGGGATTTTGTTTTTATTTAATAATTACTTGTTATTTTACACTTGTTAGTTAATTTTCATCGACTTAGTTATTATGATTATAAGATAGTAAATTTGGCAATCTTGTCATTTCGTTGAGAGAGTTTATATCGTGAGGATTATTGAGTAACGTGCGGTGGTCTAAACTACTGATTATTAGTACCTAGAGGGGCCTAACTCGGCTTAAAGCTACATATGCTTGACCTTTAGCAAAAATGCGCGAACTTAAGTCAACCACAGCTATATAAACAGCCTATCAAATACTTCTCTCTAAACTTAAAAAGCCCATCAAGAAGGTACACGTTGCGAAATTCCGTCCTCCGAACAAAACAAAAAAAGTGTGGCAGCGAAAATGCTACCTGCATTTGTCGCACTCTGTATCGCACGCAGGTAGCGTGCAACACGATCCGGAGTTGAGAATATGGCGACTGGTTGTTGATATGGTGAATTTTGATTACTGTCATAAGTTTGGTGACACTCCCAACAATAAGACAAATCGATTGACGTAATAATTATCAAAATTAGCCAAGGCGTTTAGCCCCTACAACGCCACATAGGAACAAACATACATATATAGACTTATAAACATACTACTCTAATTTGCGTCGCGCACGCGCAGTCGCGTAAAAAGATTTATTTTCATTGAAAGTTATAAAACTACGTCAAAATAAATATTTATCATATTATTTAAATTTCCATGTACATACTGTTTAATAAGCCCATATTCACACCATAAATTTCCGTTGCATATACGGTGTTAGCTTCTAAATCTCCATGCAATTTTCCAACTATGTATAACATAAAAAAAAACTTTTCGTTTTCCTAACCTATACTTTAAATAATCCTCATATATATATATATATATATATATATATATATATATATATATATATATATATATATATATATATATATATATATATATATATATATATATATATATATATATATATAATAGCGAATGATCGAGTAACGCTCCTAACGTCATCAACAATGAAACTCGCACCACAACATGATTATTTGATTTTTTTTAGTAATGTTTGACAAGCAAGGATATGCTTTATTTTGACAAGATTAAACTGAACCCGGTAAGTTACCTGTTTCAATGGTAAAACTGTCATTTTATGAGAATGAAAAAACTAGAAAGTCATCAACAGTGAACGCTACCTACTGGAGTTTAGGATTCATCCAATGGAGTTAAAATTTCAACAATCAAAATATCACCAAACAGGCCATTACTTCGTTCAAATGGAGAAGCAATTTTCAATCGTCATATCTTGACGGGCAATTTTCTTGTAAAAAAAATATAATACACTTGTAAGGCATCATTATTCATTTTTTTACCATTCAGTTAATTTCTTATTTTGATGTTTACTCGAGATTACATACGAGTTTGTTAAATAATTTTAAGAACTTTGATGATAGACTTATTTTTAAAAACTTCTTTTTTTTCTTTTTCTTTTTTTAATTTTCAACCACTTTTACTTCCTTTTACTGAAACGGAAGTATTGTATTCGCGAAAATATTTTCACTCAAAAATCGACCTTAATTCCATTTGACTCACCTCCGAATGAATGTTGAGTTTTTTTTTGTCCCGATCACACGTGCATATATAACTAAGAACGTATAGACGCCCGAAATATCCATTTTGACGTTTCCCGTGTTAATTACAACGAGTTTTCTCGTGACGTCTGTATGTACGTATGTGCGTATGTATGTCGCATAACTCAAGAACGGTATGTCCTAGAAAGTTGAAATTTGGTACGTCCTAGAAGGGTCTAGTTGTGCACCTCCCCTTTTGGTTGCATTCGGGTGTTTCTAAAGTGGTCTTTTGCCCCTTTTTTGGGGGGGGGGGGACATCATTGTTAATTTCGAAGCAAACTCAAGTGGTGTTATAATTTGGCGGACACTTGGCGATATATCGCCAGTCTTTTCGCCGCCAAATTTTGTCGCCAACTTGGCAAAAGTTTGGCTTTTTTTTTTTAATTTCAATTTGGCCACCGTTAGTGATATTTAGAGAGTAAACTATTGAATTACATTAAAATTGCAATAATAGGGAAATAACATTAAATTGGTGTAGAAGGAAGATATGTGATGCACACGTCAGCTCGTTTACCACTGATTTCTTATTTCAACTTCTACGCGAGAATGAACACAACAATGAAGATTTTTAGATCTAAACAAGTGAATGAATAAATACGTCTCGCACCATGCGCAAATGTGTCATTTTCAAAATACTCATACGTATCGGGACGTAAACATATTCAAAATATTCATACAAACATAACATAATCTATTAAGACTTGATTCTTAAATTTATACTTTTCAATTAATTTCTTAATTGGACTTCTACTCGAGAATAAACACGACGATGAAGAATTTTCGATGTAAACGACTGAATGAACAACTCCTTTTCGCATTACGTGCAAATGAGTCATTTTCCAAATATTCATGCAGATACGGACATACATACATACCTTCAAAATATTCATACATACATGCATAACGTAATGTTTTAAGACTTCGTTATTAAATTTTAGAAGAAAAAATAATTGTACTCGTAACATGCTACAGAAAACTGACTGAAAATATTACATTTCTTAAGGGTGAACTAAACAACATAGCTAGTAGAAAAAATATCATTTGCATATTTTTATCTTAAAGAAACTTGATGTTTCAATTGGATGTAAAAATTAGCTGTCTTTCAGAATTTCAGTCATTTTAGAATTTGGTAATATTTTCCCACTTATCCTTTTAAATATAACATTATAATAGTTCAAATATTTAATCAGAAAAGTCACGATTACTTTTATGTTCTAAGATTATTTCTGAAAGTATTTTTTATAAAGATATCCACAAAAACATTTTGTCGAGTTAGTTATGAAGGTATAAGTTCATGAAGAAGAAAAAAATGTTTACAATTTTAACGAGAAATGGCAACTTTTTCTCAAAAACGATCGCAATAGTTTTAAAAAAAAATGTGCAGTCATATTCAGTTAAAAAGAAGTGTAGAGGTAGTGTGTCGCCAAGTTTTGTCGCTAACTTGGCGACAAATTTTTTGATTTTTTTTTAAATCTGTTTCAACTGTTGGTGATATTTAGAAAGTAAACTATTGAATCACAAATAAAAATTGCCAGTAATGGGGGAATGACATTAAATTGGAGAAAAACGAAGTCATGTGATGCACACATCAGCTCGTATTCTTTACCAGTTTATAATAAATTCTCTTTATCCATTTATGTTTTTGAAAGTAACACCATTTTCTCTTCAAAATTGTTCTTAAAAAATAATGCTTTATATGTTTTAATTCAAATTGCAATCAACCTTAATTATGTACACAAAATGTTGATTTTGATGATGTTACTGTATTTTGTCAAAATTTCAATCAAGTCAGCTGTTACTCCGAGTTTCTTGTTTGGATGACGTTGGAAAGTCACTCCACATCTCTCACCAAAACCGAGAAGGTATTGCTACCATTCAAGGGAGAAGTGGAGGAGTTGTCTTCAGTTGTCTTTTACCAGATGTCTTTACATGCAAAAGCTCACTACTTTGCAAAAAAAAAAGAGAGTGTGGACTTTCTTGAAACGCCGAAACACATGTCTGTAATTTTGTTCTAGAAAATGACGGTTATTTCCTTTTATTCTTCACTTTTATATTCTTCGAACTTAAGCAGCAAGTGCCCTGAAGCCAACCTTATGTGATTGTTGTTGCTTTTTTCTGATGCCCCTTGGAGCACCGAAGGTGATGGATAACGAAGACGGTTATCCGTTTTTGAGGCTAATGTAAGCGACTTCCGTTTGATTGAGCCCCATTTAGATGGATGTCCGACTTTTGCTCAGACACATAAGACAGACAGAAAAATTTCAGATTTTATTACAATGAAAGGAAATCAGAAGAACTCCCACGGAATTAAGCGGGAATCGAACTCGCACCTCTTTGCTTGCAAGAAGTTGCTGAGCAATAAATACCGCTCGGCCACCGAGGCCCCCGCCAAACCTTATTCCTGGCGTAAGGGCAGTAACTTGCTACTTAAATACCCAAGCTCTGCATTCAATTTACAAGTTGATCCACATCATGGCTGCAGACTCCCGCTAGTGAGATAAATTTACTCTATCTACCAGTTTGTTGGCACTCTCAGCTTCAATGAGATGACATCTGCCTCCAGCTCGGTTATTCACTATTCCAGACTGATGCGTCCATAACAAGAATGAAACTGCGGTCTTTGGATGTGATGACCAGATAGGTTGTCGGCATTTTGCTTGTATATACTCCCTATTTATGGGAGCAAAGCAAGGAATTGGCGATCAGAGAAATTATCAGCTAACATTATTTGAAGCAGTTGTAACAACTTACTCCTTACATAAACGGACACCATATTGCAGCTAAGCAAAGTGTAGGCATTGGGGCAAACCAATACAGCAAATTATCATTACATCGACCACCAATACAACGAAATATCTCTTACAGCAAAATAAATATTACGGCTCGTTTTAAATGCCGTTCAATGGTTTGAATTACATTACAGGTAAATTCACGCCTCTATAAACGAAATTTGAGGTACCTTGAAGTTCATTGCAGTAAGCTTTGGCTGCATTTTGTTTTTTTACATTGCTTTATACATATAAGAGATATTGAATAGTGTGTTGAATTAGCATCTAAAAGTAGTGTCATAGCAAAATATAATTGCAAAAAAAAAAAAAAAAAAAAACTTTTGGAAGTGAAAAACATTCACTCATAAAATTGCAACAAATCCTTAAATTTAAAAACAGCTACCTAGCAATACAAAAGCATTCTTCTTTAAATTCCAGTTGAAAATGTTTCCTTGTACAGAGTAATTTTTTTTTATTCACTAAGTTGATTTCACATAAACATCAGTCCAAATCTCCATTTGAATTTTGAATTCAAGAAGTTTCTCTTGACATTTGCCTACGCTTCGTGTCTCTATGTACGTGGTCTATGTATGCAAGCGGTATTTGTATGCACATATGTATCTCGCTCAGCTGACAAATGTTAAACATTTGATGGTTGAAAGTTAAAGTGTCTATATTATGTCTAGTTGCGCATTTATGTCTAGTTTGGAAAAAGATGCTCTGAAAGACCTGGGTTTTTCTAGAAAATCATTTATTTCAATGCAAACTGAAGCAAATTCATGAATAGGCAGTATATCGGAAAACTTTGCTCAAAATTGCTGCCAAAATGAGATGACCGTTCAGTGACCGTTTATGCGATATTTAGAGAGATTCACAATAGCAATATTAAGCATTGTCTCTGAATTTGTGAAACTGATTTTACTCTATCATTTCGCAACAACCAACGGAGTATAAGAATATCAAAAGTTGTTTTTCTCCACTTATAAGATTTTGTTTTTGTCGTACATTGCACTTTTGTTTCTTTTACTCCTTCTACTTAGTATTGTTGCTGGGATATTCCAGGGAAAAATTGACAATTTGTCCAGCACTTCACTACTGATATATTTCACTAGAACTATTAATTTAAAAGGATGACGAACAATATTTTGTTGTTTAAAAAATTCTAAACATACGAAGGATTTCTTAAACAAAAAATTTATTTATTATCTTTACAGATTATTACTTTTTAATGAATTATATGAACGGTAAAGTGCGAATCAAAATGGTGAAATTTCGTGGAATAGCGCTGCTGCAGTCGTAGATCTCGGACGCCGACCTAAACATTAAATTGCTTTAAACTTTAAAGTTACATAACAAACATTTACAGTCCTTTGTAAGCACATAAAAGCAACTTCGAAAAAATATTACTAAAAATTAATTTTAAAAAAACTATCGAGGATCGAAGTATTACTTTTAACGCGCGTGCATGAGTTGACAAGTCCGTGCATGAGTTAGTTATTGTAAAAGATCAATCAATTACTAGATTAACAAAAAAAAATGTAGCGTCCACAGCAGATGGTCTCAGGCAGTTACCTTTGGTACAAGATACTGGAAACTTTCCCTCCCCTTCAGTGCTATGCAAAAATTTTAGATTGGGGTCTCTGTGGTGCACTGACATTAACGTCGATTAATCAAAAAGAGTGCCAAGACCATTTTTTGGGGGACACCAGAATGCATACAAAATTGGAGGTCCGTAACTAGCACATATAATGACTCTACATCCGAAATTTCATCCTCATCCTGCATACCGTTCTTGAGTTACGCATTAAAAATACGTACGTACATGCAGACGTCACGAAAAGGCAATTACTCACGACAAAACTATTATTTTGAAATAACAGTGCTATGTACGTATCACTTATATTGTTTTCATTTTGAAGCAAATTATTATTTGAATTACTGCTAACAACCAAATTTCTTTTTTTTTTATATGTATTTGAAGTAAAAACCGCGAGTTTCAGTACGTAACATTAAATTATGCATAAGTAACAATACATGTTTTTTCAGTAAGTTACTTCCTTATAGCCAGGTCTAAGGCAGAAATCATGAAATACACCTCCAGACTCGTCTGGTCAGTCTAATTCTATATTAGCTACCAGTTTGTTTGGCACTCTTGGCTTCCTTAAGAGGTTTTCTACCTCCAGCTCACTCACTCCTATGCCAGGCTAATGAGTGCTAATAAGCACGAAACTGCAGTCCTCGTCTGGAATGACTGAGCTGGAGGTGTATTTCATGTACTACATGCTTTGTTAAAATATCGTCAGAAGTTAAAATATCATTGAAATGGGTCTCTTAGAGAAGGATTCGAACACTATTAAATGTAAGTATAAAATATTTAAAAACAAATTGAAGCGTTTTTTATAAACCTGATATTTTTTTAAAACAAGGAGTCCCCTTCTTCCACCAAGATCTTTAACTGTCTTATATTGATCTTATCAAAATTAGGACACATGTATTCCAAATTTAAACGTATTCCATATTCTGCCTTTTAAAAATACCCGACTGGGAGCAATCTGCCATTCCCTGCTTTTGCCCAACAAGGTCGTATTCGACAGGCACCTACATTTCATTTGTCAGCCCGCTTCAGCTCATACCCTCAACGAGCGCAACCAAGCCGAACAAAATGTTTGCACAGTCAAAAAGTTCTGTTCTCAGAGCCTATAATCAACAGATTTTCTCACTTTGAAATGATAAACAACTAAAGGAAGACACGATTGCGGAGCCGAAGAAACGTTTTTTAACAATTCACACGAAGTCTGAAATGTCACTAATAAGGAAGATTGCATCTTGCCGAGTTCACACTTGCTACATATTCACCCATGCAAAGTAGGGCTTGTACCATCACGGTTAAAAAATCGTTTAATTTAGACGTTGTTGTTTGGCAATGGATCGTTTGGAAAGAGATCAGATTGGAAGATACGTTCCATTGTAGCAAGCAGAAGTTCCTCAAAGAAGCCCTCAATCTAGTTTTCGCGGTTCATGGGAATTATGAACTGATGAGTTCCATGTTACCCAGATTTTCTTAAAAATAGCCAACAAATTGTAGAAACATCACCTGATGCTTCAAATTGGTAGTAAGGTTTTTTTCTTTTAAAGAAAACTTATGCTTCCTGCAGTAATCAGCAAGCATAAAAACGCGTTTATTCCAATATTTAATTGTGTGTGTGTGTTTTTTTTTTTTATTTATTTATTTTTATTTTTATTATTTTTTTTATTTATTTATTTTATTTTTTTGAAATTGAAATCTTTAAACCTAGAAAATATTTCTTACTTTAAGCTAATAGAACACATAACCTGCAAATTGTGACTTCTACGTTAATACTATGCCGCAAATTTTCAGGCACTTTTTGAACACGGACACTTGTCTGCTTTTTTTGAACCATTTGAAGCACACTTTTTTGGGGGGGGGGACAGCTTTCAAAACACTTCTGAAAACACTCATTTGGTTTATTACATTTTTTAGATCTTTTGGGAACGCATTTGAGAACATTTTTTAGAATACTGATATATGCCTCTGTTTTTGAACACTTAGAACACGTTTTGGGACACTTTTTACCACGGCTGCGGAGTCGGGAGGTAAAATGAGACACCGGTTCCTACTCCGGCAATTTCAGAGCATTTGATTCCGACTCCGACTTTGGTTCCTTTACCCCAAAATCAGTTCGACTCCGACTTCGCTAGCTCTGGCAGAGTTGCAGGCTTTGAGGGAAAATGACAGACTCCGACTCTTGGAATTTGTAACCTTCGACTCCCGGCCCCCCTTTTCCCCAAAAAACTTTCCGACATCGACTCGTTGGCTCCAACTGTTTTTTACAGCACTTATGAAACACTTTTTTCATCATGCCAGTTGTTTTGGCTGTTAATTTTACAGTAATCTCCTGGGGCAGACGTCAACCACCGCCAAGCAATGAACATTCTTCGACTAGGGCGATCATCCTTTTTGAAGGCCTTCGCGAAACCTACCGTCAGCGATTCATAGTAACAAAATTTTTCACTAGTACTGTAGAATGCCTTAATATCGCCGACCTATATAACTCAGTTCTCTATAAACCGCACAACTCTTCAGATGTAAACAATAAGTTTTGCAGTTAAAAAAAAACCCCTTTATTCCAACTTACAAACAAAAAAATTCCAAGGCAAATTAAATTTTGAAATACTTTTTCATCTTTCCATCTTAATTCAAAGCTTTTAAGTGAAAACCAGTATCCACAGGCGGAAAAAAATGCCAGATTGTTCTAGAAAATGCAACTGTCACGCAAATGAAGCTAGCAGAAGGTATGCAGGGTAATTCACTCTCTTTTGATTGTGAAACCTATTTTTATATTGCATAATTATTGCTTTAGTACTTATTGCAGTTAGAACTTATTCTGAAAAGCAAATATATAGATATATTCTGAATATCAGTTTTAAAATTTGGGAAATGATCTATATAATGAAAAAACTTTTATAATGCAAAAGCTCAGGTCTCAAGGTGTGCGCTATAATCGTCTTCTACTGTATTATATTGAGAGATTATATTAACTGGTAGTTAAAAAAGTTGTTGAAATTATATTTCTCTAGAACACTTTTTCAGAATAGGACTCTTTTTCAGAATAATTTTTCATGTGTACTAGGATTTTGCAATTTGTAGATAATGAATAGCTTGCAACTTACAGTTAAGAAAAAATTTGACGCTGAAGAACTATGTGTAACTAAATTAGAAACTGTAATTAATATGATGTCTCTAAATTTGCTTGTAAAAACAGATATTTTGACTTTGTTCTTGGAATTGCATAAACATAGTAGAGTTAAAGAAAAGATTCAAATGATCCTGCACTCTTTTGGACAACGCTCTTCTTCTTTCATAAACATAAAATCTTGTTTCCTGATGCTCTTTTTTTTTTTTTTTTTTAACTTTTTTCAACCACATCGGACTTTTTATTCAATAAAAAACTTCGGACATTTTTTAAAGGCATTTTATTTTATTTTTTAATTTAAGCGATAATTTTGATTTTATGATTCAGAATCGAACGGTGCTACGTCCGGACTTTTCCTTTTCAGCTGTCTTTCTGAATTCGTATTCTACGTTCGTCATCCACGGAGGTTCTAAAATCCAAAGCTGGTATAATTTCTCTTCTAATCTTGTTCTTTTTTGGATAACTCTCCTCTTTAAAAAAAAAAAAAAAAAAAACCTCATTTCCTGATGATTTTTCAAAAACATTTTTCAACTATAACAAACTCTTTTTATTTAACAAAAAATATCTCATCTCCCAACGTTTTTTTTTTTTTTTTTTTTTTTTTTTTTAAATTTTAGGGATAATTTTCGTTTTCTAGTGCACAGATTTTCAAAAGCAAATGATGCAACTTTCATTTTTTTTCCTTCAGCAGTCTTTTTGGATTTGTGGATTTGTTCGAATTTTTTCCTTGTTATACCTTTTTCTAGGATGTAAGTTCCACACTTGATCTAATTTCCCCCTGAGCTCTGATGCCATTAAATACGCGGCCCATCCGTCAGGCTGTTTCACTTCGATGACAAACAATGTTCTTCCCCAATGTGAGATCTAAAACCGGAAGATTAACTCTCTGTCGGACACCCCTGACGCCAGGATGCCGGAGGTGTGGAGGTGGAGTTGAGGAGCATGTATACATGCATCGTCAACCTGAAGGAATGAGAAGTAGTAAGAGAGGTGGAAGTATCGGTCTGGAAACTTGTTGGTCTCGTGAAAGTATTTTGTAATATATTTTTTAAGTTAACATTTAAATGCATCAGGTAGCCAGTTGGCAACATACCCAATTTAGTCCTTTATGATACTAGAAAAACAATCTGACACTCTAGTTGATAATAACCGAGAAAATACTCGCTCAAGAAGCTTTTAAATCAATTTTAAACCAGTAAATGCACTAATCTAATAAAAAACAAAAAAAAATTTCCGGCATTTGCAAACATTGAACTTTTTAAATTTTTTTAGTTCAGTGCGTTTGAAAATGCCTACTTCTTTTGATTCTATGACGATCAGAGTTTTACTACTGCTTAAATAGTAAATCATTTTTACGATTTTTATTCATGTTTTGGGACATTTGATGGTAAATTATTTGTTTTTTTTTTTTCTGTTAAAGCCTAGCGTTGTCAAGTGGTTGTTTAAACATAAACCATAACTGAGTTAAACTGATTTTTTGAAATATTTTTCTCCTCATGATTTGAACAGAATTTTGAAGCCAAAGAACATATTTTAAGGGGGGGGAGGTTAAAGAAAAATATGCATTTAAGGGTTAAATCGATGATGGTTAAAGCTATCGATGAAAGCTTGTTCACAATGATAGCACATTATTGTTTCATAAAAAAGAAAAGAAAAAAAAATAGCTTTTGCGTAATCCATTTAAAAACGTCACTTAAAAAAAAGAAAAAAACTTCTATAAGTAAACAAAGAACCAATCGACCTTGAAAATATCGTTCACTATTCGTGTAAAAGCAACAACGAAAGGTTTAAATTTGTTTTTTAAGAAAAATAAATTTGCACCTAATGTAAAAAAATATGCACAAATTACAAACATGAAGAGCTAAAATGCTTCCACTAAAAGTGACATTTTTCACGGGGCTCCTTTTAAAATTTTTATAGCATCGAAATTTTCACATCGTAGATTTCTTTCTAGTAACAACTAATATTACTAAGTTAAAGTAAGTCACCGTATCCTTTAATAATCTTTACTAATAATAAAGCTGAAAGTCTGTATGTCTGTTACGTGCATAGCGCATAGATCGTTCGTATCGATATTCATGAAATTTGACACAAAATTAGTTCGTAGCATCGGGGTGAGCACCTCGAAGCGATTTTTTGAAAATTCGATTTTACTTTTTTTCTATTCAAAATTTAAGCCCATTTTACCTAGAGAATTACAATAACACGGTCGAGTAAATTATCATAACATGGACGAGTAAATTATCAAAATATGGACGAGCAAATTACCATAACAAGGATGAGCAAATGAACATAGCAAATTGGCGGGAAATTCATCATCCATTATTTGTAAATATACAGGCGAACCAAATGACCTTTTTAATTTTCTATTACGGGCAAAGCCGTGAAGGTTCCGCTAGTAAACAATAAAACAGGGGAAGGTAAAAGTGAATAAATGTCACTGTTGGATCAAAACTAGAAGTTGGGAAGAAAATGTAATTTAGCGTTTGCCATCTGAATTGAAGCAATACCTATATTTTTTTAACAAAGACTAAAATACATATAAACGCAGTTGATGCAACCATACGCAAGCCAGACATACGTGCGTTAAATGTAGCAAAACATGTTCCTCTGTTTAAGAGCCAATGGTATTCTTGACATCTGATTGATAACACCAAGATTTCATGAGGTAAAATAAATGTATCGAAGCTATTTTTTGACATGAAAAAAAGTCCCGAAGCTTCAGGACGCGTCATCAATGACACCTTCTTTCATAAACCGTTTTTCCCGCTATGGCCAGCCACATCCTTTTTTTATCTCTCCCTCCATGGAGGATTAGAGATCAGAGATCAATACTCTGCACCCCTCAAAGAACTGATCTAATTTTCGCCGCAGCGTGGTAAAATATCGTTGGTGATACGGCAGATGCCATTAAGCAAGGAAGTAAGCTCTACTCTTGGATCAAGATTTTCTCCAGGGACAAGCGTAGGCCCACAGCAACTGCTCGGGGGACAGAATCTTTGAGGATATACCTCAGCTGTCCGTGAATACTGCTGTAATATATTTTTAAAAAAATAAAAGTAAATTATACATAAATGCCTTTTCTGCCACTCTTTACCATGTTTTTTTTTTTTTTTTGTGTGTGTGTGTGTGTACGCGTTGAGAATTATTTCTACAACTCAAATTCAAAATGATTGAACAACCAAACTCTCTAAACAAAACTTGGGAATGCGTTATGTGAAATGAATGCATGCAAATTAAAAGAAAGACAGAGGTAATTCAGAAAGTGGCAAAACAATTTTCAACAACTTTGCATTCATTATACTTACAATTTAAGGGTTGTTAACACATTGAAAACGTATGCTAAATATTTTTATTAGTAAAAAAACTAGAATATTCGATTCATTTAATGTGAATTTAAAAATCACAGAAAATATTTGCATACTTGTTAACCTAAAGGATTGCGACAAGTCTAAAACTTGGCTCTCGGAAAATGTTACATTAGTTTCTTGAAGAAGAAGATGGGTTGTCAAAGAATGACAAAATCAAGAACAGTATCATCGCACAAAGCTGGGAAAAAAAACTATTTATCTCACATTCAATGTATGTTTCATTATCTACGGTTTTGAAGACTTTAAAGGAATATAAAAGGAGTACACTGTTAAAAAAAACCTGAAAGTTCAGGTAGTTTTCTGACTGATTTTAACAGAATATTTCCGTAATGCTTCAAAACGTATTTTTTCCTTCCAAAAACAGAAATATCACGAAAAGAAGTAACGAAAACAGAATTTTTCCATTTCTAGGGTTGCCGCTGTGCTGTACTTTGTTAGTATCCTGATTAGCCTTCAAGTTATGATAAACATCGCTTTTTGATAGTGCTTATTAAATCGCACTGTTACATTTTTTAATTAAAAGCTTATTTAGAATAACAACTCAGATGTCGAAGACAAAATAGATAGCTTGCTATTTCATGTCTGGAAAGTAATATACTCGTATGTCGAAATTGTTTTTACGCCTTTGGACTTTGTAAGTTTGGAAAAATGTTTGCGCCATTTTCAGACAAGCAGCTGTGTTTTGATCGCCCTGGTGATTTGATGTGAGTTTTACTGAGTCAGTATTAGAATATTATTGCGGTGTATTATTTTGCTCAATACTTCGAACAATTCTGCTCGTTAGTCATATTGTGTGTTCTAGCGGTGAGAATAGCTTTAGAATCTCGTGTTATCCATTTAAAATAAAGGCTATTGGATTACTTGTGTACAGACGCAATGGAGACACTTAAACTTAGCACCGCTGGTCACATGTAAGTATTGTAGAATATCTTTGTACATGTTAATATGCAAATGTATTTTTCTTGTTAATATGCATTTGATAGAATTCCGATGGTAGCTGATTTGGAATTTATAGAACTATTATAAAGTTACTGTTTTTGCTCTAACGCGTTGTATTCTTGAAAGTCATTAAAACGTTAAAGCCAACATTTCGTATCAACCGGAGATTATCGTGGTGTGCGAGCAAGACAGAAAAAAGTCACTCAGTTTTTTTTTTTTTTTTTTTTGACAGATTGAAAGTAAACATTTTGAATCTCTAAATAAAAGTATGTCTTGCTGTTATATTTTTTGCGAAAAGGCATAGCAGATTGTTAATCTTTGAAAATACAATTACAATTTTGACAAGAATAAGTTTTCTTGACTACTTAGAAATCTGGAAACATTCATTACTCCTTTCGAAATTTCATTTATAATAAAAAATATAAATTATTTAATTTATTTCCTTAGGATCTCATCCAATAACTTATTTGAGATTATTGCCAGTTTCTTGTTAAAACATTTCGAGTAAAACGAACTGATTGATATGTTTAGCCTAAGTATAATGCTTATGCACTAAAAATCTATGTTGCTATTCCAATGAGAGAAAAATGCGGAAATCACCGGGTGGGGGGGGGGGGGTATACATCATCTGAGCAAAAAATTCTTCACGTGTATGTCAATGATTCTGTTTTTAAACACAGTAAATTGGTATGCGGTACTCTCCATCAGGTATATTATTCCATGATAAAGTCAACCGGTTTTTAATGGTATTTTATTTGACTCATTTTATTTGACTTTTCATGTATGCTTTTCCATGCCACGCCAGAATATGTACGAGAAGAAGTCGAAGGAAATATCGAGCAGTATCAGCATCAAAAATTGGTGTTATATTTAAATCCACTAATTTCCTTGTTGGTACTTTTCGATTATTTTCATTCATCTGAAGATTCGAATTTCGAGATGCTTGAAAGGTAAGTTATCAAGCAAAAATTTCACTAAAAATATATTTTAGTAATAAATACAAATTAAAAAAAAATAGCTTTTGAATAGTTAAACTATTTTTCTATTATATATCATTTTAAACATAGGATAGAAAAACGAAAATGAAATTTTAGTAAAATATGTGAAAATGAGAAACGATGAAATAGCGCAACGAAAAATCAAGAACCGAAAGTTCTGTAAAGACACAGAAAGTTTTAAAACGGAAAAATAGATGAACGGAAAATTTAAAAACGGAAAAATAGATCAACGGAAAGAAGAGAAATGGAATTTTCGTTAAATCACGGAAAATTTATAAATGGAAGAACAGAACTAAACGGAGAAATGAGAAATGGAACTTCTGTTAAGTCACGGAAAATAATTTAACGGAAACGTAATATTTACGGCAACTTTGCTGCCGGTACTTTATCCGTTATTTTCAGGAAATTTTTTTAACAGTGTAGCCAATTAAAAAGTAACCAACTAAATGCGTGTTAGAAAGCTTGTAACAACTCCCAGAGGTGACAAAAACTGATGTGAGCCGTTGAAATAATCTCAGCAAAAATTATTCTTAAACGAATAAGTGTAGGAAAGAATCTGGATTTCACGTGACGAAGTCAACCGCATTTTGACAATAGCATCAGATGGAGCTTAAATCGTGCATCCCCAAAGTAATCCAAAGATGAGCATGAAACAGAGACGTGCAGGACTTTCCTGGTTCAAAGAGAAACTCATCTGGGGTCAACAAAACTGGGAAAGTGTTTTTTTTTTCCCTTTTTTTTGAGCAATCACGATTGCTTATTGTTCTCACTTGACCTTCCTTGATGTTGTGGTTCCTTTTTCAGCTTAGACCGGGGGCCTCTGCAGCACCACCGTCCACCGGCGCGGCTCCTCTGGTCCTGAGCACTGTCCGCCAGAATGCACTTCTGCTGGACGGTGGCGTCCATGTCCTACACACGCATGCTCATACATGTGTATGAGCATGCGTGTGTAGGACATGGACGCCTCACACTCACACACGCGCGGGCATTTACACACATACACACAGTCACACCTACGTGCACACACGTAAGCCTACACACACACACACACTCGACTTTACACACTTAACCAACCAGGAGGAGGGATAAGCTCGGGGAGGGGAGCCGTTTCTAGAAACAATAACTCCAATGCGTAGGGTCTTGTCGCAACTCGTGATTGCGAAAAACATAATTTGAATTCAAAGTTTCAGAATTCAAATTAGAGTTGATTGGGGAAAGTGGGGGTCACAGGTCCTTTTTTTTTTGTGATGGAATAAATTAATCCAAAGATGAGCATGAAGCAAAGACATACAGGACTTTCCTGGTGCAAAGAGAAACTCATCTGGGGTCAACAAGATTGGAAAAGTGTTTTATTTTGTAATGAATGTTAGCTTTAAATGTCTGTTGTTGAAGGAGGTGTTGAGGTTTGGCGTTTGAAAAATAAGGACTTCTAGAAATCTTACGTAAGACGCTTGAGTAAATTTGCGGCTTTTGTCTTGGCAGGGAAATGCATGAGTGCTGCTGAAACAGAGCACTTTTTTACCTTAAAACAACATGTCAACACCGTAGTGTAGCAAAACAGAACAACCGTTGAACAGAAGTTTACTGTTTGTTATGTTGTTGTTAATGTTGTAGTTTAGTGTTGAAGATACCCTACCCCATACTGTCATACCATTGACACTAAATTTTACGGAACTCTAACTTATGAACACTCGATATTTTAAAAACTATTCACAAGTCTCGAAAAATCTTCCATTATAACAAAGTCTTTCTTCATATTTTTATAAATTTATAATTTATGACACAGCTCTTTTTCAAAAATTCTAACAATAGGAATTGAAAATTTTTTCAATCTCCTATGTACTTTCCTCTTGTCTTTGCCATTGTTTGAATTTCATTGAACGAATTTTAGATCAACTTATAAGTTGATCTAAAAATGCTCATGGAACAGAATGCTCATGATCAGAATTTTTGGACGGCTAACTTTCAGACCTTTTTAGTTGGCGTCAAATAAAAAATAAATGCCAGTTAGCTTTGCAAAAGTGGAATAATGTATCTTTCAAATATTTTATCTGAGAAATATGATTTTGAAAAATTCTTTCAGGTGCGATGTTTTAAGCGGCTGCAAGTGAGATTGTATTTAAATTGCATGCACTATTAGTTTCGTAGTAGAGTTTCAACTTATTTCTCATAGATCCTTTGTTCCCAACATAGCTTACCATATCACCTTTTTTCTAATAATAAAGCTGAAAGACTCTCTGTCTGGATCTGTGTCCGGATCTCTGTCTGTCTCTTAGGATCTCTGTGACGTGCATAGCGCCTTGGCCGTTCGGCCGATATTCATGAAATTTGGCACAAAGTTAGTTTGTAGCATAGGGGTGTGCACCTCGAAGCGATTTTTCAAAAATTGGCTTTTGTTCTTTTTCTATTCCAATTTTAAGAACATTTTCCCGAGCAAAATTATCATAAGATGGACGAGTAAATTACAGAGTTATCACAACGTGGAACCGTAACATGGGCAAGCCAATTGGCGAGAAATTCACCATACATTATTTGTAAATATACAGGCGAACGAAAACATCTTTTACTTTTCCACTATGAGCAAAGCCGTCCGGGTACCACTAGTATCATATAAAGTGCCTAGTTTTCAATGCTTTTCGATTTCACGAAATTTCATTTTGTGAACCTTTTTCGTAAAAATCAAGTGTATCATTTTTCAAATAATTTCTTTTAATTGTATCAAATTATTTTCTGTAAAATCAAATATCAACTCCATTTGGTTTGCCTCAACACTACTTCATCAAACTTAACCAATTCCCCGCCGAAACCCGAAACGCAATTTGTGCACAATCCCAGTAGAGTCGAAGTCCAGATAGGGATTTTAGGTGCGAGATCTAACATCTGTAATCTGCTTCTAATTGTTCCCTCCAGGGACGACTGGGACACCCTCTAAAGACATCAAAATAACGTTTTTTCCCCACGCTCCTCTTTTGTCCTTCCTCACGCAGGGAGGGAGAGAGATCCGCTTGCTCTATCTAATCTTCCTCTTCTTTTTTTTCTCTTTTTATTCCATATTATTCCACTTCCACTGGGGCACATCCCATACAACAGAAATCTCTCACATTTGGCGAGAATAAGTGCACGGGGGAGGGATGAGCGCTAATAAACCCTCGGGCACTTCACAATATCCTCTTTTATGCAGAGGAATAAATCGCCAAACATCATTAAAATAGTGGCTTTTGTTATTATTAGAGGAAGAACGAGATGAGAGAGAGAAAAAAAAGGAATTAAAAAAACTTCATAGAATTCTTTCGAAATTATAAAAGGAGATTGATTAATAAAAAAATTAAAAGAAATATATATCTTCAGGTGATTATTGAGGACAGAGCGCTGGTGTTAAGCGCTAGGCTTATAGAGAATTAAAAACGAGCTATTTTTTCTTCCTCAGCTGAATAATTCTGATTCCCCTTCGAGGCACTTCTCCACCCTAAAATTCTTATAAGACACGCACTGGCTTTTTTCAGCCATTATTTCATCCTTTTTTCCCTTCCCTTAATACGCCTCCTCATTTTTCCACTTTATTTTTTTCGCGCGCTTGGGTATTTTAATTAAGCCTGAAATCCATAATTATGAGTCTATAGATTTGTGGACTTGGTCGTCCGGTGTATTATCATTACTGTTTATGGCTTGATGGCCTTTTTTACTTAAATTAACATTTTTTTTCTCATTTCTGAGAGCGTGTTTTTATCTTTATTTTTCTGACAGTTTTTTTTTTTTTTTTTTTTTTCATCTCTCTCCTTGTAAACTAAAGAGATGAGGTGTTTTTTTCCCTCCAGACGCATTATTTTTTCACTGCAAAAAATAAAATAAGAGAAAAAATATTTTCTTTAGGTTTAGGGTAATTAAAGCAAAGCCCTCTACAGCCGCAAAATGAACAGTTTAAATGTGTTACTTGTTTAATGAGAAGAACAAAGGATAGATTTTTGCTCCGTTTTTCCTTGCTGAACTTAATTCCAATATTTTTTTACTCCGCAGAATCTGCTTTTTTTTCTTAACATTAAAGTAGTTTTTATAAGCTGAAAAAAATTAATGATTGTTTTTTTATTGCGTAAGTCACTTTACGCTCAATAAACTCTCCTTAAAACAAAGCTTGTTATTAAAGATTCTGCTTCCTTTATTAAACTTGGGAAATAAAATACTTTAAGTACGCAGGTAATTTGTTGTGCTATATTATTTAAAACTGGTTTATAGATCGATTTTTTTATGCTAGTATCAAATTTTAGCTGCAGTTCTAGAATTTCAATAAAGAAAATAAAAACAAAATGAATTTCATAGTGTCCTATTACATGTGTATATACTATGCTTTATTTCATCTTAATGCGTGCATCCCAACACAGTTGAAAATTTGAGAATTTTCAATAAATTTGCTATTTAAAATCTGTGACTAAAAATTAAGAAATAAATAGAAAAACTAAAGCAAGGAGAAATTTTCGAAGTAAATTTAATTTAATTTTCTTCAAATGCACATAAAAGACGGGAAAAAATTCTCTATAATGCAAAATGTAATTGAAAAACATGTTTCATCTTTTTTTTTCCCCCAAGCATGTTCATCAAAACGATAATTCCTGTGTTCATCCTCAAGAAATTTAAGTTCGTGGGAGTCAAAGGTAAAAAAATAAAATTACAACTGAATTGCGACGAACAATTTTTGAAAAATGAATGCGCTCACTCATAAAATAATTGTTTTCATCTATCCCCTCTTCTTGGGGTAAATGAGTTCTCACTGCAGTAAATGTACAATTTCATTCTCTAACTAACTCTCAGTTATGAAGTCCAACCTTACGTGCACAGGTATGATCAGGGAGTCTTGAATTGAATACATAAACATTTGTCTACCAATTTATACGAGGAAAAGGGTAGGATCTTAATTTAAATAACTGAAATTTTGTTTGTAATTAACCCAGCTAACCTCAATACCATTGCTTTGAATTGATTATTCTTATTCGAGTAAAAACATCTAATTTGTTGCTAATCCTTTTATGTGTGCAACCGAAGAAAAGCGAAACCTCGTATTTCATATCCTTTAAAATTGCTTAGTTTTTAATTTTGATCGTGTTAAATTTTTCAATCAATCATTATGTGTGCAACCGAAAGAAAAGTGAAACATCGTATTTAATATCCTTTAAAATTGCTTAGTTTTTAATTTTGATCGTGTTAAATTTTTCAATCAATCATTATGTGTGCAACCGAAGAAAAGTGAAACATCGTATTTAGTATCCTTTAAAATTGCTTAGTTTTTAATTTTGATCGTGTTAAATTTTTCAATCAATCATTATGTGTGCAACCGAAAGAAAAGTGAAACATCGTATTTAATATCCCTTAAAATTGCTTAGTTTTTAATTTTGATCGTGTTGAATTTTTCAATCAATTACAATCACTTTAAGGACAACGATTCAATGAGGAAATGGATTTTCAATCCTTAGTAAAAAACTTTTTTTTTAAATTCAGTGTTTCAGTGTTTTGTCGTTCCTTCTATGAACTTATCTTATTATTTCCTAGTTTCATGTTTTAAATATATTTCTCCGTTTATTCTCTTTTCAAATAACTTTATCTTGTTTAAAAATTTTGAAACTTCTTGTCTTTTTTCTTAAATGTCTTCTACAAAATTTGTGAAGTTTTATTCCTCTTTTGTGATCACCCTTTTTTACTGTTCAATTCCTGTATTTTGTCTAGTTTAAGCGTTTAGCAGCAGTTTTGCATAGTATAACCTAGTACGGTTCTATCGCCAATAAACCATAAAAAACGGAAACCGAAAAAAGTAACAATGACGAAAGGGGAATATGTGAACTACAATACACACTGTACTATTATGTACTTGCAAAAATCATATCGCAGCGGTTTTTTTTTTTTTTTTTTCCTTCTTTTTTTAAATTTTATGATAATAAAATCTCCAAACAGCACACAAAATATTGCTGACTACTAAAAAAAGGAATAAAAAATTTAGGATTTAAGAAATAATTCAGCATGATTTTCGTATAAAACTACATATTTTTAAAGAAAAATAATGAAAATAAGTAATTGCTATTGAAAATAAATTTTAAAAAACATCGTATGTAAAAAATAAGCTAAATTTTTGAATTACTCAAAACTATTTTATAATATGTTTCATCATCATCCAAATTGGAAATGAATAAAGTTTATTATTAATGCTGAAATACTAGTGATACGAGAAATTCTCGTAAAGTAAACATTACAAACTGAAACATTGAGCTTAATATTGCTCAGTCAAATACTGGATGGTTCTTGTCTTTAAATACAAATTATTAAAACTATTAGGCAACATTGAATCTATAGCTGTATATGAAGGGGGGTTGGCCTTTTTCTTCAAGTGCAAAAACTGAAAATTATGAAAAGTGATCAATAAATGCATAAACATAATAGATGAATAAGAACACTTAAAACTAAAGAAAATTATTCAATAACCCTCCAAGCAATGAAGAAAGATGTTTTGTCGAAAATTTTTAATAAGTAAAACTCAAAATCAATACACAAATTATAAAAGTAGCAGCAAAAAAAGACTTTTTACATCTTAAAAAGGGAAAAAATCAAGGTCAACGATTTTTTTTGCATACAAATGAAATTAGTTTCTAAAAAAAAATCAGAATGTGATGATAAATGATTGGAAAAAAATATTCATAATGGAAAAACACTCAGTACCACTTGGAAGTCTGCTAAAGGAAGCTTCATCTTGAAATGCAAATGAGTCACATGAATGAAAAAAACGTTAACAATAAAATGATGAATAACATCAAGAAGGTAAAACCGGGAAGAGGGTGTAATTGGTTTTTTAATTACCATGGTCACTGTAAACTTATTTTTTCAGAAAAAAAAGCGATCAAATTTTGTTGAAAAGTAGCACATTGCAGTTTTTGGAAAAATAAGTGATTAAGGGCAAAAACTGAATATTAAAATTTCAAATCACCAATACTTGCAAAGATTAAAAGGTTTTTTCTTTACTTTTTTTTAAAGGTTGCAAAAGAAAAAAAGAATATAAGCCAATAGTCAATTAAAAACTGAAAATTAAAAAAACATGTCAATTACTACATGTCATGACAATGCCAGAGTATGTTTCTCCCTTTATATGCATTCAGCAGAACTTACAAAAGATTTTCATTTCTCACTCCTCTTTGCTCTATAGGGCTATTCCATGCGACAAAACGGGACATTTTGAGTAATTTTGTCACAAGATTTGTTTCATAATCCAAGCTAGAAATTTTTTTATAGCAACAGTAAAGATTTGTCATAAGAGCTTTGTAGAACATCAAAAGTTCGTCAGTTTAAAAGAAATAATTGAACTACCCTTGACGTAACGGGATCCAATCGAGTCCCGATCCGTCACGGGCATTTTATTCCGCACTCATAAATTGAAGGGCTCGGGGCAAGAATGTGATATGCCATATGACGTGAATTTTCAGCAGGCCAATTTCCAACTTATAGAAAATATTTGTAGAATTTTTCAAAGGTATTATACATTCTGTATTCTGCAATACTAACTACAGATCTGTTTTTCTCCAAGTGACATAATCTACTGTCAAGTTTATTTATATTTTAATTATGAAAACAAACATTTTTAACAAAAAGTAACTCCTTGTGGCTTGTCTCATTTCTACCCTAAGCCCTTCAATTATTTTATTTAAAAACTAGTGATACCCGCACGGCTTTGCCAGGAGTAGAAAATTTAAATGTCCTTTGGTTCGCCTGTGTATTTACAAATGATGGATGATAAATTTCTCGCCAATTTGCAAAGTTCATTTGCTCGTCCACGTTATGTTAATTAGCTCTTCAATATTGTGATGGTTTGTTCGGTAAAATATTCTTAAAATTGGAATAGAAAAATAACAAAATCGAATTTTCGAAAAATAGCTTCCATGTGCACACCCCCATGCTATAAACTAGTTTTGTGCTACACTTCACAAAAATCGGCCGAACGGTTTAGTCGCTATGCGCGTCAGAGACATCCAGACCACCAGGACCACAGATAACCAGACTTTCAGCTTGATTATTAGTAAAGACGATAAGTTTAATGCTCTACGGAATTCTTATGACAAATCCTTACTGTTGCTATCAAAAATAAAATTTCTAACTTGTTTTATTTGTATTTATAAAACAAAATATACGGAAAAATATCCGTTCCACCAAATGGAATGGCCCTAAATTGTTCAACTTTATGGTAGAATTCCGTGTAGAAGAATAACAAAGATCTGGTTTTTAAAATTAATTTGGTAAATAATACACTCTTTCTTGTACTCCATGCAATCAGCTAGATTGCCGACAACAACAATCCTTCAGCAAAATAAAGTTTAAGTTACGACACCGAGATTTATTTAGAACAAAATGCGCCATTCTCTACAATACGCGCGTTAAATCCGTTACTGAGAATGAAAACTGCCGACGTAATTGGATGGCAAGATAAACGATATCAACAGCTCTTTTAAAGAAAATCTCGAACTTAAAGAAAAAAAGAAAGGAACTGTATCTTCCCTCGAACAATGCTCAGATCACTACGCGCTTGTCTTTCTTTACCTCTTTCAATTAAATTTAAGCACTTGGAACAAGGTGTTCTAGGAAGATCGAAAATAATTGGGAATGATGCTTCGTCTTTGGAGTAATCCTCACTTTGTCTGGGACGCGTCCTGTATTCATTGCCTCAATAAATATGCTTTAATAACCTACTGCCATTGCACAAATCACTGGGAGACGCAGAAGAGAAATAAAACCTGCCCTCTTAAAATAAAAGATTATTTCAGAGGACTGTGATTCAATTATCTGAATGCACAAAAGCGTTTCTTTCAGAAATAAATTTTAGAATGCTCACACAGAACTAACGGAGCATACTCTCACTTGTACCAAGAATGCTTTAAATGTGCAAGCTATATATCGTCTGTTTGACTCCAAATTATTCCATTAGTTTACTTTTTTTTTCTTTTTTTTTTTTGGCATTTTAGCTATGTTTTTGTTTAAACTGCTTAGATAAAAATTTACTTTTGTAACTTACGCATGATGTACAAATGACGTAATGAGAACACTAGACGCAAAAAGGGAAAATTTTAATGAAGAAATATTTTGATTAGTTTTGTCAAAATGTAGCTGTACAACTGTGAAGTTTCATATTCTGAGCTTCAGAAAAAGCAGAGACAACAAGTAGGTTGTCATCCACACTTAATAGGTAGAACTTAATTGATTTATCTTCAAGTGTCTTGATTTTGTTTCCTTTGAAAAATATAGGATGATCTTATGGCTGATGCTGTAAGATATTTAAGTTGATCGAGTCAAGGCGATCAGCGAATTTTCTATTATGAAGAATTCCTGTAATACATCGTAGTGTCGAAGAAATTTTCAAGCTTGACCAAATATAAAGTTTAAGGTACATAGATATACATTTCGATAACGGATTTTACGTACGATTGTTGTTGTTGTTGGCGTGTCCGTAATAAACTACTACGGAAAGATTGGCGCCATTGCCTCGAAAGGTTGAACTTCTTTATTAATATATAAGACAATACAAGAAAGATTTACAGCACAAAGAGAGGAAATAACACCCAGGGCACCGACGGGAATCGAACCCGACGTACAATGATTTAAATTCGTAAGTTGTAAAAACTATTATAATCGTAATTCTGTATTTAACGAGCTGATGTGTGCCTCACATGACTTCCTTTTACTCCAATTTAATGTCATTTTCCCATTATTGGTAATTTTAATGTGATTCAATAGTTTACTCTCTAAATATCACCAACAGTGGCCAAATTGAAACAGATTTTTAAAAAAATCGCCAAATTTGTTGCCAAGTTGGCGACCAAAAGACTGGCGAGATATCGCCAAGTGTCCGCCAAATTATAACACCACTTGAGTTTACATCGAAATCAACAATGATTTCCCCCCAAAAAGGGGCAAAAGACCCCTTTAGAAACACATGAATGCAACCAAAAGGGGAGGTGCACAACTAGACCCCACTAGGAGTCTCCGTACCAAATTTCATTTTTCTAGGACTTACCGTTCTTGAGTTATGCGACATACATACGCACATACGCACATGCATATATACGTACATACAGACGTCACGAGAAAATTTGTCGCCAAGCTGTCGACAAAACTTGGCGACCAAGTGTCCGCCAAATTTTAACACCACTTGAGTTTACATCGAAATTAACAATGATTTCCCCTCAAAAAGGGGCAAAAGACCCCCTTTGAAACACCCGAATGCAACTGGGAGGTGCAAAACTAGACCCTACTAGGAGTATACGTACCAAATTTCAACCGTCTATGACATACCGTTCTTGAGTTATGAGACATACATACGCACATACGCAAATCCGCACATACGTATATCCGCACATACATACGTACGTACATACAGACGTCACGAGAAAACTCGTTGTAACTAACTCGGGAATCGTCATTACGGATATTTCGCGTGTCTAAACATTCTTAGGCACTTATCCACGTTTGGTCGAGTCGAAAAAAAAACTCAACATTCATTCGGGGGTGAGCAAAATGGAAATTAACGTAGATTTTTGAGAGAAAATTTTTTTGCGAATACAATACTTCCTTTTTTGTAAAAGGAAGTAAAAATTATTGAGTATTATTTATAGATATTTCTGGCCTGAAAACACTGCATTTAATTCATTCGATATCATTAAAAATTATATCGTATAATGTATCATATAATTATCATATATTATTTCGATACAATCAAGCGGAAAAGTGTGCAAGCACTCATCAAATAGGTCCTGCATACGAAATTGCAACTTTTTTGCAACTCCACCCGTTTTTGGGTGGGATGATATGCACATGCACATATACTACATACACACGCACGTCACAATGGAAGTCGTTTGAATGGATTGGAGAATAATTTACACGGAAAGATCGGTGGCCCATGCCCTAGTGAATATGTATAGACAAGTTTAAAAAACGGCCAGCTTTTAGAAATCTGTAATAAGCTTATCTTTAGGAAGTAAAAAATGAAGTAGAAGGGTACCCTCCTAAATGATTATCCTTACTTTAATTTTAATAATTAATCCTTATCACCCTCAGAATCGAAAGTATAGTAGCAAAGTCGTGAAATAGATAGTTAAGTCGAATTTTAAGTTGAGAAAATGTTTGTAAATATATAATTTCCTTTAAATCGTACGAGGAAATAAACACTGTGTAATTCTTAAAGGTGCTGCATCAAATTATTAAAGTTAGTCATCTAATCCTCCACAATCAAAAATTCTCCTAATAAACCCAACTGCAAAATAAATTTTCAAACCAAACGAAAAAAACGTAAACTTTTAGCAATCCGGAATAAGTTGGTCCTAAGGAAGTAAAAAAGGAAGTGGAAAAGATCTTTCCCAAATGTTTATCCTTACTTTAGCTTCTGTAATAAATTCCTGTCACTCTCAGAATCGAAAGTACAGAAGTAAGTGAAAGAGGGCATACAAAAAAAAAATCGTAGTTGAAAAGGGGGGTGGAGCAGGGATGATTCTTCGGATTGTAGAATGGTATCAATAGCGTGCCTATTAGCCGCATTGATCTAGGCTGTGGAGGAGCTAGGTGCTGGGAGTACTAACAAGAAGAATTAGAGAGGCTCCAGATATTTTCCCGATGTTACTCGTCAGAGGGTGGTAATTTAAACTGGTATCGAAGTTTATCAAACACGCCGATACTTCTTGTTAGATCTCTCCCCCCCCCCCCCGCTCCTTTTGTAGGCTGATGAATGGATTCTATAACTGGAAATTGCAGTTTTTCAAATTCTACGAGTAGCGCAAGGAGTTTAATGCTCTCAAACAAGAAATTCAAATATGTATTTCAGAGTAAAAATAGATACGTTATTTCTGATTTTTCTTCGCAACAAGCAGGCTATATTACATACGAAACAAGGTTTTAAAACGCAAAAACTTGTGCTTGGTATTTGATTTGTTTTCGTTTTTTCTCCTCTCTTTATTTTTTTCCTACATTCAGGTAAATTTTGTAATGGTGCTTCTTTCTTTAATTTTTTTTATTATTCATAGCACTTTTTTATACACGCATTGCACATTCCCCTCTTCTCCCTCCGTCAGTGAAAAAGATGCTCATCATAGTTTTGCTTTAAAAAATCAAAACTCATAAGGTATAGAACATACCTTTTAATATGTATATGACAGTTGCTTTCTTTTTTGTCGTACACTAATAATTTAAAAAAAACATGCAGAAATCCAGCAAAGTATTTTTTTCTTCTCTTTTCATAAAATTAATCGAATTTATGTTTTCTTTTGAAATTACTATTTTTTTGGTTTTTTGTTTTCTTCAATTCTTTATTTATTTTTTATTTATTTATTTTATTTTATAGATGTCGAGGCCTTACAAATGAATCTTTTGCTCATGAACAATCAGATTCGAGTTATTAGACAACGTATTCTAACTGACTACGTCCGTATTTTGGTTTAACTCAATGATCGACCAATTTATGCATTTATTTTTCTTGAGGACCTTAAGTTCAATAAAATTTGGTTTCACAGATCATGTGGCAGCGGTGTCTACCTGGGGAAGGGGGGGGGGTCATAACGCAGATTGCGGCAGTAAAATTTTTAAGAAGGGGTTGCTTTAAGGGGTATTTTTCATTTTTTGCGGAGAAGGGGCTCATGCTCTTGGGGGGCTTCACGATATTTCGGGCGGATGCGCCCTCGCACTTGAGGGGCACCCCTGTACGTAGAATTATATTTTTTTAATTTTGCTCTACATCAAGAAATTTTAAAACTCATTTTTTTTTCGTTGAAAGTTATAAATTTATATGAATTAAATGCATATTGATGTATTTGAATGTCCATTTTCTCACGTACTCGATACGGTTAAGGCAGCACATTCCAACAACAAAACTGCCCCAAGCCTAGGTTTTTTTTTTTTCCCTTTCATCCAGATCGATATACATTTAATATAGAAAACCAATATCATACCGCGACCTACATTTTGTATGAAGACACTTAAGAACTGGCTTCTCGAAAAGTAGTACCCTTTCCAATAATAGAAACTTCAGTAGAGTTCACCTTTTTTCTTATCTACCTCTCACCTTACCCTTAACAAAGCAACCCGATACTTATTCGCTATTCCTTTGCAGAAACTGTTGGAAGAATTTCCTACCCCCTCCCCCTCCTCCGCCTGCTTCATCAGAACAGGTCTACCTCCCAGGTCTACCGCTACTACAATAACTAGCTGCAAAAAGAAATTGATGAAGACAGTCTTAACAAACAAAAAAAAAAGGAACAGGAAACTATAGTCACTTCAAGTCGTGGAGTTTTTGTCTAATTGGCTTGGCGCTTGTGTTCTGGGGCTTGGGGTGTTCTGGAGCTTGGGTAACCGACTCAACTTTGTAATAAGTTTTCCAGTAGGCTTTGTCGAGTAATTTTGTTTTAAGTGTTGATTCTGGTTTACGTCAAGAAAGTTTTTTTCCGCCGATTCAAGTAAAACATACATTAGTGGATTTAATTCTGGACACTTTCAATTTTTTGAAGATTTCTTCAATTAACATAGTATAATGCATTATTACATTTATTTATTTCCTTTATATCCTTTATTAATAACTTCTCTAATACGTATGTTTTAATTTCATGTGAGTATTACCTTTATTATATTTTTATTATTATTATTATTTAACTAGCCGTACCCGACGCGCGTTGCCACGCCAACAAAAAAATACATCATTAATTTCTGCAGCCGATAATTTTATTCGTATTTATCCAATGGATTGTGACTTAAATTGGAATAAAAAAGGAACTATCGATCGGATTTTTTTCGAACTGGTCTATAAACATTCCCAGTACCAAAAATAACAAACGGTGAAAGTTTCAGCCAAATCAGCCGGGTAGTTTTTGAGTTCATGGATGACATACAGACAAACATTCATTTTTATATATATAGATGCAAACCATAAACAAAAATTGTTTTCTAATGAGTTTTGGTTTTTTTAGATTATTAGATTTAGTAATTGAAAAGTAATAGTTTTCCTACAAAATATTTATTGAATAATTGATTCAACATTGATTATTGAATATTGATTTGATGTCTTATAATTTCATTATATAATTGTTGTTGTGATATTTGCTATTGTTTAATAATTAAAAATAAAAAAATATATATTATTCACATGAAATAAATACATACATATTAGAGAAGATATAAATAAATGATTTAAATGAAATAAATAAATCTATTTTACAATGTTAGATGATGAAATCTTTAAAAAAAATTGAAAATTGTCCATAATTAAGTCCACTAGTGTACATCCAAGTAGACAAAATCAGATATTTGATCTGATTAATGCACAAATAATTTGTTTTCCAACACAAATTCAGACACATTGCAGCTCTTGCAAAACTAACTGAATAACACAAAAAGTGGAAATATGTATCTATTCATGAGCGCATTAACTTTTTTTTGGGGGATATCAACTATTATTTCAGCAGCGATTGAAGTTATTTGTTTATTCATCGACTTAAATATCAGAAATTAAATTTATCAAAGCTGTACGGAAATTACCATAAAAATTTGTTATGAAACTGGAAAAAGACTGCTGATAATTTTCGTCATAATGACTAACATGAAATTGCAGTTTGTACCCTAGTTCAAAAAAAAAATTATTCGCAAAATAAATTACGAGAGTTATGTTTTACTTGATCGAAGTTAGAAAACAACAGAACAAAATCACTCTGTTATGTTCCACTTAGAAAGCTCAATCCACTTGAAAGCGGCAGAAATCGTGTAGTTATGGTATCCATTAAAGTTTTGAATGAACACATAATTTTTAATATGTTTTAAATTATTAATGTTTTCTTGACATCAAAGAAAAAACAGATGTGAAGCAGGAAATTATTTGTTTTTTCATTCATTTTATATTTTGTTTTGTGCACTGAAGCATATTAATTTTTTTTTTAAACTGGAAAAAAGATTATAACTTAAAAACCATTTAAAGCTGTGCATCATGCGTTTAGGATTACATATATTCCCGAAACGATTTCGCCTAACAATTCTTTGCATTTTTTGCATTCATACGTACTTGATGCGCTGTAAATTTTGCATACATTTTTGCATTTTTATTTTTCAACTTTACATTCATGCTTTCATAATGCATTATAAACGCATTTTGTATTGGTTGAACCAGGTAAACAGGGGCTCCGGAAAAGATGCATACTTTGTATTCATGTTAGTATAATGTTTGTTTTGAAAATTTAATGTTTTTCACGTTGGTTATTTTATGGTCTTTTTTCTTTCTTTCTTTTTTTCTTTTTTTAAATTCTTAAATTCCATGTATTCTGATTTTTTTTACATGAATTAACTTCATATACTATTTTGCGTAACAAACTGCAGTTAGTTTTTCATTTTTTTTTCTCCTATTTTTATTTGCACATTACCAGTCAAGTTTCCATGAATATAATTTGTTTCCAAAATGTTACAAACGAGGAGTTTGAAGTTTTTTATTTATATATATTTTTTTAATTTCTTTTACTTATTTTTCTTGTTTACAAGTCTTACTTGTTTTTAATTTTTAATAAGACACATAACTTTGTCTAATTTTAGCTGTACGGGCGAAATTAATTAACTCAAACCAATGTGAATTAAATAAAACTGCTCTGCAAATAAAATTTCAAAAATATTTTTTTCATCTTCCTTTCTTTACAAATTTAGATAAAAACACCCCGGCTCAAAGCAAGAAAAAAAAACTTATTTAAGAAAACTTTTTTTCACAAAGAATTTTTCTTCTCTTTTTAGTCCTTTCATTATTTCTTAATGTTTTGTGTTTGTGGGTCCCACTAATCGACTTTACTCCATGTTCGCTAAAGACTTAAACCCCTCAGAAGAAACGAAAAAAAATCAGATAATAAAAAAGGAAGCAAAGGAGAAAAAAAATCTTGGAAGAGTAGAGAAAAAAATCCAAACACTGATTTCCAGCGCATAAATTACCGACTACTAAATACTCTCCACCGCAATTAACTGAAGTTTTAAAAAAGAACTTTCTCATAAATATATAAAAACAAGCAAAAATCTTTTAGTTGAGTTTTAAAAAATTAAGCCACTGTATTTAACACCCCACACGATTTCTTTCACTTAATTTTTTTGCACTTGGTCTTTTATCTTCTATTAGCAGAAGGCCTAATTACTACGAAACGATGGCCAGATAATGGTTTTTACTCTCCTTCTTTTGACTCGAGAAATTTTTTCAAACACTTTTTGTAATTTAATTTTATATTTTTTTCCTCCAACTTCTCTGAATGGATTCTTTCTATTGCTTTAAAAGTTGATCTCTGGGTACGGAACTAATTAACTTCAAGGGGCGATTAAAACAGTCGCTATTTCTTTTGTCTCGGCACGAGAATTTATAAACTCTTCTTTTTCTCTTACTTTTTTTCGAGCTATATCGGAAACATTTGAAGTGATTAAAATTAGAAATCAATTCGATGCTATAGAATGGTCTAATATGGATCTCTAATTAATCATACAATGCATAATTGCATTTAGTTTAATTAAAACCATTTGGGGAAGAACTTTAAACTTATTACTTTAAACTCCAACGTTCCCCAAATTTCTGATCATTTCCCCCTTTTTCTTTTTTACCAATCGATATTGCGTCTACATTCGCTTAATAACTTGATCACCAAACTAATCTGACTTAGGCAAAAATAACAAATGGCCCCGATCGGTAAAAATTTGATTAACTTATACTAAAAATTAAATTCAAGTTTACAACAACCAGAGACTGCAGTTTCGTCCTTATTTTGAATTCGTCAGTCTAATAGCCATAATTAATCCCAAGAAGAACCCCAAAAAAGAGAGAAACTGCAGTCTCTAGATGTTGCAAACGAGCTGTTTCGTATTTGCTGGCAATTCTACCTTAGCTCCGGCTATGGGTTGGTAACTAGTAATTTTACACCCAAGCATTTCTCTTCACCTTTTAAGGTCGAGTCGTTACGTTCTAAAGGACCTCTCACTAGGGCAACAAAATATGCTTAGCTTTTAACGTTAATATATACTTAGGTTTCGTATGAGGCTTTTAGCAAGCAGCACTTTTGTGACTATTCAAGACCAACGTGCACAAAACAAGGGAGAACTGCAGTCCCTGAATTCAGTTAATGAGCTTTCTAGGTACTACCTGAGAAGATTAGTTAAGTCACTTGACAGTAAAGGAATCATAAACTTTTGTTATTTTCTGAGATTGTATCTAATGATTGGGTATTAGTGTTACTGTACTGTACATGATTAAAAATCGTCAAGCAAATTCAGAAGTACAGTGAAACCTCAATAAGTAGTCGACCGGTTAAGTGGTCAATCCGTTTAAGTGGTCGTTTTTCTTTGGTCCCGACAATGTCTCATTCACAGTAATGTAAAATGACCCTTCTTTACTGGTCACCAAATTTATTTTTATCAGCTTAACTAGTCACTCAAAAGTTGTTTTCTAAAATTCCTTTTCCTTATCGGATCTTAGAAAATAGTGTTGGACTTAGTTGAAAGGCTGTTTGATATTCATTTTTCCTTGAAATCTCGATCCTCGGTTCTGGTCATTCAAAGCATACTTCTTGCTGTGACTCTGCCAAGTGCCGAGAATATGAATCTAACTCCTTCCAGCAAGACAGACAAAATCTAATAACTGGAGAAATTTAGTCAGTATTTAATATCCGTTCACAAGGAACAACAAACACAAAATTTAAAGCTTGATGTATGTTAGAAGAGATAGTCCTTTTCCGTAAGCAACAACTTCATTAGTCAACATTGAAAGATTGTATTAATGTACCGTAACTACATTAAAATAAGCTGTTGTTATTAAGTAATGTATAAGAAAGAGAAAACAAAAAAAAGTCATTATCTTTAGTATTTTCCCCCCTTTTTAAAATTTCCACTACTTTATAGAAATTTATTACATAAGCTATTGTTTTTCTCACAGAATTCTACTGCTATTCATGAATATTTGTAAGGCTTTTTTTTTTCTTCCTTAATTTCCACTCCACATAAGTAGTCACTCCGCATAAGTGGTCAACAATATTTGATCCCTTGAGTGACGACTTAACTAGGTTTTACTGTATTATAGTAGAGCTATAGCAGATACAGCAGTACGTGATAACAATTAAAAACTTCAGAACATAAGAACAATCTTTGGCACCTTCTGATCTGCCTAGTATGAACATCTTGGTTGACAATTGGTTGACTTGGTTGACAATTTCTCACCAACTTGGACAGTTGGTGAGAAAGTGGTCCACTACTGCCGTTAAATGTTACTGTTTCTTAACTGGTTACCTGTATAATGAATTAAAAATAATGTACTTAAAGTAAGCATTTATTTTTGCAAGCCATAATTTTCGCGAAAATGAAGATATCGTTGATTTTGCGAGCTAAAAATTTTGCGAATTTTCTATGGACAGAACTGAAGAATGATTATAATGTGAAGGTAAAATATTTCGCAAGGCGTACATTTTGGCGATTACGACGCGCTCATAAAAATCACGGAAATTAAATAGGTCTATTATCAGACGTAGAATGTTCGCTTATCCAATAATCATGACCAACTTTTCTTTTTAAGATTGCATTTTTTCTTTATTTATACATATTTTTATTTATTTATTTAAAATTTCTTTAGTTCCTTGCTTATTTATTCAAGTTATTTCAAAACTAAAATACTTAGTATAAATAACGTGCTGGAGGGATACAATGCAGAACCTCGCTGATGGTACCAGTGATTGATCTGTGGCTACATTTTGTTTGGAGACTCAGCATCACTGTCTTCAAGCTCATTTACATAGACTTTGCCCTGCCGTCCCCCCTTTGCCACAGCGGTGCATTGTTAAGTGCTGAACACCTCCCCGTTTGTCCAATCCTTCCCGATACTGGGAGGTGAGAGACTGTTAGACCAATTTGTTTACTTCATTCTTTAATTTTATTTTGTTGTTCCTTTGTGCCGATAAACGGTAGTATCTACAAAAATGAGTTATCAGATATTTTAAGAAACGCGTTTTGGAATCAATTCTAACAGCAGTTAAATGTTGGAATTATGACGCTTTTTTCACATTTTTTTCCAGCAGAAACCAAATAAGAAAGCTTGTACATTTAAGCTAACGTACAATTGATGGCAAAAAATGCAAAATGAAAAATTTTCAGTTACTGTCCTTCCCCTGCCCATGGTAGCTTTATGCTGTGCTTCCTTTTATATATCTTGTTTGCATATGTATTTGATTTCTTACACTAGTAGTCAAGCATAGCGTTAGGATAATGTCCAAAACGCTGCTATGTTGGAAATAAAAATATTCCAGATTGAATGGACAGGAAAAATATGAGTAAATAACGTAACTAAATGAATACAATCATTAAAACTAACTCTCACCAAGATACGAGAATGGCTACCATCCATTTGTAACAAAACTTTCTTTAAAAAAAATTGCAACTGACTCGCTTACTAAAACCCTAAACTCTTCAGCGGTTATTTGATTTTCAAACCTTCATTTACCATGACACCACCCATCAAGAGAGGCTTTACCAAACAGAAATCCCTTCTCTTTCTCCCACGAATGACCAGGAAGTTCCAACAGACAATCACATCAAAAGGAATTTTAATCTGCTTCCGCGCTGACTACTTTAAAACTCAATCGCAGGCGAAGTGAATTTTATATTCATCACAAGTGATTGCGGCTCATCGCTTCAAAAGCCCCGAGAAATATGGACTCATTAAAACTCGGCCCCAACATACTGACCCCGAATTTAAATATTTAATAAACTCTACGCGGCGTCGATAGGATCCATCGATTAGGTGTGAAGCGAGAATATACACGGATAGGAAGTATATATATTTATACAGATCTTCCATCGTCTATCACCACAAAGCCCAAACTCGTTACAAAACGAACGGAGCAGTTTCGGTGCAACAGCGGCTTAAGTGAGGTTGGCTTTGAAGCTTTTGCACAAACTTTGCCAAAACGACACAAAAGCCGTTTCATCAACGTGAAGCGTAGTTTTCTGAAATGCCTCGAAATGGTTTTCGTTATTAACTGTTACGGTTAATAAATATGATTCGATGATGAGAGAGGATTGATTAGGTTGAGTCTATAGTAAAACATAGATAATTCAATTATATACATAACACAATAGCCAGGGGATATTGTAAGTTGCAAACTAGGACCATCTGTTTGATGGAAATTTGATTTAAAGCGAATACGAATGGTATTTTCGATTTAGCTTGTTTTGTCAGTTCTCTCTCTCTGATCCAATACTCGCAAAATTTCCAATTTCGACAGTCGTGTGTGTTTTATATCAATTGTGAAAGATACTTGTTTAGTGTTTTTCATAAACCCCACATGATGTGTATTCATAGCAAATGAACATATAGAGCTTACAAAGTCATAAGTTTCTCATAAGGATTTCACATAAAATCTTTCAAGACGCCGTAGTAAGCATTTATAATATTCTTTTGTGGTCATTCACCTTTTAAGTCTCAAAATACAACAAAAACCAATGTTAATTCAAGTTGCATTTTCATTACAATGGGGTTGTTTCCAAGACTTGAAAAGCATTTTTATCTGAGAGAGCATGCTTAAGTTTTTAAACTTAGGATTTAACTATTTTTTAAATAATTTGACAAAGTATAATATTTTTTAACAACTGTTTTGATGGGTGCTCAAATTGAAATTCATTTTTTACGCTTCTACACATGACATCACACGTGATCATAACAGCGCAAATTATCATAACCTGGCAACGCGGTTGACAGCAAAGCGTTTACATTTAGCGCGGTAATAGAGTAGCACGCCAAAGTACATCACTTGGGATGTCATAAAAACCACGCCTTATTTCCAAAATCGGATATTTAAAAATATTAATTTTAAAAAAACTGTTGAGAAACTAAAAGTTTTTTCTGGCTCCATGTTACTATTAATATTTTTTTTTTTTTTTTTTTTGCATATTCTATGAATTTCAGTGAATAAAAGTAGTACTTTTGACTGAAGGAAACAACTCCATTTGGAAATAAATTTTTGCTTTTCTTTATTTCATCAAGGAATTTCTTTATTTTATCATTTTGGGTAATTTTTATTCACAAATTCTCTAGGTTTTACTACACCACTCATATTTTGATAGCGTTATTGCATTCCTTAGCCTAAAACTGAAGAAAAACGCCAAAAGTGTTGTACAGATATCCAAAACTGAAAAATTAATGATTAAAACATATATAAAATGCACTATTAACCAAGTTTAATGTTACCCGGCAATTTTGGGCTAATTTGAACCATGTAAGAAACGGAATGTTCAATATTGTTATTTCAATCAAAGTAAGGTGGGTGCACCAAATAAGGTCATTTAGACCAATAACCCCATTTTTTTTAATGTAACACAAAAAACTCCGTCTAGATCTAAACGATCCTACTTTCTCATATACCAGCAGCAATTTTCTAGCGTGAGATCAATATTTTCTCATTTAGTTGAGGCTTCAAATTTTGCCAAGCTAACTTTTTAACATTTAAAACTCATTTTAAACAACGAAAAATGCATCTCTTTGGCAGAAAAAAAATGATGAAATAGAATATGTAATATCAAATTCAGTTTCTCACATTGTTAGGGCTCTTTTTTTCCTTAGAAAATTTCAACCATTAATGAACTTTCTATTGGAAACACTCTAAATAAAGCTATTTTGTCCAATATTTAAGCGTATAGTTTTACAACAGGATAATTGAAGAACAGAATTAGGAAAGTTTATCCCGCTCAACATAAAATTTCGAATCCGAAAATGTAAAAGATTAATATAAAAACACAAAGCAAAGTAACAGCAGTAATAAAAAAAGCAGCTAATAAAGATGTTTTCGATTTAAAAAAAAAAACGTTTTTGTCATTTGTAAAATAGAAAAATAATAAAATTTGAAGAAAAAAATGCTTCAAAATGAGTAATTTTTATCAAAGTGAAATCGACAGCAACGCTTTCTTGACAACAATAAAATTCATATCTCGGATTTCTTTCTTTTTTTACCGTAGCCAAAGAAAGAAATAAAAATAAAAATATACTTTAGAAATACAATTTAAATAAGTAAATGATATTAAGAAAAGTACAACTGAATAAAATATTTTTAATAAAAACCAAGAACTGTTTCTTTCAGGTAAATAATAAAGCACTCTGAAGTTCCTATTATTTTCCGTCGCCAAAAATAAACTTAATTAATTCTCCCGTAGGCGTTAATGTTAAAACAACGTTATTATTAATTTTGAACATGTTCTTCGTCAAGAGCTTTTTCCAGCTCAATTTGTTTCAGGCAAACCCCCTATGAGCCATTCCACGAAAAAGTCAACCCTTTGTCCCGCATGAAGCATTTAATATACCAGTTCATCAAAAAGTAAAAATTTTAATGTGTAATATTTTGCTTAAAAAATCATATATAAGTTTGTAATTTGTTGATCAGAAAAAAATTGTTCATTTATATTTTAAAGTATTATTTTTAATGAAATATATGAGGCGTCACATGCGGGACAAAATAACCGTTTTACGTGGAACGGCCCCAATAAGTTCTGGATTTATATTTGCCATAAATTTCCTTGAAATTATCCCCATAAAATTATTTAAACTGTTAATTTTGAACTTTCGCTTAAGAAGACGTTCTTTGTCAAGAGCCTTTTCCAACAAAACTTGTTTCAAGCAAATCTGCCTTTAAGTTTCGGATCTATATTTGTCTAAAATTTCCATTTAGACGGTTAAAAAAATTGAACTGTAAATTAGGAACGCTCATTTTTTAACATGTTTCTTATCAACAGTTTTTACTGAAGAATTTGCTGAAGGCAAATCCGCCTTTAAGTTTGGCATCTGCATTCCTCTTAAATTTTCCTGTAGGTGTCAATGTTATTTTTTAGACTGTTCATTTTTAATGAAAATTGTTAAAAATATAAAAAATGAAACAGGGAAACTCAGTGTCCTCGCTGAGATCTTTCGAACAAAAAATAGTGTTTTAGAATCGGACTATTCCGTCAAAAGTCATTAGGGGATGACAGAAAGACCAAAAGACCGACAAACACACCCCACATTTTTCCCACATCAAAATCCTACTAATTATCCTAATCCTAATCCTTAATCCTACTTAATCCTATTTTAAGCTATTTCATTCATTTTTGACTTATGTTTATTCTTTTCGATATTTTTACGTTGCATTAAGAAAATATTTTTTTTTAATTAATTAAGTTTGACTTTAAATTAAATTTAAGTTCAGGTCATAAAAATAGGCCAGACATGTATAGATAAAAGGTTTTATGAAAATACAAAAAAAAGAAAAGAAACATCATGCTTGCAAAAAAAAAAAAAAAGACTTCTGAGAAAAAGAGGTTTAAAAAGCTGCTGTGGACAGAAATCTCGCTAGGAATAATTTACGCATTTTACGCTAAATCAAAAAGTTTTTTTGCATATGGTAATAAATAAGGTATCAAATCGTTCAGAATAAAATTATGCATAACACATATTTTTTTCAAGAAAATCAAAAATTTTGAAAGTTAAAGGTCCTTAAATCCCTTAACTGCTGATTACACTAGTCAACAAACAAAACTTTTTGTCTTCATCCTGATTTTTAAGAGTCAATTCCTACTAATTTTGGGTCGAGAAAAACAAATATGTTAGTGGATATTTTTATTAGCTCTTGTTTTCAAGCTATATAAAAGCCCACTAGAGAAATACACAGCAACCACACATTGATTTAAAGGTAATGTTAAAAAGGAAAAAAAAATATATTGTGTAATAAATGTTATTAAATAGGTTCTGTTTTATTAAACTATGGTTACTTTTCGGAATGCTGTGGCTGCTTTCAGCTTATTGCTGTAAATGCTTCATTTTCGATTACTTTTTGCACGTCGAAGAAGGAATATCCCTTCTAATAGTTCAGCAGCATTTGGTTAGCATTAACTCAGCCCAATGACCCTGGTATCTGCGTTTCATTGTAAAGATACCTTAGAGAAACCTTTCCTTATGCTCATTGCTCATAGCTTTAGTTTTTAATCAAAATATCTTGGAAAAGTGTACAAATTATAGTTTCAGAGGCACATCATTTATCAATGATCACGGAACTTCCGAAGGGACTGTTTGACCAACTGTTTTTAGTTCTCGTCTTCTCTGCTGCTTAGAAACTGAAACCCTTAAAGGCTTCCTGGGTATTTTTTTTCTTCCCCCGCTTTTTTTTTTTTTTTTCAAAAATAGTGATTTTTAAAACTGCGCGTGTTTGAATGGTCGTTAAAAATTCTCTCCTTTACCTTAGCTTTAATATGTTCTTGGAAATTTCCCTGTAAGGTATTGGAAAACCGTCTTTGTTCACAGCTTTCACGAAGTTCTTCATTATCCCCAGTATAATGAGCATGGGTGGGAGTAGAAATGATTGGATCTACTAGAGGTTGCTGTTGTGCATTTCTCTTCCCAGAATTTAAATTTCTTGAAGTCCATTTCAGTTTTATGTAGTGACATTTTCTATCCCAATCACAGGGGTCGAAGTTTAGAAGCCGTCAGTTCCATGGGGGTTGTTTCTATCTGCCAGGAAAAGATAACATTAGTGAGAATTCGCCATCCTAGTTGGCTCCGTATCTTAAAAACTAGAGCTAATTTCAGTTTTTTATGGTGATTTTCATGCTTAGCGGGGCAAAATACTTAAGAAATAGCTATTTTCGAGCCGGATGCATTTTTTGGTGTTGACTAGTGTTAAAAGTTAATTTGCAACGAGGATCTAGATCCAAATCCTGCGCTTCCTGGTTGTATGACTAGAAAAAAATCCGTTTTTATTGCACAAATGGGGTGCTTTATTATTGCAAAAATAATCTTATATAGTATTTTTAGAGAATTGGTTTTTGTAGTTACTTACTCTGGTAATTTTTTCACCGCTCCTCAAAATATTTGTTTTTCTAATTGTGAAAATAATACAAATATTATCTCTAATGGCTTCAAACATCTTTCTCAGCCAGTTTTCCCAAGTGCCCCCCCCCCCTTCAACTACAGCAGAACGTATTGCCAAAAATTTGAGAACCCCCGAACCCTCTACCTTCCCTTAACTTCACCAAACATAACCTAAATGTGCATTTTAGGCCATATAACCAAAGCTGCAGAGGAAATATGACCGATTCCGACTCCGACTCCTGAAATTTTTGAATCTTCAACTCTTTTACTTAAAAACAGTCCAACTACGAATCTTACTCCGCAGCGATGGCATAGTTAAGGCTCGAAGGGAAAACGAACGACTCCGACTCCAACTCTTAGAATTTCCGATATTCCAACTCCCAACTCCGACTTCGTTACCCCAAAATCAATCCGACTCCATTGAATATCCTATTTCCTAAGAATTTAATGTTTTTAACTCCTTACACTGTGCGATGGCAATACTTTGGACATTATACAAAATACAAATATACTAAGTGATATTCGTCCATTACTGGTGATGCAGATACCTAAGATACTCATTAATATCATCAATTTTCATCGGTACTTAGTCGTGAAGCGTCATCGTTTGTTCACAATAAGAACAAAAATCGATAAAAACTGGCGCCAAGCTCCCCAATAAGGAATACAGAGTGAAATTCTTGATTTACCAATTTCGGACCCTGTATTTCCTACGAATGTAATGTTTTTAACTCCTTACACTGACCGCCAGCAATACTTTGGGCATTATACAAAATACATATATACTAAGTGACATTCGTTCATTACTGGTGATGAAGATACCTAAAATATACTCTTCAATAACACCAATTCTCACTAAGAATATTTCGGAATGGTCTTTCATTCAAAAGCTCCACAGGAAAAGGAAGAACAGAGAAATGCATACATTTTCTCGCTAACAATGCTTAGGGCATTATACGAAATACAAATATTAAATGATATTCGTTCATTACTGGTGAGGCAGATACCTAAAATATACTCTTCAATAACATTGACCTTCAAGAACAAATCCCCAGAATATTTTTGAATGGTCTTTCATTCAAAAGTTCTATTGGAAAACGAAGAACAGGGAAAGGCATACATTTTCTCGCCAACAATGCTTAGGGCATATACGAAATACCAATACTAAGTGATATTCGTTCATTACTGGTGAGGCAGATACCTAAAATATACTCTTCAATAACATTAACCTTCAATAACACCAATCCTCAACAAGAATATTTCGGAATGGTCTTTCATTCAAAATCTCCACAGGGAAATGAAGAACCGAGAAATGCATACATTTTCTCGCCAACAATGCTTAAGGCATTATACAAAATACCAATACTAAGCGATATTCGTTCATTACTGGTGATGCAGATACCTAAAATATACTCTTCAATAACATTAACGTTCAATAACACCAATCCTCAGAAAGAATATTTTGGAATGGTCTTTCATTCAAAAGCTCAACTGGAAAACGAAGAACCGGGGAATGCATACATTTTCTCGCGCCCTAAAGCGCTTCCAACAATCATGCCCTAAGCTGAACATCCGGACTTGCGCCATTGGCGCGCTCTGCGTGGTCTGTTTACTCTGATGTCCGATGGGAAAAGCCACGGAAACCGAAGCACGCCGGCGGTCAAAGCCTCTCTCTGACACTCTATTATAATATATGCAGAGACGAAAGGATCCATCGGCGTGGTTTCTCAGTTCGCTGCAGTTTAATTAGACGGCGGCGCGCTGTCCTCCAGGGCCCTAACTAGCAGGGGCCTAAAATTTCATGATCAATATACAGGATCGAAATCATCGGCTTCATTTATGTCCCAATCAGCAAGGGAGGTGATGGCAATCAAGAAATTCGGTCGCGCTATATATTGTCGGGGGGATTTTAATACCCAACACATATTTCCGCGAGGCTTATTGTCTGCCAGTGGCGAGCCTTAGTGTTTACATTGTTGGTTGGTAAAGCGACTTTAAACCCCTCCTGCCGATGTTTGAAATTGGGGTTTTAAAACGTCATAGGAATAACTTCTAGGAGTGGAAAAGTCTTCTCATTTAATGGTTAGATTTAGATGTAGGGTGCGATTTTGTTTTGGCGTATTAATGATTTCAAATGTGTGGATTTGTTTGAGAAGTTATGGACTTTGTCGAACGTGGTAGAACTGAATTGTGTCTTTGAACTTGTTTAGGAAGTGATTTAAAACATTTAATTCTTCTCTAGCTTTGTGTCAAAATGAAAGAGTCGTTTTGAATCAATATTTGTTATAGACTTTGTGTGAATATGGGACGAGTTTTAGACATGCGTTTCTAAAATAAATTTGATGTAGTTGTTCAGTTGCAAAACTTCTTTTTGTGGTGAAAGTGTTCTCTTTTCAGTTAGTTTGATGGTGATATTATTATAAAAACTATTTTTCAATACATGCTGAATAATCATTGATTGTTTTTCAGGTTCATAATTTAATAATCTAATTATAATCCAGATTTAGAAATTATACTTTAAGCTGAATTTTCTTTGTAAAAAAAAAGCTTCATTTTGCATTAGTTATTATTCTTTGCTCAAAAAAGGAATTTAAGAAATTGTTGTGAAATGCTTGAAGTAAATTTAGTTAGACACATGAACTTCAATAGCTTTATTTGCGTTTAAGTTCGGATCAAGCATTTCTTAATATTTAACAATAAAGATTCAAATGATCAAAGTAAAAAAATGGAAAAAGGAGAAATGAAAAGAAGGAATAAGATGCAAAAAATAAATCGTACAGATGCCTGCTGACAATATGAGTTCGCCTCAAATATAATTCTACAAGCATTCAGTGTTTGATGACAGATATTACATATAAAAAAATTTGAGAATAGTTAAAAGAAAATAAAGTGGAAACTTAAAAGTACGTTGATATGATCTGAAATATAGTTTCGTGTGTTACCAACAAAGCATCTGGCAGACTCGTTTGAAATTCTCTGAATAAAAAAAAGTAACTCCAACGAACTATATTGCATATTTTGAAATACTTCTTGTGTTATATTTATTGATCTAATGGAAGACAGTGAACAATAGGATGCAAAACGCGCACTTAAAGTAATTAAAGATTAAAATAAAATATTTTTAATTATGGCTAGCACGTAATTATTCTTCAACAAATTTTGTACTCACACAGAGAGAAATTTTTTGATAATGATTAAAAACGAAATTGTTTTCATTGTTAATTTAAATTATTCATAGAAAAATACTCTTTAAGTTAATACGGTGACAACTCATCTTTGATTTAAGAGAATACGGCCGACAGATAGCTTTTCAAATAGCTAACTTCAAACAGTTTTTCAATCCATAATATCTATTAAATCCAACTTTTAAAACTTTGATAGCGCTCATCATCACACTTCTAGCAAAACATTCAGCAAAAGTTCCTCCCTTTTGACTTTGTCAGTTGGATTTCGAAGCGCGAGAGGGGCTTTTAATACTTCGTCGAAAAATCACAGATGTCATCGCAATATGAGTACCAGACTCATGATTGTCTCATTGTTTGCCGCCGACGAAGAAAAGAAAACGCATCGTCAAAAAGAGAGACAATCTCTTACAACATTTCGCATTTCATTTCGCATCTGTGGGATTTGACAAGCCCAGGGAAGACACTGCCCGCAGCGGATGGTTCTTTTTCATGAATCTGTTATAATAAAGCAAGCCAGCAAGCCGCTACGTCTGTGACAAGGCTCACGAGTAACAAGCAATTCCGCATGACCTGTCCAAAATGTCATTAATTCTTAAAATGTATCCCTTTGTCCCTTTTTCCACCTCCACCCCAGAGGAACTTGTTGTCAAGGGGGAGAGAGAGCGTTATTAATGGTGCATTGTGGGTCCCCCCTTTTCATATGAGGGTTGGAAGGTATGGCTTGAGGTAACGAAGAATCTGAACGCAACTTGTTGCGAAGAATAGTGGGGTATATAGTCCCTGATTCACTTAATTTCAAGGAGGGTGAGGAGAAAATATATATGAATCATATTTATGAATATGTTCACATCTATCTGTTGGGTAAGTCGGAAAACCACTAAAAATTTATATATATATATATATATATATATATATATATATATATATATATATATATATATATATATATATATATATATATATATATATATATATATATATATATATATATATATATATATATATATATATATATATATATATATATATATATATATATATATATATATATATATATATATAAACAATGTTATTTTTTTTTAATTTTTGCTCTAAAACGCAAGAACAAAACAAGACGGAAGTTTATAGGCCAGGAAAAAAAGAAAAAAGGAGAACATTCAATAACTCCTTATGTTCGAAGTTTAAACGTGTTCTGATTCTCCCCATTTCACTGTACCCTTTAAAGAGTTTTCTAAAATGTGCTTTGGAAATCAAATTTTTATTTAAAAAAAATACCGACAGAAAGCTCTACTACAAAGTCTTTGCTTTGTGTTTTGAAAGAATAAATTAATTCGTTTTCATATCCTCTGAAAAGATTTTTGAGGCAAGGTGAAATAATATCGGTGTTGAATCCATTAAGTAAAGATAACATTTCGTTTATGAAAATTTTTGGTTGTACAGAGAAAATCTGATTTGCTTAATTTCTCTTAAAGAGATATAAAATTATATAAATCATTTAGCAATGCAAAAAAAAGGCTGGTTTACGCAATGAAAACTTTTGCAATCATAAAAACAAATACGGAAGGAATGAAATTCCTTATCATAAATAATACGAAACATTTGAAAGATATTAAACTTATTTTTTAAAAACAATAACAAAAAGCTCGTATTTTTATCGATTAAAATAAAGTTTTTCAAGGTCTGTTTTCTATTAGACATATTTTCCAAAAAAAATATTGCTGATGTATTTTTTAATCATTCATTCTAAAACAATTACAGCTTTAAAAAGCTGGTTGGAAATAGGATAGCTACATTTAGCATGAATTATCTGATAAGTAAAATTAATTGAAACATAGCGTCTGGTGGGAGAAGTGGTCAATGGGGTCATACGTCAAAAAAATGGCTATAGCTTGGAAATAACAGTTCGAATGAATGTGAAAATTTTATTCAAGAACATAGCAGTTAGAAACTTCATTTTGATTACAAAATTTTACAACTGGCAAAATTTTATTTGGTGAAAAAAAAAATATATTTTGTGTGAATATGAAAAATTTTAAAATCCAAACACCTCTTTTAACTTCCTTCGAAATTTTGTTTATTAGAATTATGAACAGATTGACTGCACGTAAAGCTTCCTACATGTCTCAAGAACTCTTATTCATTAGCAGTTAGCTGAATCTATTTTAGCTAATTTTTTAGAACAATTTAAGTAAGATGGGGTAAAATGGTCATAATATTAGTCTTAACGAATATTGTTCTTCTAAAGTCACTTCATCTTTTAGTATATGAGGCAGATATAAATTAAATATTAATTTCACTTAATATGTATTGTTTTTACAGTTAACGATGTTAAATATACGAGTACATGCCTATGCATACGCACATATTCGTGTAGGCACGTATACAGACGCATTCATATAAATGCACCAATAAATACGTATACGCATATCTGCAAGTATTTTTTATCTATACAGATATACATTCGACTATACACGTATATACTTGATTATACTTGTATTTATACGAACACTTATATACTAAGGTAGACACGTATATACGCGTAAGTACACTAGTAGACACTTACATACAAGCATGTGACATACAAGTATACAGGGTGAGTTTAAACTCTTGGGCAAATTATTAAAAGGTGCAACAGGGGAGGATAAGAAGCAAGAAATATAAGTAACATATAGTTATAAACACAATGCTGACGCACTACACGCACGCAAAACCAGAAACTGATGGATGCAAAACATGTCACAAATTTATATTAGACAAAGACAATTTCACACAACATTTTAGGTCTTAAAGTTTTAAAGCGATTGATGAAATTTGTGGCCTGCAGTTATAATACATGCCTCGCAATCACAAATACTCTCAGTCACAATAACGAGACTTCATCACTCGCTGCTTCTTTGTCGCAATGCGTGTATTAGAGCTACTACAGACCGTAACTTTTATCAACTGCTCTAAATATTTCTTAAAAACTAAAATGTTGGGTAAAATCATCTTTGTGACCTGTTTTGTATCCATTAGTTTCTGTCTTTGTGTGCATGTAGAGCACCAGCGACCAAATTTCCTTATGATTCTTTGCTTCTTATTCTCCCCTCTCACACCCCTTAGATTTTTGCCCAAGAGCTTGGGTTCGCTCTATAGTCATACGTGTATACAAGCGTATATACTCGTCTATACATACATGGTATATAATCGTGTTTACACGTACACATACGTATATACTCGTGCTCCCATATATATATATATATATATATATATATATATATATATATATATATATATATATATATATATATATATACGTGAGTAGACATGTAAAAACACGTACTGGATGGATCCACGAAATAACTCGTGTATACCCGTATATGTATGATGTATGTACACTTATATATGCGTCTGCTATACACGTATATACTCAGGTATGCACGTATATACTAGTGATACAAGTGCATACACGCATACCATGTTCGTTTATACGCGTATATGCCAGAAAATCCCCCCCCCCTTCGAGCAAGGACGCACTCCCACTAAAATCGCAAAAGACACCCCTCCCCCCCCAAAAAAAAAAAGCAAGGGCCCCCAAAAAAAGAGAAATGTAACCCTCAAAACCCTCCTCTAAAAATTTCAATGGCGCAGTCTGCACCATGACCCCCCCCCAGGTGGGGACCCCTCTATATACACGCACATTCACGTGACACGTATATACTCGTGTAGACACGTATGCACTTTTATAGGTAATCACGTAAACATGCTTATATACTCGCGCATACACGTATATACTTGAGTAGGCAAGTACATGCATCCGACTTATACATGTATCTACTCATATATGAAAGTGTTTACTCATGTTTACACGACACGTATATACTCGTGTATACCCGCATATACTCGTAACCATAAAAATAACCGAAATATACAAATATTAGAGTTATTTGTAACGGTTTTGCATCTATTTTTAACTATGACCACTTTACCCCATGCTATAACCACGTTCCCCCACCCCACGGAATAAAGTGGTCATAAATACATAGGGAAATGAAAATGTTATAAAACTACTTAAATTAATATTTTTTCCTCTGATATTCTACGTACCTTGTTTTTTAATGCAATGTAAAATAACAACAAAAAAAGTTGAAGTGTTTAAAAAATTAACTGTATTTATTATTCACCCAAGTTGAAAACCTACGATTTTATGACCACTTTACCCAACCAGACTCTACACTTTTCAAACATGTACAAAAGAATAAAACCATGTTCACTAAAAATATCGAGGAAAAGTAACGCAATAACTGGTTTTTAAAGTTGATTGTGAAAAATATACCACTTAAAAGGTTTCGAATGAAAAACTTAGCCAAAGGATTACATTCAATACACCAAGTAGCATAGAATTAGCAAAGAACGTTTGAACTTATAACAGCAAAAATCTACCGTATGATCGACTATTTTACGGTACCATGCAAACTGCCAGCTTAAATTGTTTTCCTTCTCTTTTGTTTTCTTTCTTTTTTTTCCAATAGAGTATTTTACTCTCATGTCTATGATTTTACCGAGTTTTGGCTTATATTTCGCTATCAGTTTAGAAGAAAAGTAGAAGCTAATGTGTAACTCAAGTAATGGTTGAAAAAATTGTTACAAAATACACTGTTGGAGAATATATGAGAGCTGATCCCGGTGTATCTCTTGGAGAGATTCTCGGAGAGAGATGACCCGGAGAGACTTTTCAAAACTTCCTTTTTTTTCAGTTCAAAAAAAAATCTGCCAGGAATCTTCAGTCTTAAGTCCCATATTTTAATTTCAAAACATTTTAGTTGAATTTTGAACAGTTAAAAATATTAGACCTAAGCTTTAGGGAGAAATTTTATTTTTCTTTAACTTTTTTCGTACCAAGCTTGAGGTCCCGAACAAACTTTACTGCAAAGATTATTTCATGTAACATAACTTGGGTGAATTTTTTTCATCGTTCGCTGAAAAGCCAGTTTTTTTTAATAATTCAAGAGATTTCAATATTCAATGCCTCTTGCATAAACAATAGTTTCTGCAAAAATATATATTTTTACTAAAATGTTCTGATTACCTTCTTTTTTTGAATGAGTTAAAGAGAAGCTATGTGTTGCAGTTTTATTTACTCATTTTTTGTTTCATTAAGTAGAAAAAAATCTATGAAAAAAAGCAAAACAAAAAAAAGTTCGATTCATATTGCAGGGGAGAACTGTGGGATTGCATTAACTAAATTCGAAATTTTTGAGTGAAATTTCGTATGCAGAAGAAACCTGTAAAGTGCATTTTTACAAAACATTTATCATTACGGTGTAAAGCTTTCAATTTTACGGGGAAGTTTTAATGCTAAAATTGTATGCTTTCTGTAGCAGCGATTCAAAAGTAAAATTTTCAAAATTCGTTTTCAAACTTTAGCTGAATAAAAGTCCGCCTAGAGGCAGACTTCTTGCAATTGAAGTGTTTCCTGTTTTAATATTAGAATTACGGAGCTTAGTTTGAAAATTTTTGTAACGATAAAATTTTAAATACTTAACTTTTTTAGACGTAATGAATGTTTTTAATCTTAATAAAAAATGCTTTAAAGCAATATACTGAGATCAAAGGTAATTAATTGTATTTATTAAAATCAAAATAGTTTTATGAAAATTGTTTGCAGTTAAAAGTTTTCGGATAAGTTTCAAAACCATATATGTTTTTTTTCCCTGTCTAATACGAAACAGGAAAGCTTGTTCTTGACTTTCATACAAATGCCAAGTTAAAGATCCAAATCTATATAGCTGTATGTGGGTATGTGCTTATGTTCCTTATACAAATTCATTGTTTACGTCGGATCTTGGTCAATTTTGGCACAAGGGGTCCTTTGATGACAAAGAATTCATATAGGGGGGGGGGGTGGAGGTAACCCTTATACAAATCCACAGTTTACGGATCTGTGCCAAATTTTCACCGGTTTTTCCCGGAAGTCCGTGAAAAAAACTGTTTACGCATTGTCATAACAATGATTGAATTTTTGGAATTAAAAAAGAAATCCATGGAGGTATAAATTTCAATTTTAATTCATAATGTTGCTGTTTTCGACACGTTTACGGAAAATTTTACGCATTTTCTTTTATCTTATTTAAGCCTGATTGATAAACATACATCACTTGCCACAACTTTTATTTTCGAAATATACAGTGCAAAGTATGGCAACGCAGTTTGCACAGACTAAAAGAGCAGATTTAAGGCAAAGACTATACGCAATAGAATATTTTTTATTCAGTACCTACTTTTAAAAGCTCGCTATGTTATTATTCTCACTGGTGTTGTTGCTTTTGTTATTTTCATTGTACACAAAAGTGTATCAAAAAAAAAAAAAAACTCTTTTAGGAAATTCACAACTTCAAGTTGATAAAATTTGCCCAACAGACACACATATACCCCAAAAATATTTAATGCCTCCCGGATGATTATGATTTCCTACAAAATATTACTTCTTCCCATATATTTTTATTAAAATAAAGAATTTTATTTTTAATCATCACTGTGAGATACCTATGAAAAACAAAAGTCATTGATGTTATTACCATTAACATTACTTTTGCCCCTCACAGCAAATGAATATAATTTTCGTTATTGCTATTATTACTTCTTATCGTAACTAGTTATTAGTACTTAAAAACTCAATCCTTCTTCCCAGGCCACAGTGCTTTCTTTGATCCACCAAGCTGTTCCAAAAATTCTGAAAACCTCCAAAACCATCAACAGCCCTGACTTACACCAGTCTTCCGTGAGCTGCAGTTCTTCCGTACTTGTCAAAAGTCTCAGTTGTTGGAAATTATGAGATTTAATTATGCGTATATGCCGTGAAGAGGGGGAGGTAGAGCGGAACCATGACTTCACCACTTTTGTTATTTTTCGCTTCCTTCGGTATTGTTAGCGAAAGCCTGAATAATGCATCCAAAACGCAATGCAGATTTTATTGAGTTAAATTTCCTCCAAACATTTCCCGAACTACCCCTGAGATTTATAGATGACATTTAGTTTCATATTTACTGCAAAGAAATGTAATTTATGTGTCACAATAAATTATTCTTACTTAAAGTTTTGTTTATGTTGAGTTTTACTTTTGAAAAGTAAGTTTTCAATTGTGTGTGTTTTTTTATTCATTTAAAATGAAATAAGATTAAATTTTTAGTCAGTGTAAATTATTGTCATCTTGGGTAATTTCTAGAAATCAGAACTTATCTAATTTAATTGGCTAGCCCATATTTGAACTTTGCTATTGTACCTATTGAAGTAAAGTAGAAGAAAAATTCATAAAATATTGAAACGTAATCAATTAATATAAAATAATGTTTAGAAAATTCATTTATTATGTGCTATTAACCTGGTTTAAACATATCATGCCACTTAATAAACTTTGAACTATATGTCAGAAATGAGGAGTGAAAAAATAATTCTAATAAGGGTAGAGCAAATTTGACCCACAAAAAATATATATTTGTTTGAAAGGTCCATTTTTATTTCACTGAATGAATTAATTTTCAAAACTTATGGCATTGAATGAAATATACATGGGAAGGAAAATTTGAGCAACGGTGTTATTGTATCTATTGGGGTAAAGCAGAAGTAAACTCCTAAAATATTGAAAATTTATCAGATAATGAGACATAATATTTATAAAATTCAATCAAAATGAGTTATTAATCTAGTTGAAATGTATCCTGCCACTTACTGAAATTTGAACCATGTCAGAAATGATGAATGATTTTTTAGATATAAAAGTAGTGCAACTTTGACCCAGAAAAAAAAATACTTGTTTTAAAACTCCATCTTTATTTCACAATATCAATTGATTTTCATAATTTATGACACTGAATGGAACATTATGCATAGGAAGAAACATTTGAGCAACTTGAAATCAGTTTTCACAAATAGGTCACAAACAGTAACTTCAGAAGCACTGGATGATATAAATTGCTGTGTATAGTGTTGACAGCATTTTAAGAATCTTACCAGCAGACTCCAAATCTGAACCTTCCATAGTTTTTCTTTCTTTCTTTCTTTCTTTCTTTCCTTTTTTTTTTTTTTTTTTTTTTTTTTTTTTTGAGGAACAGTGTATAGAAAAATGTGACCCAAATGAATCAAAATTTACCTCCCCCCCCCTTAACCCCTAAATGAACGCATTTCAAACCATATTTGCGATAATTCGTGATGCATTAAGCAAAACTTCTGAGCATGAGTTACGGTTGTCCTAAAAGCGCTAAGTAAAGCTGACGAAATTTTAATTTCTGATTTATGTGTGATAATTAATATGTATTGAGACTTTACTATTCATATTACGTAATTATATTTAAAAAACTAAATTTGTTCCGTCCAGTAACTAATAGTTATATTTCTTTTCTTTGGTTTAACAAGGTTTCAGAGGAATAATACCTCTAGCATGTTTTCTTCACATTAAATAAACATATACCTGTGCATATGAATAAAATTGTAAAAGAAACTATGATTGTATATTGCAGTATACTTGACTATTGATTGACGCAGAAGAAATATCTAAACAGTAAAACTCAAAAAAAAAAAAAAAAACTCAAAATATGTATAAAATAACTGTTGAAATATTTTTCTTTCTTTTAACTTAAATTACTCCATTCAGTAAAATTGACTGCTAGTTTTATTTTTGGGTTAACAGTTTAACGCATTATATTCTGCGGATCAGTAGTTTTTCTTAGATTGGACTAAACACCTTAAACCTAAAGATATAAAATAAGAAAAATGTTAACGAACTCGAGAACGAAGTTAACAATACCTAAATAAACGATCCCCCTCCCCTCAAATGACCGGCCGAGTCTGACAGTAAAGGTAAATGTTCTGAAATTGATCACAATGCTAACCATCAAAATTTTTTAAATGAAAGTAGATTTTCAAAAATGATTATCTTTAATAATTTGCATACTTTTGAATATTTTCCTTTTATTTTCCAAATTTTCTGAAAACGTATGTAATTTGAAAATTAGATTTTTCAATGAGTACTCCAATAATTTACATTTTAAAATTAGAATAGTAAAGGAAAACGTGTACCAGTGAAAAAAAGTATTTGCTCCTTAGCATTGCCCGGCAGGAGTTTTTCCAAACAGCCGTTACTAAAACCATTGCGTCCTACAGCTTTTACAGTAGAACCTTTATCTCGTTTTTTTTAAAAGAGAAATCATAACTATTAGCTTTGTAACGCAGGTAGGGGGACTCGGGGCAAGATAAAGAATAGCACATCTAATGTTTTAGACAATAGATTATTATAGCTACATTCATGAATTGGCAAGAAAACAAGTGCTAGAAACCCTTTAAATATTTTGAATCAAAGCTTTAATAAAAAGATTCATCCATTGTTTATCAAGTGTTTATTACTTGAAGATCCTGCGAAGATAATTTTTGTTGATGGCTTTACAAGGTATCATCAGTTCAAAGTAAGCCATTTATTTATTTATTTATTTATTTTATTTTATTTATTCATTTATTTTTTGAAAAATGTTATAACATATCTTAGATATGCGGTGTACCGTATAACTAACTGAATTTCATTCTAATTAAGTAAAATGACAGTTGTTAAATTTCTACAACTTGGGGCAAGATGATGAAGTCGTCATCTATTGCACAGAAAATTATTTTGTCGAGGAAGGCTTTTTTATTTATTTATTTATTTATTATTAATAGTTTTATTATTTTTTAAGCAGCGCACGACACTCATCGACATGTTTTATTTCTTGAATGACTAGTTTTTTTTCCTGTTAAGTCTTCGACAATTCTTTTGTGTCACAACTAAATGCACCAGTAATGCAGCTCTTTAGCAACGCTTAGTGTTTTTTTTAATTAGTTATTACTCATAAACTATAATTGTGTATGCTAAATGCTCAATTATTACAAATATATTTGCTTCACATTATCCTAAACAAAATCAACATTTTGCCCCGTTTTTGAGCCAAGATGACGAATAATTTCATTTTCCTAAAATGTCTCGATATGTCATGAAATTTTAATGCTTCTAAACGCACTTTTATGTTAACATCATTGCTTTGTGAATTAAGATTCATCTCAAGAATTTCTGCTACTAAACTGTGAGTAGCCATCTTTTTGCTCTCGGGGAAAAATATAAAAAAAGTGTTAAGGTTGTCAATTTACCCCGTGTTTAACTAATGTATGAATCTGTAATAAATCTGTTTAATGGTTTTAACTTTAATAGTACAAAAGCAGTCCCAAATAATACTGCAGTATTGTACACTCAAGCCAAAAACATAAAACTTGAACAACTTGTTGGTTTGGAAGTCTTACCTCTTACCATCGTTACACAGTACAACATCGTTGTTATCCGGTTAACTGGTACCAAAGGCAATCTGGATGAACGAAAATCCGGATAAACCGATTAATAAGCAAAACATATTATTAAGTGAGCAGTCTTATCTTTTAATGCAAAAGAAAAACTGCTTTATTTAAAAAAAATTACGTAGTATCGTTTTTCTTAAATATTTTATTATTTAAAATTCGGCTGCAGTGGTGTTGGACTGACGCTCCTAAGTACGTCATGTTGCTTGTCAAATTAGTATTACTATACTTTATTCTAGGTACATTCTATGCAAGAATTATACGTTTAGTCAAAACAAGAACCGAATAGTTGGAGTATTTATAGTTCCGTTCTTACAATCACAATTTAAATTTATTACTAGCTGCGTTGCCCGGCTTTGCACGGTCTACCTCGAAAATTAAAGTTATGTCAAGTGACGCGTGTTCAACAATCGCAGGCTTGAACAAAAAAAATAATTCTAAAAATTAAAAAAATCAGTAAAATTTTTCGGCAGACTGCGGAAAAGAAAACTATTTAAATCCCCCGATTACAGGAAAAGCCTTTAAAACAAAATCCAGAATTTCACTTGTTCATATTCGAGAAAAAAAAATGGCAACGAGATCTTTCGTCTTAATGATTTTCTTTACGCTATAAATTTAAATAAAAGCGTTGTTACGGAACGTTGAGATGAAGCACTGAATAATAATTTGAATGGAGGAAAGCCTTCGAAAAATAGGGATTTCATGTCGAAATCTAAGGGTAATAATTAATAATTTTTAATTGATGTCTCCGCTAATTATTATCGGAAGATCGTGTTAAAGAGCCAAACCTAAAGACAGGAAAAATACGAATCCATCGATACCAAGTTCGATGGTCAGTTCACTGTCGTTCGGGAGAAGAAACTCAGACGTAGATACATAGGTACATACGCTCAGTTTTTAATTGTATAAGATTTAAGTAAACGTGTGTTTTTATTCTAAAAATTTCACCAGGGCAAACCAGAGATCCGGATAAACGAGTACCGTATCAACGAGAGTCTACTTTACACAAACAAACAGATACACAGGTAGCTAAAACACTAAGTTCAAAAATACAAACATGTTTTACAGCATTCGTCTACAGAAAACTATTATAAATCGTATTCTGTTTCACGAATTTCAAATCGTGAATAATAAAAGGTCAATGACAACAATCCAAAAGAAATGTGTAAAAACGTCTCTTCCATTGAACTGTCTTTGCAATATAGTTTCCAATAAAAGAAATTTACATTTAAATTATTTCTATCAGAGTGAATATTTCTTTTCCATATAAAATAATTTCATAGTATTACTTCTTTTCAGCTAAATATAGCGGAAAAAGATCGAGAAACAATAAAACGGAGTTTGAATTAATTACATCCAATACTCCTTCACACTGAAAAACTTTTAATAGAAACGAAGCCTTCTCGAAAACTTATTGTCCCCTAATTAAGTCACCCCAATATCGCATCACTTTCCCTTTTCGTCCGAAAAAGAAAAGCACACAATTAAAAAACTAAAAAAGGACCAAAAGAAAAAGAAAGCTTTCCACACCACTCAAAATGAAATCTTGGAAACTTGTTAAGTCTCGACGAAGCCATATGTTTTAATCTTTAAGGGAGTAGCTCCCCCCGTCGGCCCCCCTTTTCCTCTTTAACTTCTCAATCTCTATTGCCCATTAATCATACAGATCGGTATAAATGAGTGGGCCCCGAAAACGTTTAAAACGAAAAGAGATCTCTTACAAGGATATTTGAAAAGAAGAAATTCATCGAGTGCAGAGAGAGAGAGAGGATGGAGAGGAGAGGGGGTTAGAGAAGGGATCGGCAGGAACAGAGAAAAGAAGAAGAGGAAAAAAAATTAAGAGAATCGGTCGGAGGGGAATGGAGAGAGGGGAATTTATTTGGGTTAGAAGAGGCGAGAAATTTAAGCTTTTCTACTAAGACCTTGTGTGTAATAATGGGCGCATGTTAGAAGCCTCAAATAGTCATCAAGTTAGAAGAGAAAAATGTGAAGCGGAGAGGCCATTTGGATGCTAATTATCTACTGTGATGAATGGTAAGTAAGTACTGCGCTGCTGTGGTTGATACAATGCGCCAGAACTGCATTTACATCGCCTGGATTGGCGAATTAATTTTTTTGTTAAACGAAGATTCAAACCTTGACGAAGTTTGAGAAACAATATTGTGAACAAAAGCAAAAAGTACTATAATAAAGTACAAAAATTGATAAAAACAACTTATGTGTTTACTGAAGGGTTCATGCACATTATTTAAACCAGTTTATTTTTTACTCGCACGTGGGTATAAATGCCTTTCATTTAAGCAGAATTTACGTATATACACAGGGTGTCCCTGAATGCCGTGTTCAAACTTGGACTGGAGGTAAAGAACACGATAACAAGCAAGAATCTCTTTGGGACAGATGGTTGCAAACTTAATGCTGACGTACTACATGCACACAAAGCCACTCACTGACGCATGTGAAACAGGTCGGAAATTTATTTCACAATGGCGATTTTACACAGCATTTAACATTTTAAGAATGCTTTAAAGCGGTTGTTTGAAATTGCAACCAGTAATTCTAGTAAGTGATGGAGAAAAACTTGTCAAAACGGCTCGCAACTGCGACGCTTGGTACGTTGTCATTGCGACGCATATACTACAGATGCAGTCGCAACATTACAACAAGCACTTCGCAATAACTTAAATATAGAGTCAAACTTAATTTGTGTGATAATTTATCGTTATGTGTTACCTTTTTCGCATCTTTCAGTGTATGGCTTCATGTGCATGTAGCGCGTCAGCATTGCGTTTGCGACCTTATGTTCCTGAGTTATTCTTGTTTGTTATCGTGTTTCCTACCTCAACACTAAGTGTTTACACGCATTCAGGAACACCCTGCATGTGTATATGTAAACCTACATAAAGGTAGAAAACCAGATATGAAAATTGTCGATCAAATGACAGATTTTCTCTTCCTTCATTACCTCAGTGACACCTTTGCTGATGGTAGTGGCAGGAATTTCTATATTCAAATGAGTCGTGATTTTAAACTCTTTGTCTTGAAAATGCGAATTATGTACAAAACTAGCAGTACGTGTTTCTATATATACAGGTAAATTTTTTTTTTTAATCTGTTAGCAAAATAATTTTTAACCCACTCTACATAATTCTAGCAGAACCACTATCAGAGAAAGCAGCCAACATGTGGCGACATTTTATTTGCATACATAATATGTATAAAAAAAAATTATTTCTGTGAGGAAAAAAGAAAAAAAAACAGGAACATATTGAGAAATTTTATATATGAGAAAAAAGGAAGAAAGAGGGAGAGAGAGTGAAAGCTATACATATTTAGCTTATTAAATTAATCACGCAAAATTCGATAGTAAATCACAAGTCTTTTTTTAAAAGGGGTTGTTTCCTTCTGTCAAAAGTAGTACTTTTTGTCACTGAAATTGATAGAATAAGCAAAAAAAAAAATAATAATAACATGAACTCAGAAAATACTTTTATTTTCCCAACATTTATTTTTTAATTAATTTTTAAAAAAGTCCGATTCTTCAAACAAGGCGTGGTCTTTATGACGTCACAAATGATGCAATTTGGCGCATCTTTCTACTACGTTTCCACGTTATGATAATCAAGCATCGAATTAAAATTGCACTCTACGCTTGCTATCAACCATATCGTTGCCAATACACGTGAGTAAAGATGCGAATTAAATATTTTGGACCGTGAATGGCAACACTGAATGGCATTTCATCATTTGTGATGTCATCGGCAGAAGCGTTAAACGATGAAAGAGCACCGATTTAAGTATTTTTTTTTAATATTAAACTTAAAGAAATTATGAAAAAAATGGTCAGATTCTATTGTTTTAAGATGCTCTTTCAGAAAAAAAAAATACTTTTAAAATTTTGGAAACGATCCCATTCAAGTTCAAGCATTCAGTCAGTCAAAATTTAAAAACTCTACTATAAAATGAATAAATTATAATTGAAAATCATAGAAAACCTTGGTTCACGTTGGAATTAGAGTAAATGCAAACGTTTTCATTTGTAGAAAAACAGTAACATTACAAAGTGGGATCAGTATGGAAAACATAAAGCGAGCATTTTAAAATTATAATTTTCTGATTTTATTTTAGTTAGAATTTAATTAAAATTCACTGAAAGTAGGGAATATGTCCAATATTTTATTTTTGTGAAAATTAACGGTGATTCTGCGGACCTCTATCCCTTGACTTAAACAGCACCTCTATAAAATAGAATATTTGTAAAGTGGGTCAGTGGGAAAGAAATTTAAAAAATCTTTACAGTCAACCCTCGTTTATCGCGGTTAATTTGTTCCAGACTTTACCGCGATAACTGAATTTCCGCGAAGTAGGATTCTGTATTTATAAACCGAATACTTTCCTTATTAGAGCACATAAAACTTACTTACGACTATTTAAAGAAGTTTTTAAGATAGAGCACCCTAGAGACATAGCAGCACCTTAGTCACCATTAAATTTGTAGTATTCAATATATTGCACAAAATAATACACTAAACTAAAAAGATATCACGTTGTTAATTATTGGGAAATAAACTACACACATACTTGTAGTTCTTACACACTACTACTAATCTATGAAAAAAAGTTCAACTTCCTTTATGATGAAGTAATCACCAGTTAGTGACCGCATGTGCCCCCGTTTTTCCTCAATATTCATCCTCATGAAAGATATTACGTATACAACTTAAAAAGCTAGTACATTGTTGAACGCTATCTACACTACAGATGTATTTATTACCTAATAATAATGTGATCTATACTTTCCAAATAGTGTTTAACGGTTAAAATGAGATAGCGATTCCCTTCACTTTCTTCGGAGATTTTATACCTCCACTCCCTCAACTAGTACAACTACAGCCCCTCAAAAGAGCTCATCTTACTTATAAAACATACTTTGTTATTCTTTTGTAGTAAAAAGTTTACATGAGCGCGTAAAAAAAGGTTAATTACTCTATTTGAAAAAAAAAATAAGAAACGAGAAAAAACCGCGATGTAGTGAAGCCTCGAAAGTCGAAGCGCGAAGTAGCAAGGGACGACTGTACTAATAATAAAGCTGAAAGTCTTTCTGTCTGGATATCTCTCTTTGTCTGTCAGGATCTCTGTGACGCCTAGACTATTCGGCCGATTTTCATGAAATTTGGCACAGAATTAGTTTGTAGCATGCGGGTGTGCACCTCGAAGCGTTTTTTCGAAAATTCGATTTTGTTCTTTTTCTATTCCAATTTTAAGAACATTTTCCCGAGCAAAATTATCACAAGATGGACGAGTAAATTGCCAAGTTATCATAACGTGGAACCGCAACATGGGCAAGCCAATTGGCGAGAAATTCACCATACATTATTTGTAAATATACAGGCGAACCAAAATACCTTTTAATTTTCTACTACGGGCAAAGCCGAGTAGGTGCCACTAGTAATAGAATAAAGAAAGAAGGGCTCAATAAGTATATAATCTGTATCAAAAAACAAAACATAATTTTTGTCCACGCGAAGAACATAACGGACTTTACTTTTCATTTTAACTCCGAAGCTCAATTTATTAGTTTATTGTGGGATTCTTGGATTAAAGTGAGCCACAAACACCATTTTGAAGAGAATAATTAGATTTTTGAAAAGTCATAAAAGTTTTATACAAATTTAATGCATGCAACATTTAAAAATAATGAAACTCCTGGCTTTTAAATGATATATGAAATTTAATAAAGCAAATGAATATTTTTTTATTTACTCACATTTTAATATTTATTTCAACTCTTTTTAGCAGTTTTAAGGTAAAAGTGAGTTTAAAGTTGGAAAGAAAAAAAAAAGAAAATTTCGAATTTTAGAGAAAACGCTTCGAGATACAAGGCCATGTCCTAAATTAATTTCATGCCAAACGTCATGAAAATAAACTTTGTCGCTACACGAAACTTAATCAGAAAGCATTTGCAGAGCAGGGTAATTTTTTATTTTCTTCTTCTTTAACCTTAAAAGTGATGCAGCCTAAGTTATTACTGCCTGCATTCTAATTTTTGCTAGTAAAAAAAAGGCATGTTTTCTGGAAATATTACCTCTAATATTTTTGAGAATGATTTTAAAAAAATTATATTATTTTTTAAAAAAATAAGAAACATTAGTACCATAGATTTAAAGTTTTTCAGGTTCACGTATATAAAACTTGAATTTTCATATTATGACAATTTAGATTTTTTGTTTTAAACCGCATCATGGAAACAGCTTCGATTTCTTTAAAGATTGATTTATTTGACATCAGAATAAATCAACTGCATTTGATAAAATTTTAAATGCTTCTTTGCTACTTTCGATTTTAACGGTTAAAAGAAGTAAATGTATAAATGTGAGAAATGTTTTATCAATTCAAAAGTCAGTTGAAAAAGTAAAGACTTCAGTAAAGTCTTCAGAATTTTTGGTAGTTATAGTGAAAATGTTACAAATAAAGATTATCTGAATTATTTACTTTTAAAGTGACACAACAAACTCTTTTTGTCCGGAGACTTTCATAATTTGACGAAATATAATTTCATGTTTAACCTGATATGACATAGTAGTCTAACGATTTTGAAAATAAATCATTTGTTTATACATTTAAAAAAATCAACAAACTAAAGCATATAAAATTAGAATTTACATACCTTTAAATTCTGACTTTAACAAATTATGGAAACATAAATTATTCTATGTTGTTGTTTTTTTCCTCTAGATATTTTAATCTTTAAAATAGAAGAAATCCCAAATAATAAATTCATCGCAAATTCAATACTTTCGTTACAAAATTTACGATGAAATTCTTATAGTCATAACTGTCGTCACGAACAACTTACCTTTTCCACTCACTTGATAATAGGCTAATTTGTTGCCTCTTCAACAATGTTTTCAATAAAACGAGCTGATGTGTGCATCACATGACATCCTTTTACTCCAATTTAATGTAATTTCCCCATTATTGGGAATTTTAATGTGATTCAATAGTTTACTCTCTAAATATCACCAACAGTGGCCAAATTGAAACAAAAAAAATTGCCTAATTTGTCGCCAAGTTGGCGACAAAACTTGGCGACCAAAAGACTGGCGATATATCGTTAAATGTCCGCCAAATTATAACACTTGAGTTACCATCGAAATTAACAATGATTCCCTCACCCCAAGAAGGGGCAAAAGACCCCTTTAGAAACACGAGGAGGTGCACAACTAGACCCCACTAGAAGTCTACGTACCAAATTTCAACTTTCTAGGACTTGAGTTATACGACATACATACGCACGTATGCACATACATACATACATACGTACATACAGACGTCACGAGAAAACTCGTTGTAATTAACTCGGGAAGCGTCAAAACCGATATTTCGCGTGTCTATACGTTCTTAGGCGTTCCACATGTGGTCGAGTCGAAAAAAAAACTTAACATTCATTCGGGGGTGAGCAAAACAGAAATTGAGGACGATCGATTTTTGAGTGAAAATTTTTTCACAAATACAATACTTCCTTTTTTGTAAAAGGAAGCAATAAATAGTTACAAATATTAGTTGTATTAATCCATTTAGTCATTATAACTTAACAGATAATGAACACCAAAGCATGTTTTCGTTTCAGTTTACATAAATAAGCTATAGAGTAAGTCGGGGTATCACGCCCCGCCAGGTAAAACGCCCCAGTGACTGCATTTTACGATTTCAGCAACAGAGTGCGCCTGTGTCGACTTCTTGAAGAGCATTTGATTATGAAAAAGTTTTACGCATACACTACAGTCATTTTCAGTGACTTTTTACATTTAATTACTGTTTTATAGCAAAGTGAAAGGTTAGAGTGACACTTTTTGATGCAGTTTAAAACCTTTTGCAGTTTCATTTTTCTACATTTTCTTTCTGTTAGAAAAAAATTGGTTTTGATTTTTCATTGCACTGCTCATATTGTCATTTGTATTGATTTGCATTCATTTAAGTAATTTTAAATACCTTTTGCTTAGTGTAACAAGTTTGATGATGTTACTTCAAGTGGGACATTTTACCTGATGGAGTGGGGCAAATTGCCTGAATGTCAAGGTGATATGCCTCAAAAATGCAAGTTTTTTGTTTAATGAAATATTTAATTCATAGCTTTGGGTCACGATAGATTTTACACAGCATCTTAAACTACATTCAAAGAGGTAGAAGGTATTACTCTGTAGTTTTCGTTAACTTTTTTTTGTTTTGTTTTTTTGTTTCTGTTTAGGTGGGGCGTAATACCCCGACTTACTATTTGCTGTATTTTCTTGATAATTGTATCTTTGTTTACGTTGGTTTTTCACTTCAATCATACGAGGGTCTTTCAATAATTAGAGAGACAAAACATAGTTTTTTTCTTGTGGATTTAGGTTATTATACTTGAACGGAATGTGTAAAACCTCGTTTGGGATACATTCATAAAACCTTTCCAACTATATCAAATAGGAAAAAATGGACCAGCCATTCACATAGAAAGAACCATTTAGAGAAGAAATGTGTTATTAGATAATATCTCTGTCAATTAGCGTCTGGTTTCGAAAAAAAATATTGATGACACTAAAACTAGGCAATAGCTAATGAACAAAAACGGAATGATGAAGATAGGTTGACAAATAGAGGAGAAAATGGTATCTAAACAAAACCACTTGCCTATCCTTACATAAATAATAACCCAATGATCGAGTAACCCGCGTGCTTCAACAATGAAACTCGCGCCACGGCATGATAATTTGGTAATGTTTAACATGCAGAGAAAGGCTTTATTGCGACAAGGCTTAACTCGATCCGATAACTTTACTGTTTTACTGGTAAGACTGTGTCAGTTCAGGAGAATAAAAAAACGAGAGAATGGTCAACAATGAACGCTACCTACTGGAGTTTAGGGTTCATCCACTGGAGTTAGGGTTACGATTTCAACTATCAAAATATCACCAAACAGGCAATGGCTTTGTTCAAATGTGGAAGCAATTTTCACCCGTCATACCTTGACGGGCGATTTTCTAATTAATATATAAAGATAACTGCCATTAAAAAAAAATTTAGCCTTCACCATTAACAAATCCGAAGATCAAACGTAGAATTTTACGCAGTACAGCGTTACATACGGGAATATTGCCTTTCTTATGTTGTTCTTTCTTGATCAGGAAATGAGTTGAACCAATTCGTTTTAAAATCCCTAAAAAAAACTTAGCAAAACATTTTGTGAATCATGATGTTTTAAAATAAACATTTACGATGGATAATTTTTCAACCCCAACAAGGTTTGGGCGCGCCACTAGTATCCAAGTATTTATAATAACGAATGGTCGAGTAACGCTCCTGACGTCACCAACAATGAAACTCGAGCCACGACATCATAATTTGATAATAATTTTTGGTAATGTTCAACATGCAGGGAAAGGCTTTATTGTGACAAGGCTGAGCTGGATCCGATAACTTTGGTAAAACTGTCATTTAAGGGGAATGAAAAAACGAAAAAGTGGTCAACAATGAACGCTATCTACTGGAGTTTAGAGTTAATTCACTTTAGTTGGGGTCAAAATTTCAACTATCAAAATATGTATCACCAGACAGGCAACAGCTTAACTGCTTCGTTCAAAAGTAGAAGCAATTTTCCCCCGTCATACCTTGACGGGCGATTTTCTGGTATTAAATATACAGTGGTGGTAAAAAAAATTGCATCATCCGCACCGCAAAGGAGAGGAATATCATCCCGACTGCATTCAACACACAGTCAAGCATCCTGTATCCCAGATGATTTGGGGATGTATTTCTGATGAAGGAGTTGGTGAGCTTCACTTTGTACAAGGAACAGTAAACGCTCAGGTGTATATTGGGCATTTTGGAGGAGAAATTGCTTCCTACTATCCGGGATCACTTTACTTCAGTTCCAAACGTCATTTTCCAGGATGATTCTGCTCCGTGCCATAGGACAAAACTGGTAAGTAACAATTTACAAACCTTTATCCTGCCATTATACTTAAATTTGACATGGGGTTAAGTAATTTTTTTTTCTCTAAACTCACACGCAGGTTCAGAAATGGAAAAATGAGCATGGGGTCAACAGTTTGCTTTGGCCCGGAAACAGACCCGATCTGCGTAAACAATTATCGGATTCCTGCTGTTAAATGTTTATTTCATAAGGTTTCCAGAATTTCACATACATTCATCGTTTATCAGTCGACCAAAACTTCTCACATAATCCCATTGTGGTGAAAATGGGAGAGTGATGCAATTTTTTTACCAGCACTGTAAGGATGAAAAACTTAACCATCTTGCCTACCATTATTAGTTTAATATAACTTGAAATTAAAAAGTTTTGCAATATCAAATTCTTTGCGTCTTTTTGAACTCTGGATTGAATGAGTGAAGCGTCTGCCAATTAATCAGAGTGTTGATTGCACATGTGAATCTTGGCGAAATTTCACTTGATTGTCTTGGCGACCGTCCTCATCAGCAGCCCTGATGTGGCTGTAGAAACTGGGTATTACTCAAAGCTGCAAGAGTGCCGATTGCAATGGGAAAAGTAGTCGAGGTAGGGCAAGGGGAGGTGGAAAAGAGTTAATAATGTCATTAAAAACAAAAGAGCCCCTTTCCAACTCAGGCGCCTCTTAAGTACTTAACGCGCCTATTTGAGGTTAAAGGCGCCAGGAGAAAAACTCGTAAAAAAGCAAAATTCAAAAAAGACGGGAAAAGTTGATGGGGAGGTCTGATTTGAATCGTTTTGAGCTGAGGGAATGTCTCGCAGCTTGATGAGGTAGTTTCGGGAAGGAGATGAAAGCGAAATTAACATTGGTCGAGGGAGAGAATCGAGGGTAGAGCTGGATCTCGTGCCTCAATTATTGGTTTCGGTAATCGAGTTGGGTTATTTTTGAGGGTTTAATTAAAAATAGTAACGAGGATTCGGTTGTACGTGTTGCTGCATTTTGATGCCCTGTGAGCTGCAAATAATGAAATTCATCATATCAGTAATAAAAACGAGTTAAATCACCACTGTCTGCTAGATTACATTTTGGTGTTTAATATTCGGTAAAATATTCTGTAAATTGGAAGTAAAGGATGTTACAGTAAAATCGCAATACAACGAAATATCCGTTTCAGCGAAATGAATTTTCAGTCCCGTTTTAAATGCAATTGGATCATTCTATGTCAAGTGATCCGCAATTTGAGAAATTTTTTCCCTGAGCTTTTTGAATTTATTTGAAATTTGGCTCGTCGATTGTACCCATCGCGATGATAAAAAGTCCACATTTTTAAATTTTTATCTCTTTTATTTTTTTATTTATGAGACTTTTTAGAAAAATATCTCTTTTTTTTTTTTCATGGATGCTTGAACATAAAATGGTAGATAACTCAGCACCAAATATAGATAAAAGGGTTTGGTAAAAAGCATTTTTAAATACATTAGTTGCTGTTTAATGTGACATGCGACAAGCCTGATTTTATAAAAAATTTCATTTTTACAAAATGAAATTTAAATTTAAAATTTAAATTTCTCAAAAAACGTATAATTAATATTTTTTAAATTCTCAAAACTTTGTGTGTATTTTGTCTTTGTTTGTGCAAAATTTCAAGTTTGAATCTCAGTGGGATCATATTTTTGAATAAAATTTGGCTTAAGAAATAATGATATTTTCAGATTCTAATTAGTTAAATAAACGAGCTGATGTGTGCATCACATGACTTCCTTTTACTCAAATTTAATGTCATTTCCCCATGACTGGCAATTTTAATGTGATTCAATAGTTTTCTCTCTAAATATCACCAACAGTGGACAAATCAAAATCAGATTTTTAAAAAAAAATCGAAAAAAATTTGTTGACAAGTTGACTTTAGAACTTGGCGACCAAAAGACTCCAAATGTCCGCAAAGTTATAACACCACTTGAGTTTACATTGAAATTAACAATGATTTCCCCCAAAAAAGGGGCAAAAGACCCCTTTAGAAACGCCCGAATGCAACCAAAAGAGGAGGTTCACAACTACCCCACTAGGAGTCTATGTACTAAATTTCAACTTTCTAGGACATACCGTTCTTGAGCTATGTGACATACATACGCACATACATGCGTACATACAGACGTCACGAGAAAACACGTTGTAAATAACTCGGGAATAGTCAAAATGGATATTTCTCGTGTCCATACGTTCTTAGGCACTTATACACTTGTGGTTGAGTCGAAAAAAAAACTCAACATTCATTCGGGGGTGTGTAAAATGGAAATTAAGGTCGATTTTTGAGTGAAAATTTTTTTGCGACTACAATACTTCCTTTTTTGTAAAAGGAAGTAATATGGGGTTATTTTACTGGTGATGATCAAGTTAGTTGCAAGTAAACATGGCTATACTTGAAATGAGCTGGTGTGAACTTGTAGAATGGTAAGCACCCACCCCCTCCCCGCACCACCACTTTTAATCCTTTTTTTTTTCAAAACTGTTTTCAAAGTGTATAAATATAAATAAAATAAAACAAATGCAAGATAAAGTACATCCCCCCCCCTTCCTACCCACCCAAACATACGATTAACACTATAATAGTATCACGCCTTACCTGAGTATTGAATTGAGAATTTTTTTTAATCCTATGTTTTTTTTTTTTTTTTCCGACCAAGTGTTTTTTTTTCTATCCTAACTTTACAAATATAGGTTGATTAATTCAATATCTGATAAGGAAAGTTATGTTTCATTTCATCCCCTACCTCTGCAAAACATCCAATTTTGGAACGAGGAAAGAAATAGTTTGCTCCAAGATCATAGCAAAATTGTAGTGTTTCCCCTTGTGTTGTTTCAATGTTTTTCCATTCTTTTCTCAATAAACTAAAATCAAATCAAACTATCAGATCATATTAATGTCCACACAACTGTCTTTTTACAACATCAGGAGAGCAGCTGTTTTTTCTTTTCTTTATTGCTAGTTTTCTTTTTAATTTCTGTTGTGAAGGAGAGTAATGCAACGAGATCTATTTATACATATACTAAAAACAGTTATAGATCAAACAAATGTTGCTAGTTTTAGCATAACTTTTCATGCTGTTAAGCTTCATTCCGGATTCCCCCCCCCCTTCCCCATCACCTTACCGTCCCACTTTCCGAAAAAAAGGCTGCAAGTGAGTGTGGTTCTATTTGTCTGTCAAAGTTTTCCTGTCTTTTAGTTTTTTTGACCCCATCTCCCCCCCCCCCCCTCCAAAGTAACTTCTGATGTTTGGCTGCCTCTCAATTTGTTATGATTATTACTTTAAATTTTGAATAGTTTTGAAAAAAAAAGATAAAACCTGGTGCTGTGGCAAGGGAGGGGGTGGATAACCCATCTACAAACTCATGTCTGCTCATTTCAAGCATACTCATGATTAATTACTACTTACTAGACTATCACCCAGAAGAGAAACCCATATTTAACTAGATAGAATCTGAAAATTTTTTATTACTTCTTTAGTCAAACTTTATTCAAAAATTCAAAAAAATTTGATCCCATTGAGATCCCAACTTCAGCTTTATTATTACTAAGCTGAACTATTACTAAGCTAACAACTTTCAGCTTTATTATTACTAAAGATTGAGCGATCACTAAATACTTACTAAGCTCAATCGGCCGAAGTTGAAGTTGCTCTGATTTTTCAGGTTACCATGCCACCAAGAATTAGTTGCTTTAATGCTTATTAAGAGGACAAATTTTCGTCGCCATCTGAGCGGTGGCGGCTATGTCCTACTCACACACACACACACACGTGTCTACACACATACACACACGTCTACGCACATACACACTCACACACGCACGAACATTATACACATGCACGTCTACATACACAAGGCCCAATGAGTAGGGTCCTATTGCAACTCGTGGTTGCTGAAAACATTATTTAAATTTAAGATGTCAATAATTCCAATTTTTTTAATTTTTATTTTTAATCCGTACTTTCATTATTTCGGACGACCTGGATACCCTATTAGTCTGGATTAATCCAATTGTAAATCTAAAACAACGTCAAATCCACTTACCAGTAATCTCTCCCAGTATGAAAACGACTCTAAGAAACAACCTTTAAAAGCGGCCGAATCGCAACCCGCATAGGAAAAGCCCTATGGTACATCGCCGATGAAGCATCGCTGACGGTTTAATCCATCGATTAGGTAGATCTGTTGCCTATTAATCCTGCCTATCAGATCAAGTGACAGACGTTGAATTCCGGCCCCGATTCCGCAGGGGTTTCCGCAATGTATATGCTGCAGAATACATGGAATAGCTCCGTCAGCTATACCAACACGCCGTCATCTTAAACTGCGCGTTTGAAATTCAGCTTAGACTTAGCACACATGAATCACAATGTTATATCCTTGGATCAAAATGGGACTACATGCTGTAGATTGATTACGCAAAACGGCGATAAAATTGAATTTAACATTTAGTTTCATCACTCTTTTGGGAACTCATTATTTTACTGAGTAAAAATATCTAGCATATCAAAATGTCAGCATTTAGTACTGTTTTTGAGTAATTACGAAATGCTTATTATACTCACTTGATAAATGTTTTGACGTTGCTCTGATTTTTTAGATTACCATGACGACGGATGTTTTTAATATTTATTTAGAGAGGGAAATTTTCGTAGTCATAGTTACAAATCTTCTGCGGTTTGATTTTATTCATGTTTTTTCAAGGCTTAACTCAAGAAGACTACATTTTGAAAAATGGGGGGGGGGGGGGTGTAAAATTAAAGTTTTTTGGGAAAAAAACACTCACGATATAGATAAACTTAAACAGCAAAACTTCATATAAACATAAAATCTCTAAATTACTAGTTCCCATTAGTTAAGACTGATAAGAAATAAAAATACATAACATTACACGCAGTAAATAACCTTTATGATAAGTGTACGGGTGGATATCGGCCATAAAACCTTTTTCTTTACTACTGCATCCTAATCACCATTTCTTTTTTTATGAATAAGCCTCATATTACCTATTCTAGAAAATCACCAGTCATTATAACACGGACAGAAATTTCTTGACCCTTTCCATTCCGATCCATTTCCACAGGAAACCCAACGAGCAGTGCCTATCGCAATTCGTGATTGCGAAAAACATAATTGGAATTTCAGACGTCAAAGTTCAAATCATTTTTTTAATTTATCAATTCTCTTTTAAGACCTAATTGTTCTTCAATTTATGTTACGAATCACTCAAAAAATTATTCAACATCAAATCATACATTAATACATCAAATCAATTAAATCATTACATGTCATGTAACTTCACCAATACATCACCAGTAATTCGTAAAAATAGTCGAAATTTTGCATCAAAAGCTTTGCAATAAATTATTACACGCATCCGGTTTTAATACCTTTTTCTCTTTTATTTGAATTTTTATTTACGCTATCTAATTCTACGAGACATATCCCCAATCAAGATTCGCATCAAAATACACCAAACTTCTCCCTTTCACATGGAGCATTAAATCTTCATTTTTCTTAGCAAGGAACAGAAAATTGCAGTATAACTCCAACTAACCGACATTTAATCAACCGAATTTGGCAATTATCCGAACACACTTCCTCTTAGTTTAACGGATGGAGTAGCAGCAAGAAAACACGGGCTTAGAAAAAAAAGTAGGGCGGTCCAGGCCGTCATTTCCAATTTTTCCAGAGGATAGCAAAGGGTATGTACTTCCTTGTAAATAATACCAAAAAACAAAGCCCACTTACATGTAAATACATTAATTACCATTGGTGGATCGGGGGAAGGGGGGGGCAATGAGCCCCCTGACCCACTTAACTGAGGGCTTGGTTTATTCAGAGACAAGACAACAGAATAAAGTGTGACAAAAAATTGTGCGCTAACAATATTTTTCAAACTGAACATCCACCATTAAATTTGCGGTATTAAAAGAATGTTACGCATAAAAAATATTTATTTCAACGTTTTTGGCACACTCAAGGGCGTCCTGAAAACTGCCAGTCAAATTATACGACTTTTATTTTATTTTGTTTATTTATTTCATTTCATATATTTATTTATTCATTATTTTTGTTACCTATTTACTTTTTATTTTATTTTACTTTTTGAAATCCGAAGAAGGGGTGAATAAAATGTTTGGATTATAAGAGTTTGGATCTAACCCCTAAAAGTTTAGATGATAGAAAATCTAACATACTATAAGAATTTTACACTGAGCACAGACGATAACTGAAACGTTATACCATGCTCTCGTACCTTGAAGTAAAACTATCAAAATGAGAAACTTATTTGGCTCCCACAATTTTGTGTCCCATCACTTGTGCTAGTTTCACTGCAGCAAAAGTTTACTGATAGGAAAAACCGCTTTACAGACATAGCACGTTTAAGCGTTAGAGCAGCAGCTCTCAGCCAGCTAGTATGCGCGACATAGTTTTTAAACACTATTTTCATTTCACCCACGTCAAGAAACTAACAACATAATGAACAATATATTTTGAGCATTTTGATGCTAAAGTTTTTCTGCGACCTTAACTAAGAAACAACACTCAAACTATCAAAAGTTGCTTTTAATCCAAATAATAGGTTCCCAATGCTTTCATTAAATATTTTAGTTCAATACAATTTTTAACCGACTTCAAAAAGGAGGCGGTTATCAGTTCATACCGTATGTACGTTTTTTTGTAATGTGAATATTGAATGAAGGCTTCTCATAAGCTTAATCGGGCTAAGTAAGGAGATATAGGAGCAATCACAAGCAACTTGTATGTTGTTAAATGTAATAGTTTGGGAAAACGTTAATTTTTAAATGGTTGTAATTAAATTAGCACACAAATGAATCCCAAAGTGGAATCAAAATAAATATTTAGTGCCAATTGCTTAAAGTTTAAAGTTTGTTTATAGTTTTTTTTTTTTTTTTCTTTAGTATGCAGTATTTTTATGGAAGAAAATAAGGTGAAGTTTCGTGATAGTAACTTCTTACCATTTCTGAAATACATTTGCACTAAAGAGAATGAAATAAAATAATTTTGAAAAAAAATAGAACCGACTTCAAAACTGGTCTAAAAAGTGAAAAATGAGTTAATTCTTTGAACACCATCGACAATACTTTTAAAAACAATTTTTGAAGTAGGCGCAAACTCGATAGATAAAACCATTCATAGCCATAACTCAACTACAAATATAAATTTAACCAGGCCCAGTTTCTTCAACACCACATACATTATACGTTGATGACAGCATATTTGAGTAAAGATATAAATGTTTCGTTCCTACTTTTGGATGATTTTCTGAAAAAAATATGAACGAAGCATGGTTACACTTGATTTTACTTTTTGTTTTTGCGCCAACTTCAAAAACTATGTTTAAAAGTATTGTCGATGGTCAAAGAATTAAATTATTTTTTACTTTTTAGAGGAATTTTGAAGTCTTTTTTTTTTAATTATTTTTTACTAAATTCTTGCTAAATTCTTTGGAATAGCTAAATTATAATTATTCTTTAGCTAAATAACTGAACATTCATTCATACAACCATAATTATTAGAAATGTTTATCATAAGAGAGCTATAATATTAAGATTCTATGTTGCATGAAATTGCATGTTTATTTTAGCACAACTTAAATACTCTCATGTAAATATAAAATATAAATTTAACTATCGAAGCATCAAAATTTTACTCGAAAACTAATAATGATGTTACATAAAAGATTTACAACAAATTATAACCGTAAGATAATAAAGATGTAGCATTGATCGGTACTCCTAAAAAGAGGTAATTAGTAAAATAAATAATACACTGATAATGCAACGTCCTCCTTCTCTTCTGAAGTGTCAACATGTGTTTTACATTTTATCATGCCTGAAAATTTTTCATTTTGCTTTTCTTTCAGCAAATTAATCAATTTTTAGCGCAATATGATCGCGCACCACCTCTACGGCGAACCAGGAAGTTAGAAACAAAATAATATAGAACAACGATTCTCAACCTTTCTTTTTATCCACGATAAGCTTTTGATACTCTCGAAATGAAACTGTAAAATATTTAAAATTCTTATAAACTCTTTATGAATCTTAAGTGAATGCGATATCAATTGTAAATTTTGTACAAAATGGTATAGGGTAAGATTTTTCAATACAAAAAGTTCCGTTTTAATTGAGTTTATCAGCACATTATTTTGATATATGCAAAAGTGAAAATATAAGCTCCAACCTAGGTATTTGCACATACACCCAAACTTCTCTTTAAGCAGTCTTTCTTTTCTTTCCTTTTTTTTTTTTTTTTTTTTTTTTTGCAACTTTTTTTATGCGAACTTTTTTTGTGCGGTGTATGAAAATGCCCCCTCTGGGAAGGCAGAAGTGTTTGAAATATAACTTGTCATTTCTCAATTCTGTACCTCAGATCCAGTCTAGCGTGATTCCACGCAAGTTCCATCTTTTTCATGCCCCAGGCAAACGTTTTCCCTTTCTCCTGACGAACGCTAGTCTGGCTCTGAAGTGCAGAATTTGTGAATAAGCATTTTCCGGGATTTTGCAATAGAAGAATTTCGCTGCACATTAGGTGCCTTGGTGCAATGACTGCAAATCACTGAAATAAAGAAATGAGAAAAAATTCGACATCCTTTATAGATAGTGATTCTGGCATATTTATTATAAAAGAAATCGGATTAAATTTTCTTCATATTACGCTTCCAAGACAAAATTTAACAATCCATGAAAAGTGAAACTATCATGCGCAAAAAACTGAAATCGGCACAACATAACCCACTGAAGTCATTCCATTAACCCTAAACTCATTAGAACTAACACATTTCTACTAAGTGACATAAAATACTGCTTTGTACATGGAAAATCTACAACTTTCATTGATTTTACTACGATAACGCGTGCTTTTACCTAATTGTAATACAATTCCAATGAATTTTTTTCCAAAAAAATAGTTGCTTTTAAGCCTAATACTTCACTGGTAAGTGGGCCTTTTAGATCTTATTCTTAGGATTCTCGAAAAAATGTTCAACGCTTGCAAGCATCGTTGCGTTAAACCATAGTATTAGTTCTCCATACCCAGCGCAGGTACATGGTGTATATAACTAACTCATATATTCTAAGCTGCATTCAATTCAAACCAGTTGCCCTTATTAATTTAGGCCAGGCAGCATAGGTGATGAGTGACTCTCAATATTCCACATTGGGATTACAGACATCGTCGCTCTGCATCTGTGGCAACAAGCACTGCGACATTCAATGAAGTGTCAACCACCGGACTCGACTGGTACTGGATTTATACTAGGAGCCGGTGATAACTACATACTGAACTGAATTTAAGCCAATTAAAAGTTGAAAATAGCGTGTGTTACAGCGTGTAATTGAAACTTTAAGAGTGAACAAGTGCTAAACATCGAAATGAAATTAGCTTTCGAAATACTGCAAAAAAAATGATATATGAAGAAACAAATTGCAGTCAGTAATTAAGCAGTTTGAAAGCCACGCTTTAGTTTGCAGAGACAAAGAAATTTAACGAAGAAATGATTTTTAACTTTTTGATATTTTGATTAAAAGCAATATTAGATGCACAAGTTTTGGATAATCAGTTGTAAATATACAAATGTATAGTATATTCTAACACATATCGAAAAGTTGGATCATATTCATTTATTATTGATTCATATTCATTTATTGGAAATCCTCAATGTGATACTGATGAGTCAAAGTTGGACTAAATTCAATCCCGTTAGTCATTTAAGTTGTAAATGGGGAAATAGTTATAAATGAGTAAAAAAATTAAATTATGAATAAGATTCATCTTAACATGAGACCGAACCTCATATTACAAGCTTAAGAATGGTGACGGAAACTAAAGCAGAGAGATCGGAATTTCCAGTGAGATAAACACACATTAAACTCTTTCAGACGAAGAAATTTTTCTTCTGTAATCTCTTCTTCTGAGAAGTTCCACTTATAAAAGAAAAAAAAAGACAGCGATGGAAATATTATAGCACTGAAATTCATCATCATTATAATTGACCAGCTGCCGATTAATCGACAGTTTGTCTCTTGCCGATTAATCTTTAATCGGTAATTGGAAAATTTGCCCTTAACGGTGCATTCTATACCGTACCATTAATCACTTGCAATTTCCAAACTTAATATCTTATAATGGTTTTGTACTTGACACACTTTCCTCATTTACACACATTGTTCTCAAAAACCATCACTGTGTTGCGCGCAAAGAGAACTTGAAACAATTCCATAATTTCTCAACAAAGACCTTCTTACCATATACCACACAAACCACATCCTTCTAAAACTTAGTACAGTAGCTTAAGAATGATGAAGAAAAGGAAAGAAGACAAGAACAAAATTCTCAGAAAGACAAACAGACATAAAACTGCTTCATCCGAAGAAATGATTCTTCTGCTACCTCTCTTTCTGAAAAGTCCAAATATTAAAAGAAAAAAAAAAAGACAGTGATGGAACATATTTTAACATTAAAAATCATTATCATTATGATTGAACGGCTGCCAATTAATCCACCGATTATCTTCTACCGATTAATCGGTAATCGGTAATTGGGCAATTTGCTTCCCTCTACCATACCATTAATATTTTGCTATTTCCAAACTGAACCTCTGGAAAAAGTTTTGTGCATTGCACACATTCCTTATTTTCACACATTACTCCCAAAAACCATCACTGTGAGTGCATAGAGAACAGAGAACTTGAACCAACTCCATAATTTTTTCAACAAGGACGTTCTCACCATATACTACGCAAACCCACATCTCTCTAAAGCCTAATACAGCAGCCTGAGAATGATGAGGAAAAGGAAAGCAAAGAAAAATGAAATTCCCAGTATGCCAATACACATAAAACTTCTTCATCCGAAGAAAGGTTTCTTCTGTTACCTCTCTTTCTGAAAAGTCCAAATGTTAAAAGAAAAAAAAGACAGTGATGGAACATATTTTAACATTAAAAATCATTATCATTATGATTGATAGGCTGCCTATTAACCGGCTGATTGTCTTTTACCGATTAATCGGTAATTGGGCAATTTCCTTATCGTTGCATCCCTATACCATACCATTAATAACTTGCAATTTCCAAACTGAACTTCTTTTAAAGGTTTTGTGCATAGCACTTTCTTAATTGCCGCATATTATTCCCAAAAACCACATCTTTGTTGCGTGCAATTGAACTTGAAACAACTCCATAATTTTCTCAACAAAGACCTCTTTACCATATACCACGCAAACCGACATCCCTCTAAAGCCTAATACAGTAGGTTAAGAATGATGAAGAAAAGGAAAGCAGAGAAGAACGAAATTCCCAGAGAGACAAACACACATAAAACTCCTTCATCCGAAGAAATGTTTCTTCTGCAACCTCTCCTTCTGAAAAATTCAAAATGTAAAAAAAATAAAATAAATAAAGATATGGATGGAAAATTATAGCATTATAAAAATCATTATCATTTCAACTGATCGGTTGCCGATTAATCTGACGATTGTCTTTTACCGATGAATCGGTAATCGGTCATTGGGCAATTTGCTTATCGGTGCATCCCTCTACCGTACCATTAATCGTTTGCTATTTCCAAATTGAACCGCTTAAAAAGATTTTGTACATTGCACACTTTCCTCATTTTCACACATTACTCCAAAAAACCATCACTGTGTATAGTGTACAGAGAACTTGAACCAACTTCATAATTTTCTTAACAAGGACGTTCTCATCATATACCACGAAAACCCACATCTCTCTAAAGCCTAATACAGCAGCCTAAGAATGATGAAGAAAAGGAAAGCAAAGAAGAACGAAATTCCCAGTGTGACAAACGCACATAAAACTTCTTCATCCGTAGAAATGTTTTTTCGTTACCTCTCATTTTGAAAAATCCAAAATGTAAAAGGAAAAACAAAAGACAAAGATGGAAACATTATAGCATTAAAAATCATTATCATTTCAACTGATCTGTTGCCAATGTACATCCCTATACAATACCATTAATCACTTGCAATTTACAAACTGAACCTTGTATAAAGGCTTTGTACATGACACACTTTCCTCATTTTTACACATTATTCCCAAACACTGTGTTGCGCCCAAAGAGAACTTGAATCAACTCCATAATTTTCTGAACAAAGACCTCTTTACCATATACTACGCAAACCCACACCCACATCCCTCTAAAGCTTAATACAGTAGCTTAAGAATGATGAAGAAAAGGAAAGCAGAGAAGAACGAAATTCCCAGGCAGACAAACACACATAAAAATCCTTCATCCGAAGAAATGTTTCTTCTGTTACCTCTCTTTCTGAAAAGTCCAAATGTTAAAAGAAAAAAAAAACAGTGATGGAACACATTTTAACATTAAAAATCATTATTATTATGATTGATCGGCTGCCATTAATCGGCCGATTGCCAATTACCCATTAATCGGTAACTGAGCAATCTTCTTATTAGTGCATACTATACCATTAATGACTTGCAATTTCCAAACTGAACCTCTTATAAAAGTTTTGTGCATGATACTCTTTCCTCAATTTCACACATTATTCCCAAAAACCATCACTATGTTGCGCGCAGAGAGAACTTGAATCAACTCCATAATTTTCTCAACAAAGACCTCTTTACACCATATACCAGGCAAACCCACATCCCTCTAAAGCTTAATACAGTAGCTTAAGAATGATGAAGAAAAGGAAAGCAGAGAAGAGCGAAATTCCCAGAGAGACAAACACACATAAAACTCCTTCATCCGAAGAAATGTTTCTTCTGCTACCTCTCCCCCCTCCTCCCTTTGATGTTGCGAAAGTTCGTGACAAACCGCTACAACAGCTTTGTTAGAATGACGCGTGGTTTTTACTGCCCAAAGTCCAGACCATCGTATTAAGGTCTTCCCTATAAGAAGAGGTGTTGGGACACCTTATTAGAGCCGGACATCGTAATTACTTCACTTCACAGCCCCTGCTCTCCGATTTCCAACTTTTCTTTGCGTACAGGCTTTCGGGAGCAAGGTTTAAAGTTAGTCATAAGAGTTGGTGTTTTCGCTTGAACTTTTTAATGGGAACGAGATTTTATTTATTTATTTATTTATTTATTTTGGGAGTTGTGAAAAGTAGTTTCTTTTTCTGAAGTTTCCCCCTTCATTCAAGGTTTTGTGGGGGGGGGGGGATTTCGATTTTGAAACTTAAATGGAACCGGATATTTATTTCTGATTTTTGGCATTCTTCTCCAAGAGTGGCAATAAATGAATAAATAAAATGAAAGTAAATGCACTTTTTTCGTAAAAAAAAAAAATTATAATGTGAATCTAAAAAAATGCTTTTGAACTTTTTTTTTCACTTCGCGAAAAAGAAAAGTTACTTGCAAATAAGTAATTTAAGTCAATAAAAGTTAGATTGTTCACATTAGTGTTATATTAAGTCAATAAGAGAAGGAGAATTCATTGGGCTTGATCCTCCCCTCTTCTCAAGCAACATTAAAAAGAATTTTTTCATTGAAGTAAAATACTCTGCATGAAACCAAACTTTTTGTGGTGAGTATGTTAAATTTTATTTTTTGAAGAAATTACATAAACCTTTTTCTCTTTATACCTCTTTCAATTGAAGATCTGTCATTTCTTTATTGAGTATTTATTTAATAACCAGTATTAATTCCTTGTTCAATTATTTTTTACAACTTACATTTGAGGCAGTGAAAAGCAAAGGGATGTAAGTGGCAAAATTAAAAATTTGGAGATAACCAGTACACATGGTAGGTGAACCTCTCCTCTGTCTTGGGGCAAGAGATGGTACTAGTAGCCCTGGTAGTTGCTGCTATACAGCGTGATTTAGAAAAAAAAAATCAATGAAAGCCTACCTAGGATGTTATCTTTAAACGCGTTTTACTCGAAACGTGAAAATGCCCACTTGCATCCCTTTGCTTCTCACTGCCTCATTTGTATTTATTGCCCCAAATGAACAATAGATAAAATAATGAAATTTATAGCATATCTTTTTAAAAAAGTTTACTTTAGTTTTTATTCGGAAAATTTGAAAAATACGTTTTTTGTAAAAAAATATGGTTTAAAAAAAAGTATTTTCGAATTTTTCCTTCAATTTTTTTTAATTAATATTTTTTAAATCGCCGAATCAAAATCATGGTTTGGATATTTGTGCAAACTTTTTTGAAAAAAATTTGAAAATTGACCAATAATATTTTAAGTTTTAGCGATTTAAAATAACCCCATTTAAAAAAATAATTTAATTTAAATTTTAAAAAAATAATATTTCTGTTATTATTTTGTCTATAAAATAAACATTATTACACAACTCGTAAATTTATTCTACTTGGGGAAAATACAAAGAGAAAAGAAATAGGAATACGATATATGCATGGAAGGTGAGAACAAGTTTAAAAAATAGACACTTAAAACATTTTTTTACAAGAACAAATTTAGTTTCACATGAAAGAGTATTTCACTGCCGATTTTGATTGCCGTTACCATTACTTTTCCTTGCTGAGCACTGTTTTTTGTTTCGTCATTGGAACCATAGCATCTTTCTCCAAAATCACGTGTCAGGTTCAAAAATGAGTAGTAGTCAGAATGTGCGATTCTGTTGGTATCCCTCTGTTGCATGCCCCGTCTGACAGTCCCAATCTCAGTTTCTGATTTCTTCTTGTTCTTGAGCTTTAAACGTGGTTTTTGAGGCAATTGCTGTGACAGCGATGACGTCGACGAAAATTGCGCTCAACAGTAGATGAAGGCAACCCCTGGAGACACAACAGTGGAATATATTTCTGTGAAGAGGCCATAGAACCGTTGGTGTACAACTAAGATAAGTGTCTGGAAGCGGCCAGATTGTTGCACAGAATTTTGTTTTAGCAATCCTCTTGATCAATAATTAGGAATGTAAAAATGGATATACATTTTTGCTTGAAAAAAAAATGTAGGTTGAGTGAACATTTGAGTTCTATTTGTTACTTAAATTATTTTTAACCCCCGAAACACAAAGGAAGTGGGTTATAAATTTGACGTGTCTGTGTATCTGTCTGTGGCACGCTAACGCCTAAACGGATAGACAGATTTTGAAAAAAAAAATTTGTTCGAAGGGAGAGTTGATCGAGAATATTCTAAGCTATGTTGCGTCTTTGGATCAAATTAATTAACGAAGATATTAATTTAAAACCTCTAAAAGGTTTTTCACGATTTTTGCAATGAAAACATATTTAAAAAAAATTCTGCGTCTGATAGAATGAGTTTAGAACTTCCACGTTATAAAGAATTTGAATTATTACGTTTTTAAAGCAGATTTTAAACATGGCTAAGCCTTTATTTATGCGATTGGTAACCGAATTTATTGTTGGCCGACACAGAAATTAAACGCAATGATTGAAAATTTTTATCTGTAGCCAGTTTCTATTAGTCAACAAATAAAAACTTGTAATTGATTTTTAATAGTACAAGGCTTTTAAAAAGATTTTCAATCTTTCCTCTTGATTCTACATTTGCGACCCAGCCAGGGTTTTTTTTTTAATTTTTAATTTTAGTTACTTGTAACCATGTGTATGTGGTGTTATTGTTATGCATGTCTAACTTGTTGCCTCCAAAATTTGAGCAAGGGTTAAATTAGCAATACTCCCAACGAGTAAGGTTCTTTTGCAGTTCGTGATTGCGAAAAATATGATTTAAATTCAAGACATCAAAGTTCAAAAGTGCCCCAAAGGCTTTATAATGGATTTTTTTTTTTGAGCAATCACATTGCTTATTGTTCTCATTTGACAGTTTTCAATTCCTACGATTTTATTCCCCCCCACCCCGCCTCCCTCTGCAGCAGCACCGTCGACCGGTCTCCCGATGCTGCTCCTCTAGCGAAAACCGTCTCCAGGTTGCGTCCATATCTACACACACACGCATACACACACACGCATACCCAACACACCTACACACAAACGCATACATACACACCTACCCTCACACCTACACACAAACACATACACATAGACACAAACGCACACACACGCCTAACGCCTACATACACACACTCGTGATTGCGAAAAACATTATTTAAATTCCAGATGTCAAAATTCAAATTAATTAATTTTTTTTTTCTTAACTTTTGTCGCTGATTCGTGAAAAGAACATAATATAAATTCCAAATTTCAAATTTTTTTTTTTTCTTAATTTTTGTCGCAGATTCGTGAAAGGAATTCGGCTACTGGAACCAACAGTAGCCAGTCCCGACCACGGCACCCAAAGTCATGTGGGAAAAGACAACCACTCAGTCCCCCAGCTGTGACATGAGCTGCAGGACAGTGAAAGGGCCGCTCTTAACTGCTGATTCGCATTGCGGGCGAGGGTGCCGGGCACTAAAAAGAAAAATCCCAGCTGGTCTGGTGCTAGAACCGAAATGGCAGTAAAAGCAAACGGCACCCCCTCCCATGGTTTTTACATCCCAGAGGCTTAAGAGCATCAGCGGGGATCCTAAGAGGCTGACGATTGGTTAGTTTAACGCGTCGCTCTTTGATAGGTTTATGATCTCATCTCCGTGGCATGGCAGCAATCGTGTCGTTTCGTGCATCTTCTTTGCCACTTTCGTGTTTTAAGTCTTGGTTAACGTTTATGATACGGTGGCCAAACACAGGTTGGGAAGTGATGCTGAGTGCTGAGGGCGAGGGGGAGGAAGAGGTTGGATTTGTTGAGGAAGTGTCGTTTGGAACTCAGCTCTGATAATACAAGGTAGTTGAAGAAGGGATTCGGCCCTATCAGGAGACATTTGCCGACAAGATTTTATTTATAGATATTAAGCACTGGCAGTATGTAAGGTGTAATCATTGTATTCTCGCATCCAATATATAAAATAAAATGTTATTTAATAACTCTTGGGTGAAATCGTAGTGCATATCTAAAACTTACATTAACGAAAATATTAGTTTAATTTTTTAAGAGTTTTAATAACATATTTTTTTTCTAAATACTTAAGTTTAACGTCTAATTAAATCCCTAATATTACAATGTAAAGCAATAGTTTATCTAAAAATGAAATTCTACCAAAATAAAAATGCTTAGTAATGTAGTACATATGTATATATCTAATCCTAAGATATCTAATCCCAGAAATAACACTAAGATACCTTACCGTTGCCATGAGGCGACTTGATATACATGGGTCATTTTCATGTCCTTTTTATAATTTCCGAATATTTTATAACTCATACATATTTTTAGGGGTTTAAATAATTTCAATATAGAGTTTAAGAACATAATTAAAAGTAAATTTTCTATATTTCATTTTAAATGTCTTTAATACAAAAGTTTTAAGTAACCAAATACCATTCCCTCACACGCCCCCACTGTTACTAAAAATAAACAAAAGTTATTTCTAAGCAAACAAAAAAATAGTTTATATTTTCAAGGTTTTTATTTTAAACTATTGAAGAATTTAGGTAAAAAACATTTAAAACTAAATTTTCATTAAAAATTAGTTTCTGTAATTATTTTTGAGTTTGTCCCCAACGATTGGTGTCATTTCCTCATAACAGCAGATTTCCATCTCAGAATCGCAACAAAGCATATTTTTAGCAAAAAGTGTAGTAATTTGCAGCTGGAAACCGAGAAAAATATTGCAGCATATTTGCGTCTTTAATGGTCGGAAATGTTTTCCTTGGAATCTATATGAAAGCATAAAACCGAAAAGGATCTTCGCATCTGTCATTCCCTCACATCTGTTTTTATAGAATTTTATTGTCCCAAATAGAATAACTTAAATTAAGTAAAATAATGCTTGAAAACTGAATAATCTTAAGTTACTTTCTCGTTTGAGAATATTTATGTGCGAATAAACTCAAATATCAGTTAGGCATAACTACTAGAATCCAATTTTAATTAATTCGTCATTAATGTTGGCTTAATTGAGGGTATATTGCTGAGGGTATAATGCTGCTCAATATTTTTTTTCCAGGACCAATATTTTTTTTTCACAAACGTCTTACATAGTACACGTATCTATCTCTACAAAAGTAGTAAAAGTTTGTAAAAATATTCGACAACTGTTGCGGTTTGTGACCCATTTTCGCGTGCTGCTAGCGGGCATTTTTTTCTTTCTTTTTGTGCATTTGGTGCATTTAATACACTATAAGAAAATTCCTAAACGTTTCAGATAATTTGCTGGTAATGTTCAAAGATTTCAAGCGTTTACACCAATTCCCTGTGAAAAACAAGCATATTGGCGAAAACGTTTCCTCTACAAGATTCATGAATGCAAATATCAAACTATTGTGAAAAATATTTTTAGTCACCAGTGCCAAAATATATTCAGTTCCTTTATTAAGTGATTAGCATTTAGATTAGCTAGGGTCCTCTCAGATGGACTGAGTCCCTAAAAAGAGCATAATTGCAATCTCCTGGGGGCTTCGCAAGAATTGCAGAGAAATTAGCTGTTTGACATTTGTTTACAGTTCCGCCTTAGTTTCGGACATATTGCTTAAGTGCTCTAAAAGCCTTCCTGGTAGATCAAGAAAGTACCAAGCTATAACTTTAAACATATCCCAGTTTTCTAGTAAATTCCCTGATTTAATCTAGAATCGTGACATGTTTTTGTTTGGAATATTTCTGAATTTTGAAGGAAGATCCTAAATAGTTTCAAAAAGGTTTCTGACTTTTAGCAGGAAATTTTTTTGATAGTTTTCCAAATATGTTACTGACAGAAATTAGGCACATTAGCTGCCTATTATTTCCTAGAAACGTTTCTGAAATTATTTTATAGTGTAAAGAAACAAAACAGTATTCCAAATCCATATTTTATCCAATTTGCAACATTGTTAAAATTATGCCACTACCATTCTACACTGTAAAAACGATTCAGAAACATTCCTTGAAAATAACAGGCAGCTGATGTGCCCATGTTTTGCCTGCAACATATCTTTCAAAAACCAGGAATGTTTTCCGCTAAAATTCAGTAACCTTCCTGAAAAATTCTGAAGTCTTCCATTTTAAAGCCAGTCGTGTCTCTGGAACTTCAGAGTAATTTTAGGCAGGAATAATATAACTGCTTGGCACCTTCTTGGAGATATCTTGATTTATCAAGATAGCTCCAAAAGCAGTATTGTAAACATGGCCAAATCTAAGCCAGAATTGCAAGTAAGTATCAAGCATCTCACTTCATTGCAATAGGGAAGTTGCAACCTATTAAATGTTCATAATTTGGCCATTGGATATTGTTAATTGACCCTCAAAACTAAAAAATTCACCATCGCCGAATTTTAAAACACCGTGGTTGATTTTTAATGAATTTTTAAAAATCCACGCACAAAAGTGCGCTCTTCTGAAACGTCACGAGCCTACGTCACAGGGCGCGAATGGGCAGCCTTCCGCTGAAGATCCCTTGTTTTCGCTAGGGACATTTTGAGCGCGCTGATATTTTTATTTTTTAGAAATTCAATAATCCTTTTGAACACACTATGGAGACGAGATTCGTTAAAGCACACTCTAAATAATCTTTCTCATGTAACATCAATGATGATATTCGAATATTTCCGAGAGGATGAGAGGTTCAATGTTCCAGAAACGTGAGGAGTTAAATGCGAGGAGATAAGCCTTTTACGTTTCGTCTTCGAAGTCGAATGCGTGACCTTCGGCTTCTCCCCTATCGGAAGAGCGCATGATGTCACTTCCAATGCCATTTGACGTCACAACAGCTTGAACTTTAAAAATTAATTTAAAAAAACTACTTATCGTATCGCAAAATTTTTTTCACTGATGATGTTCATACATGTTACTCTATCATATAAAAATAAAATTGAAAAATCGAAAATTTCCCTATTCTTGCAAAGCTACGTAGTCCTTACTTATTTGCTCCCTCTGGGAGTTTAATCAGCAAGGACGAGCCGTAATCGAACGGAAGCCGGTACACTTCATAAATACTCTGAGTCAATCTTTAAACTGGGATCCAAAACTATTTTTTACAACAGAGTAAAGTCTGCATTCAGACAACTTGTAGCAATTCAGGAAACTTTTTGACAATGATACTTAATATTTCCAGGAAGTGGATAAAAACCATTAAAATCCCGAAACATTACACGGAAATATTTAATAACGCTTCGGAATTTTTTAGTGTAATGCATCGAAGCGTCATTTTTTTAAATAGCACTAGGTTATTACTAGGTTATTAGTTTCTAGCCACGAAGCGTATCGCATCATGTAAACCATATCCTATTCTATTTTTTATTTATTTATTTATTTATTTATTTTTTTAAATCTTTACTAATAATAAAGATGAAAGTCTCTCAGTCTGGATGTCTAAATCTCTCTCTGTCTGTCCATACCGTTCGGCCGATTTTCATGAAATGTGGCACAAAATTAGTTTGTAGCATGAGGTTGTGCATCTCTAAACGATTTTTCGAAAATTCGATTATTTTTTTTTTTCTATTCCAATTTTAAGAACATTTTAAGGAGCAAATTATCATAACATGGACTAGGAAATTACCAAAACGTGGACTAGCAAATTATTACCATAACGCGGACTAGCAAATTGCCACAACGTGGACGAGCAAATTACCATATGCGACCATGGGCGAGAAAATTGGCGAGAAATTCATCATCCATTATTTGTACAGTCGAACCAAATGACCTTTTTATTTTTTACTATGGGCAAAGCCGTGCGGGTACCGCTAGTTCGAAATTAAATTTTTTCTTAACTCTTGTAATTTCATCTACAACTTTCACAATCTCACCCCGAGACTTTTCTCCTTTCGCGGAAAAAACTTTTCTCTCAACGTCTGAGTGCATAAAATTGCATCAGCATCGGACAGTCGAAAAATATTTAATGGGCAAACTCCCAGCCTCTCCGTGTTGCGTAAATAGCAATGATACAAAAATAAAAGCGCTCCGAATAAAAACCAATTTCAAAGGAGAAGCTCCTTGAAAGCATCTTTTACAACAAAAGCCTCTCTTTCGCCAATGCATCTCGGTCCCGTTGGCGCGCTTACGGAAAGACAACAGATCCACGCGCGCGAAAACATCCCACGCGTAAAAACCGCCCTCTTTTCCATGGAAAGGCCTTTCCCGCGGGGCGCCCCACAACTTTTCGGCGCGTCCCGCCCTGCGCGGGCGGAGATACGGCTATCACGTGGTGTCACGTGCCCGGCGCCGCCGCATCTTTCCACCACAACCACACCTGTGCCCAAGACGGGGGCTCCGGTTTCCACGACTTGGCATCTTATCGCCACGTTTGGCAGATCCGCCGAGGCGATAAGCGCCGAATTGTGATTTTATATCGATCTTGGAGAGCGAGCAACCCGACAGAGTAAAGTCTGGTGGGAGACAAGGCGATTATTAGAAAACTTCCGACCGAAACTTTCGGGATCAAAAGTTAGACTTTCCCCGAGTTGTTGTCGTACGCGAGCTTTTCTTCGTAAAACTCGGGTTTAATTAACGTGTATTTTCTGTCCCTGAGAAATACACCTTGTTGCTTTATTGCGAAATGGCTTCGACGGGAAAAGTTGAGAAAATGAAGACATAAATTTGTTTTTAGACAACAGTCCGTGATTATTTTGATGCTCCCTTTCGGCGCAAATAATACCGTGTTGTTCAATGGCTATTGACAGAGACGGTGATTGGAATGAAAGTTAGAAAGAGTTACATTTTCTAAACTTTGTCACTTTCTGGTATAATTTAATCAAAATTGAAAAAGAAGAAATCTATGAACTTGCTAGCAAAATTAAAATGTGCTCTTTACTATACATTTACATTTAACTTTTTGAAAAACTTTAAATTACAGTTTTTACCCCTGAGAAAGCAGAAACAACTTAATATCAAATTATTTCAGTTAAAGTACATCTCAACTTGATTCTTGTCACAAATTAACTTTCTATGGATTTCGCTTTAAAGAAACACCTTAAATTTTTTCTTCAGACATTTTCTTTGAATGCGCATTGTAAAATAAAATTCCAATACGTTACTTTTTTTTTTTTTTTTGAAACGTTTCGGGATTTCGCAGGTTTTCATTATTTCCCCGTAAAATAAAGCACCTTTGCAATCAAGTTTCTTAAATTGCAACAAGTTACACGAATGCAGGTATTTCTCTGCTGTGAAAAATATTTTTAGCCACCAGTTTAAAGATTGATTGAGCGTGTTAAATAAATGTATCGGCCTTATTTCGATTACGACAACTTTACAAAGCAAGGAAGATGCTCGGTTCATACTTGCAATTGTGCCTCAGCTTTGACCTTGGTTGCTTTGATGTCTCTGGAGCTTTCTTGGTCATTTAGGAAGGTTCTAATCAGTTACGTTAAACGTACCTAATTTCCCTTGAAGGTTTCAGATTGGCTTTTACCGGGAAGGTTTCTAGATTCTTCAGGAAGCTTCAAGGATAATTTCACGAAGGTTACTGACTTTTAGCAAAAAACGTTCCTGGTTTTTGCAAGATATGTTACTCACAGAAATTGGGCACATAAGCTGCCCATTATTTTCCAGGAACGTTTCTGAATCGTTTTTACAGTGTCTATAGTCCATCTTAGAGTCAGCACATCTGAAATATCATTCAAAAAGGACCCTAGCGTTTGTTTATACCTTTTTAATCAGCCTTTTACAGAGCAGCCTGTCATCTCAATCTAATCAAACAAAATTAACGAAAGTTTTTTTTTCTATCCTCAATAGAAAGGTTATTGAAAGACCATATTAAACAACGAAGGTAAGTGCCACATAAGGCCGTGCAGACCAATGCTATATCAGGCCATACAGACCAATAGGGCCAACCGATCGGTTTTCTATGTAGGCTGGCAAAAATTCGCTGAATTAGGATTTTATTGTCTAAAGCGCTATCGACAATCAGTTTGTTATGAACAGACAAAAGACTAGCAGCCGTTATTACAAAAGAGTCTCGTCAAAATTGCTTAGATCTTATTTTATAGTAACTTTTGTTTCCTAATGGTTCAACGTTGTTTACTAGTACAAAAAAAAATGTTAATTGTTCTCTCTAGAAAGCATTATTAATGCAGTTGACGAATTCGAAAAAAAAAATTCTTCTGTGATTTTTTTTTTTTTTTTTTTTGAGCAATCACGATTGCTTATTGCTTTCATTTGACTGTTTTGATGTGCTATCATTTTATTTTCCCGCCAGCACCGCCGTCGACCGGCCACCTCACGATGCTGCTCCTCTTGCAAAAACCGTCTCCAGGGTGCGTCCATATCCTACACTTACACGCATACATACTAGGGTTGGCAAGTTTCTGCCAAGGCGGTTAAAACCACTCGTAGAAACCAGTTAAAACCGGCATGGCAAAAACCAGTTTCTGCCACATTTGCAGCAGAAACTGGAAAAAACTCACAAAATGACAAAAAATTTATTATTGACACACAGTAGAAAATATATGGAAAAAATAATTAATTTGTTAACTAAAGCACAATCAATTGTTACATTGCAACAAATGTTACATTGTTTGGACCCTGCAGTTGCCTCTTACAAAAAGGTGGTTTCAAAAATCCAAACTGTTTTCTCAATTTAATGTGCACAAACTTAAGACTATTCTTGCAACAGAAGAGCTAGCAGGCAATGCATCAAAGAACAAGCGATATTCGTGAAACTTTCATCTGTTGCATATTTTTTCAAACTGGTCCACCATCTAGTAACTGGGAAAGTGGTAAAAATTTAACTGGAAAAATGAGTTTCGAGAAATGCGGCCAATTTGTTTTGCAAAACTGTGACATTAGGTACATACAAAATCTAGGTTAATATTGACAGGTAAAATTCTGACTTTCTTCTTGAAGCACGTGATAATTTCAATCACAAGCAATTTAGATGAAGCGTATAAAGCGAGCAAATTACAATCAGTAATTTCCTGTTTTTAGTTCTGTATGTCACTCCTCTTGCCTAAGAACCCATCTGATTTTTGTCCTTTGTTAGATTAATGCAAATATTACGAGCATCTACAAATGAAAAGTTCCCTTTCCAAACTAAATCAAGGGCATTAGCATAGGATTTTATTTTTTTAAATGATGAAATGAAGTTTGATGTCTCAGTTTATTTAAACGAATACCATTTAGTAATTACTTTAAAAGTTAAGTAAAGTTAAAGTTATTAAAGACACTTTTAAGTTTTTGCCATTTTCTGCCGGTTTTTACCGGTTATAACCAGTTTCTGCCACTGGCAAGGTAAAAACTAGTTTCTGCCGGCAGAAAGCCAACCCTGATACATACACGCATCTACACACACACATACATACATACGCCTACACACACATACACAAACACATACACAAGCACGCATACATACAGACACCTACACATACACACACAACTACCCACACACTCATGCCTGCACACACACATATGCCTGCACACACACATATGCCTACACACACATACACATACCCCCTACACACAAACACCCCCCCACACACACACACTCCTACATACACACACACTCTTGATTGCGAAAAACATCATTTGAATTCAAGAAGCCAAAATTCAAATTAATTTATCTTTTTTAACTCTCAGTTTGTTTTATACTAAAATCTCATCTTCCTTAAACCTACCAAAGATCGTCGTAAACGGGGTTTTATAGGGAAAATTTCAAAAAAATTTCTGAGGTGAGCCCCCGAACAGCCCTTTTTTCAACATAAATATAGATATAGGAGGAACGCCCCCGAACCTCTTCTGCCCCAATCATAACCAAATATCATCAAATATGTATTATTAAGACAACAAATTCCAAGAGTTTCAAAGGGAGAGTAAAGGTAACTTAAAGTTGCATTTTTAGAATTTTGATTTCGAAAAAATTATGGGATAGCAGCAGCCACTTACCCGCTCTGTGTCCTGTAGTAACGTGGCCAAACATAATCTAAAATCATGTTTCTTGGACTTCAAATGCAAACAATTTTCCCTGGAGAACCTCTTCCTCTTGTTTGCCGTTAAAAAAGATAATTTTAAAATGTGAGTTAAGAAAGGAAAGCTTATAAATATATATATATATATAATAGTATATATATATATATATATATATATATATATATATATATATATATATATATATATATATATATATATAAATTTACGCCTCTTTCCTTAACTTCACCAAAAGATACGTAATTTGAAATGGCGTTTTTACAGTCTTACTGTCAAAAATTTGAGGACCTCCGATCACTCTCTTCTCCCAAGCGTCATCAAGATTAAGCCATATAAATTTTTAAAAATTCTGAGTTAGAGCAATCACCTTTTTCTATAACGTGTCAATCTGTATCATAAATTTGCGTTTTTAAAATTTCAATGTCAAAAATTTTCCGGGGGCAGCCCCAAATGCGTTTTTAGTGCTTCAATTAAAAAATAATTCTAGGGTAACTTAGGTTACTGGTCTCGGAAAAAGTTTGGATCAAACTCCAACTAATCCTATGAGCCGCATGAAGCTAAATTCGATTCTACATCGAAATCCCATTTTTAAGAATGTCGTTTACAGAAACTACATTTCAGGGCTGATAATTCGAAATCAGACTGATTTTAGTGCGAAGGAGTCGAAGGTCCAAGAAGTGGAGTCGGAATCGATAGTTTTTTCTCAGAGTCCGAGTGAAGTCAGAGTCGGGAATTGAAGGTTATAAATTCAAAGAACCGGATTCGGAGTCAGACTCAGTCTGAGATAAAGTAGTCTGAGTCCAAAGGCTCTGAAATTCCAGAAGTCGGAGCTGGAGACTGTCATCTTCCTTCCGACTTCACAGTAAGGTTGTTCAAAAATATATGAAAAAAAAAGTTTCTCCTAGATAATGGGACACCTCTCAATATTTTTAGACCTGTGAATAGTAATATACTAGAAGAATTTCAACTTCCTATTTCAACTAAAAGAGGGTGCTCAATCCCCTCCCCCAAACTTCTTAAGTATGGGGAGGGGAGTTAAAAAAATACATTGAACTGAAAAAATAATGTTTCATGTTATAATATACACTAGTAATTATGCATATACATTGCAATAAAATAATTATTTACAAAAAACAGTTGGGGAAATAAAATGTTTCTAAATTTGTGGCATTTTCTATACTACGACAAATGTTCAATTAAGGGGTAATTCAGCACCCTCTTAAAATTTGAGTAAGAAGCTAAAACTTTTACGGCATAATACTATTAGTAAGTCTAAAAAAATCCGGGGGCGTCCTGGACTCTAGTTGAAAAAAAAAAATTTGCGAACCACCCTACTCCAGAGCCTTGCTCTCTTCATACACAACGCACTGAATTACTTCAGAGATTCTTCAAACAATGTGTACTTTTAAAAAATAAATACAGGTGCGAAAAAATCATAAATTATTGCATACACGAGATTTTGAATTACAAAGAACTTCTTTTATGATGAAAAAGACATCAAATGTTTTCAGATATCAAATTTCCAATCAATGCATCCACACAATTTCATGATCTTAAATTATTTTCCTCATTTTATCAAACAAGATTACTCTTTCAGTAAATTTAAACTTTGTGGCTATTTAAAATTTAAGACATGAACCCATCACTTAATGTAACACTGAGGATTTAAATTCTGAATTCTAGAAAATTTTGCTTGTTTACTGCAAATTATCAGCCAACAAAGAAAAAGTTCTGTTCTCGAAAATTAAAAATAGAATTAGGAAGTAAAGAAAAGGAAAGAAATACATAAATGTTTTGTTTCAATGAATTTGATTGTATTACAGCTATTGCTCATACCTTTGATTGCAATGACAGGTTAAATAAGAAAGTTCCTTTTGAAAATACTTTGAAAAATTGCAAGAAAAATCGCAATGCTTTTTTTATGGCCCCTAATGCTTGCGTCACAGCGTTGGTGATTTATAAATTGTAACCGCTGCTATCTTTCTGCTTGTTTACAATTTTAACACTTTTTATTCAATAACTTCATGTATAATTATTTGGACTCATCTGTTTTCCTGATATATAATGAACATTGGTTTCTGATGCCCTAAAAAAATTAATTAATTAATTAAAAAAAAAAAACATGAACTTTCCTTGAAAATAGAGAGAACACTATTATGCCTATCTCCTGCCAGCAACATATGTTACAAAAAAGAGAAAGGAAAATTCTAATTTTCCTTTCTTTTTTAAAATTGTTTACTGGTTACGGCTCGCAAAACAATCAATTCCGACATCACTTGCAGTTAACTTCGTTAAGAAGTCGAAGCGTTTCAAAGTAATTTGACACATGTTGATATCAATGAGAGAATTATACAAATGCTGAATTCGTCATCTTACCCGATTTGTCATCTTATTCTCCTTTACCACATACCACACGTGCAAATAGCCAAAAAACCACTCAATATTCATTCGGAAATGAGCAAAATGTAAATTTAAACCGCAATTTGATGAACAGTTTTTTCCCCGATTGCAAAACTTCCTTTATTATGTAAAAAGTTTACTTGTGATAACAACGGGGTTAGTAAATTTACTCACTAAACTTCAATTCAATCTACTGCACGAAATATAAAACAAAAGCAATGAAATTTGAAATTTGCGATTTCTTTAAAAACAAGCCATTTGCTGCGAAAACACATTTCCTTGATTCTTGGCTGCACTTTTATAAGCAACAGTGTTTCATCCAACTACGACCATCTAGCAAAGTAGAGAGTTGTACTTAAAATTTACTTTAAAAATTGTAATCCGTGTTCTACATAAATTGGAAGTTCCAAACAAATTCCATCACAAGCATTAAAACTCGTCCTTTTGATTGGTACTAATATTTCAAATGTACAAGTAAGTTTTTATTACCTAAATTGAGAAAATTGTTGCATTTTGTTTTTTCAATAATATTTTTGCTAATTTAAAGTCCAACAAAAATAAGAAAAAGCTAAGAACACTCTCAACCAAAACACGTTTCGTGCAGAAACAGAAGTATCAAAATCGGTTCATCCGTTTAGGAGTTACGATGCCAGAAACAAACACACAGACACGCAGATAACAAACACTGACACGTCAAACTTATAAAGCTCTTCCTTTTAACTTCAGAGGTTACAAATAAGGCCAAATCAGTGTATTTAACAAAGAACACTGTTTTTAAAAAACAATCCTGATATTTTACGGTAAAAGTTATTGGCACCCATGTTACCAGTAACTTTTACCGTAAAATCCCTTTTTACTGTAAAATGTTACGGTAGAAAAACGAGAGTAAAAAAGTGCAAAGGGCAAGCAGCCTGGGCTCGATCTCGGGACCTTCGTGTTGGCAAGCGACTTTGCTCACCACCATACAAGTTGAGACACATCAAGTGAGAGGAAACACAGTGTTATATGCTATTCACTGCAAGTCACGTGATGTATCAATTGGAGCTGCAATCGTTTATTTCTTTCATGAGTACAATTTACTGTAATTTTTTTCTGTAACTGTAAACACTCAATTTTACAGAAAAATTTACTGTAAAAGATTCCTGAATTTTTAACAGTGTAAGCAGGGACAGATTAAGGCATGGGCACATGGCATAGGCCCAGGGCATCAAAAGTTAGGGGGCACCAAATCTGTTGCTTTCATTTTTAAAAAATGAAGGTATTTCATATTGCACAGTAGCAAAATGCAAATATCAAACCTTAAAAATAAAAAGGTTTTAAAATTTTAAGTTTTTTTTTTTTTTTTTTTTTTCAAATTTCAAGTGAAGGTTAAATATTTTATTACCTCACTACATGGGACTAAAGAAAAGTTGGGAGGAGGGAGGCACCAAATAAAGTTTGTGCCTAGTATCCTCAAAAATCAACGTCGGGCCCTGAGTGTAAGTGTTCATCGACTAAATTGAGAAAATTGTCGAAGTTTGATTTTTTTAATAATATTTTTGCTTAAAGTACAACAAAAATAAGACAAACCAAAGAACGCTCTCAACCAAATCACGTTTCGAGCAGAAACAGAGTTATCAAAATCGGTTTTTCCGTTCAGGAGTTACGATACCACAGACAAACACACACACACACACATAGATAACAAACACCTGACAAGTCAAACTTATAAACCCGTTCTTTTAGCCTCGGAGGTTAAAAAATCGGTATATTTAACAAAAAAACTTCTTCAAAATATTTCTCAGAATTATCAGAAACATTTTACTATTACATAAAAACTAATTCATCTAACTTCGTTTCCCGGACAAACTGTGTGTGTTCTAAACTGCTTAAAGTTCTCTAAAAATTTTACTATTTCCATCTCATTTTCTTTATACATTGTTCAAAAGTTTTATGAAGTCACAATATAGTACTTAAATTGATTTTCTAAAATGTATGGAAAACCTACTTCTCTTAAGTTATTTTAAGATAATTTGCATGCGAGATTATTTCAAGCTGGAATACGGAAATTAATTTTCGCTAAATGCCTTTTCTATTTTTATCGCTGCATTTCGTTCTTGTATCAGAAATTATCACAAAAATATTAAAAATTAGAAAATATTATAATAAAAGGGGAACAATGAATTCGGAAAAAAAAGTAAATGGCTTTAAGGAAGTTTATTCTAATGCATAAATGTGTAAAGTAAAATAATAAATGAAGACAATAAACACTTCGAGAAATAAATAAATAAAAATAGATTTATTTGCGGCAGATAAAAGAAAAAATTAAAAGAACAATGTCCGCACGGAGCTGCCCAAGAATAATTCTTGATTAAAAAAAAAGTTAGTTTAGAGTGGGGGACTGTAGCTACCAAGCCCTTTACATAGACACATTGAATGCTCATATGTGTGCACCTTGCGTGTACATTTCTATGTCTGTGTTCAATTTATAGCTGGGCGAATAAGCGTGGAGACCTATTTGCCCGTTTCACTAGAAAATCCAGATCTCCTTGCTCCAAGAAGTGAAACTTAGAGTGGAATGCATCGCCTTATTAAGCGCTTTTTTACCTTTACTTTCCTAACATTCACTTAAGTAGATTAATATTTTTACTCTACTTTCCCTGTGAAGTATTTCTTCAGCAATGAGTGATCTAGTAACTCTCAAAAGGTCAAGGAAAGTCAAATTTCGAATATACACATTTTTAGCACCCAAATGCAAAATTTTATCCATCAATTTCGGAATAGAAGGAAGGATTTTTAAAAAATCGTGATGTGTAGAATGATCCATTGCAATTTCAAAAACGGACATTTCCATACACTGCCCTGTACATTCCCAGCACACAATGGGAACACGTTTGTAACACATTTAATTGAGAAAAAGGGGTTCAGTTACACTACACTTCAGCGTCGTTCGTACCTACCACTACACTTCCTTGAACCAATTGGAGGGGATCCTGAAGAGAGCTCTGTTTTTTAATCCAGCCGAGAAAATCCTGATCCAGTATCCCCCAGCTGTAACCACGAACATATTTAACTTGCCTTAGTCACCATTAGCGAAAACGGAGGATAATCTATCGGCTGACATCGAACCTGGTACCTTTAAGTTACAAATTCAAACTGCTTATCGATCAGGCTACCACGGCTCAAAATTCCAGATATCTAAATGTGTACTAAAATGTGTTCCGAATATGTTCCGTCATAAAGAAAGTGTTTCGGAAGTCTACCGAATGCTTTCTGCTCAGGGAATTTTTTTTTAATTTCAACTTGGGAACACATTTTATAACAGATGTGGGCCACATTTAGGAACATATTGGGTGTACATTTGTAAACAGCGCTAAGAAAGGTTTGGAGACAAGTCATCACAATTTCGATCCTCAACGGAGAAGATTAATAGCAAAAATACTTCAGCTTTAAACAAAGTATTGCAAGTTTTTTTTTTTTTTTAACTAAAACCTTGAAGCACTTTTCAGAACCCATACTGAGCACAGACACGTGTCCCCTTCTTTAGAACACTTTGAAGTACTTTTTGGAACAATGAAAAACACATCTGAGAACAATTTTTGAACACTTACATTTGTTCTCTTTCTTAGAACACTTTGAAGCACATTTTGCATGTTTTCAGAACACTTTTTAGATTATTTTCTCCGAGAACAATTTTTAGATTATTTTTGAAAAATTTTTTAACGTATTTAAGGATACATTTTGATCATTAACACTGCAACCTTTTCTAGAACATTTTTAGGCCAATTTTTAAGCAAATTTTTAGAACATTTATGATACTCATCTTTTTCCAGAAAACGTGGCTGCGCAATAGTTACACTGTAAACGTCTCGGAGACACTGTCAGACACAGAAAGCTCATATCAGCTGATATCACCTTCACACTGGTAGTTAAAATTATTTATTAAATCAGGGACCTGTAAATTAAGATATAAAGGCAATAAAATCTGTGTAATCAGCAGAGGAAATGCTCAGGAGGAACGTGCTCAGCCTGCACTCAGTACGTTAGTACGTATGTGGCTATGTCGGGTTCCGAACCTGAGACCCTCCGATCTCAAGCCCTGTGTCGCATCTTCTAAGCAGCTCACGGTCTCCCAGCGGATAAAAGTGCTTCAGACGAAGTTAATTTCGTGATTATTTTGGTTCAGTGCTACAAGGTGACAGCCATCTTCCAGAATACCTTGGAATTTTGGCTCAGAATCAGAGGAAACTAGGGAAAGCTGCACTTAGAGGGGATTAGACAATGTGTCTCAAGAACCACCTCACCATCCGATTTCACAAGACAGGGTTTGCTAAGCTCGGTTTAGAAATCGCCACTATCTCCAAATCTCCGTCTAGCATTGCTACGAGAAAGGATGGGTCGGATTCAAATCCCTCCCCGTTAGCCTTGGCTTTAACACATATTGTCAATCCTAATACAGTAGTTTTTTGCCATGTAAGAACCTAAAGTGTCCCTCCCCCTCTCCTCCCTCGAAATGGAAAATTCGTGCTGCGCTTGTGCCCCAGTCAAATGTATAACTGTAAGGCAACGAGTCAGACATGTGATAATAAACTTACCACAGAGACGAAATTAAAACACGTCATCTGCTTTTTAAGAGAACGTAATAAACAAGGCGTGTAATGGTAAGATAAAGGGATTGCAGTTACGTCCCGGTAATTTCGATCATTCGCTCACATTTCAAAGAAGTAAAAAAGGTCAAATAGCATTCAAAATACTTTGTATCGCAATTTTTAAATGTATTTTGACTGATAATGCAGAAGAAAAAATGTCCTATTTTACTTTGGTTTCAACGCAATTTTTACTCTTGTAAATAAATCAAGTTATTTCTTCTTTCCAATATTTCTTACGAATACATCTAATTTCCCCCCAAAAGTAAATTAGACTTAAATATTTTTTAAAATATTGTCTGTGTTAGTCCTCAAATTTTTTTTCTATCAATTTGAGTAGAATATTACTATTTTTTCACATATTTTTTTTAATTTGTTTTAATCAGTAGATCTATTTATGATAGTTATTGTTATAGTTGATCTTCATCACTCCTAAACCCAACTAATGCCAATTAAAACTTTCATTACGAAAACAATACAATAAAAATCCCGAAATAAATTTTAATTGTTAAAAAGGGATCTCAAAGAGCAAATTCAACTTCTGACAGTCAATTAATAACATCAGTTTCGAAAAACAATTCATAAAACTGGAAACAAAACTTTCTCCGACATTCTTGGAGCGATAACCATCAGCAGAGCCGAACACAGACATTGTATGCTGAAGAGGAGAGCAAGGAGGAGAGAAAGGATTTTTTTTTTCTTTTACTGTCTTATAACTGGTAACTAAGTAAAATTTTTGACTGTTTTAATTTGAAAGTCGCAACTTCAGATTTAAAAGCCACCTGTAATTACAAAAGATTAGTCAACAAAATAGTTTGGTAGGTGCTATTAATACAAAAACGTTATAAAAATAAGCAAACCAACTGGTTCCGGGTAGCTATTATTGCAAAACGTTTTATAAATAATCCAGCACTTCACAAAACATCGCGTGATTTTACATAATTGTTGGAAAATGACCAGAAAATGGGGTTGATTTAAACTATCTAACTGTAGCCATCTTGTGTTTGTTAACAAATAAATGTTTGTAATTATTTTAAGCAAGGCTTTTAAGATCATTTTCATTCTCTGCTTTGCTTTTGAGATAAATCGGGAATTGGGACGGTCGTCAAGCTTTGGAGTGTATAATTTTGTTTTTATTGGGAAAATTGCTTCCTTGTCACGCATGGGGAAGGATCAGAATAATAAGAAAGATATAGAAGATAACTTCGTGCTGGCCACAACATACTGGTTTTATTTTATTATTATTATTATTATTATTTTTTTTTTATTTTTATTTTTTTTTTTTTTTTGCTCTTTTACAACTGGGAACTAAGTAAAATATATATGACTGTATTCATTTGAACGTCTTGACATCAGATTCAAAAACTACCTGTAATTAGAAAATATTAGAGTACAGTTAATTTTAAAAAGGCACAAAAAAATAAACAAACCAACTGATCTCCGGTAGCTATTATAACAAAACGATTTAGAAATAATCTAGCTTCCCAAAACTGAAAACAAAACTTTCTCCGAAGTTCTTGGCGCGATAACCATCAGCAGACCGAAACAGAGACATCAGATGCTGAAGACAAAAGTGAGGAGGAGGGAAAAAAATATTTTTTGTTCTTTTTTCCTGTTTTATAACTGGGAACGAAGTAAATATATGTGACTGTATTAATTTGAAAGTCGTAACATCAGCTTCAAAAACTACCTGTAATTAGCAAATATTGGAGTACTGTTAATTTTAAAAGTCAGAAAAATAAACAAATCAACTGATCCCTAGTAGCTACAAAACGATTTAGAAATAATCTAGCTTCACAAAACTGAAAACAAAACTTTCTCCGACATTCTTGGCGCGATAACCATCAGAGCAGACCCAAACAGAGACATCGGATGAAGGAGAGAGAAAGAGAGGAGAGAGATAGAGGAAGATGAAAAAAAAAAGCGCGCAAACACAAAAACAGCAAAAGCCATAGGGGGAGGGAGACAGCGACTGCGCTGCGGCAACCATGGACGCAACAAGCCTCAATTGGCTGGCTCTGCCCGAGCGGCGGGGATCACACAGAAACCCGGCGTTGGCGATCCCATCATTCGTGGCTCGGATGCACGTGCCGCCGAGCAGCGATCGTGAGCGACGAGCCGCCCCGATGACCGAGTTCGTGGAGCGGGGCTTGTGCGAACTGCTCGGGGAGCCGGCGGGGGAGCTGGTGCGCACGGGGAGCCCCAACGTGCTGTGCTCGGCGCTGCCCGGACACTGGAGGTCGAACAAGACGCTCCCGGTCGCCTTCCGGGTCGTGGTGCTGGGCGAGGCGCCGGACGGGACCACGGTCACCGTCCGGGCGGGCAACGACGAGAACTACTGCGGAGAGATGCGGAACTCGACCGCGGTCCTCAAGAACCAGGTGGCCAAGTTCAACGATCTCAGGTTCGTCGGGCGGAGTGGAAGGGGTGAGTACGGATGAAATTTGTTTGTATAAATAACTTTTATATGGTCAATATTGCCTGTTTATGTCCAAATGACCACCAGACTAGTAGTAGACCAGACTAGTAGTAGAGGCCAGACCATGTAGGCCTCAACAAAGGCCTACGATGACCACAATAGCAGTTGAGCCCGGGAACCATAGGGACCTCAAAGGAGATACAGAAATACACCAGATAACTGTTTTACATAGTTAAATGAAGGATCCTGCAAAAATGTATTGCGATTAACCCCAAACCTGTAAATCCGCCACAGGGTCTCGACCCTAAACTTTCCCACAATGGTACCATTGAAAAGCCCCTTACGACCGTTTCTGTCAGGGATTTGAGTGACACTTTTGATAGATCCAGAAGAGCCTCTTAGGTCCATATGTCAGGTGTGATGGAGAATTAGATGGTAAATTTTCCCACCGTGGTACCAACGAGGAGTTTCTTGCGACCATTTCGGTCAGGAATGAAAATGTCAGTTTTAACATATCCAGAAAAACCACTTACGTTCATATGTTCACAGCGTAAGGTCCAGCAAATATTAAGATTGCAAACTGTCCCGCCATGGGAACCCGATGAATCCTTTACCACCATTTCGATCAGGATTGAATGTGCCTCTTTAAAAACATTCAGTAAAACCACTTTCAATAGTCCGGAGTGAAAACTTTTGTAAAGATAGTATAGATTTTACACCTTCTGGCCAAGGTACTACTGAGAAGTTCCTTTGAAATAATCTTTCGGGTCAGGAATGAAATTAGCAGTTTTGCCACAACCATAAAAAGTTACTTAAGTTCATATGTCCAGAGTGCAAGATCTAGCGAAGATTTTGGTTTCAAATTTTCCCGCCATTGGAACCCCTGCAAGTCCGTTACGAATCATTTCTACCAGGATTAAATGTGCCTGTATGATAACATCCAGTAAAGCTACTTTCAATACTCCGGAGTGAAAGCTCCCGTAAAGATATAGCTCTTGCTCTTATACCTTCTCGCCAGGGTACTCACGAGAAGTCCCTTAAGATCATTCAGATCAGGAATGAAAGCATCAGTTTTACCACAACCGGAAGAGTCACTTAAGTCCATATGCCCAGAGTGAAAGGTCCAGTAAAAATCTAGAGTGCGAACTTTCCTGACAGTGTACCATAAGGGAGTCCTTAATAGTTAGGAAATGAAAGTGGCAATTTCACAACTTCCAAATAACAACAGCAGTCCAATAAAGATCTAGATTGCAAAGCTTCCCACCATACTAGCCCGGAGGAGTGCATTACAATCATTCCCACTAGAAACGAAAAATCCAGTTTTACCACATCCAAGGAATTTACTAAAGTTTAACTGTCCGGAGTTAAAGATCCGGAAAAACCACTTAAGTCCAAAAATCAGAATTATATTGCTTCGTTAGTCTTCCCAGAAAATACTCGACTGATTTTAGTAGCATGGTTTATCCCGTATAAGTAATAAATAAGAAATTTCATATCCATTTCAGGACGGATTTTCGACTGAGCTGGGTTTTTACTCTGTTAAATATATTAAAATTCTCTCCGAAACAGCAGAAGCCCATTCTTCTAACCCCGATTATAATTTTTTGGGGAGGGGGAAGATACAACGTCCATGTTCAATAGTTCCTGCTACCTCAATACTTTCTTGCCAAAGATCACTTGAAAGTAATCCTTGCGAAAATATTTCATTAGACAAACACGAATTTCAGAAATACTAATATTAAAATTGTAAATACCTCAAACACTTACTTAACTTGATTCTTCCAGTTTTCGTGCAATTAGTTAACGATACGTTAATCATTTACAACGTTTTAGTTTAATTCTTTCACTAGTAATTCTTATAAAAATATATTTTGTGCTTCAGGTATAGCTTGGTTCTGATAAATTGACTTCTGATCGGCTTTCGGTTTAACTATCCTATTTGTTACTATAACGAGTGAGGATAGCCTGTTTATGCTGCCGATGCAACTTCTAAGATTCGATTTTATTCACCAATTTATGAGCATGCTAAATCGTATGAATTAATTTTCAAAGAAAATAAGGCTTACGCTTCCTTTGTAAAATTTCCAATTGATCGCTTGAGAAGTTCATGGTAGAACTATCATTTATTCATCATCAAATATTGAAACTCATGATATCATTGAAAAAAAAGTTATATTTTGATAATTTACTATAAGAACTTATTTGAAAACCATTCTCTCGGGACTTTTCAATATGTTCGAGTGTCAGTTCTTCACACTTCACCTTTCAGAGATTTTAAAATTGTCTCCATGTTAAATATCACACACACACACACACACAAATTAAACTATCCCTTTCTTGAATACTTCAAAACATTCGGTTGTTGTACTGTTTACATTTCAATCCTTAAGGCTCGAAATATTTATTAAAAATAAATTCAGTTTCCACGTCTGCAATTTTTCGCTAATTTGTGCTGCTTTAATCATTGCCGTTTCTCTTTTACTACTCAACGAAAGTTTGTTTTATTTCTAAGTACCAATGGGTTTTTACTGCAACATGCGACATCAATTTTGATCCTTGATAGCCTTTCTAGAAAACCAGAGATATGCTTTAGATTTCAATTTTAATGCTTTAGATTTCGAACTGTCGTTATAGAAAACAATCCTAACAAACTTTGCGTAAATACTTGTTATGTTCCAATCATTTATCTGAAGGATACTTGATTACAAATCCCTGTAGAAATAATTCTTATATTCCAACTAGCACTTTTTAGATGGCGGCAGTTTAAGTTTTTCGTTGCGTTCCTTGAATTTCTCTCATCAAGTCTGGGACACTTAGCAAATCATCATAGAAGGGATTTCTTAACTTCAATCATTAATACTAACAGAGCTTGATTACTTAAACGGCCAATCAGGCCGTGGCCTAGTGCCTCCGCTCTTCAGGGGCTCCCGAATGGCTAAAATTGCTTTAGCCAATGGTTTAACTTGTTTTAGCTAAGAAATAAAACAGTAAGGTTTGACTGGGGGGATCCAAAAAATTGTTTGGCCTAGAGCCCCTCTATATTTTAACTGAACAGTGAATACCAGAGGATTGAAATGTAAGTACCACTTCTTTTTCAAATTTAAGTATTACCATTTTTCAGAGCTTCAGCATGTTCCTTTAAGCTAACTTGCTACTAATTTTATGACCCCTGTATTTAAGCTGTTGCTGACACTTGGAATATTCTGTTGCAAGTCCATACAGAAATACCAGGTTGAGTCAAAAAAATTTTCGTAGTTTCGCTCTCCTGGACTGGCAGGCCTGAATGTAACATATGCAAATTATAGTTCCTGTGCAGCTGATCTAAAATAGTAGAGTGGAATTTGACCTTGATAATCCTTATCAGTTGCTGTGATTTCTCGTACCTGTGTAGACGTTGCAGTCTCTTGAAATGGCGGATGATAAGCTAGCAATTCCTGCTATTTTGAGTTTCCTCTGGAAAAGAGGTCTTAACGCAAGTGCAGTGGCGAAAAAAATGAATGATGTTAAGGGTTCAGGTTCTGTGAATGAGCGCACTGCTCAAAATTGGTTTATGTGTTTCAAAGAAGGTGATACGACCCTTGAAGAGAAACCAAGAACTGGATGGCCATCTGTTGTCGATAACGAAGTTTTTGCTGGAAGCTATCCAACACCAGCCGAGTTCTAGCACTCGAGCATTATCGGCAAAACTTGGTCCTTCCTGAAGTACCATCAATCGACACCTCCACCAACTAGGACTCGTGAATAGGCGCTGTCGAGAAGTACTTTTGTAGGTGAAAAAAAAAAGAAAAAACTTTTGACTCAACCTAGTAGTTCATACGTGCAACCATCGATTCCTTATTCACCTGTTGCAAATTCTTTAAAGATACATTTACAAGGCATCCTCTACGGTTCTTTCACCGCAAATGAAATCAATTCCTTCCTTGCTGAAAGTTTCACGCATTATTTTGAAATTTTCTGAAACAATTTAGAGGAGTAATAAGAAATTCACCGATACAGAATTTGTCTGAAGTTACTTAGAGAAGCAGTGAAAATTCATTGAAACAGTTTAGCGGACAGTTAAGAAATTCTTTAAGAGAGAAGTCCGTAAGAAAAATTGTGGTTTATGTTGCCTGTGACATACCAAAAGCTCTTGGTTTTAATATTACTACCAATTCACCAATTATAATACAGCAATTTATATACATATAAAGTCGGATGAGACCCCTCTTCCCCCCGCCCCTCACCAGCAGGCAGGTCTCGATTAAGATATTAGGGGGCAACGGCCAAAACGCTTTTTCGGAGCCCCTTTGTAGTAAAACCTCACAATTTAGCCATTGACTAAAACAGTTTTAGCCATTCGGGAGCACCTACAAAGCGGAGGCTATAGGCCACGGCCTAATAGGCCAATTCAATAATCAGCAGGTCAATCTGTCTGCGTTACTATGGTGCCATTCGGTCGAAATAAAAGGAAGTAGGAGTTGAATTCGGTTTTAGATTTAACTGTCTGGGACTTAATGGTACTTCTTGGATCTGACATTCACGACATATGTATAGTGACTTAACTACTACTATAAAACTACTTGCTTTTCGAAGTACCGATTCATTGAATTCATTAAGACTGCATTTTAAAAAAAACCCCACAAAATAAGCCATTTATGAGCAGTTCTATCCTATCTGTCTCGTTTTCCTTATTGCGTTTTTTCATCCCCTACTCTCCGCTTTCACGAACATTATTTGATGTTCATAAAATGCTAAAGTACGACTAAAACCTTGCAAAACGAAGAAGAATTAAGAACAAAATTCTGCCCACTCTCTTTTTTTGTACCAAAACATATAATTATCTTGTGAGTAACAAAACATTATTTTATCTTAACAACACTTTTCTTAAGTAGAATAATTGAGGAAAACACTTAGCTTGACCTTCATATTTCGGTACGATTTGTTTTCAAAAATTTTGAAAGAATTTACTTTTAATATCGGTTTTTTTTTAAGATGTGGTTCTACCATTTCAGCCTCGAACAAATTAATTCGTCATAATTGTTCTTAAAAAGTTAATTACATTTTGCGGTCCTTTGAAGCTTTTTCTCTCAAGAGCAGATCTTGGTTTAAAAAAATCTGAATAAGCATTCCATCTATGGGAAGTAATCAGTTACTTCCAGCTTATGCCCTGCTGTCAGTATCAAAACCTGGAGAAACTTAGGTTAGAAAACGTGGGAAAATCATTTATTTCAAAATAATTTTTGCTAAATTTTGAAAAATTAATTTACCTTTCCCTATTAAACTTATTTTCAACAGCAAACGTTTATGAAGTTCCATTGCATCATTTCTTGATTTCAAAACTAAATTTATCTGAACCTTTAAAAACCATAATTTTTTCCACCTTAAGCACTTATCATCAGGCTTCAGAAAAACTAAGCTGAAAAAAATTTTTTTGTGTTTCAAATCTAAAACTAACTTTACCAGATTACAAGATGATGTTTTTGGCCTTCGTTTATAAATTCAAAACTTTCAGAAACTTCTTAATTTCTTCGTTCGAAAAATTCAAGTTTTTGTAATTTTTAGAGACAGATTTTTCTACTATTACAGGCACACAAGTTTCGTTTAAGAACCCTGCTTGCATAATTTTTCCATTACGAAAGTAGATTCATATCCACCTCATTTTCTTACTTCATTTACTTCACTAACTTCATTTACTTACTGAATAAATAACTGAAAAAAAGACCTTTCATAAACTAAATCACTTTATTATTTTCATCCGTCTCATTTAAGAGGATTGCATAGTAGGGTGGGCCGAAATAAGCCGAAAAAATTTTTTTTTCGAAATCAATTTTTGGATAGCGCGCCAAAGTTGCGTAGTGAGCTAGTTAGCACTCACAAAAAATTTCTTGGATATTAAAAAATATCTAGCCGGCGCTATTTGACACTGAAAAACCGAAAAAAAAGGAGAAAAAAGAATTTTTGTCGAATTTTTTTTTAAAACTAAATTCCAAATATTTTACTGGAACGCACCGAAAATGTTATATAATGAGCCAGTTCGAGCCCATAAAATGTTTCATTGATTTTAATGACCATTTAACCGCTCCTTTCCGAAATCAAAAACTGGAGAAAAATGAAAAAATATTGAATTTCTTTAAAAACCAATGTAAAAATAATTTTTCAAAATTAAATCATAGACTAATTAATTAAATAGCACTATTAATCATAGTAATTATTATCACGCAATAGTATCATACATTTTCTAAAATTACATATAAAGATAATGAAATTTTGAAAAAGAAATCTTCAAATTTGATTTAAAATACCTCATGCATAATGAATATTATTTTTTGGAATAATATTGTCCCTTTTTATCAAATGATGGAAGTTCTTCCCTAGCTTGAAGTTTGGCACGAATGTATCCATCTCGTGGCAGTTTCACCACGAACTTTTATTGCAGCTTCGGTTATTAGTTTCACACAACGTTCCACAGCTTGCGTGTGACAGGGAAATTTCTCGAAAGTGAACTCTGTAGGCTGTTCCAAAAATTCATTTTCCAAAAATGTTGGGCACCATACTGGCAGTTCGGTTTCATTTTTATTTCAAACCACATTGGAGCATAAAATAACAATACATACTTTACAAGCATTGTAAGATTTTCTGATGAAGTTGGAGTGCCTATATACAAGCGTAACAAACGGTTTGCAGTTGTCAGCCATCGCGAATGACTGAGTTTGCCTGGACTACTGTCAGCCACGATAGAAGAACAACTACCATCTTTTACGGAAAGACAGATTCTGTACAAATATTGTTGTTCAGTATTTAAACTTTTTATATCTTCCATGTCCAAAACCAGAAGATTGCAGTCAATTTTATCAAATTTGTCCACCGAATTTTTTTCACAATCTCTAAGAAGTTGTTTAATAGCTCCAAAATATGAATGTGGTCCCTTTGTGCAACCGTCTAATTCCAGAATAAAGTGCCTCAGTGGCAACTCATTAGTATGCAGCAGACATATGTTCCACTGCAAAGGTCTTTTGAGATGTCTCAAGTAAACGAATTACTCCACCTTTCCATCCCGTATTTACATTTGTTCCGTCACATCCAATAACACATAAGTTAAGCAAGCTCATATTATACTTTTTTGCAAAGCCTATAATACCTTGCGAAATTTCTTTTGCACTTTCACCAACTGTTAATGATAAATGACCGATGTACTTGCTACCTGGTTCTTCTGTCAGTGCTAAATGAGCTTCAGATGTTAATTTTTGATGGCCAGACGTCATTTGAAGGGTGTCATCTTTGCGGCAGTCAAAATACAAACTCTTTATAGCTGCTCCTTTAACTGCTCTTAAATCTCTTTCTCTTAGCTCGCTCCTTTTTTTTTTTTTTTTTTTTTTTATCGACTTCCCTTCTTGCTTTGTTTTTATAGACTATATATTTTTGTTTTGTTTAGAAGAAACTAAATCGAAATCACCTAGAACTGCTGTAGCAATTTTAGCCACTGCTCTATTTGAAGCGCCAGTTAGATCTGCTGCTAACGCTGTATGAGGTATAGAAAGTCTTATTTGACTTGTCGTTGTTGATGGCGCATCAGTTCGCTTACGTTTTCTTGAAAGCGGATAATTCATTTTAAAATCGTCATCTGTATTTTCTGTGCTTTCTCCTAATTCAAGCTCTGTTTCAGGTTCATTCAATGTAATATGACTTTCCTTAACCCTTAATCCATTTTTTTATTACTCAAGGGCTCTATTAGTCAAACATGTATAAAATAGTTATAAAATAATCTTAGGAATAATAGAAGCAGTTGAGCGCCGTTTATTATTCAAGAGAAACAATTGGAACCGAAGATTAAAGAATTAGCTTCTTATGTAACTATTTTTTATTTGAGTGTGTGCATTTTTTAAAATTGGCGTACAAATGCCGCATGAAATTGATTGAATTTTCACTGTTTTTTCTAAGTAACGTATTCCGTAACATTTCAGTATTTATTTATTTCGAAACTACTTTATTATTTTTATTTTATTTTTTCATTTTTCCCATGTTTCAATCTTAAAGGAGCGTAGCTAAATATTCTACAAAATGCATAAAAGTCTTTGAGGATTTCAACTAATTCACTGACAGATACTTCTAATGTTTGCTGGAACTAGCTTCAAACTTTTATTTTTGACTCCGTTCCAACCTTTTTTTTTTTTTTGAAAAAAAGTGCATTTTTGCCCTTTTTTTCAGTTTTTCAAGGTCAAATAGCGCCGGCTAAATATTAAACAAATTTAACGAAATTTTTTATGGGTAATAACGGGCCCATGTAGCAACTTTTCCGCACTATCCAAAAAGAGATTTCCAAAAAAAGTTTTTTCGGCCCACCCTATTGCATAGTGTCTTCATTATCAGAACTAGATTAAGCATTACCTCCTTACAGGATAAAGCAATCTTCAGATAATACATTTGTTTTTAGAGCATTTTGTCAAAAACTTAACTTATCAGTTTTAATTTTAAGGTCAATCTCTTTATTTATTCAATAAAAGACCAACACTAAAGAAAATCTAGGCGAAGTGCCAAGGCAAAACGTAAAATACGAAAAAAAAAATGCAAGTCAAAGTGACATTTTTAAAAGCTTAAAAAGTAAAAACACCTAGTTTTAAGATCAATGAAAAACAAGTTAAAAGTTTCCAAGACACGACTTGGTTTGTTAAAATTTTGATTGTTAAACATTCAACCGCTATTAGGTACTCATTTTTCATCTTGAAGTTTCAAGTGTATTATTTTGTAATCTTAAAATATGTATAGTTACATTTAGTACATTTACAAAAAGAAAAGCATTTTTCTCATACAGGCTGACAGGAACTGTGAAATGTCCACTGCAAATCGTTACGCGGTTGTATTTCTCCTGAGGAAAAAAAAAAGCAATTTTTTCATAAACATTACTTTTTTTTTTCTTTTGAGAAGTTCAAATGAAATATAATTTTGAATTCAAATTTAAATGAAAAAAGCTGCAGCTTTTGGGTTCAACTTACATGATTTCTACAAAAAGTTCGAATGTCCTTCTTAAACTGCCATTAATTGTAATGGAGACATGAAAAATATTTTTTTATTAAATAAATTTGCGAGAAGAACTCATCCCTGAAAAAGACGCTAGCGTAGACTAAACTCTATCAACAACCTTTTAATGAATTCCGGAGTTTTTTCTATTTATATTGAAGATCGGATGGGAGAGGGGAACATACCAAGCAGTGGAGAAGAATTCTTCCACGTCTACACTCCGTCACCATATAATAAAAAGACCCCTGGCTCCTAGCTCTAAGGGGGTTTTGGGCGATAGGGGTTCAGGGGATTCTTTCTTTTTTTCACAAACGAAGGGAACGACACGTGTCATTGCGCCCTGCTACAACACCCGCACATTGTTTCACTTGCTCATATGAAACTTTAGTTTTTCCAGTAAGATATTTGTCATTGTATTGCAACTGACACATTGTAACGACCGTGCCCTCTTTCATATATGTCGTGGCCAAGACATGTATTTGCTTCAGGAATCTTGTGAATTTATATTGCCATGAAAATGTCAATACCCGTTGAAGCCCATATTCTTTCAATCTAAATTACACTGTAAAAACACTTTTCCTGAAGAATTCAGAAATGCCCCCTTTTAAAGCCAGTCGAGACTGTGGAACATTAGAGTAACCTTATGTAGCTTTAATAAAGCATTTAGGCACTTTCCTGATTTATCAAGAAAGTTTCACACGCAGCATTGCGAACATGGCCAAAGCTAAGACAGAATTGCTATTAAGTTATCAATAATTTTACTTTCCAGCAATTCTTGCAAAGCTACCTAGTCCATGGACCTATTTGCTCCCTTTGAGACTTTAAACTGTCCGGACGGGCCGTAATCGAGCTAAAGCTGATACACTTTATAAATACGCTCAGTTTATCTTTAAACTGGGAGTTAAAAATATTTTTCACAACAGTGACAGCCTACATTCGTGCAACTTGTAGCAATTCAGGAAGCTTTTTGACAATGATATTTGATTTTTCCAAGAAGTAGATAAAAACCATTGAAATCCCGAAACGTTACACGGAAATACCCAGTAACATTTCTGAATTTTTTTAGTGTAATATCCATCTCGTTTAGAAAATTCCGCTCAATTGTTTCAGCGTCATTGTGGTAAAAGAAACACACGGGGGTGAATTTAAACTATTGCTACATGCGTGATAATTTTTGAAAGTAAACAATTGGTGAGTAAATATTAAGCACCGTACAGATTAGAGAAGATATTCTGAGAGTTAGTAGGTGTCATCACTGTTTGAAAATGACACTGTAAAAAAGTTGTTTTTCAAGGTTTTGAGATCTAACAGGTTTACAAATGCGAAGTCACTTGTTTTAACTAGTTATGATTTTTTGTGTGGAAGGTTACTAAAGATAGTTGTGAATTTTACCTTCTCAAATTTTTTTGATTTGGAAATTGGTTGATTCCATTTACTCCATAAATCCTGCATTCTGGAATAAATAGAAACAGCTTCTTCCAATTTTTCGAAAGTTTAAATTTTGATGTAAATTACGCTTTTGTGTGTCTTTCATGTGAATTCAGCGCTTATTTCGTTTCGTTGTATGATTTTTCTCTTAACGATATCAGATTACATTTGGACGATTCATCGGATCGCTTGTAACATACGAGCTACAGTTGATGTAGAACTTATTAAGCTTTTAAAGTAATAGGGTATATTGCGGTTATCTACCTGCATCAACTTTATGGGGATACAAATGGGTGCTTCATTCACCTTATATTTTCAAGGGTAAAAGAAAACACTCTGGGGAAAAAGGACATAAGATTTCATTCACTAACAAGCAGTCGAAAATGAAATTTTCATACCAAGTTACTCACAGAAAGTTTACTCTTGGACAAAATGTACAAAAATTTAACTAGCAATTCATCTAAAAAAAAGAAAAAAAAATTAACTTGAATTCTGAAATTTTGAATTCAAATTATGTTTTTCGCAATCACGAGTTGTGACAGTTGTGTCTACTCATTGGGGGCTATTGTTTCTAGAAACATGTCCTGTCCCCCCAAACCTACCCCTCCTCCTGGGCGGTTACATATGTATAGTTGTGTGTGTGTGTGCAGGCGTGTGTGTATGTGTAGGCGCGCGTGCCTGCATGTGTAGTAGGGTGGGCCGAAATAAGCCGAAAAAATTTTTTTTTCGAAATCAATTTTTGGATAGCGCGCAAAAGTTGCGTAGTGAGCTAGTTAGCACTCACAGAAAATTTCTTAAACATTAAAAAATATCTAGCCAACGCTATTTGACACTGAAAAACCGAAAAAAAAGTGAAAAATGAATTTTTGTCGAAATTTTTTTTAAAAAACTAAATTCCAAACATTTTGCTGGAATGCACCGAAAATGTCATATAATGAGCCAGTTCGAGCCCATAAAATGTTTCATTGATTTTAATGAGCATTTAACCGCTCTTTTCTGTAATCAAAAATTGGAGAAAAATGAAAAAATATTGAATTTCTTTAAAAACCAATGTGAAAATTATTTTTCAAAATTAAATCATAGACTAATTAATTAAATAGCACTATTAATCATAGTAATTATTATCACGCAATAGTATCATACATTTTCTAGAATTACATATAAAGATAATAACATTTTGAAAAAGAAATCTTCAAATTTGATTTATAATACCTCAGGCATAATGAATATTATTTTTTGGAATAATATTGTCTCTTGTTATCAAATGATGGAAGTTCTTTCCTATTTTGAAGTTTGGCACGAATGTATCCATCTCGTGCAGTTTCACCACGAAATTTTATTGCAACTTTGGTTATTAGTTTCACACAACGTTTCACAGCTTGCGTGTGACAGGGAAATTTCTCGAAAGTGAACTCTGTAGGCTGTTCTTCGCACATTTCTGTCAATTGTTGGTCTTTTAGATGCATCTTTCAATTGTTGATCTTTTAGATGCATTGTAAGAGGTGGCTCTGTAACAACAGTTTGCCCAATCAACTAAATCAACATAATCAACGGCTTCAAAATTGAGTTTAGGACGTTTAAAAAATCGTACACCATTCGAGCTCTTCGTGTTCTTATTTCTAGAGTTCAGAATGCGCCTAACAGCTAATCCCCGAATGTATTTTTTTTTGAGTCAAACAACATTGTCAAAAATAGCTGTTCAGGATGAGCGAAATATGCATTATTTGAGAGAACTTTGAAAACTATCTCCTTAACGTTGTCTGGAAACTGCCTTGCAAGAGAAATCATTTTCCAAAAATGTTGGGCACCATACTGGCAGTTCGGTTTCATTTTTATTTCAAACCACATTGGAGCATAAGCTAACATCACATACTTTACAAGCATTGTAAGATTTTCTGATGGAGTTGGTGTACAAGCGTATAGCCTATATACAAGCGCTATACTATACCCAAGCCCTATATACAAGCGTATCAAACGGTTTCCAGTTGTCAGCCATCGCGCATGACTAAGTTTGCCTGGGCAACTGTCAGCCATGCTAGAAGGACAACTACCATCTTTTACGGCAAGACATATTCTATATAAATATTGTTGTTCAGTACTTAAACTTTTTCTATCTTCCATGTCCAAAAACAGAAGAATAAGTCAATTTTATCAAATTTGACCACCGGATTTTTTTTTACAATCTCTATAAAAAGTTGTCCGATAGCTCCAGAATATGAATGTGGCCCCTTTTTGCAACCGTCCAATTCCAGAATAAGATGCCTCAGTGGCAACTTATTAGTGTGCAGCAGACATATGTTCCACTGTAAAGGTATTTGGAGATATGTCTCAAGTAAACGAATTACTCCACCTTTCCATCCCGTATTTACATTTGTTCCGTCGCAACCGTTAAGTTAAGCAAGCTATATATTATACTCTTTTGCAAAGCCTAAAATACCTTGCGATTTTTTTTTTTTGCACTTTCAACAACTGTTAGTGATAAATGACCGATGTACTTGCTACCTGACTCTTCTATCAGTGCTACATGGTACTTCAGATGCATTTTTGATGGCTAGATGTCTTTTGAAGGGTGTCATCTTTGCGGCCGTCAAAATACAAACTCTTTATAGCTGCCCCTTTAACTTTTCTTTAATCCCTTTCTCTCAGCTCGCTCCTTTTTTTTTATCGACTTCTCTCCTTATATTTTTGTTTTGTTTATGAGAAACTAAGTCGAAATCAGCGAGAACTGCTGTAGCAATTTTAGCCCCTGCTCTATTTGAAGCGCCAGTTAGATCTGCTGCTAAAGCTGTATGAGGCATAGAAAGTCTCATTTGACTTGTCGTTGTTGATGGCGCATCAGTTCGCTTACGTTTTCTTGAAAGCGGATAGTTCAATTTAAAATCGTCATCTGTATTTTCTGTGCTTTCTCCTGATTCAAGCTCTGTTTCAGGTTCATTCAATGTAATATGACTTTCCTTAACCCTGAATTCACTTGTGCTGGTTACTGATATGTCTTTCTCATCTAAAGCAACACTTGTTTCAATTTTTTGGCATCTTTTTTCTCTTTTTCGTAGTTTCTGGGTTGTTACTCTATCCATTTTTCCAAATATTCCTAAACTAGTGGTACCCGCACGGCTTTGCCCGTAGTAGAAAATTAAAAGGTCATTTGGTTCACCTGTATATTTACAAATAATGGATGATGAATTTCTCGCCAATTGGCTATGTTCATTCGCTCTCCCATGTTACGGTTCCACGTCATGATAATTTCGCAATTTACTCGTCCATCGTATGATAATTTTGCTCCGGAAAATGTTCTTAAAATTGAAATAGAAAAAGAAAAAAAACGAATGTTCGAAAAATCGCTTCGAGATGCACACCCTCATGCTACAAACTAACTTAGTGTCAAATTTCATGAAAATCGGTCGAACGGTCTAGGCGCTATGCGTGTCACAGACATCTAGACATAAATCCGGACAGAGACTTTCAGCTTTATTATTAGTAAAGATATTCTACGAAATGCATGAAAGTCTTTGAGGATTTCAACTAATTTACTGACAGATACTTCTAATGTTTGCTGAAACTAGCTTCAACTTTTTATTTTTGACCCCCCCCCCCCCCCCCCCCCCAAAGTGATTGAAAAGTGCATTTTCGCCCTTTTTTTTCAGTTTTTCAAGGTCAAATAGCGTCGGCTAAATATTAAACAAATTTAGCGAAATTTTTTATGGTTAATAACGGGCCCATATAGCAACTTTTCCGCACTATCCAAAAACAGATTTCCAAAAAAAGTTTTTTCGGCCCACCCTAATGTGTAGGCTTGTGTGTGTGTGCGTAGACCTATGTGTGCGCACGTAGGCGTGTGTGTATGTGTGTAAAGGCTTGTGTGTATGTCCGTGTGTGTTTGTGTGTGTGAGCGTGTGTATGCGTGTGTAGGACATGGACGCCATCGACCAGGAGAAACGGATTCTAGGAAGCAGTGCTCGGAGCCGCGCCTGCAGAGGCCGGTGGGCGGTGGTAGTGTTCTCCCTGGTCCAAGCTGAAAAAGGAACCGGACGCCAAAGACGGTCAAATGAAAGCAATAAGCAATCGTGATTGCTCAAAAAAAAGAGAGGATCTAAACCTGAAACAGTGAAATTCTGATTTCTTATACCGCAAAAGTAGGCTTAAAACGGGAAGAAAAAAAAAGAATCTATGTGAAAGTAAAATTTTATTCCAAACAAGAGCCGTTGATTAAATCTGCAACACGTGATGAAGGGAGCCTCAACAATGCTATCCCCATGGTACGTGGGGGAAAGAGTGTGTATTAAAACAATTAAAAAGGACGTCACTTGGTTTTCAGTAGCCCCAAAAGAAATAACTATAGCTTCACCTGTCAAAACAAAATGAATCTATAGACATCACATTTCTTCTTTTCCTCTTTTCTCGTTTTGTTCCTGAGACTCGAAGTTTTGCGGTCGCAGAATAAGCAGTTTTGTGGTTTGCATGTCTTTTCGCAGTAATATCTCTTGCTTTTTACCACCGCAACGACCACAAAGTGGTTTCATCGTGGCGAAGCTGGGCGTTCACTGAAATTTGAGCGATCATGAACTTACATGAAAACTAATTGCTGTCATTTCCGTTTTTTTTTTTTTTTTTTTTTTTTGCCGACCAAACTTGCTTGCTGTCCACACCCCAACCGCAAAGCTTAAATGTTTCTTCTTTAAGAAAAAATCATAAAATTGTTATCTCTGTTCTATTGTAATCAACAAGAGAGGTTTTTTTTTTCATTATTATTATCATTTATTATTGCATTTTTTGTTCGTTTGTGCGAATTTAGGTGAGCTTAGTTTCTTTTTATTTATTCATTTAGTTATTTTATTTTTATTTATTTATATATTTATTTATTTTTAATGATCTTGTGTGTTTACTTCGGGCAGATAGAATTTTTTCTAGAGCGAAGTGTAGTTTTTGAATAACAATTTGCAATTTTCTCCTGGAAGGGGGGGGGGGTAGGAGCAGACATGAAATTTATGTATATTATCTTACTAGGATTGACAATATGGCAAAAAAATCAAGGATTGTGGAAGGTTTGACTTCCACACCCTGCGCTCGCCGTGCCCCTTCGTTCGTTCTAATTTTGCACGAACTAAGAATAATAAATATTCCACATGTCTTTTATATTCTTTAAACTGGTGCAGAAATCGGAATAACATAGTCTCTTTTTCTTAAACATTTTCGCACTTTTTTTTAAATATACAGTAGGCGCCGCTTAATGTGATCACTTTGGGGCAAATACAATTTGATAACAATAACCGACTGATAACAATAACCGAAAAGAATCCAGGAGACACAAAATAATGAATTTTTTTCCAATTAAGGTGCATTTGTATTGGCAACCTCAAATTAAAATCACAATGATTCAACTGAACGCAGTTTTAAATTATAAATTAAGTAAATTAACAGAATGGAAATACCTGAGTTATAAAAAGTTAAAGCTAAATTATGCAATTTTTAATCACATAGTAATAGGTGAAGTAAAATATGACCGTTTTCCCTGACATTCGTAAACCAGTTTCAAATCACATTCAGCTTTCCTATCTTTTCCAGCATGGTTTTGCTTGTTGCTTAAATCTTAATTTAACTTCGCTTTGTTTTCAATCTCGACACAATTCTTTAGCATTTTACAAAGTAATGGCAACAATGGAGTTCCTGCATCAATGCCTGCAACATGTCCAGCGACTGAATTTTTTTAGGTGCAAAAGAAAGTTTTCTTAGGGGAGTCTGTGGTCACTGGGGGGGGGGGGCGAACTTTCTGTAGCTTCATTCCTAGAAAAGTTTTGAACTGCTATTGAAAACCACAAAGTGCTACACAGAAAGTTAGTCTCGTCAGGGTTTGCCTATGTATTTTTGTTAATTGAGGAACAAAAAGGGGGAAAAATTGAAAGTTTATGAAAAAGTGATAACAATAAACGAAGATGCTGATTACAATATCCGACTTTTTTTAACGTGTGTTAACTTACAAGTGTTCCGGGACTTCGTGATTCTGATAACATTAAGCGAATGATAACATTAACCGTGATCACATTAAGCGGCGCCTACTGTATTGATTTTAAAATTGAAACTTTCACAGTTTGGAGCTATTATAAACCTTAAAACTCCTCCCAAGATGACTATTTAACGTCATAATAGTGCAGAGTGATCCAAAAGTGGGCAACCGCCATTAGATTTCGAACAACTCGTCCATTAACTTAATTTGTAGTGAGTACAAAAGTAAAAGTATAAAAAAAACGCTCCTTCTTTCCACATTCAATTAGTTCAAAATTTCACTAATATAATGATACTTATGAAAACACCATTAATTTGGTGGTTACGAATGTGGGTGTTGGTGGTTACAGCTACATTTTTCAACGAGTTTTCCAAATTCTTAGACTCTTAGTGAAACATTCAACTTTATTTCAAATAGTGCACTTTTCCTCATCTGTACAAGCGGTGGTTTTAAAAATGCTTTCATTATCTGCAGAAAAGCTTCAATTTGTGGTTAACCGCACTTTGCCATCATAAAGGTTTTTCAAATTTCTCTCTCAAAATTTATTTCTTATTTCATTTTCTTCTTATTTCTTCATCGAGAAAACTTTCCGTATCATTGAATTTAATTAAAAAAATAACATTAATTAAATTGTTTTTCTTAATAATTTAAGTATCTCAGAACTACGTAAAACGGAAATTCTTAAGTCCCTAAAATCCGCAATGGCTATTGAATGTATCTAAATTTACAAATGTTATTAAATTTGCCTTTACCATGTTTTAAATAAATAATTGCCCAATAAACATTTATGTTTAATTTACACGAAGGATTTGTGATTGATTTTAATAGTATATATATATATATATATACTTTTATTTTTTATTCATTCATTTGTTTATACAAGGTCTTCCCATTTAACCTGTAAGACCTCTATTTCCGCAACCGATAGTCCTAGATATATACTTCAAAGTGAAAAGATGTTCAAAATCAGATGCAGAGTTAAGATACTGAAAGTTTGAAGCGAAAAAAAAAAAAAGAATGAGCCACAAAATACGAAATTTAACTTTTTATACGGTCCCTAGGTCCCCTAACTTAAGTTTAGGGGAAATATCTCCATAGAAAAATAGTTCCGATACAAAAATTTTGACATTTAGCACGACCAATATTCACCGAGATATCAGATGCAGCGGTTTGTGATTTGCACCACTTTACACTCGTCCTCAATAACACCTTTTGGGGAAATCGTAGCGGCTAACAAGGTTTTAAAATGATATCTGTGCATAGAGTCAGTTTTTTAAATTGTACTCGTTTTTGTAGTGTATTGTTGCTTATCATATCATAACAGTTGCTTTTATTTTTTAATAGCATAAATGAATAGAAAAATATGAATTAATAGAAAAATATGAATACTTTGTTTTTTTGCTTCGATAACCTATCATTCTTCTGGAAGGGCGATCTTTTGCATAGTTCCTTAAAACTTTGAACTCGAATAAATCCTTTAGTTTTGGTCGCACAAACGTCAAGTTTTTTTGTGTTCGTAATATTTTTCAGTGGAACATATTTCCCAAACATAGGTTAGGGGACCTAAAGCTCGTACAAAAAGTTAAATTCTCTATTTTTTTAGACTCTTTTTTTTTTCTCTTCAAACTTTCAATATCTTAGCTCTGTATCTGATTTTGAACTTTTTGCAATTAGAAGTGTGCATCTACGATTAACGGTTGCGAAAATAGAGGTCTTGCAGGTCAAATAAGAAGATCCTGTATACACTATGTAACCTAATATTTTAAAATAGTTTGAGATTTAAAACAATATATAAAATTTACGGTTTCAAACTGCAAGAAAATTTTACTAAAAATGTTGTCTCTGACTTATTTTAGTATCTGAAACAACTGTAATTTTGACAGATAACTATGGAATAAAAATTGATGCATTAAATTATTTCATCAGCACAGTACTACTCGACAATGTAAGCTTTGTCCGTGAATGCAGCAGAATCTAAAAGTATCCACGAACGATATTTCCCGCACCAAGCCAAGATCCATTTTCAAGCGACCGATCACAGGGCGGTTAGTTTAAGATTGGAGCAAATTATGGGGTCAGACGGGGTCATGTGGTCCTAAATAAAAAGCTATATCTTTGAAATAAATGGAGGGTAGGTTATTAAGTTTTTAGTTTTGGTTTTAACAATTAAGAACTAAGTTTATGGTTCAAAATATAGTATTTATTTACAAAAAAAAATTGTTTTGTTTGCTTATGAAACATTTTAAAATCTGATTGTCTCTTTAAACTTCCCGTTGAAATTTTGTTTATTGCAATTTTCATCAGGGTGTCAGAAAATTTCGACGCGTCTCAAAACAGCTGAATTAACTGATAAGCTGGATTCATTTGATAGGATATTTTAGAACAACTTAAGTAATATGGGGTACACTGGTCACAGGTAAAGCCATACATCCTCCTTTTGGTATTAAACACAATTGAGCATAACGTCGCCTCAGAGCCACAGTAAGACATCTAACCCCAGGTATAACAGTAAGATATCCTACCCATGCATTAAAGCGACGATATATGCAATATATTGACAGAAACTAGAGCAAGATTATATTCCTATAATTTTTACTAATAATAAAGCTGGAAGTCTCTCTGTCTGGATGTCCGGAAGATGTCTGGATGTCTGTAGGATGTCTGGATCTCTGTGACACGCATAGCGCCTAGACTTTTCGGCCGATTTTCATGAAATTTGCCACAAAGTTAGTTTGTAGCATGGGGATGTGCACCTCGAAGCGATTTTCCGAAAATTCGATGTGGTTCTTTTTCTATTCCAATTTTAAGAACAAAATTATCATAAGATGGACGAGTAAATTACGAAATTATCATAACGTGGAACCGTAACATGGGCACAAGCCAATTGGCGAGATACGAAATTATCATAACGTGGAACTGTAACATGGGTACAAGCCAATTGGCGAGAAAATTCACCATACATTATTTGTAAATATGCAGGCGATCCAAAAGACCTTTTAATTTTTCTATTAGGGGCAAAGCCGTGCGGGTACCACTAGTGTTTCATCAATCCTTATCACTTCTTCTGCATTTATAGCTTTTAATTTGTTCTTGTAAAATATGTTTCGAAAAGTCCCTGTAAAATATGAAAAGGAAAATAGAAGCTTAAATCTAGAAGTATTTCGTAAACATTGAAGAATTAGATAAAGCTTGATGAAAAAATGTGTGTGTGTTTTTTTCTTTTGCTTTTTAATTTAATGGTAATTTTTCTGAACAATATTTCCAAAACATGTAATTTATATATTCATCGAAAAATTTCGCGAAAATAATATTAGTCACACATTGGTAATTATTAAACCTTCATAGATGACATTGATGTAATCGAGGAGTCAAATATGATTAAACTCTTGGGGAGCCAACTTCTGACCTTAGTTGATCATCACAAATTTGAAATTAATTTAAATGAAGTCAATTTCTTTGAAAGAACGACCTATGTTCAGGATTTTTAAATATTGTTGTTACTTATGATGGTTTTACAGTCATAAATACACATGAAAAAGAAAGAGCCATAAGACTATTTTAATCATTGTTTTTTTCTTCTTAGAACTCAGCGCGATGTGTCTTTGCTAATTTGACGTAAAATAACAATAAAAAAATGAAGTTTTCAAAGAAGCTCTTGTAGTATATAGTGTCATTATAAAGACTTGTATTTTATGACCACTTTTCCCCACCAGACCCCCCTCTGTCCGTCTTAAATAATTTGCTGTATTTGAATCCTTTTGTACTGATTCGAGGGGAGCCCGGATTTATTCCATTCACGTTTCACATTTTGGCTCTTCTCATTTTTGTTTCAAATGTTTTGCATCAAAATAATATTTTATTCTATACCATTGCTGTTTTCCTACAGACTAATGGCTTCAACGACTTTGTTAACATTTTTTTCATATATATATATATATATATATATATATATATATATATATATATATATAATTAAAAAAATTTCGAAATGCATTAATTTAACCCATCGTGGGTCAAGTTGATACACAAATGAATGAGCTGTTATGCTGACGCAATAAGCAAAAAAAAAATAATAATAATAATAAGTTCTTAAGAATTATTTTTAAAGAAGACTCAAAAAATGTTTCAAGTCTTAATCTGAGTTAAATAATAAATGTACATCTGATTTACAGTCAATGCAATCATAAGTATATCTCTCTTCTCCGAGATACGCTCTTTCAGATATTTCTAGGGAAAAATTTCTTTCCTTTAAGATATTTTTTTAATCCCCCGAAAAAGAGAATGCGCTTAAAAAACTTTATTAATTAATTTTAAAATTATTTTGCACGGTATTTACTTGATCCAAACACTGTCATTACGTTAATTAAAAAACGGTAAAAGACTAATTTTGAATGTAAGCACCTTCTATTATGGTAAAATTATGCTTCCTATTTTTAAAAAAAAAAAACATGCTTAGTATAATAATCACTTATCGCTCTACACGACACTTGAACGAAAACCGTAAAATATTGAGAAGTAACCTTAAAAAACACACGTATTCGATGAAAAATAGGATATAAAATGCGTTTGTTAATTCACCAAGTATATATGAAACTTTTTTTTTATTTACCCTTGCTATTTTTGGCGTACAGCATCATTCCTATGCCGTGTAAAAATATCTTCTTGTTACTATGAAGCATTCCAATACAGATATATGTGTAATTCTTATTGAATTAAATATCTTATAATGAAATTAATGATTAAAGACAATCAATAAATATTACAACCACCCTAAATTTTGAAGCTGTAGTTCCCTCCCGTCTTCCTTATATCTAAATTGTGTCTTCTACAAAGTCGGAGGGGGGTAGTTATCTCCATATTTACATGAAAATTCATTCCTCCAATTTTCTCAGGTTTGGTTATGCTGGAATTATTTCACAGGACATATTCCTTTTGTCATATAACATCATTTAAATATGCATTCAAGATAGATTAGACCGTATTGGCCTGATCGGAAGGGTGTCGGACTCGTAACCGGAGGGTCCCGCGTTCGATACCAGCCGGTTGAAGAACCTCCGTATTCATTAATGGTGACTGGGGCACGGTAAATATGTCGTGGTCATAAATTTCTCCATGAGAATCAATACCTCGGGGGGGGGGGGGGGTTGGACCAGGGATTGCTCAGCTTCTGATCTTGATCAAAAAATCAGAGCTGTCTTCAGGGTTCCATCCAATCGGTTAAAACACAAATGGTGGTAGGTACGAGGAACCCTATGGTGTGAAGTCAAGAAAGTTTACCTCAGGACATACTGCTTGACTTCTGCATACTGCTGAAACCTTTACATCAGGACTAGAAACTACTTGCCAAAAGTAGTGAAAGTTTGAGAATTCTGACATTTTTTTCAAACGAAAAAAATTTGAGACGATTTTGAGTGTAGTAGCATTGAAAAAAGGACTCCCAATGGTCTGAGACGGCTGTTTGCTTTTATACATTATTTTTTCCTTTTTATATAGACATTCATTTGTCCCGCATTGGTTTTCTTTGAGCTTGATTCTTGCACAAAGTTTTATTTCCTTTATTTAAACAGTCATTTAATTTGGGAAGAATAACGAGAAATTTACCTGCTAATGCGAAGCGCTCTTGGAACAAAACTCAAGAAAATATCTTTCTTATGCATATGGAACAGAAAAAAAAATATATTGAAAATCCAACCGGGAAGCATACTTTGAATGGGAACGAAAAACTTGATGAAGCTCTCTTGTGTGTGCAGAAGCTCCCAAAAAAGAAATAAAAATTCCCCATGGAAAGGGGATGATAGAAAAAAAAATCCAAGAAAGCGAAAAAGAACTCTCACACACACAGAATGGTGGAAACAGAGAGAGACAAAGGGTATAAAAGGAGTATAGAAAAAGTATCAGGAGGAGGAGGGAGGGCTGGAGGGGGCGACCGAAAAGCGGTTTCTCTGGCTGTGACGGAATGTTGGCACCACTGAGCCGTGATCGTGATCTGTCACATTAGTTTGGTTACCGATTTTTACCAACTTTTTGAGCGCTGGAAAAAAGGGGAGAAACTCTGAAGCATTAGGGGCCAGACCTTTTGAAGTGTGGTCATGCATGCAAAAGCAGGATCTGTGGCTGAAGGCCACGCTTCATTGCGCTGAATTCGCCTCCTCATCGTTCTCTTACACACCCCATCCATCCCCCTTTTAATTTTTTTATTTTTTTTATTTATTCCCTTTTCTTTTATGTTGTCCAACTTTTTTTTTTCTCTCTCTCTTCCTTCGTCCAGAGCTTTCCATATTGTCTTTCGGGCCAAAGCGATGGTATTCGAAAACCGCTTCCTTTTTCTTTCTCACTCTCTTTATTCGATTTTTTTCTCCTTCCATTAGTTTTTTTCTTCCTTTCTTTTCCTTGTTTTGCGACTCAAAATCTCATCTAAGGAGTCGACCCCTCTCTTCCCATCCCTGCCTCCAAATTCCTTTTTCGTTGGAAATCTTAAGATTTTTAATGCTCGTAACCCTTTTGGCGTGAAATCAAAATAAATGATGAGTGCCCGGGCAGTGCATGTCTCCCTTAGCCGCTTTTCTAAACTAGCCAATTGCAAAGTTTGCCAAACAATCAAGAGTTTTCTTTCCGCTCTTGTTTTTTATTCTTTCTTCTTTTTCTTTCGCACTTTGGGTTGTCGGCCCACGTTCGCAATGTTGTTGTATATACATATACGTGTACACTGACAGTTAAGAGGTATGCTTTTATTTTTTACATTCATTTACTTTTTTGTGTGTTAGAGACGAAATGTAGAAAGGTGGTATGTGTTCATGTTTGCTGGATTCTGTTTCAGTTGATTTGACTACTCGGTCTCTCTAGCTCCTTCAGATGATCTCATGCCTTCACATGAAACTACGGACAGAGGATGTTAAAGCACATTTATTTCTTGTAGTTAGAATAAAAATTAAATGCGAGTAATTCTTTATACAGTAAACTACTTTGCATCCAATGATATAATAATAGTAATAATAATAATAATGATAACAATAATAATTATTAAAATTATTATTGTTGTTATTATTATTTATTACTATAATTAGTAATATTATAATGATTGTTATTATTATTGTTGTTGTTATTATTAATATTATTTTACTATTATAATTATTATACTCAGTATTCCTAAAAGTTACAACTTGGCATAATTCGTCAATCTTTTCCAATTTTTTTAATACTTCAAATGATACAAAAGGAACATCTATGAATCATAATATCCTAAAGGTTATGCCATGATACATGAAGCAAAAACCAAAAGGTAAAGTACTGTGAAGTTAGTGCAGTAAGAAATGTGAAAATAATAATAATAATAATAGCAATAAATAACTAACAATACATAATAAGAATCATAATAATGATAACAATTGCAATAATAAAATGACAACAGAAGCAACAGCAATAATAATAGTAATAATATTAACAATTAAAATATTAAAAATAATTAATAGTAATATCATTAATAATAATAGTAAAAATAATAATAATAGTAATAATAAAAATAATAATATTAATAATAAAATAGTAATAATAATAATAACGGTTGGTTGTGGTGACGATGATGAGGATGATTGTAGTAATAACATTAGAAATAATAGCAGTGATGATAGTAGTAGGTGATAGAAGTTGCAGCAGTGACGGATAATGATGATGATCATGAAGAGAGTCTTGGAATTGCTCAAATCGAATACTAAATACACTAAACAGCGCATAGTAAAATAATTGGTTGTACCAAAAGTGGTACCAGTTTGCTGTTTTGCAAATAATGGTGCTTAATTTACAAATGTTAGTGCTCATTATCTGTTTTCGGGGAAAAAAGAATCTGTCCTCTTTGGATGTAGTGGTCTTTATGTTAACTTTAAACGTTCAAAGCCATGTCTATAGTCCACTATTGTTATACGGGAGCAGTAAGTACATATTCAGCTTTTACTATGTGAGCTGGTTTGATATAAAAAATACACCAAAAATAGTTGATGGTACGTTATACCAGAAAGGGATATAAATAGGATGTTGACAGAGGATGGTGCTTAATTTCAAAATTTCAATACTTATTTACTTGTGTTGTACCAAAATATATTCAAATTAAGCACGATCTTTTGCAACCAGTTAACTAGAACAATTTTGGCGCGGCATACAACCGAATATTTAACAGTGCAAAACACTGAGCCGCATCACATCAAAATCAGAGTTTTGATGCAGGACATGGAACTAGGATAGTTCACAGATTGATTAAATGGAGAGTCCCAGAAAAGATTCGTGGATTATTTGACTGAGAGCTTTGGCAGCATGTACGTTTTTCCTGAAATAACGACGCCAATTAATCGCCAATACTTCTTTCAATTTCTCACTGCAAATGTTCATATACTTTTTAAACACGGACGTTTGTCCCCTCTCAGAACAACTTGAAGCACAATTTTTGGAATAGCTCTCAAAACACTTCTACGAACACTTTTCAGAACACTTGTTTGATTCAGTCTCTCTCCTTTAACGCACGTGAGATCATTTTTTAACAATGACACATATCCCTTTTTTAGAGCAAAGCAAACTTTTTATGGACACTTTTTACAGCACTTATGGAACACTCCGTTGATTATATCAGTAGATTTTGCTGTTTATAGCAATCTCGCGGGGACAGTTGTAAGCCACCGGTGAACAATGGATGGTCTTCGACCAGGGAAAGTCATCCTTTTTGGCAATATTGCTGAAACTTTACCGACATCGATTTATTGCGACAAAATTTCTAGCAGTATCACCTTAAGAGATACTATTGACTGATAATCATGGAAAAGCTATAGAAAAAAAATATTTGTACGAAAGAAAGTAGTACATTGGCGCACATAAGGGGAGGGTCCAGGGGGTCCGGACCCCACCCATCGCCCTTGAGTTTTTTTGAATGACTATAATCCTATGTATGCAGTAAGTAAAATAATTCCAAACAAAAGTAGCGATAATGTCAGACCTAATAAATAAAAAAATTAATTTATTTTCTCTTTCTTCCCCTACAAAATAGAACTGTAGGTGAACATAACTTGTTCGATAATGATGGTTTTTCTTCACTGTATTTATTTTTATTAATGAGAAAAATTAATGCGTTCATGCGTGTGCTTTCTGGTATTTTCGTTAAGTACTATTTGTTTTTGATAAATTAATTTCCCTAACTAATGCTAAGTATTTATTCAATAATTGTTTTTTTACTTTTTTTGTTCCCGACAATCGATACAATGAAAAGAATGTTTGGGTGTGGGTTGCAGTATGATATGAGAACGGTGGACCTTTGATCCTGGACCCCCTTCCCCCCTTGAGAAATTCCTGTGTGCACCACTGAAGTTGTGATCTCACAAGTGTGCCCAAATGCGTCCCCAAAATATTAACAAATGCGCCCTCAATCTGTTCTCAAACGTGTCCTCAAATTTAAAGTTAACAAATATCCTGAGCGGGACACATTCTTAACTGATTCAGAGCACATTTCAGTACACTTCCTTTTTCATGGAATACATTTTAGCGTACATTCAGGCAATTGGGGCACTTTTCTGAATTAAAGTGATTCAAACATGGTTTCAATGTGTACTGGGAATTCACAGAGCTTATACGAATTAAGAATGTTAGACTTCACGCTATGCTACTCTTGTGAAATGACAGAACTAAACTGAGAATTCCAGAAATCCTGAAACATACAAATGGGATAACTCAGTAAATGGTATTTAAAAACATAAATAAAATAAAAGTGATTTCTATAAAATCTCCAAACCAAGAAACGTGTCCTTTATTGTTTGTTATAAGAACATATTTCCTTCTTTGTTACATTCTGTTCTCCACAACTCTTTGACTAAACGCTCCTTGACTTGTAATCATAGTCAACATAAAGAAGTAATATTAACAGCGTTAAGGTTTTTTTTTTTTTTTTTTTTTTTTTCAAAAAAAAAAAAAAAAGAAAGAAAGAAAGCTCCAAACCAAGTAAATTATTTCACAAAATAATTTTCTAATCTGATAAACCCATACCAAAGTGCACCGTAATGTTTTTTAAAAATAAAATTTTTAATTTCAAACACAAAACTTGAAATAGTTTTCCATCTCAATATATATTTTTCAAAATAATTTTTAAATTGTTCGCATGGGGAAAGTAAACATTAAATAAATCTTTCAACACTCCTTTTTCAGATCAAATATTTAAGTGCTTTAACTTTTAAGAATCACATGATTCACTTTGCCCCGTAAATGAGTTTTGTTTAAAAGACTTGTCATCTGCTTTGCAGAATTTTTTTTAATAGAATTTTTCTCTCATTCTAATTCTTTTTCTCCCCCGAACTAGACTAGAATTCCTCTTTTTATGCCATTAACAGAAAGTGCAAATGCTAAAAGCCTGTATGAATACTTCTTTAGCACTTTTGAACAAACAATGGTTAAATTGCAGCTATTGGGGATGAGGGGGAATTTTTGAGTACATTCGAAAGAAAAAAATTAATAAAAAGTGATAAAAGAATCATAGTAAAAAAAAGTTCTTAGAAGAGATGGACGAATTTAAAACGGGGACCGTGCACTAATTCTTTTAAAAATCTTAGTATTTTTTATAGGACTGCGGAGTCATGGAGTCGTAATCTGACTGATTTGGGAGTAAAATAATCGAAGTTTGAGGTCAAAAGTTTAAATTTCCAAGAATCGGAGTCTGTCATTTTCCCTCAGAGCCCGTAACTCTGCAAGTGCTTACGGAGTCCGAGTCGGACTGATTTTGGGATAATGGAGTCGGAGGCTCTAAAATTCCCGGAGTCGGAACTGGTCATTTTCCCTCAAACTCTGCAACTCTGCTTTTTACTTCCTTTTACAAAAAAAAGGAAGTATGGAATTCACAAAACAAATTTCACTCAAAAATCGGCCTTAATTTCCAATTTGCTCGCCCCAGAATAAATATTGAGATCTTTTTTCAACCCGACCACGCGTGTATATGCCCGAAATATCCACGTTGACGATCCACGAGTTTATTACAACGAATTTTCTCGTGACGTCTGTATGTACGTATGTATGTGCGTATGTGTGTATGTATCTCGCATAACTCAAGAACGGTATATCCTAAAAAGTTGAAATTTGGTATGGAGACTCCTAGTGGGGTCTATTTGTGCACCTTTCTTTTTGGTTGCATTCGGATGCTTCTAAGGGGGTCTTTTACACATTTTTGGATAGGAAATCATTGTTAATTTCAATACTTACCCAAGGAGTGTTATAATTTGGCAAACACTTGGTGATATATCGCCAAGCTTTTGGTCACCAAGCTTTGTCGCCAACTGGGCGACAAAGTTGGCGTTTTTTTTTTTTTTTCTTTTTTTTTTTTTTTTGAATCTGGTTTCAATTTTGCAAAATTTAGAGGTCTAACCATTGAATCGCATTAAAATTGCCAATATCTGGAAAATTTATCCGTATGAAACGGTTTATTTTTTCTTTTTGCTTCGGTTCGCAACAAACTTGGGGTGAAAATATTTAAAGCGTTTCTTTGCTTACTCCGAGGAACTTTTATCATTAAATTGGAGAATAAAAGGAAGTCATCAGCTCGTTTTTTTTTTTTTTTTTATTAATCTTGACCAGCGTCTATGTATTTTTTAAAGGGCGATAAACAACCAATGAAATATTTTCTTTATATACAGCTATAGATGAACCCATGAATGCATGAATATAAAATTCAGCACATAAGCAGTTTAAATAGACAAAATACTTCTTAATGCATATGAATTTTTATAAAGGTCGCCGCGGGACTGGCCGAAAGAAGTTATATGTTTATTGGATAACATAAGCTTAGCGCGTTGAAGTTGATGATGTTTTATCAATAAACTGAAGTGTATTAACTGCAACTAAATTCGATTTGTAATTTCAGTATGCCTTCAACATTATAAGTTCATGTTATTCAATAAAATATAGCTTCTGTAAGCCAGTCCCGTGTTTTTGTTTCGTGTGCTTTTTTTTTTTTTTTTTTTTTTTTTAGCAATCACGATTGCTAATTGTTTTCACTTGACCGTCCTTGATGTTTGGTTCCTTTTTCAACCCTACCGTCCAATGCAGGCGTGACTGCTCTGGTCATGAGCACTGTCTCCCGGAATCCGTTTCTCCTGGTCGATGGCGTCCATGTTCTACACACATACACGTTCATACACATACCACTCGCCCACATACACACTCGCCCACATACACACTCGCCCACATACACGCTCACACACATACACACACACACATACATACTCACACACGTCAGCGTGCAAACACACAGGTCTACGCATACACACAAGTCTACACATACGCATGCACAACTATACACACGTAACCGCCCAAGAGGAGGGGCAGGCTTGGAGGGACAGGAGGCTTCGCTACAACTCTATTGTTAAACGAGTTAATATAAGCAAACCTTTGCGCATGCGCTTTGAAGGAAGCACGTAAAACGCTTTTTTATGTCTTTTTTTTTTTTTTTTTTCAATTTACTCTGGCTATTAACGTCCTATAAGAAGTGTCATTTCAAAAAAGGTCTAAAGACAAATAAAACTAAGCTAGATTAATAGGCAACTAATTAAAAAAACAAAAGGAAAGATTTAATTCGCAATAGAATTCTAATTGCTATTACAGCATTGACTTCAAATAAAATAGAAAAAAAACAGGAGAGGTGTATTGTTAAACAATTACTAATGTGAAGCAAATAATATGAAGATCGTTAGAGGAATACACAGAAAGGACAAAAATATGATGACTGATACCCACATAAGCGTATAAATTGAAAATTTAGAGCCAGGCTAGATCTCTAAACTGTTAATCTATATTGATAAATGCTTTATTTTTTTTAAGTAGAAAAGGAGAAAAATATCATTCATTTACATAGAGGGAACCAAAATGCGTGTTCAAATTTTATTTAAAACACTGCAAATGTTGCATACAAAAATTGTTTATAAACTGAAAAGCTAAAATATGAGAGGAAATCCCATTTCCAATTTTTTAGGAAAAAATGTTATGTTAATTTGTGTTCTGAAACAATGAATATGGTAAAGAATTAACCATAAACAATGCATCATTCATTCAATAGGATCCTTTTCCTGAAGTTGTCTTTTAATTACATAAATGTCTTTTGAACGCATGCCGTACGATGATGACAACAGTGGGGATCGCGACGGCATAATTACCATGTCTCCTAAAATAAAGCCACAATAGTCAATGGGACGACCCAAAAACTTTACAAGTCTTTAATTTCATATTTTAAGGAGAATGAATGGGAAAAAATTAAAAAGAAAAGATTTTAAAAACCATTCGTAAGAAATACAGTCGAGTCCGACTTACGCGAGGGATGCGTTCCAAGGCTACTTGCGTAACTCGAAATTTCACATTGTAAAAAAAGGTATGCCACACGATTTTTAAAAAAACATACCAAATTCTAAAAGACCCTTATATCAAGCTATCAAACTGCACTTTCTTACATACAGAACCAAACTCTTACTGTATTTAAAAAGAAAAAATATCCGGGTTTTTTTTTTAAACATAAAATGCTGTGAAGATGCACAAAATGAATGATTAATACAAGGGAGAAACATAAAATAAAACCACAAGGAACATACAGTATGTAGTAATAATAAAACGCCGCAAATATAGTAATACTGTACTGAAGATAAGGACTATGCACCATGATCAGATCGTTACTCTTACCTAATTTTTCAATACAGTTGGTTCGCTTTTTCTTGTAACGTTTTCATTTATGGCAATACCTCTTTTCCTATTCTCTTTAAGCCAAAATAGAAGCGCAGCTTCCAATTTCATAATATTTACATTGATTAGACATTACTCTGCGAGTTTCAATCTTGAAACTATGTTCTGAATTTTTACGGATATCTTTTTTCTTGATTTTAAAATGTACGTATGAAAGCTTCATTTATACTTATTGTGGTGCTGCCTTCAACGCATTTTTTCGTTTTTCAATCACATCGAAAATCTTAGCGTTCCTTTATTCGTCAGAAACTGTCTCTCTCTGTCTGTCTCTCTCTTTTTTTCCATCTTCACAAACTTTAGATGAAACAGCGTTACAAAGCACAATCACATTTTATACACTTTAACTATATTAGAATGAAAAAAAAGCGAAATACTAAGTGGTTATTTGATACACTTAAGCGCTGTGTAGACCATTATGGCGAGGAAACTTCCACTGCGAGGGATGCGAAATGTATGCAAATCCATTCACGAAATCAAAGTTTAGTAGCCAATTTCGAGGCTGATACTTCTTTCCGAAAATTTTCGTGATGCGGGTGAGGAATTCACGTTAGCTCTAAAATTCATTACTGGTCAAAAACTCGCATTATAGCCATTCCGCGTAAGTCGAATCGTGTTGTAGCGGGAGTCGACTGTACCATTTTTGATAAAGTTTGCGTTGTTTTTACGGTCAAACACTAACAGGCGCTGTAAGGAAACTTGTTTTAAAGCAAACGGTAACGCAACTTTAGTACTTCCGTGGGAAGGAAAAGCGCAGTTACTGACTTTTTTTTTCTTTTTTCATTTTTGTCATTTATTGTACTAAAGCTTTATTTTATAAGCTTGCTTGTTTGATTTACGCTGAAAATATAGCACGGAAGAAGCGTAAAATTCCAACATTTTCCTATTGTCAGTATGAAATCCAAAACGCATTTCTTCAAATACCTCAGACTCTTTTCTTTCCAGAGATCGCCATGACAGAGCATTAGTGCATTTGTAGTTGAAATGTAGTAATATATATGTTATAATAATATCATAGTTCATGTTCCGTTGCAGAGTTTCTCGAATATATGTATTAAAAATGGCAATCATTCAAATACCAGAAATGAAATCCAATTTTTTTGCAATTCTTCTCGAAAAATAAAATGGCAATAAAAAGATCGAAAGTAGCTTTCAAGAGCTTCATTAATCTCAAACATCAGAAAATCATAACTACTAAGTTTTTCTAATTGTCAAACGAACCAAGATTGAAAATTAATAATCCTTTCAAAAATCTTGCTTGTTAAGAACAGTAACTTTGTACAGAAACTAACAACGCTCTGAGAAACAAACTATAATACATTTTGCTATTAGTACATCTCAAAAGGCTTGTTTTCAAACTTAGATTCTTTCTTACTGATAAGTTTCAGCACTAATTCTATAAATTAACGAAATGAAATGCTTTAATTTTAATTCCCGGAATTTGCTATGGCTATTTGCTCGCCCATGTAACGATTCCACGTTATGATGATTTGGTATTTTACTCGTCCACGTTGTGATAATTTGCTGGGTAAAATGTTCTTAAAATTCGAATATAAAAAGAACAAAATCAAATTTTTGAAAAATCGCTTCGGGGTTCACATTTCCATGCTACAATTCATGAAAATCGGCAGCAACGGTTTATACGCTGCTGATTTTCATGAACACACAGATCCAGACATCCAGACAGAGAGATTTTGAGCTTTATTATTAGTAAAGATTAACAAAATATTTTTTATTTAAGCTTTGGGGAAAACCAGAAAAAAAATTAAAATACAGATTGCTCAACGAGTTATAAACAAATGCTTATTCAATAAGTTACCGCCCTATAGCCAGGGCTAAGGCAGAAATACGTGAAATACACCGCTTACAATGCTGATTATACATTTCTTTATTATTAAAACATTAAAATAGCTAAATCGACGAATAATTTTTCTTACAGTACTGTAAAAATAAATACACGCAATATACCCATTAGACAAAATTAAAGTTTCAAAAGCTAATGAACAAACAAAATTTTCTTTATAAAATGTCCAGTTTAAATTATAAACAAAACTTTTTTTTCACCGATATATGGCTTTTAAAAAATGAATTTATAACTTGAAACCATTTTACAAATATATTCATCGAGAAGATAATAACGGCAAGTTAATGGTAATTAGTAAATATTTTTGTCCCATAAAATTTAAAGTCACTTAATGAAACTCAGTCTTGTTTCCTGAATTCTTCATTTAAAAAGAGATAAGTTCGAAACGACCAAAAAACTTCCGAAGATGTGCCCTGAAAACCCTGTTTTAGTCAAACATCTCTTTTTGTAATTATAGTTCCAATCGTACAGTTCCAATCTTTCAACAGCTCAGCGAATCGGAAATCAGAAGCTCTCTAATTCCCAAATCTGACTTTAGAGGATCGCCCTCGCCCCTCCTCGTACTTAAACCAAAGCATTCGAATCATTCTATCTTAGTTAATCAGGTCATCAAATTAAACGTTAAAATCTCCCTCTGCGAAAACGAAGGGAAAGGAGATTAAAATAGAAAGTGAAAAAAGAACTGAAAAGAATTTCTCGATTTCCCTAAGATTCGGGTGCAAAAAAGTTCTGAATTATCCCCAATAGGTCCCTAAGCGAAGAAGAGGGGGGAGGGGTGACAACGAAAGCAACATTTACTTCTCCAGTTGAGAACTTTCGGGGTTGCATTTAAAAGCGATAGTATCTTGGAAAATGGCGATTTGTTTGAAGACTGGTCGTTGTTTGTTAGAGAGTCAAGCGGGGGCAATTTCTCGTGATTAAAGGCAGGTGATTGGTGGGCCGCGTCAGAAGCCACTTAAAACCCCCAAGAGGGCTTAATGGAACTTTCAAGCCGGGATATCTCTTTCGTTGCTCTCCTGGTTAATAACGTCAAAAGAGGCAAAAGTGGATGGGTCAACATTTAATAACACAAATGTGGAAGCTCAATCGCTCAAATGTTACTCATAGTTGAGGCAATAGCAATTCATTACAACTCGTCAATCATATTTTTTGAGTCAGTGGTGTAGTAAAGAAAATTCACTCATTATGAATGGCGTAGTAAAAAATTTGAGAAAAAAAAACGAGATGTGACGTAAAGACTCACGATTGGAGTGAAACTTTTGTATTACTGTCTAAGAAAATATTTTAATTAATCATCACTTACTTTGGATCAAATGTTACTCATAGTTGAGGCAGTGGTAATTCATTACAACTCATCAATGAAACTTTTTGAATCAGTGGTGTAGGAAAGAAAATTCACTCATTTTGAATGTCGTAGTAAAAAGTTTGAGAAAAAAAACGAGGTGTGACGTAAAGACCCACGATTAGAGTAAAACTTTTGTATTACAGTCTAAGGATATAGTTTAATTAATCATCAATCACTTTGGATCAAATGTTACTCATAGTTGAGGCAGTGGTAATTCATTGCAACTCTCATGAATCGAAATTTTTGAGTCAGTGGTGTGAGAAATAAAATTCACTCATTTTGAATGGCGTAGTAAAAAGTTTAAGAAAAGAAAAACGAAGTGTGATGTAAAGACCAACGATTGGAGTAAAACTTTTGTATTACAGTCTAAGGAAATATTTTAAATAATCATCAGTCACTTTTCATAGCATTGATTGCGTTTATCATTCATTTATTTATATAAAATTATCTACATATGTGTCGCTGTGCATCATCTTCTTTTATCGTTTTCGTTGAAATACAGATAACATGTGTCGCATTAAAAAAAGTTTACAAAACTGAAACCCCGAGCGTTGACAACGTACGACAATTTGAATTGAATTATGTTATTAATGTGAAAGTGACAGAGGATTTCAATAGAACTAAATAAATAGGAATACCTAACATATCAAATGACTTGGTTTACCCAATATGGCGATGATATAAAACAGCAACCAACCTTGTTTCTTGCCTTTTAATATTTTTTGTCGTAGTCGAGTCCCTCCCCCCCCCCCTCAGTTTTTTTTTTTTTTTTTTTTTTAATATTTTTTGTTTTAACGACGTTCCGATAGACAACAAAATAATAGCGTGAGTAATACACACTAAACAAACAAGCATTTTAGTTTGATATACAAGATACATAAGCTTAATTCATTGCTATTATATCAAACTGATAGAAAATTTTAATAATAAAAGATTGATTGTAATTTGCGGTTACTTTTTATTTTAAAAGAGTTGGAAATAAGTTATGCTGTTATGTTTTTATTACCTTCGCTTTGTTTTTCTCTAAAAGCTACTTTTATTCAACTTCATGACAATTGAAATACCGTAAACTCCCAATTATCCGTGGGAAGTGTATCCGCGGTGCGGATTATCCATGGCCTTCTCACTTCCAAAAAAAAAATCGGTGATGCTTAGCTGAATGTACATAAATGCATACATTTTACATTTTCAAGGACAAAATCTTTTTCTATGCATTCCTATTTTGTTCTCTCTCTCCCTTCAAAGACATTAAATCTTCCAAGGTCGCCGAAATCTTACTAGTTAAAACCTGATATTTAGATCTACACTACTTACTTTTTTGTGTAACCTAGTTTGATTTGTTTCAGTTAGTCTGTCTGCACGATTTCTCATGCATGCGTAATCATTCTCTAATAACGATGATTTTTTTTTTCAGCATCTACAAAAATTTTTTACATATTATCATTTTTGCTACAGTTTAATGTATGCGAGTGTTATTGATTTTTTAAGCTATTGCATAGACTACTATCGTTTTTACTTATTTTGCAGATTATCTGCGAATTCGTTTATTTACGGTTACCGTGCAATTCCGCGGATAATCGAATGTTTACTCTATGATTAAAAAGAAGCACATATATCTATCAATATTTTGAAAACTACCTCTTTTTCACAGGTAAAAGCTTTACTTTGGTGATAACCGTCAGTTCCAGTCCTCCTCAAGTGGCAACTTACAACAAAGCTATTAAAATCACAGTCGACGGCCCCCGAGAACCTAGAAGTAAGAGCTGTAAGTTTTATAATACTCTTTTACTAATGTTTATTCATAGCTAAAACCAGTTGTAATCTGGGCTATATTGCAATAGCTGTCTCTGAAAACATACTGGAAATTTTTTAACTACAAACACTTGTTATGTAGAAAACGACCATATTCAAAAGGACCAACTTCCATTTTCATGGAAGAAAAAGAAAAGCATCAAATTTTGCAGTTAATTTGTGTTTTGAAAAAATCAACAGTCAATGTCAAAAATGTCTGTTTTGAGAAGAGTAAAGTTTCTTTTTTTTTACCGGCTATGTCTAGCTCTCACGCCTGAGACCACTAAAATGTTTAACATTTCAAAAGATTACTGCCCCATAGTACATTAGAAGTGTTCAGTACATGGTAATTTTGGAAATTACTTTAAATATACTTGAACTACAAGTGACTTTGGTTGTTTTTAGTGATAAGCAAAAAATACTGATGGAAAACAAAGAGTAGAAAATTTGAGTAAATGTGACTGCTATAACTCGATACTTGGACGTTGCATCATATTGGTTGGTGTTGAATCAAAATAAATGTTAATCCCGTACAAATACCTTGTGGACAGAATTCTATTATACATAAGATTCGGTCAAAATCTGACACTGGCTGTTGGTTGCTCCAATGTACAGATATACCTAAACCACTAACAATAAAATGTTTGTTTTAGCGTGATAAAATGAACACATTAAAGGAAGTTCCTTGCAACCGCGAAACAAGAGTTTGAAAATAGCTTGTTTATTAGTTATAGCAGTGTTTTACTGTTTTTGAACAAACTTCCTCATCTGTATAAGCAATGCAACAGAGTGCGATTTTCGCTTTCTGAAAAGTTGAAAAGTTATATTCATCTGCCACCATAAAGAGAAAAAAAGGTTGAACTTCAGAAACGCCGCCCATTCCGTTAGAAATATAATGTTGTCTTACTCTTCGGTCAAAAAAAAATAAATAAATAAATAAAGCTTTGATCAGGAATAACTTAGTAATTTTTAAAATCTAATAATTCTATTTACTAACTTAATCCACGGACGTTATTTTAACACACAGTTCTGACTTCAAACTGAAGAAGAGTGAATTTAACTACTTCTGAAGCTATTTTGAAACTTGAAAATTGATAAAAAAATACCTTTGTGCTTGAAAAGTAAAATACGATATAACAAAGTTTTATCGCACAAAATTTTCAGATAAGATGGATTTTCATCCGAAAACTTTACACTTTGTTTCAATGAATATTGGTTTCCTTGAAATCCCGAAACACATGCGGGCAGTAATCTGAAAACTTTGTGCGATAAAACTTAGTTACGTCTTATTTTACCTACAAACTTACTGCTACCATTTACGAAGCAGTGTAATTTCTCTCGCGTGATCTATCTCCCCCCCCCCCTTTTTTTTAACCTAATATCGGAATTGTGACTTTCCATTATTGCCGTGTTGAATATTTTATGCCTATTCCCAGGTTGAAGTGAGGATAACTTTTGTACATCTGGCGATGAATAAAAGAACACTTTTATTATCGAGTTGAACTTTCACTTGGCGTGTTTTTCGGGATCGGGGAGAACCGTTGGGGAAAGTATGGCCAGAGCAGTGGCTGATGAACCAACCCTCGTCCATACATTTTCAATGATATCTGTTTTGGGGTTAAAGCATAGACATTTGCACGCACGTTTTCCCATTTCAAAATTGCAGTATTGGTCCTTTGCTTTGTTTTCGTTTTGCTGCGTTTTGTTTTCTATTCTAGAACAACGTTTGCTATAGTGTGGTTCTGATAAGTTGAGCTACACGCTTAACAATGTTTAACTCTTTTGGGTAAGTGTTAGAACAACTTTGCTATAGTGGTTTTGGTAAGTTGGGTTATGCGCTTGACAATGTTCGACTCTTTCGGGGTAAATGCTAGAACAAGTTTGCTATAGTGTGGTTCTGGTAAGCTGAGCTATGCGCTTGAAAATGTGTGTCTTATTTAGGAGTAAGTGCTAGAACTACGTTACTATAGTGTGGTTCTGGAAAGTTGAGCTATGCATATAAAGATGTTTAACTCTTGTGGGGTAAATGCTAGAACATGTTTACTATAGTGTGGTTCTGTTAAGTTGAACTATGCGCGTGAAAATGTTTACCTCATTTAGGGGTAAGTGCTAGAACAACGTTGCTATAGTGTGATCCTGGTAAATTGAGATATGCGGTTGACAGTGTTTATCTCTTTTGGGGGTAATAGGTAAGGGTAATTGGCGCTGGGTTGAATTGGGTTACTTTTGTAGTACAGTACACTCCCGATTATCTGCGGAATAGGATTTCACGGTAACCACTGAATAACGAACTCGTGGACAATCCGCAAATCAGGTAAAAACAATGCCAGTGTTGTTCAAAAGCTTAAAAATATCGATACCATTCGCATACATTTAAACTATACCTAAAAACAACAGTGGAATGTAAAAAAGGCACGCAAAAGTTTTAAAAGAGTCGCTCATTATTGAAAACGGATTACCCTCATACGCAAGCAAAATCGTGCAATCAAATTACCTGCGACAGATGAAACTTGGTTACACCAAAAATGCACAGGGGAGGGAAGGAGAATTTTTTCAAGACTGATATAGTTACCTTACTCGTTTACGCTCATAAGTAGTGTAGATCTATAATTAATTAAGTGGGGTGGATCTAAAAATCAGTAACTAGTGGGATATCAAGCAGTAAGTAGTGCAGATTTAGAGATCAGGTTTCAACTAGTCAGATTTCAGTGATCTAGGAAGGTTTGATGTAATTGGAAGGGAGGGAGAAGAATGAAATAGGAATGTTTAAATATAGATTTTGCACTTGTTAAGTTGAAATGTATGCATTTATCTACATTCAGTTAATCACCGCCATTTTTTTTTTTTTTTTTGAAAGTATGGAAGGCAGCGAATAATACACATCGCGGAAAATCAAAAGATTACTCTAGCTGCCAAAAAAGTACTCCAACTCAAATTAACACCGAATAACCCGTCCGTTTTTCACTGGCAACAGCGAAAAGAGGTAACCGTTTTCAAGGTCATGGCTCAAACTTTCAGAGCCACACTATAGAAAGGAAGTTGAATAGTGTCACGTCCAAATGAGATTTTCTTTTACTAAGCATGGCAACAGCATATCTAAATACACTTCAAGTCGGTTAACACAGTATGCCAAAAAATCACGCATTGGTTCATATTAGACGTTATTCGTAAAAACCGTGAATAAGTAAAATTATTTATAATAATAATAATAATGATAAAGAAATGCATATCTATATTTTGGAAAATAATCTTTACAATTTTATTATTACTTCAATAACACAAGAGATAATGGAATTACAAGAACAAAAAATTTAACTTCTTTAAAATTTAACATTTTTGGGAACAAACACTTTTATATCAATTGGTTTTAGGTTTTTTAAATTTGACCTTTCACATATCTCGGAGTAAAATGCCTGGACATTATCTAAAAGCATCCGATAAAATTGTATTAAAGTGTAAAATGGTGGGTCCAGCCCTAACTATGCAGCCCTAGATACAGCATTACAGGATTTCGTACAAAACATTTTTATTAAAAATTAACATGTAAGAAACCTTATTTAATACCTCATTTATTTCCTCATATTGTCAAACAAAAATAATACAATAACATTGAAAGATTTTTTTTTCTTTTCCCTGACACAAAAAACAAGAAAGGAACTGGCAAAAGCTTTTATCACGCTATTTCATGACGTTTTCCGCTTATAACTCGCCACTACTTTTTCCTCCAATTGAAAAAATGTCTACGAAAATAGCAATTGATAAGTTTTTTGTATAAAAGCTAACCAGCTTCACATGCATAAGAGACCACGACCGAAGTTCCTTCTTCTCCAGACAAACACAAGAAATATAACACAAAAAGAAAGAAATATAACTCCCCAGGCAATCGAGCCCACAACCTCCAAAGTACGAAGCAAAGCATTTACTACAGACTCACGGAGGCCCTAATTGGTGTGCTAACTGATCCAACTGAATAATATAATTTGGAACTTAGCACATTTCAAATCAAGTGGAGAGGTCTTAGGTACACGATGGCTCCAGGTACAAAGATCTCAGAGAGCAGCTATACCATGTGTGTCAAATTCTTTTCATAATATTCGCAACCAAATATACCAGAGAAATTTTAATTTATTCATAATTTCAAAAATTTATATTAATGTTCTTTTTTAATGCTAACAATCAGTTCTATAGTCAAAAAAAAAATGTTTCAAACACATTCGTGGTAATTTAAAGCTGTATTCTAGTCTAGAAATTCAAAAAAAATAGAATCTTTTTTCTTCATATTCTCAGAATTTAGACATCTAAGAAAAAGTTTCTAAGAGGATTTATGGAAATTCAAATTATTTTTGGAGTTACAGTTAATTTTGTTGAAATAAACTCTTTTGCTGAAATGAGACTGCAAACTTTAAAAGCGTTTTTCTCGAAACTAATTTTTTCGATACGGTTGACGAGATGAAGTTTTAATGCACCCATTTACTTGAAATTTGGTACAGACTATCTTAGTACTATAAAAATTGTCCCCACGTAGGGGTTTTTGAAATTTTTGATTTTTATTATTTAAAAAAAAAAATACCAAAGTTCGAAAAAAGGTGCCAAAAATGAACTTTTTTTTTTTTCAAAAAGACGCCATTTTGTGAAAAAAAAATTTTCAAATCGGCTACGTCCACACAATTTTACATCCTTTTTTAATAAGAATTAACCTTGACTTTATATTTCAGATCACCTGGAGGATTGGAATCACATCAACCAAGAGACCCCCCTCCCTTTTTTTTAGAGTCCCCACTTTGCCAGCCTCCTCCAACTACAATTTTGAATTTTTTTTTTTCAACTATTATGCGTTTTCACCTTTTAAAGTGTTAATGAAAAACTGATAAAAATAAATAGTGACATTAACTGCTGTTTTTTTTTTTTTTTTTTTGAGCAATCACATTGCATATTGTTCTCACTTCACCGTTTTTGATGTCCTATGATTTTATTTCCCCTCCCCCCACAAATACCCACACACTCACGTCTGCACATAGACACAAACACACACGCATACATACACACACCCACACACACACACTCATGCATGCATACACACGCATACACACAGACAGACGTACACACACACACATACACTCATGCCTGCACACAGACACACACCTACATACACACTCGTGATTGCGAAAAACATAATTTGAATTCGAGATGTCAAAATTCAAATTAATTAATTTTTTTTTCTATTACGCCTGTAAAACAACTTTGAAATTAACATCCTAGACTAGAATACCCCCTTAATTAAGCAGTTCTAAATAAGTGATATTGTATAAGCTTTCCCGGCAGATGACAATGGACTACTACAGAAATAAAAAGGAAAAGATATTTTGCTGATTTTTGCGATCCAGTAGTTTTCTGTCGATATCATTCGCAAGCATATCCAATTTGTGCTAGACATTTATGACTTTGCAATAAATCTGTAAATTAATAAACTGAGTTTTTCTAACTCGTCTAAATATTTTCAAATCAATATTTCATAAACGTAATTTGTATCGTATTAATTCTAGTGAATAATAATAGTACGCTTTGATTTCAGTCATTCATTTAATTCAAAAGATGTTGTCAGTAGTTTATAGAGCTCCCTTTTCTACTTTATTCTGTATTCAAGGTACACATAAAAAAGTATTGGAATTGTGAAATTTTACAATTTTTTGAAATTAGATTCAGTTTTAAAAAATGCAATTTATTGAAGTATTAATAATTGTTATAACCGAGGATTTCTTTTAAATCTATGTTACACTAAAAATGCTTCCTTTTTGCTGCAAAGTTTTTTTTTCCTTTCCAGTTACATAGAAGAAACCTAAATATATGTTTCTACTTCATTATAACACTGCAAATATTTCATGCAAATATCGTTGCCAAAATGATAAGCTAAAAAAAGGACATTCCTAATTCACTTAAGTTTTTAGAAGAAAAAAAATTTTAATATTTATTTTGAAACAATGAATACGGTAAAGAGTTAACCATAAACAATGCATTATTCCTTCGATCAGATGCCATAACCACTCCCTCTACACGCAATTTTAAACCTTAGAATGAAAAAAAAGGCATCGTATCATTCAACCAAAAGCATCCGAATAACAGCGAGGCGTCACATACGAATATATGAAGAGGATGTAACTGGGAATAACCCTTCATATTTTAGAACTATTGAACTGTATTAATAAATTTTACGTAAACTATCAAAATTTGCCGCTTAATTACATAAATATATTTTGAGGCTATTTCGTACATTAGTAACAATAGAAGGGTTCGTGAGAACACACTTAAGGTGTTTATAAGACTAAAATCACTATAATCAATAGGTTTATTTAATCCACATAATGTAGTATGTCTTTTAATTTCACTTTTTAAGGCAAATAAAAAAAATCAAAATAAAACACCAGTCGAAGAAAGACCTTTTTTTATATAACTTCTGCGTCGTTGTTAAGGGGGAGCACTGACAACCTCTGTCAGTGCTTCCCCGGTCAGTACAGAAAACTAGCTTTAAAACAACGCGGAACGCAATTCAATGTTTTTACGGCGAGCACTGAGAGGCTCTGTAAGAAAACTAGTTTTAAAGCATCACGGAACGCCTTTCATTGTTTTACGGTGAAGCACTGACAAGCTCTGTAAGGAAACTAGTTTTAAAGCAACACGGAACGCAGTTCATTGTTTTTACGGTGAAGCACTGACAAACTCTGTAAGGAAACTAGTTTTAAAGCAACACGGAACGCAGTTCATTGTTTTTACGGTGAAGCACTGACAGGCTCTGTAAGAAAACTAGTTTTAAAGCATCACGGAAAGCAGTTCATTGTTTTACGGTGAAGCACTGACAAGCTCTGTAAAGAAACTAGTTTTAAAGCAACACGGAACGCAGTTCATTGTTTTTACGGTGAAGCACTGACAAACTCTGTAAGGAAACTAGTTTTAAAGCAACACGGAACGCAGTTCAATGTTTTTACGGTGAAGCACTGACAAACTCTGTAAGGAAACTAGTTTTAAAGCAACACGGAACGCAGTTCATTGTTTTTACGGTGAAGCACTGACAGGCTCTTTAAGGAAACTAGTTTTAAAGCCTCGCGGAACGCAGTTCATTGTTTTTACAGTGAAGCACTGACAGGCTCTGTAAGAAAACTAGTTTTAAAGCAACACGGAAAGCGATTTCAGTGTGGTTGTGCGTTAGTGATTACAATGTAGAAGCATAAATGTAACGTAATATGAGCTTTTTACGCTGATACTTCATTGAAAAGCAGCAGGCATATTTATTAAAAATGACATTCATTTATATACAATATATGAGTCTTTTCATTTTCTTATTCTTTCCGAAAAATAAAAAAGATAATAAACGGAAATAACTTTTTACGTTCTCATTCGTAAATTTAATTTCATTCGGAAATTTAGTTGTATTCGCGAATTAATTCGCAAATGCAAGCTCAACTCTCACGCATAGTACTACATTCGAGAAATTGCACTTCAAAAACCCTATGGTTTAAGTTTTGAAAAATTAACATATTCATGCACAAAATAACACATTTTGTTCCACTATATTAAAGACTAACTTCAATGATTTCAACATGGCATTTAAATACTAGAAAGAAAGTCATAAACCAATGAGTAGCTGTAAATAAAACTTAGCCGATTGATTAATCTATTGTGCTTATAAGTTTGGATGAATTATTTTCATAAAAATAATGTAAACAATGCTTTCCCACTTTCTTTTCATCCTAACAAATTAATGACAAATAAAATTAAAGCCATAAAATATTCAGTAACAAATAATTAGTTTTAGTAAAATTAGGTCCAAGAATAACACATTATTGTATTTTTAGAATTGTTTCTATAATGAGAAAACCCACTTTCAAAATATTAGTTCTATAGTTAAATTACATTCGAGAACAAATTTCTGCACTGAGAATGATAAACACAATTTTCAAAACTAAATCGCCGTAAAGCTAAATTTCAGAGCAATAAGGTATTGTATTTTTGAACTGTTCAAAGAACAAGATCCAGTTCTAAAAAAATAATTTCAATGTACTCCTTTTTTAGAACAACACATCATTGAATTTTTGATGTACAATGTAAACCGAAGATACTAATTTTCAAGAACATTAGTTGCAATAAAATTAGATTTACAATCTGTACATTGATTTTTGATGCGTTCTCAGAATGACAAAACCATGTTTTTTTTTTATTATTATTAATTATGATTTAAAATTTATTATGAAAAGTATACTTAAGAGCCACCCATTAGTGCACTTTAAACCATTCTTAAAACGACAAAACTCATCATTTTCAAAAATTTAATCCCTTGTATTTAAGAACAACATATAAGTTTTATTTTTGTATCTGTTCATAGAACCACGAAACCCCATTTCCAAAAAATTATTTATAATACAATTATATTTATGAACACATTATTGTATTTTTTAATATGCTCATAGAAAGAAAAAATCCAATTTTCAAAAATTAATTTTTTGTTCTAAACATTTCATTGTATTTTTTGAACTCTTTATCGAACGACAAAACTCATCTTCAAAATCAAAACTTTGTGTATGTATCGACTAACCTTAAAAACCCCTTATACGGCCCATCGGTCACAATCTGGCGCTGTTCCCACGAAACGACTACTGATCCCCCTGCGAATACTCCCCCACCCCAGCCCTCCGCCCCGGGGAATATTCTATTATTTCTTTTGTTCGTGTCGGCAGCACCGTTTTTATCTTCTCATGCACAGAGGTGGGCGGGAATCCCCGCTTTTTGGAGCAGACAATGCAATAAAGGCGAACGCTCTGAATTTGACTCTCCCTCCGAATAAGTTAGTAATACCGAATCTGATTTTTATACTTATTTATTTTTTTTTTCCTCCCCGCCTCCCCGTTTTTGGTTTTGTCGCTTTTCTCCGTCCCAAACCTGGTGTCTTTGAAGTTTACGGTTGTGAAGTGTTTATGGAGTTGTGATGATATGTCGATATAGTTGCGGCTGTCACGAAACGTACTCAATCACGATATGAATGCGGGAAACAGCACTCATATCGTGATTCATATGAGTGCAGTTGCTATCTGCTTTGTTGTAACGCTGAAATAAAGCCTTGAACGTGTTAGTACAGCGTTCGGGGCAAGAATTCATTCCCTCAAAAAGAGAGAGAGAAGGTATGAATGAGGGAAATGAAAAGAGAAAAAAACCATTTGAATTTTGACGTCTTGAATTCAAATTATGTTTTTCGCAATCACGGATTGGGATAAAACCCTACCCTGTTGAAAAATTTCCTAAAATTTTACGGTAAAAGTTACTGGCATTCATGTTGCCAGTAACTTTTACTGTAAAATCCTATTATATTGTAAATTTTTATGGTAGAAAATACGAGAACGCTGTGGTAGTTGCACTGAGTAAAAAGAACAAATTCAGGGGTGATTGTGAGTTCATCAAAAAATACCTGAAAGTTTAAAAGCGAGAACGGGGGGGGGGATAATCTTTGGCCCCTATTACTTAAGGCACCTTTGCCATAGTTTTAAATAGTTCTGAGTCAAAATATTGCGTGCACATTAAATTTTTAATGGATTACAAAGTTACTTTTGAGCTGGTGTTATACAAATTATCTTGACATTTGTCCATCTTAAGGGATAGTTGTCCATCTTAAGGCTCTTGCAGGTATATTTGATGAGTATTATATAATTTAAAAAGATTGCGGAGGTAGGGAGATAAAAGCATAACAAAAAAAGAACATAATTCCGGTATTTTCAGACATGAAAATACCGGAAATACGTCCGAAAATACCGGAAATTCGGAAAAATACCGGACCACAATCACCCCTGCAAATTACACGCAGTTGGGTCCGAATCTGCGCCAACGTGCTTCGAGACAGCTTCGTTATCCAGTATACCAAGTAGGCACGGGAAGGGAACCGACATGAAGAAATATATGTCTTGCACTGAAGTCACGTGGTGTATAAATTGGCGCTGCGATAGCTTATTTTTTCCCGTACATTAAATGGTAAAATTTTTCTGCACTGCAAACACTCCGTTTTACCGTAATAGTTATCTGAAAGTTTCCTGAATTTTTAACAGTGTACTCGTTAAGTTTCTTGTTTCTACAAATGGAATGGAAATTGAGCAAAAATTCGCATCCGTCATATTATGACTGGAGATTTTCTAGTTAGATAATACGAGGCATATCCATTAAATCAGAAATGCTTAATAGAATGCGGTAATAAAAATCTGGTTATTATGGCTTATTCACACCAGTATGCCATCATAAAGATTAAATTTACAGTGTATACCTTTATGGTGTTTTTATTTCTTATCAATCCTAACTGACAAGGATTAGTAACCTGGAAACTTTGTATTTAGATGAAATTTTGTCTTTTAAGATCATCTATGTTTGTTTTTCCTGAAAAAAACACGGAATTTCGCAAAACCATTTTTAAAATTAAACTGCTTAAGTCAATTAAACTTTAAATGAACGCAAACGATTTATATCCATGGCGACGCAAATGTTCCTCTTAACAAATATTGAAGTAACTAGCTAGTCTGATACTTTTGTCATGGCAATCTGAAAAATCAGACAGAACAGCATCGACTTTGGTCAAGTGAGAATAATAAGAAATTCGTGGTGATTCAATAAAATCCTTCACCATTGTACTTCTGGAAAAGAGCAGTACAGACGTATCTCGTTAATTTAAACACGCTTAAAACGAATGATTTATAAGACGAAATACATTTGCAAATCCCCTTCGTATCGTTTGTTGTTCGTTGTTGTTTGGATAAGACGAACTACAGTTATTACAAACTGATTTAAAAAGTCCCTTTGAGTTCGTTTTAATGAGGTTTGGCTTTACCTCTGTCTGAAGTTAGCTCCCACATTTAAATATGATTCAACTGGTTATCAATATTGATGATTTTACGAATTACTTTAAAAAAACATTTTAGAGCTTTCAGGGTGCTATACTATCAGTTAGCAAAACATTTGGTTGCCAAACATTTCCCTCCTACACCCTCTTTAATCAGTACCACATTTGTTTCCAAAATCCAGAGTTCACACACTTAAGCCACGCCCCATTATTTTAAGGATTCTACCAACACGAAACCAGAAAGATCAGTTTGCTTATTAATGAATTCATTCAAGATTCATAACTTAGAAGATAGTTTTGTTCAAATACTAGTGAGATAGTTCTTCCAAAATGGGGCGTGATTTCCGTGCGTGCGCACTCTGAACTCTTGAAACTAATTTGGTGCTGATTTTTTTAGAGGTTTCACGGTGCTATGCTATTAGTCAAGAACATGTACTTACCAAAAGGTCTCTCCTATCCCACTTAAATCAGTACCAGATTAGATTCAAAAATTCAGAATTCACACACTCTTAAGCCACGCCTTATTTTTTAAGGACTGTATTTACCACTATACCAGAAAGATCAATTTGCTTCCTAATGTATTCATTTAAATATTCATAAGCTAGACGATAGTTTTATGCGACTATTGAAGGAATAGTCTTTAAAATGTGGGGCATGATTTTTCCGCGTGCGAGCTCCTTGCATTCTTGGAACTAATTTGGCAGTGATTTAAGGTGGGGAAGAAAGAATGTTTGGAAAGTAAATGTTGCCCAGTACCCTGAAATTTATTTTTAAAAATTGTTTAAATTTTTCATAAAATCAACATCTTTAGTAATTTGGACAAAAAAAGTTAAGTGTAGCAAGTAACTTGGGACTAAATTTTCACCTAAATATAGCGACTAATTTGAATGGAGGTAAAGCAGTTTAGCGTCATTATCAAGACAGATACCAGCAAAGAAAACCCTTATTTTTCGCTACAGGTCGTCTTAGTTACATTCAATTCAAGATAGTTTTCCTTATAAACAGGGCCTGATTAACGCACGGTCCGGCGGGTCCGCGGACCTGGGCACCACAAATTTTGGGGCACCAAAATAGTCTAGCCTAAATTCACTTACTTCCTTTTTTTTAAAGCTCATTTTACTTTTTCTCAACTTTAAGAGAGAGGAGGGTCAATTTTTTTTTTCAAATCAGCTCAAAACTTCATAAAGTAAAAAACATTTCGCATAAAGAAGTCGTTGTCTCTTAGCTCTGAGGTTTCAAAATAATTACTTGGATGACATAGATGAACATTTTCCAGAAGAATTAACACACTTTCAATTTTTTTGCAAAAGGTAACCCTTCTCCTGGAGAATGTTTTAAAAGGATAAGATCACTAAACATTACACATACATTTTCGAATGTGAATTTACCCCTGCAGCTTCTTATTACTTTGCCTATCAGCAGTTGTTCCAGTGAACGTTCCTTTTCATTTTTGAAAAGAATAAAAAATCATTTGAGAAGCTACGTTTCTCGGGATAACTTACAGGTGTTTTCCTTATTGACCATTGAAAATTCTGAATTATCAAACATAAATTTCAATTATTTGATCGACACACTTGCCTCTGTTAAAGCCAGAAAGAAGTTTTTTTAAAGCTTGATGTCAGAATTAGTAAGATTTTTTTTTTTTTTTTTTGCAGTTTTAAATTGTTTTTTTAATTCTTTTTTGCCTTAAGAGGCAATTTTAACTGTGATTAGTTTGGTGACTATCAAGTGTTTGGTATTCAAATCTCAGATTTCCTTTCAAATGTAGTAATGTTCCTTTAAAATGTAGTTTCTAGTAAATGGGTTTTCAGTATGAAACATTGACTTTAAAATTGCGGGGATTTTCTCATGTGTGTGGGGGGGGGGGGGGGTACCAACATCTACGCAGGACCTGGGCACCAGTTTGGCTTGATCGGGCCCTGCTTATAAAGTTGTCAAACAAAACCTACATGACACACCTCTCTAATGTAACACTAAAAACTGAATGAATTTATCAATTATCTAACACTTTAAACGACAAGATGGAAATTGCATGAAAATACTCATTTTTGCCAAAGCTTTATTATTTAATAGTTTAATTCTTAAGAGCTATAAAAAATCTATAAAATGCTCCATTACTTTTTTTAATTAATTAATTTATTTATTTTGTAGTATACTTATTTAGACATGATAAGATGCAAACAATTAACTTTTAAAGAGAGTATTAACTTCCGCTTTCAAACAAATTGAAAGCATTGACATTAATTAGGCCATCTAAAAAGGTATATATCTTTTTTTTTTTTTCAGTATTTCTTTTAACAGAAAAATAGTTCCATTCATCACACAAAAAAGCATGATGCTTACAAAAATACGAAAGAAACAAAAATAAAAGCAATAAAAACAATTAACGATTCAAACACTAAAGATACTCTAAAAATCAGTGAGACTATTTCCCAAAAATGAATCCTATAAAGAACAAATTGTAAAAATGTGGAAGTGAAAGTAGTTTCTAGGAAACGAGAATAGTTTAAAACAATGAAACTTTCTAATTAAAACTTAAATGCACAGAAAAACTTCCCGATCCATAAACTACATAGAAAAAAGCATATACAGTCAAAAAAACAACTAGTCTTTTGATTTTCATAAATTTTAATTCTACATTTTTACACTTCATACAGTTTTATGTTTTTTTTTTTTAATATGTAGGAGGTGCATGAAATGTTAAACGTAAAAAAAAAATAGCTCGGGACAAATAAAGGACATCTCGTCACACATTTTCAGTCATTTCTTTTTGAAACGTCACATCCGTATATTGCAAACTTTTTCTTTCCTACTAAAAACTGTCTTTAAAACATGATTGGTAAATTTAAAAATGCAATTTAACTTTTAACAAATAACGTTGACTGATGGTTACTTGTCATTTCAGAGGTTAACATTTTCGTACTTTATGGGTAATAAGTACGTGTTAGTATTTACGTTATTTAGTATTTGACGCCATGCTTTGAAAATCAATCGAAAGCGTTGCAAACTTTTTCTTTTCTACTTAAAAGTGTTTTTAAAACATGATCATTAAATTTAAAATTGCGATTTAACTTTTAGCAAATAACGTTGACTGATGGTTACTCGTCAGTCAGAGTTTCACACTTTTGTAATTGATGGTTAATAGTTCTTTTAGTATTTGGTGCCATGCTTTCAAAATCAATCGAAAGCATTGCAAACTTTTTCTTTTCTACTTAAAATTGTTTTTAAAACATGATTATTAAATTTAAAATTGCGATTTAACTTTTAGCAAATAACGTTGACTGATGGTTACTCGTCAGTTAGAGTTTCACACTTTTGTAATTGATGGTTAATAGTTCTTTTAGTATTTGGTGCCATGCTTTCAAAATCAATCGAAAGCATTGCAAGCTTTTTCTTTTCTACTTAAAACTGTTTTTAAAACATGATTATTAAATTTAAAATTGCGATTTAACAAATAACGTTGACTGATGGTTACTCGTCATTTCAGAGTTTCAATTTTGTAATTGATGGTTAATAGTTCTTTTAGTATTTGATGCCATGTTTTGAAAATCGATCGAAATCGAAAGTTGCAAAATTTTCCTGCTTAATCTCAACGAAGTCTTGAAGAAAAATGTTTGATTTATATATGATCAAATTCATCGGTCACATATTGGTATTAAAAGAAATCAAATTTAAGTTTTGCACTATATTAACCAATTTAAATTGTTATTGATGATTCATATTCCAAAGCGTTAAAACCGATGCTAGGGAACAAGTCACTATTTTTAACTTTTTTTTCTTTTCACACAAAAAACTACTTGCAATGGCTTTTAAATGACTTTACTGTGTTTTGATAAATCAGTAGTTTAACTCGGAAAAGCTATAAAAGTTTTTTAAATCTTCCATAAAAACGACTTTTCATTTATTTATTTATTTTTTTCTAATGTTTTTTTTCCTTTTTGAATCATATTTTATTATTATTATTTCATTGATTTATTTGTTTTTAGTTTCCTTCTTTTGACACGATAGTTAAAACTACAACACATACCGGAGCCTTAATTGTCAAAAAATTGGCGATATCTTGTCAAATTTGGTACAAAATCAGATACCAAATCCAGTGTTTAAGCTATAGATGCGTAGTTGACTTGGAACTTCATGTTAAAATATTAGCGAAATTGACTATCTTTAGTAAAAAAAATTTTTCCTGCATCGGTTAAAACAAATTAGAGGTTTTTTTTTTTTTACACAAATTAGAGTTTTAATATTTTTTTTTATTCTTCTCTTCACTCTAAGGCATTCTTACACAATATATTTGGGTCATTTCACGGTATTTTTGACATTTATGTAGAGTCCGTAACGGTACCTTTTTTAGCGATAACTTTTAAATTTACTGTTTGATTTGCAAATTATTTTAATTTTAGTAGGTGTGTTGGTAGGAAAGGTTCAAAATAAAATAATATGCTAATCACAGTAAATTAAAAAGTTATGGTAAAATAAAGGTCACGTTACGGACTCTACATAAATGTCCAAATTACCGTGAAATGATCCATTTGTTTCCCCCCCCCCTTCCTTTTTTCTTTCTTTTCTTATTTTCTATTTCTTTATTTATTTATTTATTTACAGTTCATTTAGTTATTGTCGAAGCAATATGAAATTTCAGGTGCCAACAGAAACATTATATTCCATTCAGTTTAAAAATGCCATTCAATATAGTATTTATTTTATTTTATATTCATACATACAGGCTATTACAATACACCAAACTATATTTAAAGTTGCTCCTATAAATGTTCAGATGCGTAATTTCAATATATTTTAGTTATGTTTCAGTAACGTATTTCCTTACATTAACTTAATCCAGATTCCTCTTAATAAAGCAAAATTTTATGTTAAAATTGTTAAGTTGTTATTAAAATACCAGATTTCTTACTTTTATTTGGGGTTGTGGATTATCGGTTATATTTCTCAAAACGTACCACTCATCTTTTCTTTCGTTTTTTTTTTTTTTTTTTTTTTAAATCATTTACAAAGTTACATTTTAAAATTTGCATTTCAAAGTGACAAACTAACGTAACGCGTTTCGTATTAAAGTTTTTACAGCTTTAGAATACATCCAACTGTATTTATTTATATATTTACATTTTTGTTCTAAATAACTTTATCTCTTTGATTAATTACTTTTGTAAAACACGCTGTGTGTGACTCGTGAAAGGCTCTTCCTTTCCTTTCCTTTATTTATTATTATTATTATTATATTATTTTATTTATTATTTTCTGTTAATCGTTTGAATATATATTTAAGTAACAGAAGTAAATAATTTGCAGTCAGTTTAAAAGCACCGAATTAAAAAAAAAAACAGTAGTAGTAATAATTTTTAATAGTCTTACCGAAACTGCAAAGCACTCTTGTATTCAATATATACAACAGAAAGAAGGAAATGTATCAGTTAAAGCTGAAAGTGGCTATTTTTAAAGCTTTAGCCATCACACATAGTTCCTTCGTACTTTTAAACTCCGACTGAATTTTCCTATTTAGCCTCAAATTTTCTTTAACTGAATGTGCTTCATAATAAATAGTTATAAGTATTCTATTTTATCTCCAGTTGAAAGTACTATTACAAAGCTCTTCAAAACAAATGCGCATTTTAACATAAAATATCAAAAACAAATTTAACCAAAGCGTTGGATATTGACTCACGACTACTTTATTCTCCATTTTCGTACTGATGGAGAAGTTCAAGTAAAATGGACCCAACTTCCCGTTTTTTACACTTCTTTTAGGAACGATTACCAGTTGATTAAAAAGTTGTTTTCACATAAAAATCAGTACATCAAAACAAAGAGAATATACATAAAGTTGAGCTCACATTTTGAAAAATAAAAAAATATTCAATTAATGAAAGTGTAGCAACCAAATTGCATCATTAAGATTATCTTATGTTTAAGGAACAAGGTAAATGATTTAGACTTAATCTAAACCTTGCTTAAAATTTATGTTTTTACAGCATTTTTTTCCAAAATATCAAACAATTAATGAAGATCTAAGGATAAATCTCAAGCTAAAATTTTACCTGAAAAGAGTGATTAATAGCGAGTTAAACATTTCATTAAAGCCATTAAACTATAAACTAAGGAAGAAATATCACGAAAAGAAAAGAATACTCAAGGTAATGTATAAAAATCGTATATGTTTAACATCAAAATATAAAATAAAAATACCTATAAAATATACACAAATTTAGAATACCTCTGAGTATTAGTTTCTGATTCTTACATTCAAAACAATATCTTCTATGGACTTGACATTTGATTTTTTCCAAATAAAAAAATATTAAAGATTCATAATTTTCTAAAGTATAGAAATATGCTTCTAAACGAAAAATCGACAGGTAAAAACCTGTAAAATTCACAATGATAAATTTTTGCTTACTAAAGTAATTTTTCGGTAAGCTCACTCGGCGAGCAACCAGAATGAGAGCTACTCACAGTTTTAGAATCTTCCCTAGAATCGGAATCGTTCTTTTGTCTTTCTATTAAAGTCGCTAAATACGCTGATAAATAGACAGAATAGTGTATTTTCATACAGACAGTTTCTCCTACTGCTGTCAATGTGTAATCAGGAATGAAAGGTTTGATCACAGGATTTTTATCCGGACTGCTAGCAGTACTAGACGAAGGTTCACTTTTTCCAATCGTAATGGCTGGCAAACCAAATGAACTGAAAGGTCCCGCTTCAAACACTAAATTTTCTCTGCCGACAGTCACATGACATCTTCCTTCCAAAATAAGAATGAAAAAATCGGCTGCTCGTCCGGCCTGATAAATCACATTCGTAACTGAACTGTGTCCTTCTTTTTCTGGTTTAAATTTAAAGAAAATATCTTGAGCCATTAGCTTCTTTAGAATGCTTTCTGACAAATATTCTGGTTTAAAAGGTTCAACAGTCGTAGAAAGATACTGATAAGTCGCCAGAGCCAACTGAGGGGATATGTTGGACAGCTTTTTGTCACCAGAACATAGCCGAGCGAAATCAGAAAAATCTTGTCTGGCCATGGAATCTCTTCTGATATGTTTTCCTCTGTTGTCTGTAAGGACATCAGTCTCATCAATTATTTCCGATTGTATGATCTCTTCAATCACATCTTCCAAAGTCACAATCCCTAGCAGTTCATAAAAAGGGTCGACCTCTCCTTCGCTGTTGACCCGACGTACAAAAGCGAGATGCGACTTTCCTTTCTTAAATTCGTTCAACATAACATCTAAAGTAGTATCCTCATACACAAAATTAACTGGATGATTATAGAACTCGCATAAAGTCCTCAGTTGCGTGTTGTTATCTGGATCAACAAAAGCCAAGTCTTTTATGTTCAGAAGAGCTACGATGCTGTTTCTATCGCCATCAAACACGGGAATCCTGGAATATCCTCTTTTGATGATTTCCGAAACTGTTTCGAAATTTAAAGTAGCATCGATTGGAACCATATAGACATCGTTGACCTTTGTCATTACATCAGCAACAGTCTTCTTTGAAAGTTCCAAGGCGCCAGAAATGATGTCCACTTCTTCATTATGCAAGTCATTGTAATCTTTCGTAACTCTGATAAACTCCATTAAACGCTTCCTGTTGTAAATATTTCGAATTTCTTCACCTAGGAGATAATCAAGAATTTTGCTAATGGGATATGAGAGAGGAAAAGTGAGAAGCATGAAAAATTTTGTTATCCACAACGTCCTAGCCCCAATGGCTAGTCCATGACGAGAACATATTGCTTGAGGAATTATTTCACCAAATATTACAATTCCAAACGTTGACACCACAATGGCGATCATTCCTGACGTTAAATCATCTAAAAGAATAGTTAGTGAATTATTCACTAAAACGTTACCTAGTAGTAAAGAACACAGCAAGTAGTTGCTTTTCTTACGTACAGGATAAATCTTGCGAGCATGCTTTTTCTCAGAATCAGAACCACATTTTTCTAACACTAAAAGTTCAGTACACTCTAATGCCATCAGTCCAAGATTCAGACCACTGAATAACCCAGAAAGAATAAGTAAAACGCAAATAATAAATGACTGTACACTGAGAGGCAAAATCCGACCAGCTACCATCACTGTCAGCCATGGACCATCACCTTGGTGAATCCAATGTGGTATAGAAGCACCCGTTTCTCTGATACAGAAATAATATCTCTCAATGCCACTTGAAGGAAGCGAAGTTTTCAACATAACTGTTCTTTCAGATAAAATATTTTTGAACGATAATCGAAATATTTTGATAATAGGTAAATTATCACAACGACTATTTTTAGTGCGATGGAAATTTGTCAGAGCGATTTCTGTTGTAACGGAAAAGTCTGATCCAAATAAATATAAAGTAATCAGGTTTTCTGCCGGAATTTGCAAGTAGCCATCTTCTGTAGAAGAAACGCGGTCATGATCAGCTCGTATTCCTGAGATTGAAGGAGTTCTCTTACAAGCAGAAACTTTAAAATCTGAGCCGAGATTCTTCATTTCTTCTTTTTTACTTTCTTGTTTGCGTAAACATATATACCGTAAATATGCATCTTTTTCGAAGACATTTGTAATGTTTTTTATATGAATGATGGAATCTTCCGTATCGATTGTGAAATTGCTTTTTAAATCACTGTAATGTAAGTGAGAAAACCCGCTTTCGGTTACATCCGATTTCAAATCGAGAACCATTCCAAAATGACCGCTTCTATTCGTTAGCTGAATAGTCACACTCTCAACAACACTACTCTCATGCGGAAAGTCTGTTGAAATAAAGTTTCCCTTCTCGTATTTATTGTTGTTTAGCGGGAAAGGAAAACAGTTAGTGTTGCAGATGAAGAAAACAACGTTTGTCCACACATGAAGAAGTGTAATTCGAATACTCATATCAAAACAAAGCAAGCAGATCAATAACGGTAAAATTTCTCTACGCAGCTTGGGAAAGAAAGCATATCGTTTCTCCAAAATAAAAATATATATAAAGAGAAACACCGAAAACGGGATATTTTTGTAAGATGCTCCAAGAAACAAGAAGGAAAAAAAAACAGACAAGAAGATTAGAGCGAAGATTAAAACTGTCTACTAGTTCTGACGAAATCGAAGAGCTGAATGAAAGGATTCAGAGAGCTTTTAATCGTTGGAAAACACAATAGATGGCGCTAGCTGCAAAGGACAAATCCTCTTCATTGCAAGAAAGATTCCATTTCCGCTCCCAAATTAGTTCATTGAATAAAAATCGCGCGCGAAGTTTTTCTTTGCATATTTTGTTTTTTCATTCTTATCAATTCATACGATGAAAGCTGATTGCGACTGATTTATGCAAGCACAAAGATATTTTATGAATTGGAATAACTTTGTTTAATAATACAGATCGTTTCGTTTCTTTGTGTACGCGTATATTTTTTATTTAATTTCTCAAACAGGGATGCCCCGAACTTAAATTTTCCGGAGAGGGAGAATTCTGAATTTTCCGAATGAAACTCTAAGTTTTGTTAAATGAAGAAAAAAAAAATGCGCATGCATATGTAGAGGAATATGGGCCAAAGATAACTTATATGTTTTCAAAATAAGCAAATTGGAAATTTGTTTTGAAAAGTACAGTGCAAAAAGAAAGAACGATTTACTTCACAGAAAAATTGCATGGATACATTATTTTTAATTTTTGTCAATAAATTTTGTACCTTCAAAAAAAGTGGGAAATTTTCACCTTTTTCTTTTTTTTTAATGTGTCAAAGCGAAAAATAAAATATCTTTCTGATGAAATAGTTTTTATTTGATAATTTAAAATATTTTTGAACAATTTATAAAATAATGAAAGAAGAAAATTGTAGATAATGAAGCAATAAGCGAATAAAAAATAAAACAATTAATCATTGTATGACAAAACAAATGAGTGAATAAAATAGTGAATGACTAAGAAAGTAAGTGAATGAATGACTATATAAGTGAATTATCAAATGAAATGAAGTAATGAAAATAAGTTAAGTAGTAAATGAATACGTAAGTGATTTAATAAATGATTAAATAAGTAAACGAATTGAACTATTTCACTTTGCCTCATCCACTTCGCCCCGCATGCACTTGAGTAATTGTACAAATTATTTAAAATAAAATTAGCTTAATATTAAATAAATAAATGATTCACTGAACATTAGTATATTTCAATTGATATTCAAATTTTTGAAACAAGAAATTTATCAATTTATAACAAGAGACATAATTTTTGACATTTCCCAAAATATTACAGTAAGATTACCAATTTGTGAAAATCGCTATAGTTATTATCATGTGCTTTCATATTCAAAGATAACTTTTTCCCGACCGGAATAGACTACATGGTTAGGTGACGCTAAAAGCAGAAAATATTTCACCATTTAACTTTGCCCCGCTGTTTCATTTTGCCCCACATTCCTTTACTTGCATTTACATCTAATGACACGAGACATTAGGCAACAATAAAAAAGGAATACCATAATTTCAATGCTGTCTGTAAGTTTCCGAATCAGCAGTCAAAACTTGCCTGCTGTCTGAAGTTTCTGATTCATCAGTTAAAACTTGCCGAATAAGTAAAATTTTGGTAGATCATAATGACCTCCCGGGATCTCCTACCGGGACGCTTCTCTATCCTAAACCAATAGGATTTAACAAAGTCATTTTTCTTAAAGAAATTTAATGACCTTGAATTTATATGATACTAGTGGTACCCGCACGGTTTTGCCCGAAAAAGAAAAATTAAAAGGTCTTTTGGTTCGCCTGTATATTTATAAATAATGTATGGTGAATTTTCTCGCCAATTGGCTTGTACCCATGTTACGGTTCCACGTTATGATAATTTCGTATCTCGCCAATTGGCTTGTGCCCATGTTACGGTTCCACGTTATGATAATTTCGTATCTCGCCAATTGGCTTGTGCCCATGTTACGGTTCCACGTTATGATAATTTCTTAATTTACTCGTCCATCTTACGATAGTTTTGTTCTTGAAATTGGAATAGAAAAAGAACTTTCGAATTTTCGAAAAATCGCTTCAAGGTGCACACCCCCATGCTACAAACTAACTTAGTGCTAAATTTCATGAAAATCGGCTGAACGGTCTAGACGCTATGCGCGTCACAGAGATCCAGACATCTTCTGGGCATCCAGACATTCTACGAACATCCTCCGGACATCCAGACAGAGAGACTTTCAGCTTTATTAATAGTAAAGATTACCATACTTTTTTAAAACTTTAATCTAGAGACTACGTTTCTTTTTCCTTGGGAGGAACAGAGCAACAAGAATGAAAGGCAATCCATAGCTAAGCAAAAACCGCAAAATGTTTCGGATATACGAAAATCCCGAACCCGAAAATGTAAACAAGAGGTAACATGGGGCGCAATTTCAACCAAGAATAAAAACAAATAATAAAACTTTTAACAAACTATCCCCCTCCTCCTTTTTACACACAAGAACACTTGTTCTAAATCCGTCCATAATTACAAGTTAGCTAAAATGTATAGAAACCATGTTTTAAATTAGATAATATTTAAAAAATAACAAAATAGCATTGGTGTTCGCAACACAGCATGCCTATAATAACGAATAAATACCTTTGTGCTGAAAATTAGAACAGTTAGTAATCCAACGTTGTGAAGCACAAAAATTGCAAAATTATTGCAGACACGTGTTTTGGTGTTACAAGGAACACCTTTTTCAATGCTAAGAAGTGTGAGCTTCTGGATGAAAAGTCATCCGAGAAAAGCAACATGATGGAACAGGAGATAGTATAAATATCAAAAAATAGAAATTAAACAAAAACAAAAAAAGATAAAATGACACCTGGAGGCATAATTTATTATATAATTCCATCAGGAAAAAACCGTTAAGTAATAAATTTTCCAAGAAAACCCATAAACAATGCAAAAAGTCCAAAAATGAAACCACTCTGCATAAATTAGCAATAAATTTACCATCGGAAAAAACTATGTATGGAAGCAATGTATCAAATGGAGAAATGCGGGAAAAAACAAAGTGAAGGATAAACATATTGGAATTAGTTAATCACAAAACAAAATAAGAAAGCAAAAAATGAAAAAAAATAAAAGTAAGAAATGTACGACGTATACATAAAAATAATAGAGAAATTAAACCAATTTTAACAAAGGAGTCCACACAGAAGAAAAATAAGGAATTGCAGTAAGATCGTTAACTAAATTAGAACGGTTCCTCAGGATGTGGAAAGATTCCCAAAAATCAAGATCCAACGAATTGGGGCATTTTTGGATAATTTGATAAGAGTTAAAATCAAAAGAGTGATTCGATTCCCAACAGTGTTGAGCAATACTGGATTTATTCAACTGTTGTTTTCTGACATATCTTTGATGTTCTTTTAACCGAAATTTCAAAGCACGAAACACCAAAACACGTGTCTGCAATAATTTTGCAATTTTTGTGCTTCACAACGTTGGATTACTAACTGTTCTAACAGCATGCGTAGTTCAATTCAAACAAATATCCAAAAATAATATTTTAAAAAAATTCTAAATTAAAAGAAAGTCATAAACGTCTCAATTAGAATACTTACTAAATCCAAAATACGATTGTTGTCAGAAATTTCCTCCTTCGTAAACAAGCGTCTATAAATTCGAAAAGAGGGTAGTCGATTCTCGCTGAAAAAGTGAAAAAAAAAAAAAAAAAAAAGAGTCCAATTTATTCCATTAATCAAACATGCACAATTTATTTTGAAATGATCATATAAAAACGAGCTGATGTGTGCATCACATGACTTCCTTTTACACCAATTTAAAGTTATTTCCCCATTATTGACAATTTTAATGTGATTCAATAGTTTAACTCTCTAAATATCATCAACAATGGCCAAATTAAAACCAGATTTTTAAAAAAAAAAAATCACCAAATTTGTCGCCAAGTTGGCAAAAAAACTTGGCGACCAAAATCTTGGCGATATGTTGCCAAGTGTTTGCATAAATTATAACTCCACTTAAGTTTACATCGAAATTAACAATGATTTCCCCCCAAAAAAGGGCAAAACCCCCTTTAGAAACACTCGAATGCAACTAAAAGAGGAGGTGCACAACTAGACCCCATTAGGAGTCTACGTACCAAATTTCAACTTTCTAGGACATACCCTTCTTGAGTTATGCGACATACATCCGCACATACGCACATACGGACGTCACGAGAAAAGTCGTTGTAATTAACTCGGGAAATGTCAAAATGGATAATTCGGGTGTCTATACGTTCTTAGGTACTTATCCACGTGTAGTCGGGTTGAAAAAAAACTCAACGTTAATTCGGGGGTGAGCAAAATGGAAATTAAGACCGAATTTTGAGTTAAAATTTTTTCGCGAATACAATACTTCCTTTTTTGTAAAAGGACGTAATAATGCAACAAAAATATTCCAAAGTTCAATTCTAAAGTCACGAATATACGAATTAAAATACGCACCAAGTTCCTAAGTTATAAATTTATTTGTTAGTGAATAATTTCCTCTCTACCAAACAAATTCCCATGTGCTATGGAAGCAAGTGAACTCAAGTTCTAAAAGACGGTAGTGAATTCTCGCTGAGAAAGTGAAAAAAGCAAAAAATTTATAATATTAATCATCGTAGCATAACACGCATGATTTATTATGAAATGTAAAAATAATGTGATAAAAATTTTCAAGTAAAATTTTAGAATCACAAACATGTAAATTAAAACGTACACCAAGTTTACAAATTAAAAATGCGTTTATCGGTGTACAATTTCTTTCTTAGCAAACAAATGTACATAACTGTAGAAGCAAAGTGAACATAAGCTCGAAAAGGGGCAGTACATTCTTTCAGAGAAAGTGCAAAAAGATATTAATTTTCAACATTGATCATAGCTACATAACGTGCATTTTGTTATGTAATAATCATTTAACAATAATTCAAGAAAAATATTCCAAAGTGAAATTCTAAAGTCACAAACATACGAATTAAAATACGCACCAAGTCCCAAAATTACAAATTCGTTTGTTAGTGAACAATTTTCTCCCTATAAACAAACTTCTATAACTGTGGAAATAAAGTGAACTGAAGTTCAAAAAGAAGGCAGTAAGTTCTACATAGCTCGCATAATTTGTTATAAATTAATCATTTAACAGTAATGCAATAAAAATATTCCAAAGCCAAATTCTAAAGTCACAAACATACGAATTAAAATACGCACTAAGTTCTCAAGTTACAAACTCGTTTGTTAGTGAAAAATTTCCTCCGTAGCAAACAAGCTTCCATAACTTCGGAAGCAAAGTGAACTCAAGTTCGAATGAACGGCAGTAAGTTCTACATAACACGCATAATTGGTTATAAAATAATCATCTAACAATAATGCAATAAAAATATTCCAAAGTGAAATTCTTAAGTCCAAAACACATGAGTTAAAATACGCACCAAGTTCCAAAATTACAAGTTCGTTTGTTAGTAAACAATTTCCTCCCTAGTAAACAAACTTCTATAACTGTGTAAGCAAAGTGAACTCAAGTTCGAAAAGACGGCAGTAAGTTCTATATAACACGCATAAATTGTTATGAAATAATCATTCAACGATGATTCAATAAAAATATTCCAAAGTAAAATTACAAAGTCATAAACATGCTAATTAAAATGTGCACCAAGTTCTCAAATTACAAATTCGTTTGTTAGTGAACAATTTCCTTCCTTATAAACAAACTTCTGTAACTGTGGATGCAAAGTGAACTCAAGTTCGAAAAGACGGCAGTAAGTTTGATATAACGCACTTAATTTGTTATGAAATAGTCATTTGACAATGTTGCAATAAAAATATTACAAATAAAAATTCTAAAGTCACAAACACCCGAATTAAAATACGCACCAAGTTCCCAAATTACAAATTCATTTGTTAGTGGACAATTTCCTCCCAAGTCAACAAATTTCTATAACTGTGGAAGCAAAGTGAACTCAAGTTCGAAAAAACGGCAGTAAGTTCTACATAACACGCATAATTTGTTATGAAATAATCATCTAACAATGATGCAATAAAAACATTCCGAAGTGGAATTCTAAAGTCACAAACCTACAAATTAAAATACGCACCAAGTTCCCAAATTACAAATTTGTTTGTTAGTGAACAATTTCCTCCCTTGTAAAAAAAACTTCTATAACTGTGGAAGCAAAGTGATTTCGAGTTCAAAAAGACGGCAGGAAGTCTTCGCTGAGAAAATGCCAAACCAAAGAATGTATTAAATCAAGGCCACGTGCGGAGACAGTAAAGAATTAGGAAGTCTTGGGATTTAATAGCAGAACAAGTCCGTAAATTAGCTTTCCGTAATTGCAACTCTACAGGTGTTTCTCATGCCATTCCTCCTATTCTTCTAATCAATTTTACTTCAGTTGGCGCCTTTTTATACATCGAGTTCATTTATTTGCAGATGTCTTTATTTTGCTTTTCTAATGCTCGGCTTCCACCAACTTCAAAGATTTATTTTGCTTCTGAAGTTTCTATGGCGGGAAAGTTCATTGAATTTTGTAGTCAAGTGAAACATATTGTTTCCGCTTGCTAACACGGTTCTTCTTTAAATTTTATTTAAACTTTGAACTTAGTTGAAAATTCTAAACTTCGTTGCCTTTAATGGCGTGTGCATTGAAATTCAATTTTCTGTTGTGAATTCGATTTAAAGATCATGTCGAGTGCTAAAAATATATTTCTGTGTTTTGCGAATGTTTCTTGGATTATTTAAATACACCGCTAACTAAGGAAATATAAGTAAATAATTGAAGTGAATGAAAAATAATTGAAGCTTCTCTTTTTATTTTTCAGTAAAAGTTTCAAAATTTATAATTTCATAGCAGTTCGATAAGATACATTTTAAGTGAAATGCAGTGCAAATCTAATCAAAACAATTTGTAACCCAAACAATTAATGAATCGATTGTTTGGGGATATTTCATCTTTCAATAATTATTTCTTATAAGCTGTGCATTAATCATTGTTTCTTTCTTCTGTGTCTAATATACATATCGAATAAATGTTAGATTAGAATAAAGAAATGACTATCTAATGTGAAGAAAGTATTGGTTTCGTGAAATTTTTTGAATTTCGAATGATTTGCACGTTTTGAGGTGTGCTGAGTCCATTTCGATTATTTTTTCGAGAATGTTTGTCTGTGTGTCTGTATATGTGGGACGTGGATTTTTTTTTTTTTTTTTTTTTTTTTGACCGCTTTAAAACAAAAACTACTGCATAAAATGAGCAAAATTTGGTACACATATGTAACCCCCATGTGAACTTGTGTCCATTAGTTTCTGGAACCAATTCCTCCTAGAGGCTAGAGCAATCGAAACATTTTTCCATTATGCGTGCCTGCTATATCTCAGATTAATTTTGAGATTCCTGCAGAAGAAATCTGCTAAGCATATTTCCTTCTAAAGACAAAATAAATCGTACAAATTCCGAAATTGTTTAAAATATTTTTGAATCTTCATTTTTTTTTTAATGCAGAACTTAATCTTTTATACAATTTAAAAAATTTAACACAATCTTTTTACTTGTGACGTAATATGCGAAAATGCATTTTTAAATGTATTACATTGAAACCTGTGTAAGTTGACCACTTGCGGTGCACTAGGTTAGTGGTCAACTTACAAAGGTTGATTTATATGATAAGGGCAATTCCGTGCCTGAAAAAAGTGGTCAACTTAGACAGGTGGTCAACTTACAAGGGTGGTCAACTTCACAGGTTTTACTGTATCTAGTTTCACACATAGGTTATTAAAGTAACTCACATAAGAGTTTGTTAAACTAAGTAGCAGTAAATCATGGCTCCCATCCCAAGTTTGACGCACTCGGCTCAGAGTTCGAGTTCGAATCTCGTAGCTGTATTTAGTAAAAATGAAGTGTAATATTGAGTTGCCTGTACTCCTGTCTTCCTCTGCGAGTTCTTGTTGTTTATTTTACCTATGCAATGCGCAAAATGGAGTTTTATGAGTCTCTCTCGTTGCTGTATTTAGTAAAAATTAAAGTGTAATATCATTGAGCAGTCTGCTGGATGTTTCCTGTATTCTTGTCTTCCTCTGCGAGTTTTTGTTGTTTAGTTTTACCTGTGCAATACGCAAAATAGAATTCAATGAGTCGCTCTCGTAACTGTATTTAATAATAAAAAATTATTAAATAAAAACAAAAAAACCCGACTGCGTAAAAACCAAAAAAACTAAAAGGAAAAATGTATAAGCCCAGTAGTTTAGAATGTTATTAAGTACTACTGAATAACTACACCGTTGAAATAGTTTTATAACCGTACACAGATAAGACAAATCATAAATTCAAAAGCAGAATAGAAGGATCAACAGTCGAGGCCCATTCCCTTCTAATTCAAAGAAACCCGTAAAATTTGAATGGGACTCTTCAAAACAATTAACAGCGTACACATACTTAAGCTTATTTTTTCCTCCTTTTATAAATTCTATTGGAAAGTGCAAAAAATAAGTTTTACAATGAATTCGGCCAATATATTAATCAATTGTGGAAATTTTCCCCTAAAAGTAAAAGGGGGGTCAACCCTTCCCCCAGAGTCTTTGGTTTTAACATTTACCAATCCTAACACGATAATTTATATCAGGGATGCCGAATCGGAGGAAAAATGATAGACTCCTTCACCCTAAAAATATTCCGACTTCGGACTCCAATACTCCGACTCTGCAGCCCTGGCATATGTTATACTAGTAAAGGGGGGACCGTTACAACCCCCTCCCCCGCTCTGGTGAATTCTGGCTGCTCTACTGATACAGATGTGTTATTAAGCGGCATTCAATTATTATTATTACAGCACTTAAATACGACACTACTTTATGTTTAATTATGGTGGTAACTGCAATTAAGCATCCACATATTACATTTAAATGGTTTGTATTCATTTAACATATCGTAGATTTTAATTGATTTGCTTCAACTAAGCAATAGGTGGTTGCGTTGGGTTGGGTTTATTTGCACTGCTATGCCTGCACTTCAAAGCAATTAGTTGATTTACATCAATTTTATAACCGTTCATAACAGTCAGATAATTTATGGGGTTAATTTCCATCTAAGGGGTTTTTCAAAGAATTTATTAGTTGTTTTGCAAGAAATGCGTAATATTTATCTTGGATTATTTGCTTTTTTTTTTTTTTTTTTTGTAATGGCTCGAGTAACCAAGGGATAATAATGTCCTAGACGAGTTTTAGTCACGGGTTCATTTACTTTTTTTTTTTGGTCGGTACAGAACGACTTGATGGGAAACAAGCTACTTTCTTGGAAAACTTCTGAGATGATTAACTTCGACATGTATGCACATTAAAATACGAGTGAACCAGAAAAACTCCAATCTGTCATCACACCACAATTTCCCTGTGCCTTCCACAAGAATGGTTTTACCAGTTGGTTATGGTCCTGAAAAGAGCCCAATTCTTTTGATCAGGGGTATCCATTTGGCCTCAGGGATATCAATTTGCATTTAAATTATGGAGGACTTGATGACCACTGTTGATTTAACTTGTGCCAGTCGCCCCTAACGGCGGATCTTCGACCGGTTGATATTGAAACCGTGACTCGCCAGGCAAGAGTTCCAATAACCATCCCAACTCTTGTTTCTTAAAGCAGCTACTATTATGCTGAGATTAGAATCCATGACCTTCTTAGTCCAAGCCAACTCGTTACCACTGTGGCATAAGTCAAGCATTAAATTACTTGAATTTGTTCAACGTGGCTTTATTATATTTGTTTTCATTAGTTCAACAGCACATTTTTTCATTCATATTTTAACGATATCAGTTGATTCAATGTTCCTATCTTATCTTACCAGGGCAGCACCATCATCACTTTCGAGCCTTCGCCTCTGCGTTTGGACAGCGGACCCCCTTCTTCGACCCCCGATTGGTGGATCCCCTGCGAGAGTGGGAACAGTTCAGGAGGAAGACTGCAGAGCAATGGGCTCTTGATCTGCCACGCAGGATGGGGGTTGGTGCCACGCCCTCTGGTAAATCTTACTTCTTTCTATATCATAATTTGATTTTAAGAGATTGAAAAAAAATCTGATGTGGATATCACATATTTTGTCACTAAATTGTGCAAGTAGGGAGTAATCGTAACAGTGAATGAAAGACTCGTAATTAAAAAAATAATAATAATACAATAAAACGTGATGATCATCCTTGCAATTTGACCACTTGTCTAAGTTGACCGTCAAAGTACTGCCCTGCAATTCGTCAACTTACGTAGGCTTCACTGGATTAAGGTTTCCAAAGTATTTTCTTAGACGAATCGGCAACATTACCTTCTCTTTATTAACTCCAAAAAAGAAACGACTACAATGTTTAGTTTTTGTACACAAGATGAAATTGGCTGCTACACCACTAAGACTTTGTGTTACGTTTTAACTGCAAAGATGAACCAACACTCTACAACAGTTGCACACTAGAAGCTATTAAAATTTGAAACTGTATTTTTTTTATGTTTACATTATCTTATCAATTCATTTCAATGCTTCATATCATTGTGAATAAATATTATAAAAAAAACATAAGCATTAGAAGTTTTTTAAATACTTATAGCTCTCAAATGAGAATGCAATTTAGAGAACTATCGTCTGCTAAACTGCAAAAAAAGAACAACTGCTCGTTTCCCAGAAAATCTATAGGAAACTGGTGAAAATCTATAGAAACAAAGGTTTCGAGTATCGATACAACTTCTTATGTAACGGTGCTTAAAAGGAAGCTGAATCGTTAGTTCCTAAAAACCTTTATGGAAGCTCAGTTTCCAAGAAATGTTCCAGTAAGCGAGCATTTTTTTTTTTTTTTTTACAGCGTAGCATTCCTTAAAAACCGAGCTGACTAAATGTTGTGATTAAAAACACATATCCACCAAACGAAAAATTTATAATAATCAAAAGCCTTAAATCGGCACTTACGTAACGTAATCTTTCGAAAAGCGTTTTAACAAAAGATCCCAATCTTTATCCCTAAACAAAAAAGCAACAGCACTTAAACAGTGAATCCTGTATCAGAGACCTCTTTTAGAAAAGATTCTAAATCCCTTTCTAATTATATCATCTATAACACCAAAAAAGAGACAATATCCTTTCAATTTGAAAGAGCGGAGATAATTCCTCCAGCCTGCATGGCGACGTGTAAAACGGAGAAGTGGAATTGTGGTTCGTGAGACCACAGCAGAGCTTTATCCTGCTTTACGGGCAGCCCCAGATAAAAATGACACACCCCATACATCACTTGCGCCCTGCCCCGAAGCTCCGAGTCATTAGGAAATGAGTCCTTAAATCTCATTTCAAGCGGTAATTAAGTTAAGTGATCGATAGTTTGGGAAGGATAAAGACAATGAGAATTATTTTAAACTTCTCGGCTTTCCAAAGGCGGAGTTTTTGATGCTTTGTTACATAGATTTTTCACAGACTGTTATCTTGTCGGTTAGCTGTTTATTTTCTTCATTTACTTTGCGTCTTTTTTTTCTTCTTGAGGTGGAGTTGATGACCGTTTTATTTTTTTGGGTCCTTCTTTAAATTTAGCTTTCTTCATTCGCTTATGCGATAACGAAAATGGATGATTTACTCGGGAAAAAATTAAGTGGCATCTTGGAGAGATATTGGGCGTAATTAATGAAAAAAAAAGCTTCCACCTATTTAAATTTAGCGTATAAGCACGGTTCAAAAAGTCTTTTTCTTTCGTTTCTCTTTTTGGAAGTCGAAAAGGAGATAACGCAAGCAATTTAACTCTTACCCATTAAGAAATCAAAGAAGAAAGTTCAAACTATGAATAGTTAGAAAAGAGATAACAGAATATTATCCACGTTTATTATTTTATTCTTTTATACATAAAAAAAGCAATTTAAAAATTTATAAAATCTTAAAAACTATTTTTTTTATCTATAGCTATACAGTTGAACTTGGTTATAGTGACTTCATTTATAGTGCTAACTCTGGCTTCATGTCAAAAAAATTCAGTCCCTTTATTTGCCCATGAGCAGAAGGTAAAGGGCAGAAGGTAAAGGGCTTAGGAGGAAAAGAACACTGCGTTCATTTTTCAAAATCTAAGAGCATTATTACGCAATTTATTATATCCCATCCAGGGGCTTCGTGCACTAATTCGGATTCTTAATAGAAAATACGATAGAGGAAGGAAAACAGCACTTGCTAGCACATTTCACCTGCTGATTTTGAAATAAAAGGACATTAAAGGCACCTCCTGGAAACTTTCTTTTGTATATGTGTGTGCGTGTGTGTGTGTGAAAGATCACTCTTTACCTCCCAGAAAAAGTACATATACATATGTGATGCAGTTCCTAACAATAACAAGAAACCTGACAGTAAACTTGACGGCAGACATTAACAAAGCATTATACTATCTTTAACTGCTGTAATTTCTCACTTTCTTATACTGCATTTTACTTATATATCCCTGCCCCCCCCCACACACACAATTGTTATGTAGTTTCTCTCAGCTCAGAATGTTTGTAAATGTGGTCTTGCTGAAACTGCTGTTGCCATTTTTTTTTTCAAAAGTAATCTTAGAAAAGCAATTTCATTAGTGCAGCAAGATTTTTCGTTGCCCGAAAAAGTAAATAAACATGACTAATTCAATAATAATAAAATCCTTTAAAGCTAAAACAGGTTCAAAAGTTACATAAACTTCCACTCTTTTCAAGGGCACAATTCATGACAAAGTCTAATTTGAACCTTACTACAAAAGCAAGGCTTAATTTGCATGGTAACTCACGGAAGCTCTGTTCGTGTATTTCTTTCCCTCTATTTACACATTAAAAAGAAGTTATATTTCGCAGTAAAAAACATTCAGAAGCGCTCCTGGAGGATAATAGGCAGCTAATGTGCCTAATTTCTGCCAGTAATCAGACAAGAAAAAGGATAGCTTGGCTCTAAAACTCTGTGACATTTCTGAAATTAACCAAGAAAATTCCTGAAGAATTCAGAAACCCTCCCAATAAATGCTAGTCATTTTCTTGGAATAAATCAGGACCTTTCTATAAAAAAGTGAGATTAGGTTTTCGGCAACTTTTCCCAAATCCATGTAATATATATGAAACTTGGCACCTTATTGATTTGCTAGAAAAGCTCCTAAAGTAGAGCAGTACTAATGGTCAAAGCTAAGGCAGAATTTCATGCAAGTACTGAACAGCTTTTTTCTCAGCAACTCTTCCAGGGACAGCATTTCACCCTAATTTGGGGCTCCGTCAGTCTGGACTGGCTGCAATTGAGCTGAAGGCGAAACACTTAATAAAGGCCTTAAGTATTATATTTACAGTAGTACATAAATTTAGTTTTCTCGACCGACAGTGAGAAGTCTACTTCAGTGTAACAAGTAACAGTTCAGGAAACTTTGTAGCATAAATTCCTAGTTTTCTCTGGAAACTGGTGGAAACGCGTGAAATCCCGGAACGTTGATATAAAATAATCTGTGGTGTTGCGGAATTTTTTTTGAGTAATGCAATATAGACGGATTGCAGGAGTTTGAAGTGGTCCAACATCAAAGTAAACTTTAAAACACATGACGGACCTTTTTTGAAGATTACTAAAGTTTTAGGACGATACATGAAACACTTTGTGTGATTTGTGTATTTATCACTATTACTTAAAATACAGAACCTCTGTGCGTATATATCTGGGGTACCCAATTTAGGGTTCATGGCGTAGACTGCACCATTGAAATTTTTAGGGTGGTTGTTTTGACGGGCATTTCTTCCATTTTGGCGGGGGGGGCTCTTGCTTTTTTGGGGGGAGGGTCTTTGCGATATTTAGGGGGTGCGCTCTTCCTCTTAGGGACCCCTGTATATATATATATATATGACAAAAGAAAAATGTATAGACTCCCTACAGAAGAAGGGGAATTTTCTACTTACTCTACCATCACAACTGATATTGCCGAGAATTTAGTGAACAATGCCCTGTAGCAATATACCACTTTAATTTATTTTGCATTTGATGGAAATCGAATAAGTTCAGTCGTGCCATGCTTTATGGAACTAAACCGACTCCAGCGACGGTCCCTTTTGTAACTTGTTTACCATCTATCGAAAACCCCTCCAAAAGTTCGGTATCACGAGATAGACGGGAAAGGATGATGACGTTGCACTTCCGATCACGTGAAACCTCTCAGTGCCGGAAGTTGAGAGGGTAGCGTTGCCATGGAAACAAGCACAATCGGTGCTTTTGAAGTCCAGGATCAACTTGGGTTTTGATGGCTTTGAGTTTTCGCGTGACGTAGAAGTGGGCCCACTCTCCAGGGATATCCAGCTCCGGTCTCGAGTGTTTAATTAGGTGGTTTTCCTACGGGAGAAGTTCGATTTCAATGGTCGGAATGAATCTTTTTGTCTGCAGAACAGAGTTTGAGTTTCATTGAATTGGATAATCGATGCACATCGGGATGATGAATAAGCTTCAGTCGAAACTGTTTTCCCATAGAAGTAATAGTGTTTCAGACTCAGTCGATGAAATGGTATTAAATGTATCAGCCGCATCATTTCAATATGATATCATTTAATTCCACATTCGTACGGTTCAATATGAGACCATCAAATTCTACATTCGTGAATTTCGATAATATAGCACATCAGGACTTTATTGCTATGTATTGCAGTGTAAATAAGTTTAAGAAGTGAATTTTTTTTATACTAGGTTGATAAAACATTGAAATATCAGATAGCATTTTTATTTTCGTTCGGAAAAAGAGTATTTTATTATTAACCCATAATAAATAGAACAAATGCCCGCCCTGTCTAGTGGTCAGAGGAGTCTGACTACGATGAGGAGGTTCCGGGTTCGGATCCCGGCTCGGCATGGATGTACTTTCTCCTGTCCTTTTCTTTCCTTTGTGTGAATGTGTTGTAAATGGTTACCTATCCTATAAATAGGTCCTTATTGCATATACGTACTGGGGAAGTCTGACTTCGCACCAAGTGAAGGTAGAGTTGGAAAGGTGAAGCAGCTCACCCCAAATTGCCAGCTTGGCTGGCACAAGACAACAACAACAACAAATGGACAAATACATGAAATACACCGTCAGCTCAGTCAATTCCAGCCGAGGACTGCAGTTTTGTACTTATTAGCACTCATCAGCCCGGCATAGGAGTGACTGAGCTGGAGGTGGAAAACCTCTTAAGGAAGCCAAGAGTGCCAAACAAACTGGTAGCTAATATAGAATTAGCACTGACCAGCAGACGAGTGACCGAAACAATGGTTCGGTTCTCAGTCACTCCTTTGCCGGGCTGATGAGTGCTAATAAGCACGAAACTGCAGTCCTCGGCTGGAATTGTGCTGGCGGTGTATTTCATGTATTTCTGCCTTAGCCCTGGCTATAGGGTGGTAACTTACTGAATAAATGGACAAATAGTCCATCCAATCAACTCTATCTAGAGCAAAAACTTTTGGTCTGGAAAAGCAATGCTAAATCAAAATTGTTGTGGCGTAACACGTAATATGCGAGTTTTGTGTGAAAACGCAAATTTATGCTTATACTAATCTTTACTTAAAGTAAAATAAATCATCTGTTGTCATTTATATACATTACAACACTCTTTGTGTTGTACATCTATTTCATCGTTTTCTGCCATTTAAATTTCAATAATACTCGTGCCATCTCACAGTAAAAAAAAAACATGGCTATCCTCTTAGTTTTCTAATATTTTTGAACCGAAACAGATGGAAATAATACACCTTTTTTGTATAAGTAATTCTTGCAATACAGTTTCATTTGAGATACCATTTGTCACATTATTTAATCATACAACCCTTTCAACAAATATCACAGTCGCCCATATTTGCATTTCTACCTTTGATATGGGATGATTTTACCAGAGTGATGCATTCATTAGATTTTTAAGTGGAAACTTTTTTCTCACAAAACTTTTTTCTGTCGCAATAAATCATTGTTTCTTATCATTTATTCAGATTCCATGTATCACATTTAACTTTAAAAATAGACATAAAAGTTAAGCACATTGAAACTAGTTTAAGCTGATTTAATGAAAAAAAAAAAAACTGACGTGCGAAATAAATTTGCATTGAAAATCGCACACATTAATTGGAATTAAGTAGATCTTTTTCCTCTGTGCATTGGGATAGAAGTTGGTTATAATTTTCTTTCTAACAGGAAAGAGGAAGTTTCTTTACATTTACAAAATTCATGTTTCTCGTTTTAGCTCTCTATTTAGCGAATTTTTCCACGTCATTCTTTTGCATGTTCTTTAGAATGCTCCTTGAAAATTCAAAACTAATGCCAGCTATTTTTCTTTCTTTTCTTCTTCTATTTTAAAATTTGATTTTGTGTTTTGCAACTTTGTTCTTCCCTACCTTAATTAGAATGCTTTTAAAACAATATTGACTTTTATGCAACTGTCCAAATTTTAATCAAATACGTTTTAAATATTTTAGTGATTTTAATCTATCTTTTAAAGACTTGTTGGTGGACTCACCCCATCGCAATTTGTACTCCTTCCTCCAGGACATTGGCTTCTCCTTTTTAATTTAGTGTTTGTCTCACCATTATGTGATTTCGTCCTTTCCTCATTTTTCAAGATATTGTTTCATTCACTTTTCTTTATATGTTTTTAACGTTTATATATTTTTAAGACTGTCCTTTTTTAATACTAGTACTTGAAGATTTATGCTTTTTACTTCAAAATATGCATACTTTTATTTTTTTGACTTATTCTCAAATGAAAAATAAATAGTATATAATGAAAAATCGTCTGGCGAAGTATAGCCCTCAAGGGCTCTTGCGCCATAAAAATAAAAGAAACCAGAAAGTGCTAGCCGTTTTATTTAGAGCGTGGTTGCCTGGTCGATAAAAAGCGTTGGATTTGTGGCTAGAAGGTTCCGAGTTCGATGACCAGCCGGGCGAATAGCTTTCATGTTCGCCAATGGTGACTGGGGAACGTTAAATAGGTTGTGGTCGTGAAGTCCCTCAAGTTCTCATTTCAAATAAATACCTCTGGGGATGCTGGACAGGAGGTTGCAAAGTTCACATGCTCGGAAGGAACCTCGTGAAATATTCATTCGAAAGTGAATACAATGATATCCACATAAGCCGCGTCCCCGCAAAGGCACTCTTATATATTACTTGTAACTTGCATATCCCAGCATTCTGTTTTTTCTTACTGGTAACATGTGGATTCTCCCAGCTTCGAACTCGAGTTCTTGTGGTTTTCTATCCAAAACTTGCTTACGTCGCTGGGTAAAGCAACAACAACACCAAGTTTCACACAAGGAAAGGGTTTTCGCAACGAGTTGAAGCCGGACTTTACGACCATAAGAGGACGATCTGAACGAATCCACACAACTGGTAAAAAACCAGAAGGCGGGGATAAAAGGGTTAAAGAATGCTCTGTCAACTCGACTTTCCTGCCCATTACTGCTTCTGCCTGTCAAACTTATATGAATGCACTGAACTACTCTAAATTGAAAATGTCAATAATGTTTTTTTTTTCTTACAGACATGGCACAGTCTTTCAATTTTGCTGCTGGAGAACATCCACACTGGTTAGCATACAATGCACATTATTCACCATATTTCACTTCGGCTGCTTTTCGTGGAACAGGATTTGCAGGTTACACTTTAGACAGCGCTTTCACCGCTACTGGAATCACTAGCCAAGATACGCATCCAGCTTCACTAGCAGGTGAGTGTAACTTCAAAATAGCATGTTCATAAAATCAGAGGAAATACCACAGTGCATACAGAAGCTGACACTCGTATTCACTAGACGGTTCAAATTCAACCCTCGATCAGACAGCCAAATCGCCGGTTGCAGCCTTCTTTGACTAATAAGAAGGTCTCAATCTACGGTTCAGGTGTCGGACCGAGAGTCGAATAGTCTGTTGAATACGGGTATCAGAATTCCACATAGGCTTGAAGTATAATCGAATCCACCGTTGAATTAATAACTTGGGGGTTCCGCCTCTGCTCGTGTAGCTTTCCAACCCCTGTTCAGCACCTGCGATGGCTGAATGTCTCCTGCGTTCGGTGACAATTCATGATTCTACTGCTTTCAGTGTGTCAGAACATCCATAGATGTCCTCACAACATTCTCAGGACTGGAAGTTCAGCTCATTATCTCCGGTCCTTTAAGGTTTAAAGGGTTCGGATCGGGCGGAATCACTTCCCCTGGATGTCGTATATCCAACGTTACTAGTATTGATCTGGTACACATTGCCAGTCTGGAAAAGATAGTGTTACAGACACATAGACAGACGCGCACGGAAATCTATTGTATAGATGAAACCAACAAAAATCCGGGCAAAAAGTCAATTCAACATCAGTTAATATCGCTTGGATATATAGGTTAAACGTGTGTAATAAAAGCTGACTTTTTAATCACTATTCTTGGTCACAGATTTCTCTTACTTTTTTCATGCATCTCTCTGTGCCATTTCGATGTATTCAACGACTCTCCACCTTCACGATCTACGTTATTGGTCAACATATTTATGTATAAACCCAGTAATGATAAACTTCCGTTTTTAAAAACTACCCTTAAATTCTTAGATTAGTCTAGCTTGTTTTATTGTCCAGTTCAAAAACCACCCTTCCTTTCCGAGATGCTCGTTATCTGGTTTTAGCCGTCGGTTAAAACTGAAATCATCAGTTAGAGAAAATCAAGTTATTGGTCAGTTTATGCATTACATTCTGGAAGCCAGAGTGAAAGCATTATGGTGATGCCCGTCTTAGAAATGCATTTATTTGGTTCCTGTGAGTTCAAAATGATTTTCAAAAAACTTTATGCATATTTATCAATTTTTATTTCTTATTTACTTTTACAGATCCCAACGTATCGCCTGATTCAACGCCTGGCAGTAACAACAGTCAACTACATCCGTCATCAGCTTTTACATTCAAGTCTCTAATAGATAACCTGGGTCATACAAAGAATGACCTTGCATGTAGGCCGAACAACAGCAGTCCACTATCATCCGCGACCACTACAGCTTCTGAATCTAATCCCTGTCATTCGACGCCAGACCAGGCCAAGCTACAGACTTCTAATTCTGCTCTGCAGTTGCCACGGACTAATATTCCTCTTCTACCTGGAGCTTCTTCATCTACATTGTCAGTGAACCACGCCAGCTACCTTCTGGCATCGCAGAGCTACTACGGAAGTAACGGCGCGGCAGCCACGAGTGCTGGTATGTACCTCGGTACAGGTGGCATGGTGCCACCTTCGCTTCTCTATCCTCAACTTTACCAACAGAGTCATCTCCACCCGTCCCTCCACCTCCTCGGAAACGACGCAAGGAGCTCTTACGACGTTGCGGCATCCTTGGCGTCACAACATCAGGATGCTCAACAGTTGAACAACAGTCATTCTCCAGAACTGCTCAACAAAGAACTTCAATCTCCCTCCACCTGTTCTGATGAAAGTCGACAAGAAGACAGCAATGTCAACGGCCACCTTTCTTTGCGGAACTCTAGAGAGAGATTGCATTCCTTACGGTTGAATGTCATGTCAACCCCAAGGACAGCACATAATGAAGTTGCAACCGTATGGAGGCCTTATTGAAAATTATATAATACGTTTACATGACACACATGAACCCGGTGATGACTGCTAATGTCGAGAGCATGCCACTGAAAAACATTTGCTTGTAATGAATTCCAAGCATATATTCATGCCAAGAGATTTATATATATTTTAGAAAAATATTTATGTAAAAATTATTGTTTTTTTTTATTTTCAAAGATGCATTTATTTTTAAATATCGTTTATAATTTTTTGTTCAAAACAAATTCGTTACCAATTTTAAGCTAAATAAGTACAAGTATTTATTAAACTTTTTAAATTCGAAATGAATTTTAGTATATCAGTTTATTATCGGCATACATCATTAATAATTATCAATAGATATCTATAAGTTTATTATAAAATATAAACTTTTTTTTTTGCTCTTCATTTCATAAAAAAGTCTTATCATTCAATCTGCCAAAATTAAAAAACCAGTAATTGAAAGTTAAATAACTATTGATAACTATGAAATTTCTGAACTAAATTTTAATTTTTATAGTGAAATTGCGAATGCTTCCCTTTTTTCAAAGCTACTTTCATTTAAAAAACATCAACTCCCAACCATTTAATGTTTAAACAAATGTCAAACAATTTAAAGTTATATAAATATTGATTACATGTTTTTCGGATTTGAAATTAAAATTTCAGGTTCAATGTAAAATATAAACGTTTAAGTTAGATAGCCTGTAGATAAATTATTTCTTTGAAACAAAGAACCCTGTGATATGCTCAAAGAAGGGTTTCTAAGTGATAAAATTAATTTCATTCGTAACCTTTCTTAAAGGAAATCAATGTATTTTTTTCATTTTTATTTCATGTTTTGTAACTTAATTCCGCCAGCAAGACATCTTAAAACTTATTCTGTTATCTTTTTTTTACTGTAACTTCTTTCAAAATTAATAATTTCTGATATTTCTTTCTTTGCTGAAACAAAAGCTGTTAAGTATTTTATGGCTATTGGATGCTTTATATCTAAAGCAAGAACCAGTTTAAAAGCGAAAACGTGCGGTTTTTGTGTATTTGCTCTCTTTGATAATTTGTCATTTCGTGCTGTACAATACGAAGTTTTTAAGATTTCTCCCAAGCTACGTTCAAATATTTTGAGGTTCATCCAATTTGGAATATCTACCAGAGAGGCAATTGAACTACCATCCCCGTAATTTCTTATACATATGTTTGAAAATGCTCAAATTTTGTGTGTCAAAGTCCTTCAAAAGTCCTTCTGTGGAAGAATACACATTATTTGGATGAACTTAAAAAGATAATAGTTGCTTTTATATATAAAAAAAATTTAATCAAGGCGTACCTAGATTTGTTAACAGACGATCAAAGTGAAAGATACTTTAAGATAAAAATAGCTTAAAACTTATAAAGATGCCAATCATGGGACAGTATGTTATTAGGAAAAAAATATTGGAATTTTTATTAAGTGTCTCATAATTATTTTTTATATTATTATTTTATTATTCAGTTTCCAATTCTAACAAACACGAAACACTTTATCACCGAGGGCAAAGTTAAACTGTTTCTGATGTGCATGATATATTTAAAAAAAATAGTATTTTGTTTCTACTTTCACATTGAGTGCAATATATATATAATAATTTTTTCTCTGCCAAGATGCAGTTTGTATACCAAAGATATTAATATAAAGATTTTATTTCAAATCGTATAATGTACATATGTATGAAAGTACTTGTACAATTTTATGCTTTAGATGTGTATTGTTCTTGAAACAAGCATAATTAAAGATTTTAACTGTAAATGTTCCTGAAATTAAGTATTTCTTTGTGTAAAAATTTATACACAATAAAAATTTGAAATCGATAAATAGTTTATATGTTTTGTTTTTCTAATAGTTTAGTCCAATTTTTAGTTCAGTTTGTTTTATCTCTGATAACAAGATATCTTACCTTGGACTAATTCATTTCCGCTTGAGGATAATCGTACTGCTTCTTATATTGCTACAAGGTCAACGTGTAATTTTAGCCAATCAAACCAGCATCTATCGCTATTATTTTAGCAAATGGAATGCTGTAGACTCTCTCTATTCTGAACACTCATGGGACCGAGCAAAAATGTTCGGAATATGAAGGTGTTCATTATAGACGGAGACTGGATAATGCATGCATATGTATTCTATTGCGTTAGTGGACTATGTTCAGAACTATGCCTAGCTGTACCAGTTACTGAGATAGAAGTGCTAAATTGTGGATTGGTGGCTAGTGCAATGTCTAATTCAACTCAGTAGGACTAAAATCCTGCATTTATTTATTACTCTGTTAATTTAAAAAGTTTAATGTAACATTCGACAGTAAAATATTACACTACTGCTATCGGTACAATACCATGGGGGAAAGCAAAAAAGCTATTTTTAATCTGTTTTTGCATTGTGTACCCTCATGCAAGGAATGTGCTATCATCCAAGTGAAAATGTTTCCTGGTGTATCTCAGCCACATTTTGCTTAAAGGTAATCATGCTTTAAAGGATTTGAAAACAACTTGATACTATGGTGGGACTCTTGAAATATAGTTCAGTTTCAGAAATTTCAGGCTCATATTGCTCAGCTGAATGGTTTCATCTGATGCAGTAATATGCAGGAAAATAATATTTCTCTTTAATGCCATTCAATCAGTGATGAAATCGTGAATGTATTTTAGTCTTCCCTATTTGATTCATAAGATTCCCGTGCACCGATTGTTAACATTTTCAGTATATAGAGAGGTGATAATTGGGAGGGATTGAAAATAGCGTTCATAATACTGGGGGGTTCATATTATCTGTGTTCAAAATACAGAGAGGTCAGCCTATGTTAAGTTTATGGAGTTTCACCGGGACTATCAAAATGTGTTCGCAATATCGGGGTGTTCAGATAGAGGGAGTCCACTGTAGTTTAATCTGTTATCCATTCGAGTGCAAGTAGTGATTGCAATACCGGTATTTCGAGCTATTTCGCAATTTAGTAATACCGGTATTTTCGGTATTAGCTGAAAATAATAAAGTCTTAATTAAGCAGTTTTTTCAATTTAACTTATTTAGATGTCTACTTTTGTTTTAAATGTACATTTATTTTTCAATGACATAGTACCAAACTCAATCTACTGATGTAAAAAATTGGCTTCAAAAGCACGAATTAAGGTATCCGACTAGGTTCGGAGCAGTTTTTTTTTAAACAATATTATGAAAATATTAATGTTTTTTTAGAAGCAGAAAGATCTTAAAACATGTATTTTGCTTAAAAATAAACCATAATATCAATATATTTTTTAAATGGGTGATTTTCGGCAAAAATGACTGAAAATTACCAGTTAGGAGAAACATTGTATTTATAACGAGCAGATGTGTACATCACATGACTTCCTTTTACACCAATTTAATGTTATTTTCCCATTATTGAAATTTTAATGTGTTTCAATAGTTAACTCTCTAAATATCACCAACAGTGGCCAAATTGAAACCAGATTTTGGCGCCCAAACTTGGCGATCAAAAGACTGGCGATATATCACCAAGTGTCCGCCAAATTATAATACCACTTGAGTTTGCATCGAAATTAACAAAGATTTCCCCCCAAAAAGGTGAAAAAGACCCCTTTAGAAACACCCGAATGTAATCAAAAGGAAAGGTGCACAACTAGACCCCACTAGGAGTCTACGTACCAAATTTCAACTTTCTAGGACATACCGTTCTTGAGTTATGCGACATACATACATGCATACATACGTAAATACAGACGTCACGAGAAAGCTCGTTGTAATTAACTAGGGAAACTTCAAAATGGATATTTCGGGCGTCTATACGTTCTTAGGTATATATGCACGTGTGGTCGGGTCGAAAAAAAACTGAACATTCATTTGGGGAAAATGGAAATTAAGGTCGATTTTTTAAGTGAAAATTTTTTCGCGAATACAATATGTACTTCCTTTTTTGTAAAAAAAAAAAGTAAAAATTAACTAGTTACAAACAATTTGCTTAGATTATTTCCCATGAAACAGACCGCAGGTTAAGAAATGCTTCAAGAATTTCAAGGTTTGTGACAAATTACGTAACTTTATCCAGAAATTTCTCGAAAATTAATCACCTTTTTGCGGTAAAAAAAGATATAAATCAAAAAATATTTCATCATTCACATAATCTGCAGTCTATTACACTCACAAGTATTTACAAGATAGGCATGTCAAATTTAATGTTCCAATACTGAATAGAATTTGCAAAATCATGTGTTCCGTAGCCAGTATCGAGCAAAAATTGCATTCTTCAAAAAACGTAAGTAAAGATTAGACTTAACACGTGTTACACTGCAGACACTTAGTATTCAAATGCTTATAACGTGAGTTCTAATTCGAGTAGATTAAAAAATCAAAAAGTTTTATAATCTTAAAGAATGGAGCTGTTGAATAAAACCATTTAGAGAAAAAGTGAATTTTGGTCGAAAACCGCCTTTTCAACCTAGTCAGATACCTTAATAGAATATCATTGAATAAAATATCGGAAAGATTACGAAATGATATTTTCATAACTATATGGTGAGATGAATCGCACTTTCGTGCTCATGAGCACCATGTTTTTATTTTTCCGTGATCACTCACTTTCCCTTTTGTGAAAGTTCATTCAAAGTGTATTTAAGAATGTATCTATCCTATAAACAATTTACTTGAACCATCAATTGCAGTAATACTTTATGTTTTTTCAATATTTGTCTCAACTGTATACTGAATTTCGACAAACTTTTCTTGTTAGTACTTGTATAACAAAAGATAGTTTGATGTCCCCGGTATTGGTGTACGGTCTTGTCTCGCTACTTAGCTCTATATTTGGCGAGATAACATTCAGAAATTATATACTTCCTTGAAAATTTGCGTAGAAGTAAGGCATAATCAAGTAAAACACGTTTTCAGACATTTACATGATTATAATTCTAAAGAATTTTGAAACGAAAACGAAAACGATTTAAAGAAATTAACACGATCAAATTTAGTTTCATCGTAAATTTCACACCGGACTAAACACCAAACCTATTCTGATCAAGAGGAAATAGTTGAAGATGATGTTAATATTGGAAAGGTACTGTCTCTCGAAGAGAAATTACGACGAGCTATAAACTCTAGTAATAATAATAAAATAATATTAATACAGACTATACAAAAGAAACATACACACACACACACAAAAGAATTTATCCACGAAACGCAAGACACCAAATTAGTTGAAGATGAAAGACTTCAAGGTAATTAGAGGAGATGTATCACGCATTGCTAACAGTACCACCGACCTGCGTGAATTCAGAGAGTTGCAGGAAATTCACACACTAAATTGGGTTCCAGACTTGTAGACAATTCAATATAGATGCATTACGTTTCTTACTATTCTTTATTTTTATTACATTTGTTTTTTCGCTTTGTAATTGTTCGTAATTTGTTTTCATAAATAATACAATTAATGCAATTTTTGCACAAAATTTTGAAATATGTTAACGAAACAAAATATTTAAGATAATTTTTGAGAAATTTCTAATCAAGGTATTAATACCGGTATTCCGGTATCACGTTTTAGAAATACAGAATACCAGTATTGCAATTTTGGTCCGGTATTTCAATCCCTAAGTTCAAGTTATCAGAAGTAAACTAAACCTATGTAATTACCATGTCAGTTACATTTAGTGTGAAGCATCTTATTGAAGCATGACAAATCATGATTCACAACCCCCACATGGGGGGAGCTAGGATAACTTCAGCAAAGGGGGCTCGTACCTAAAAGGGATCCAGGATGAAAGGAAATTATGGTAAAACGTATCTTCATGTACCTATTTGTAAAAATTGGAAGGGGTCCGTTGAGTGATCTTACAAGAGGGCCTAGAAATGAAAGTGGGACCCATGTGTCAGATTTGTAAATATATTCAGCGCATCATAATGTAGTTTAACGAGTCAGTGTTCTTCCTGGTGATATTTTAATAATAATAATAATAATAATAATAATAATACCAACGATAACAATAGCAACTACAATCATAAATATCATTTCTCAAAGTTTTTTTTTTTTATAACGCCAGAATTTTCTTAATAATTCATCAAAGTAAGGCGTCCTTTAAAGACATTTTTTCACCGCTTTCTGCGAAAAATAAACAAACATTTCACATTGAGGCGGTTTTTCGAAAAATTCAATTTATTTCGTTTTTCCCTAAGCATTGCTTAAATGTCTAGCATGCCATGAGGGAGGTCTTTATTAGTTCAGTTGCTTAAAGCATTATGTAAATTTGGCGAACGGCATGAGTTCGATCCTCCTTTGTATGTATCAGAAAATATGGCTTTTGAAGGACTTATTTTCCTTAGTAGAATTCTAATCCAAATTTTCACGTATATATAATCTGAACTTATTGCAAGATTCCGAACCACTGTAACGTTGCCGTATTAAAATAGGGAACGAAAACCTTTATTTTAACATGATAAATCGAATACAATGACAGAGAGATTAATGATGGGAAGTGAACAAACATGTTGTATATTTTATATATACACTCTGCTAAGAATGACCTTTTATTACCCTTATGTATCGTACCATTTCTCAAATCAAATCATTTTGTAATGCTTTTCACAATGATTCTGTGAACGTCAAAAAAGACAATTAAAACGCGTCCTCAAATAGAATTACTTATTGAAATTTGAAGGCCAGCAGAGCAAATTATTGGGTGAGCTCTTACCTCAAAGCCCACATAAGTTTGCGCCACTGACAGTCAACTATGTCTATGCAAGAAGAAGAAACTTTTGTTGAAGTGACATCTTTGCGACATAAATTTAAATTAGTGTCGTGGGATTCGAAGGTAATGCAATGAATCACGAAAGCCGTGTTGGCACTTCTACAATTTGCAAGTACATTTGTGGTGAGAAACAAGATTCTCAGCTGTGACCAAGTTCAGCCTTGTCAAAATAAAGCATTATCCTGCATGTCTAAAATTGCCAAAAAATATCATCAAATTATAAATAACTTACTGAATTTTTTGTGCTTCAACAATGAAATAATGCCGTCACGCATGCTATGATGTGAGTTTCATTGCAGGTGACGTCAGAGCGTTACGCGATTAGTGATTTTTGCTACTATATATATATATATATATATATATATATATATAAGGACTGTCTTTTATATACTCATCGCTACTCGAGGAGTCAAATCGGTCCTTTGTGGGCAATCGCCATTAGTTTGGGAACCACTGATTTAGACCGTACAGATGTTAAGTTTTTCGAATCTCACCATCAGAGCAATTACCACGACTTCTTATGCTGTTTAATTTAGAACAGAACACATACTTTACTGAGCGAAAATGATTTTAAAGGGCAAGATAAATATTCGGTTGGCCAACGACAAATCTTGTTTCCTTCGACAAACGGACAGCGCAACCTATAATTAATTTAATTCAAGCTGGCAGCGAATTTGCTCCTTTACAAGCGGAAGTTAGAGCTCTAGCTGTTCTGGAAATAGATTTTCATTTCGATTAGACTCGTAGTTTAACCTTATCCGAAAAGTAGAAAACCAAAAGAAACATGGTCGTAATATTTCACTTTATTATTTCCAAAAAAAAAAAAAAGACCGCTATAAAACAGAAAACTGTGCTGCGCACGTGGCAATGATGGAATAAATTAAAGTAATGGAAAAAAATATTTTGTTCAATTTCAAGCTGACTATTTTAGGATTAAACGTGTAACACATTCATTTATATTTTTCAAAAAATATTTCTTGAGTTACTTATTTCTCTGTCCTGAGATTTGCAGATTCCGCTTTTTAATTAATGCCAAAAAACCAAAGAAAGATAGCGAAAATTAATTTTGTAAAATTGCGTTAAATTCTTGCATACAATGAAGCAGACTTGAGAAAAATGTAAGCTATTCTCTCTTTTTGCGCAATATATTCATATAACCACGAAAATGAAAATCGCTTTTTTTTCCGTTTTAATAAGGATATGTAAATGTTTTAAATATAAAAAAAGTTTAACCTTCAATAAATTTTAAAACTAAAAAACTTTGAAGTACCCAATAAAACTTTAAGTAACAAGGTTCGTAAAAAATTAAAAAAAAAAAAAAAAAACATTTTATTATACCGCTTAATATATATTTTCTTCTCTCAATTTGTAATTTTAATTTTGTTAGCTGCTTTAGAGTTGGATTTATATCTCATTTATTTTTCGGTTGAGTTTACACCAGCTAAACATTTCTGAATATTAAGTATTTAAGCCAGGGGTTACACAAAAAGCGTAATAATGAAAAAGGATGAAATAGCTATCGATCAAAAGAGCATATTGAGACATTTTTTTGGCACAAAACACATGTACTTGCCCTCGTGCCCGTTCTGAGACGTAAAATCTTTAAGTCTGCTGAAATTAAAAAAAATAAATAAATAAAACCTCAGATTTATAGACTTGGCGAGAAATTGAAGGTATCACACGTTTTGATCGTTTGAATGTGGCATGATATTAATTTGCAAAGCTTGTAAAAGAAATCTTCTGTGACTCACCTAAACTGACTAAATTTGGCGAGTTTTCTTAAAATAGGGAAGTTTTCGATTTTTCAGTTTTATTTTTATATGATAGAGTAACATGTATGAACATCATAGGTGAAAACATTTTTGCGATTCAATAAGTATTTTTTTTAAAATTAATTTTTAAAGTTCAAGCTCTTGTGACGTTAAATGGCACAGGAAGTGACGTCATCCGCCGTAAGAGAAGCCGAAGGACGTGCAGTTGGCTTCGAAGACGAAACGTAAGGCTTACCTCTTCGCGTTTCTGGAACATTAAACGTCTCATCCCTCTCGGAAATATTCGAATACCATCATTGATGTTACTTGAGGAAGATTATTAGATTGTGCTTTAACGAATCCGACCTCCATAGTGTGTTCAAAAGGATTATTGAATTTCTAAAAAATAAAAATATCAGCGCGCTCAAAATGTCCGTAGCGAAAACAAGGGATCTTCGGTGGAAGGCTGCCCATTAGTGCCATGTGACGTAAGCTCGTGACGTTGCAGAAGAGCGCACTTTTGCGCGTGGATTTTTAAAATTTTATTAAAAATCAATCACGGTGCTTTAAAATTCGGCGATGGTGAATTTTTTAGTTTTGAGGGTCAATTAACAAATATCCAATAGTCAAAATATGAACATTTATTAGGTTGCAACTTCTCTATCTTGGCAGACTTTAAGATATATATTTCACGAACGTGGACACGAAGGCAAATTATTTATACATTCAGAGACATGCCTTACTATGCTCTTTCAAATGCTACTAACTATTTTTTTTTTCTTTTCATTGGCTCCGCTCCCCAGCCTCCGAAGATCTTATTGGTTTGCAAAGATTATTAGTGCCTGCTGAGAATCAGACGTATACAAAGAAATACATGTTACGATTAAAACAAATACCATGCTTCAATCGTCCCTCCTTTGAAAAAGTTTTGGATCTGCCCTTGGGGATGTGGGAAATTTTCATCCCTTCAATAGGCAATTAAAGTGCAATTTTAGATTCAAACAAATTACAAAAAAAAAAAAAGAAAGAAAGAAAAAAACCTAATTGAAATTTAAAAAAAAAAACGGGGCTTCAAGAAATTTTTAAACAGAATGGGGTCGTTTCCAAAAATTTAAAAGTATTTTTTTTAGAAAGAGCATCCTTAAAAACATAGGATCTGACCATTTTTTGATAAATTTGTTTACGTTTAATATTTAAAAAAATTACTTAAATCGGAGCGCTTTCATTGTTAACGTTTTTGCCAATGACATCACAAATGATGAAATGCCTTTCAGTGTTTCCATTCACAGTCCAAAATATATAATTCGCATCTTTACTCATGTGTATTGGCAACGATATGGTTGATAGCAAGCGTAGAGCGCAATATTTAATTCGCTGCTTGATTATCATAACGGGGAAACGGAGTAGAAAGATGCGGCACAGAGTGCATCATTTGTGACGTCATCAAGACCACGCCTTGTTTGAAAAACCGGACATTTTAAAAAATTAATTTAAAAAAAACTGTTGGGAAAATGAAAGTACTTTCTGGGTTCATGTTTTTTTTTTTTTTTTTTTGCTCATTCTAATTATTTCAATGACTAAAAGTAGTACTTTTGACTGAAGGAAACAACCCCATTTCAAGGCTGTAGAAGCTATGGTATCTCCTGGATGCCAACCCCCTCCACATACAGAATTTCACAAGTTCTTTGACGTTTTTTTTTTTTTTTTTTTTTTTAACACACTGATTACACCATCATACAGTTTCCCCGTAAGGATTGCTACAAGACCTAACAGCTTACAGTAAGTTCCAAAGCACTTGGGTATGATTAGAAAAACTTTTTGTCTTTATAAATACACGTTAAGCACTAGCATGCTTTTTATATAGATTAAGATTTTAATAGATACTTTTTACATAATAAGATTGAGTTCATATAATAATATATGATTTCAATAGAAACAACTTACATGCTGATACAAAGAATGAAATAAAGATACCACACTGATCAAAAATATATTTATTTTAAAACATAGATTCTCTCCTTTTCCATTCACTTTTAGTTAGGTACACAAAACAAAAATATTCTCAGATTAAAAATGACTAGAAATAATGCACATTTTGTCAAATTAGCAACTGAGAATGAACAACAGTAAATTAATACTTCAGACAGAACAATACTATTCATTATTAAACATTTTTTTTATTCTCGGAATTGTAAGACAAACATCATTAGGATGTTCAAGTGGATGATATACAAGTAGATATGAATGAACATTGTTAATTCTCTCACAAAAAATAGAACGAAAATTCTTGGAACAGATTACATGTTGTTTTTTATTTAAATAAACAATTTGACGATAACTAAATTTCTTCCTTGAGAAAGTTGGTCCACTGCACTTAATAAAAGGAACCTAACTTTTTTTAATTGTGAGAAAATGATAAAATGCGAAATTTATATTTAAAAAATTGTTTACAGTGGGGGAAAAAATGATTATCTATTTTTAGCATTTTATCAAGTAGCCTTAATTTCAAATTTAAATCGAAGTATACAATAAAATTTGACAGTTTACATTAATATTTTGAAATTGAAAGTAGTATGCACAAAACATTGTCTTAACATTAATTCAGCAAAACTGTTGATCTCAAGTTGGATCTTGTTACAGATAAATAAATGGAAGTTCTTTTGGCACATTTTCACTGTTCATGCCAGAATAAAATGTATTTTGTACAGTAAAATGTAGGATTACTCGCGTATAAGTCCACCCCTTACCTTTAAGAGAAAAATCGGGAAAAAATCGAAAACCCGCGTATAAGTCGAGGCTCTACTTTTGGAGAAAAAAAACGGGAGCGTTTGCCGCTAATTTTGAATTTAAACGTTATAAAAAGGAGGAAAATTAAATGTAACGAACATTTTTACGTTAAAAAACGTCCGATTTTTATTCTTTTGCTCCAAAAGGGTTCACTTTTGAGATCGCGACTTTTGTAAAGGGTTCGATTTTGCTGCTACGATTTTTTTAACTATTGCTTTTATTTTGATTTTATACCAACAAAAATTTTATGCTGTTGCAATATTACATTATTTTTAAATAATGAGCATTGATTCGCGACTATAGGAAAAACTCGCGAATACGGCGATCCCCACACTTTTCTCGTAGTCAGTCGTTTACTGTAATTATTTGTTCTTTATTTCAGCCAGACCATTTAAAATCATATCAGAATGTTTAAGTATTTACTTCTTTAGCATCTGCTTAAAAGGGATGAACTAAAATCGGGAAAATGTTCACGTTTTCGAGGTTTTCTTTCTAAGAAAAAAATAGGAAATTTTTTTTGGAAATTCTGCCTCGCGTATAAGTCGGTCGAACCAATAACTTTAAACCTCATTTTTTGTACTAAATGTTTCGAGTTATACGCGAGTATATACGGCACTATTAATATTTTGAAATTGTAAAATTTTAGTATGCCTTTTTCAGTCTTTAGGGAGAGGGAAATTTCACTTTTATACCCCTTCTTTTCTTTTCTTGTTTTATTTATTTATTTATTTTCAGTTTGCCCTTTCTAACATTTTGCACCATTAGAATAACGAAATCAGTAAATCAAGTTGCACTTGATAAATAAAGCAGTCAAGAAGCAAGATTTAAAAAAAATTCCTCGATTGCACAACACTGTTTGGCTTTCAATCATATTTTCGATTTTTTTTCTCCTAAGGTTATTCATGGGTGTTCCTCGATTTATGATTTATATTTTTGGGAATCCTATTACATTTGGAAAAATTCTGCTTCAATAGTTAATGATTTGTGGAGGACTCCCCCTTTCCCCAGTGTTTGGAAATCTTATCTTTAAAAAACTTTTTTCTGTTTGTGACGTTTTTCCCGCACTATAGGTGTCGTTGCTGTTCTGTGACGCATGCGTTTCTGGTTTCCATGTCTATTTACTTTGCTTCCTCCCATTTTTGCTCATTTGTTGTTCGATCTACATTGTGTGGACCTTTCGTTCTTCTTTTATGCACTGATGAAGGGGCTTGCATTTGACAGCCCCGAAACAGCTGTTTGCTGAGTTTTTAACTCTATTTTATTACTTTATTTGTACTTTATGTACGTTGTTGTCGTTTTACTCATTCCATAGTACAAAGTTTTCAACTGCTTTTTTACAAGCAAAGCAGTTTTGTTTTGTGCATGAACAAAAGCAAAATCTTAATCTATAAATATATTTCTTGTACTGCAAGTTATTTTGATAGCTTTTCCTAAATGAAGTAATTATAAAACATAATTTGAAGAATGAATATTAGTATTTGTAGTATGAAAATAAACCTCTCACCTGGAAAAAAACAAAAATATTGCTTGAATACTCTAATGCAAAAATTAATTACAGTTATTGCATTCAAATTGCCTTATTTCCTCAACAAGCAAGTAGTGCTTGATAGAAAACAATCGCCCCTACGAAAAAAAAACTCATATTTTTCATAACAACAAACACTCATTATCCCTCAGTAAAATGAATTTATGTATGGAATACTTAAAAAAATAATAGTAAGACTTATTTTTCATTAAAAACTAGCAGTTAAATTTTTGAAATAATGGTTGCAACATTTTATATTAAAATTCATAAACAGCAGTTGCATTAACGCTTTGAAACAATTAACAAAATATCACAAATTTTGATAAATTTTGTTGAATAAAATTTAAATATGTATTAACCAAAATGATAGGGGGTGGGGAATAATGCTTCACTATTACATATAACTAAAACTCATAATTTTTACTCTTAATTAAAAGATAAAATTTAAAGATATTGTAGGCCTTTTTCGTTAAATGTTTATTAAAAGATAATACTTTTTAAAAATATTTACAAAAAAAAAAAAAAAAAAAAACTATTGGCATGGAAGTCATGAACATCACACTTCGTTTTTCTTTTTCAGAAACTAAGACACTATTATGTGTGTGCAACTGAAAGCGCATAGTCAAAGTGCTTCAGAGAAAAAGCTTAGAAAATCTTGAAAGAGCATTTCAGTGATAATAAAAAGAAAAAAAAGAATCTATACACAGAAACACACACTATATAGAATTCATTTATCCATTATTTCTCTCTAAAAAAATACCCTTAGAACAAACTTAATAACAGAAGACAACCTATACAGAGGCAAACATATATCATACATATGGCAATTCAACAGAAAATGTATTATTATGCAACAATAGTACAAATAGATTACACTATGCCAGAGTTATACAGTGAAACTTTGGTAACTCGACTCGCGGATAACTCGACTTCCCCGACAATTTGACATCAGGGTTACTAACCTTGGAGAAACAGTTTGAGGAGCTTCTGTGGTGATTTTGAGGAGCAGTTTGAAATTTTGAGGAGTAGCTCGGTACTTTGCATAAAATTCAATAAAAAAAAAATAAAACCACTTATCTAAAATTGTTTTTGAGCTTTGATAATCAATTAAACCACTGACATAAAAATAAAAAATAGCTTTAAACACTTTGTCATACTTGAAAACCCTCGGTAAGGAAATGCAGAGCAAAATAACTTTTTTGTGGAGCTACGGAGTTTTGCTATTTTTGAGGAGCAACTCCGCAAAATGCGAAGCAGTAGCCAACCCTGCTTGACATTGATTTTTTGAACGGTTGGTCCAATGCTAATTTCGATGGGCAAAAACTTCTTAAACTTGGCACCGATTTGCAGGAACTCCTATAAGATGACACTCAATTGCTGTTCTAGTTCAATTTTTCCTACCAACATTCTTTATGATTGATCTTTTCTCAGAATGTTATGTTACGGTTTCTTGATCAGTCAATTCTTTTCTGGAAAGCTCTTTTAGAGAATTTCATCTTTTATCCAGCAGAGTCAGCTACCACATTCTGTGCCATTAGTGTAATTCTAATGGACTAGAAAAGGAGGATAAATGTACCCAGACGAGTTTTTTAAAGAAAGAAGGCAACATATGACACTTTTTTCAAACAAGTGTGAGCAAGATTATTTTTTTCTTTAACACATCTGACAGACAAGAAGCTTTTATCTCTTAAGAAAATTCATTGCTTAGAGTTGATTTTTAGAATGTGAATATTAAGCATTAGTAAGTTATACAGACACTCTTTAAGAATTAAAATTATGGCACCCTCAGTAAGTTGACATGCGCTTAAGTTGACATGTTTTCATGTTCCCTTGGGGTGTTGAGTTATTGAAGTTCCACTGTTTAAGGAATTTCCAGCATTACATGAAACATGTTTAATAACTTTGATTATAAATTTTCTAAAGAGGGAGTTGTAGCCTATGTAGTAATCAAATTTAAAAACGAATTTCATTAGCTAAGAATTAACCATATTCGATCTTGTTTCTCATATTTCGGACATTTTCTGAAAAGGTAGGTTTCTGAATTTAATACGTCAAGTAAACTTTATTCCAGTTAACGAAAACCAGAAACAGACACTGCCTAGAAAAATATTACAAAAGAATCCCGTCTTTACTAAACAGACAAAAGTGAATATCATAAAAAGATTCATTTAGCACACAACTAAATTAAGTTGTTCAAAGACTACAAGTAGGGAACAAACCTGATAAAGTTCAGTTAGTCATTCAGGGTATCTTTGAGCCACTCCAACTAACTTTGCACCAGCACGTATTTTTTTAACTTTTTTGGTTATGGGAGAAAAAACTAGAACTCCCTGTGATGCATTCTTGCTGGCGAGGCCATAAAATAAGACTCTTGCTATAATATCCTCATATATGTAATAGCCAATTTACTGATCCAATAATGCTCCTGACGTTACCAACAATTAAACTTGCGCCACATGAAAATTTGATGATATTTTTCGGTAATGTTTGATATGCAGGGAAATGTTTTATTTTGACAAGGATGAACTGGAAAGTTGAGTAAACATGCAAAAAATGAACCATTGACAAAAAAAAAAAAAAAAAAAAAAAATACTTTTCAAACTTTTTAGCTCAGTTTCACAGCAAAAAATACTTAAATTAAATTTACAGAGAATGACGTAGTTTAATTTAACCCAGCTGCAGTTGCATCTCTTTATATTACGTTAGTGTCCGCGTTTTGGTCTTTTCCTTGCCTTAGCAATCTATGAAATGAAAAAGAATTTTGAATAACTTATTTTAGAGTTTGCTTTAGCTAAGAGAATATATAACATTTACTATACAAAAGTATGTAATAAAGAACGATATTTACAGCATATGATGAAAGAAAGTTACTGTTGGGGACCTGACTAGCTTGTCGCGCTATTGATCTAAATGACCGACATACATTTCCAAAAGCTATGCAACCTTGAAATACAGAAAGAAATTAACAGAATTCTGAGTGATGGTTGGGGGGCTTACTAAAGGTCAGCTAAACAGATGGGCCCCATTATCAATATAAGGGATGGAGGGATAGAGCAAAATATATAACAATGGGCGGGGAAAAGACCAATACACGACTAATTAAGGGTTAATAAATCAAAAAGAAAATAAGTGATGTTTAAATGTTTCATACAAACAGAAGATCAAGTTTTGCACTATCTTCAACTGATAGTTTAGATATAAATAATTTTCAGCGTCTTTAGCATTTTGTCATCTTTGAAAGGAAAGACAAAAAACAAATAAACATTATTAGTTTTTCAGACAGAATTTAGGAATTGATATTTGGACAAAATGAAAAATTACTGAAAATTTTCAAGAATTCAAGAAAAATCTTATTTTATTTCAACAGTATCACATGACTTATTTTATTGATGAAAGTCTTTTCCTTGGCAAGAGAAAAACACGACACGGAAAGCAAGACCAAATCGTTGGATTCCCCACAACAAGCGTATATAGGGGGCTTGTAAAAATGCAAAATTTAAAAATTAGCACACTTTTTAATGATTCCCATCAACTTACATAAATGCAACATTAAATAGGGTAATAACCTCAATACCAGTTTGAGAGAGATATGTCAGGGTTTAAATTAATTCTTAGTGGCTTGGACTTGAGGAGACATAAAAATTACAGCACACCGCCAACCGTTGCAGCCACTCTGATATAGACAAACGAAGTTCACCATCAGATGTGTAAGCTACTAAAAATTGAACACCAGGAAAAAAGACAGGCAAAAAGGCTTGAAATTGTTCATCAGTTAATGACTGATGCAGATCTAAAAATGACTGTATCAACTGTTTGAACACCTGAAGATGTGCTTCTCCATCCTAAAAAAAAGGAGAAAATCAGTATTTAGCAATGTTACCAATGATCCAAAAAAAAAAAAAAAAAAATTCTGAAATATACTGCTGTGAGCAAGTAAACGGCAGTATCTGCAGAAATGAGTTTTTAAGATATTTGAAGTGTGCTGGATTCAATACTAACAATAGGGAAATGTTGGGAAGAGACCTTTTTTATTGCGCCTCTTTTTTTCAGCGGAAACCAAATAAGCAAGCTTGAGCAATAAAGCTAATAAAAAAGTCAGTAATCCAACGTTATGAAGCACAAAAATTGCAAATTGCAAATCATTTGCAATTTTTTTGCTTCATAATGTTGGATTACTGACTTTTTTATTTTCAGCACAAAGGTATTTATCTTCTTCTTTACTAATAATAAAGCTGAATGTCTCTCTGTCCGGAGGATGTCTGTAGGATATCTGTAGGATGTCTGTAGGATGTCTGTGACGCGCTAGCGCCTAAACCGTTCGGCCGATTTTCATGAAATTTGGCACGAAGTTAGTATGTAGCATGGGGGTGTGCACCTCGAAGCGATTTTTCGAAAATTCGATGTGGTTCTTTTTCTATTCCAAATTTAAGAACAAAACTATCATAAGATGGTTAAATTATGAAATTACCATAACGTGTAACCGTAACATGGGCACAAGCCAATTGGCGAGATACGAAATTATCATAACGTGTAACCGTAACATGAGTACAAGCCAATTGACGAGAAAATTCACAATACATTATTTGTAAATACAGGCGAACCAAAAGACCTTTTAATTTTTCTGTTACGGGCGAAGCCGTGCGGGTACCACTAGTTACTAATAATAAAGCTGAAAGTCTCTCTGTCTGGATGTCTGTGACGCGCATAGCGCCCTAGACCGTTCGGCCAATTTTCATGAAATTTGGCACAGGGTTAGTTTGTAGCACGGGGGTGTGCACCTCGAAGCGATTTTTCGAAAATTCGATTTTGTTCTTTTTCTATTCCAATTTTAAGCCCATTTTTCGCAGAAATTTAATAAAATGGGAAATAATTTGTTCTGAAAATTTTCCTTCTTTATCTTTCTTTTCTTTACTTCTTTATCTTTCTTCTTTTCTTTTCAAATAACAAACCTGAAAGTCTCTCTGTATGGATGTTTGGATCTCTGTGACGCGCATAGCGCCTAGACCGTTCGGCCAATTTTCATGAAATTTGGCACAGGGTTAGTTTGTAGCACGGGGGTGTGCACCTCGAAGCGATTTTTCGAAAATTCGATTTTGTTCTTTTTCTATTCCAATTTTAAGCCCATTTTTCGCAGAAATTTAATAAAATGGGAAATAATTTGTTCTGAAAATTTTCCTTCTTTATCTTTCTTTTCTTTACTTCTTTATCTTTCTTCTTTTCTTTTCAAATAACAAACCTGAAAGTCTCTCTGTATGGATGTTTGGATCTCTGTGACGCGCATAGCGCCTAGACCGTTCGACCAATTTTCATGAAATTTGGCACAGGGTTAGTTTGTAGCACGGGGGTGTGCACCTCGAAGCGATTTTTCGAAAATTCGATTTTGTTCTTTTTCTATTCCAATTTTAAGCCCATTTTTCGCAGAAATTTAATAAAATGGGAAATAATTTGTTCTGAAAATTTTCCTTCTTTATCTTTCTTTTCTTTACTTCTTTATCTTTCTTCTTTTCTTTTCAAATAACAAACCTGAAAGTCTCTCTGTATGGATGTTTGGATCTCTGTGACGCGCATAGCGCCTAGACCGTTCGGCCAATTTTCAATTTTCATGAAATTTGGCACAGGGTTAGTTTGTAGCACGGGGGTGTGCACCTTAGTTTGTAGCACGAAGCGATTTTTCGAAAATTCGATTTTGTTCTTTTTCTATTCCAATTTTAAGCCCATTTTTCGCAGAAATTTAATAAAATGGGAAATAATTTGTTCTGAAAATTTTCCTTCTTTATCTTTCTTTTCTTTACTTCTTTATCTTTCTTCTTTTCTTTTCAAATAACAAACCTGAAAGTCTCTCTGTATGGATGTTTGGATCTCTGTGACGCGCATAGCGCCTAGACCGTTCGGCCAATTTTCATGAAATTTGGCACAGGGTTAGTTTGTAGCACGGGGGTGTGCACCTCGAAGCGATTTTTCGAAAATTCGATTTTGTTCTTTTTCTATTCCAATTTTAAGCCCATTTTTCGCAGAAATTTAATAAAATGGGAAATAATTTGTTCTGAAAATTTTCCTTCTTTATCTTTCTTTTCTTTACTTCTTTATCTTTCTTCTTTTCTTTTCAAATAACAAACCTGAAAGTCTCTCTGTATGGATGTTTGGATCTCTGTGACGCGCATAGCGCCTAGACCGTTCGGCCAATTTTCATGAAATTTGGCACAGGGTTAGTTTGTAGCACGGGGGTGTGCACCTCGAAGCGATTTTTCGAAAATTCGATTTTGTTCTTTTTCTATTCCAATTTTAAGCCCATTTTTCGCAGAAATTTAATAAAATGGGAAATAATTTGTTCTGAAAATTTTCCTTCTTTATCTTTCTTTTCTTTACTTCTTTATCTTTCTTCTTTTCTTTTCAAATAACAAACCTGAAAGTCTCTCTGTATGGATGTTTGGATCTGGATAGCGCCTCTGTGACGCGCATAGCGCCTAGACCGTTCGGCCAATTTTCATGAAATTTGGCACAGGGTTAGTTTGTAGCACGGGGGTGTGCACCTCGAAGCGATTTTTCGAAAATTCGATTTTGTTCTTTTTCTATTCCAATTTTAAGCCCATTTTTCGCAGAAATTTAATAAAATGGGAAATAATTTGTTCTGAAAATTTTCCTTCTTTATCTTTCTTTTCTTTACTTCTTTATCTTTCTTCTTTTCTTTTCAAATAACAAACCTGAAAGTCTCTCTGTATGGATGTTTGGATCTCTGTGACGCGCATAGCGCCTAGACCGTTCGGCCAATTTTCATGAAATTTGGCACAGGGTTAGTTTGTAGCACGGGGGTGTGCACCTCGAAGCGATTTTTCGAAAATTCGATTTTGTTCTTTTTCTATTCCAATTTTAAGCCCATTTTTCGCAGAAATTTAATAAAATGGGAAATAATTTGTTCTGAAAATTTTCCTTCTTTATCTTTCTTTTCTTTACTTCTTTATCTTTCTTCTTTTCTTTTCAAATAACAAACCTGAAAGTCTCTCTGTATGGATGTTTGGATCTCTGTGACGCGCATAGCGCCTAGACCGTTCGGCCAATTTTCATGAAATTTGGCACAGGGTTAGTTTGTAGCACGGGGGTGTGCACCTCGAAGCGATTTTTCGAAAATTCGATTTTGTTCTTTTTCTATTCCAATTTTAAGCCCATTTTTCGCAGAAATTTAATAAAATGGGAAATAATTTGTTCTGAAAATTTTCCTTCTTTATCTTTCTTTTCTTTACTTCTTTATCTTTCTTCTTTTCTTTTCAAATAACAAACCTGAAAGTCTCTCTGTATGGATGTTTGGATCTCTGTGACGCGCATAGCGCCTAGACCGTTCGGCCAATTTTCATGAAATTTGGCACAGGGTTAGTTTGTAGCACGGGGGTGTGCACCTCGAAGCGATTTTTCGAAAATTCGATTTTGTTCTTTTTCTATTCCAATTTTAAGCCCATTTTTCGCAGAAATTTAATAAAATGGGAAATAATTTGTTCTGAAAATTTTCCTTCTTTATCTTTCTTTTCTTTACTTCTTTATCTTTCTTCTTTTCTTTTCAAATAACAAACCTGAAAGTCTCTCTGTATGGATGTTTGGATCTCTGTGACGCGCATAGCGCCTAGACGGTTCGGCCAATTTTCATGAAATTTGGCACAGGGTTAGTTTGTAGCACGGGGGTGTGCACCTCGAAGCGATTTTTCGAAAATTCGATTTTGTTCTTTTTCTATTCCAATTTTAAGCCCATTTTTCGCAGAAATTTAATAAAATGGGAAATAATTTGTTCTGAAAATTTTCCTTCTTTATCTTTCTTTTCTTTACTTCTTTATCTTTCTTCTTTTCTTTTCAAATAACAAACCTGAAAGTCTCTCTGTATGGATGTCTGGATGTCTGTGACG